>NC_039274.1:27209661-27884661 GCF_003368295.1 Carassius auratus
TTTCGGTTATCTAGCTTTATGAAGGAAGATAAACACTCATACAGCTAGATAACCAAAGATAGCAACTACCTCCTGTCAACACTTTTTTTTAATGTGGAACATCTCATAGAGTTGACCTGATGAACGAAAACAGGGTTAATGCGCAATAAATAAATTACTCAAATTGCAATCTTTTTTTATAGACCTGTAAATGCTGTTAACAAGTCAAGTGTTGAATTGATTTATGAGGTTCTCCAGATCTCCAGCACGTGGTGAAGACACAATCCACAATAGTCTAGGCCTGAAGAGGCGGTGTGGATGCGTTTCAAATTGAGTCTTTGGAGTTATTGTCAGACTTTCCATTCATCAATCCGATTTAAACGAATTTTGTCCCTTCTGGTATCTTCGTTAGGCCCTAACAATGAGACAGTCATCACACCTCCACATGCCAACATCATTTCATCTTCACTTCGTGCATTATAATTGCGCAGACTGCAACAGGTAAGGACTTTTAGAAAACAGTTAAATATAAATCTTACTTTTCTCCCAAAAAATTATGCAACTAAGAAATAAGACCCACATAGCTTATAATGTTCGTATTATTGTTATTTAACAAGGACTCGTGTTAAATCTGTTTTGCACTAGCCTATAAACTATGAAGCTGTTTCTTGGCTGTGTTCAAGCGCGTCTACTGAACCCACGTTTCCCTCACGCAAATGTGACGTCATCTATTTAAATCTGATGTTAATTACATTTGGAGTTGTTTCTAAATGATGCAAATTATATTTTTTTTTCATCACGTATATGCATATTGTATTATAAAAAGTATAAGCATGCATTATAATGTCGGCAAATAGCCTAGAGCTATACAATTGTATTTTTTTTAAATATAAATGTATGCAAGAGAATTGCAATAAACATGCTTTACCAAAATCAAATTAATTACAAAATCAAGTTCATAACGGGATAAATCCCTGCAGCCATACAAGTGTGTAGTGTATATAATCCAAAATGACCGTAAAAATCTTCTTAGGTTATGTATGTCATCTATTAATATTACTGTTAACTATACACACGCTATATATATTTCACGAAAATGTCCCAAACATTCTAGATGCACCTGCTGAGAGTGTACAAAGTACAGAGGGCCACATGCACTTACCACTGAACACGGCCTTGACTGTCACATGGGGTCAGTTATAAGCAATTCACGTAAAATTTTAGGATCATACTCACATGCATGCATTTTAACATATATGCATATATTTATAAATTAAAGTAAATTTATAGACTACTAAGTTTCTACGAGTTACATGACCAAAACAATTCGGCGATTCGAGCTGTGCTATGAGTCAACTAATGTTTAAAAATACAAATGCACAGGAGTACGCAGAAATAATTGAGATAATTTAAAAATCTTACTTTTAACAATTGACGTGCATATTCCTCTCTGGCAGAAAGTAGGCTACGAGTGGCCGTGTGTCGGGGACAAATAGAGGATCCCGTGCGTCTTGCGTTGAAGAACATGACGCTAAAATCTCTGAGCAGCGCAGAAGCATCTGGTCAAAAGCCCAACTCTTCGTACATCTCTTCAGTGATGCGTTTTCCATTCAAAACTCGCAGTCCTTGAGTATTACAACCATCGAATGTCGCATCTCAGCCATCCAGAGAAGGGAACATGCAGTTTAATTTCCAAGATGGGGAATTCCTCCCTTGAAAAGCATGCTTACAGTGTTCATGCATGGACGCAAGAGGAGATGCAACATTTAATTTATGAAATCACGCACGAGTGTAACCTGTATGCGATTGTCTCATTCCCTTCGCTCCTGCGCTGTGAATGTAATGTTCTCTCTCTCCAGCTTGAGAGAGTCTAGTTTTTGACTAAATGCATCCTCCTCTGGCAGTTCTCTCCCGCAGTGACGTCACTTCAGCAGCAGGCAGCCGAGCGACCAATCAAAACCACACGCGCGTGCTCCCTTTCTCAGTTTCTCTCTCTCTCTCTTGCGCGCGCGCTTTCCATGGTTTACGGAGTGCGCGCGGGACATAGTGTCGCCTATAGGTTGCAGAGTTCCTATAGTAACCTAAAATTAATAAAGTTAAGCCTATAATTTCAGCATTGGCCTATAATATTTGCCTTTTAAAATGAGTAAGAGGTTTATTAAATTCAAAATATGAAACTTTGTAAAAGTAGGTATAGGCTTTATGCATTTATCATTTCAGTTTTGCACATACCTTCACATGGCAATTCACTATACGTTTATCTTTCTGTGACTGTAATCTGTTACTCTGTCATCATGTGTCTATTTTTCTCCAAGTAGGTTACTGAAGCTTCTTGAACCGATGAATAAAATCCGTGTAATTCAATAAATCTGTTTCTGGGTCTAAGGAAAATACAAGAGTGTAAGTACAATCATGTTTTAAATATCTAATAACCATATGCAGTTTGTTACCTTGAGAAAAATGACACTGTTATAGAAGAAATATGAGAGCAGACTTTTCCGTGCAATCTTACAAAAACCTTGGGACCATCATTGACTCGAAGTTGAACTTTGAAGCAAATTGTGAAGCAGTGTGTAAAAAAGAAGAACCAGCGTCTGTTCTGTTTAAAGAAATCAGCCCATTTTCACATTGACAGGACCATGATGGTGTTATTTTACCGTGCTTTTATTGAATCACTCTTAACATTTTCTCTGGTGTCTTGGTTTGGAAACTTATCTGGAAAGAACGAAAATTCACTGAGTCAAATTGTTAGATGGTCTAGTAAGCTGACAGGGGAGTCACAGTTTAGTCCAGCATCCTTGTATACCAGACAGGTACAGAGGATGACTAACTCAATGATAACTCTCATCCTTTGAACAATGAACTTAAACTTCTGCCATCTAGACCTAGATTTGTAGAACTAAGCGGTACAAAAACAGCTTTGTGCAAGCAGCTATTACTCAGTTGAATAAGGATAGGTCTTAGGAATAAGGAACAATTTTTTTTAATGCAATGAACTATGATGCATATATGTCGTTTAATTTTTGTGGTGTCTGTAAAATGTGGAAGATATGAGAACTCATAACACTGCCTATGGGTACAAATAAAGTGAACCTGAACCTATTTCCCGTATACTTTTTCTTTTCTTTTTGTTACATTTCTTATTGTTGCATATGTTACAATTATATATATTATATTGCTACTACATTGCTACAGACAATTATTTGTGTTTGATTCAACATTTGCCTCAATTCACACTTTATGGCTCGTATTATAGGCTATGGAGTTTTTAACTTTAAAAGAAACGTATATATGCAGAAGTAAGGCGCGAGCGTTTGCAAATTTATCAATTAGAAACAGGTCAGCCATAAATAACGATTTCTTGAAATCCACTGCATCTGTTTACTCTCATCGATCAACTGTAGGCTATATTCATTTATTTCATTTTATGTTACATGACAGATATTTCAAACATACACTCGATTTCTACAGCTCACTTGGTTTTAAATAATTTACTTGTTGTCTGTATATAACATTATGAGCACCAGTGCTTACTGTATTGTTATTTTTCCCCCCATTACTCTTACAATATCGTTTCTTTTTTAAACCAATAAAAATGAAAGGCAATCTTCACTTTATAATGTAGCATATTAGAATAGCTTTATAACATGGAGACGCGCACGCACACATTTATATGAGTGTCAATTTGTAATTAATCAGTAGGCTATGAAGAATGCATGTGTCAAGAATGCATGTGTCTTCTTTGGCCGATAGCGGATGGGGACTAAGTGCTTATATTTTCTTGACCCCTGCATGCGTAATGAAGTGTGTTTAAGTGAAGAGCCCGCTCTCTTCATTCACAAAGGTCACTTGGGTTAAATGCATGTCCTGTGATTGTTGATGTGAGTGTTTGGACATACCACTGTTCCAGCACTTACCGTGTTGATTTGAACTTGTAGAGCACTAAACGGGACTTTAACCAGACAATGAACCTTCAGTAATATGAAGAAGAGGGCATTCTCTTTTTTAAAGGTTTTTAGACTGTCATCTTAAAACTGCAAACAGGATTAATGGGAATAAATAAAAATACCCAGTCTCTGATTATCATTCGATTTTACACCACAGTCTTCATGTTATATTAGCCTACACAAGTCACTGGGCTAATGATACATGAGCTTGCCTAATATTTAAGATTTGTAAAAACGTATTGCTTGCTATCCTTAATGCTGTAGCTTATGACATGTCGACACTAATGTTGCACCAATGTTACGCAAGTGTTGCAAGGCATTTAGCCTGAGGTTAACAGCGCTTAATGATGGGCATGCACTCTTGACAGCAGCGACCCCTGGCGGTGAGTTTGCTCTTGATCCAGCGCGTATTCAGGCACTTCATAGGCATTAAGCTTTTGTCCGAATAAATGCAAATAGTTAATGGTTTCAAATAATTTAGAAAACTGTGTAAGTTATATGTAGACAGTATTAGTTTCCATGCTTTTGAAGTTTAAAAATATAGAATGAAAGTCTAAATATGAGTCAGTGTTGTATTGTCACGATGTAATCGGCAACATTACCTTTAATTTCCATTTAAAATGCAGAGGTAACATGTCACCCTTCTGTAACACTCACAGAACCTGCACAATTTTTTTTTGATCATCTGTTCAAAGAAAACGATTATAAACGATGCATTTTATTTAATACAATCTAATATGAAATGTGCGCAATTTACACCCATGTAGTTATGTTACTTTTATTATGTATACCTTTATTTTATATTTTACATTTTGATGTAAAATTACGTTTATTTAAGCGGCGCAGTAATCTCTAATCATTTAATAAAAAAAAAAAAAAAAAAAAAAAAAAAAACATTTCCTACAGTCTCTATCATAAATGTGCAGAAGAAACGGATGCAAAGAGTCAAAGCAGATAAATATAATTTATAGTTTCTCTCTCTTTTTTTTGTCATTAAAGGTAATGTAAACTGTGTTTCGTTGTCATTTATGTAATTTTATGCATTATCATATTAGTCCCCTACTGTGGTTGTATCTAATTTGCACATTTATGAAAACTGGTAAAATCCAACTTTTGTGGACATTCTAAAGATATTCAATTAATTTAAATAGGCCTAAATAACATAATGTATTTTTCAATTTATCAAAAACTTTCTGTCCGTGATTACTCTTTACGTTGCTCTTCTGACAAAACCCTTAAAAGCACTAAACATATCCTTAGACTTTTAAATCGAAATATGCTTCTGTTTTTGAACGCTATTTTAAAATCAAGTTGGTGATATTCACAAAGATGCCACATTCCTGCGGTCTAGACCAGAAAATCTGGTGTCATACCGCCACCCGGTGGCTGTTTTACGCGTCATCACAATGTGATTACCTGTAAATTAATTATCTAATGTGAAACATTTAGCATTGATTTTCACAGCTTTTGTTGACATTTAAGTACTCTAGCTGAACAATTTAAGTTGCATATTTTACTATATGCAGAAAATAAGTTAGTGAAGGAACTCTTAACGAAATGAATAAGATCTAGCCTATAATAAGCTTTTATTTATTTTCTGGCTCGTGAACTGCATCAGTTCAAATGACTAACTTTGCGATAGGCCTTCTCCTCGGATACTTAAAAGAGCGACCCCGGCAGGACTCGAACCTGCAATCTTCTGATCCGAAGTCAGACGCCTTATCCATTAGGCCACGAGGCCTGCCCAATAAGATAACAGGTCACGTGCCATGAGTTCTATTTTTAGCACCAGGCGTCACTTCTCCAGATAGTCCAGAAGAGGGCGCACACAGACAAATGCTCACTTACTCTCGATACGGGACGTTTTAGTAAGTTCGTAAAAATGATTCGTTTTTAGACAGTTTCAGGTTTCCTAAGGCAATTACACCACTACGAACTATTTGGCCTGTTCATGATTAAAATCAGACGCAGTGCTGTTAGTAAAAACGAGCAAAAATGTTCGCAGCTATTGCCGCTGCGTAGAACAAAAGCTAAAGATGATAGTTATTACTTATTTTACACATCTCTGTGGACAGTATTACGTTTTACGCCATTCCTTAATATAATAAAAGTGTGTCACTACATATGCATGCAGTATATAGAAATCTATCAAACATAGGCCTACATCCGGGCCAGTGGCGCAATGGATAACGCGTCTGACTACGGATCAGAAGATTCTAGGTTCGACTCCTGGCTGGCTCGATTCTTTTTTTTTTTTTTTTTATTAAGAATGTCGTAATGTTTCTTAGTTATTTTCATTTATTTTCCATTCTCAAATAAAATGACCTAGTTAAAGATTTTTTTAAGTCATTTAAAAAAAAAAAAATTTCATTATAAAAAAGTATTTTTACATTCACTACAATTGTGCCTGTAACAGTAGAATAATAAAAAAAGTGCTTGAAATGTGACTGAATGAATCAAAAGTACATTTCAAGGATGACTGATAAGGACAAAGTACAAATAAACAATTAACAATCATTCAGTAATCTTTAGCAATAAAAAGGATATGCAATATTCTGAAAACCATGGATTACTGGTAACAATACTGACAATACTAACTGTACAAACTACACTGGATTTCTCCGAACATCAATTATTGCTGAATTGGAATGAAGTGGTCCTGTGTTGAGGCTCAGTGTCCTTAATTCTCTCCGTGGTCTTGTGAGGGGCAGAGAGGCTGTCCCGCTCCAGTGTGTGGAAATTATTCTGTTATTTGGCAGTCCACAACCTGCTCTCTGCCCGAGCTCCTCCATGCTGTGCTGGTCCTCCATAGGGAGTGAAGAGCGCCTCCATGTGGGTGGAAGAGGGGCATGTACCAGCTCTCGCATCTCTTCTCTTGACTTCTGCACTCTCTCTGCTTCGAGGGTAGGCTTAGCATCTTCAGTAAGTCTGCACTGGTTCCCACCTGAAAGCCTACTGTCACAATTTGAACCTGTGAAAAGGTGTATAAAACATTTAGCAATCGAGCAATAAACAAATGGAGCCTTTGGCACATTAAAAGCAACCCAATATTATATTCATTACTCCATGAAACTAACAGATTTGCAGTCATGTTTTCAAATTCACTTCAAGTTATCAAGACACAACCAACAGTGTTTTTCCTCAAACCACTATCCATAAAACCATCCATGTCATGTCCAAGGCATAATTTAATAACTAACAAGCATAAATAAGATCTTTGAACTCTGGTTCTAAATGGTGAGTGGATAATGGCTTAAATATCAGTCTGTTCCTCACACACTAACTTTAGAAGACTTAAACATGATGCACAAATCATTTCAACAACTCAATTATGCTTTTCTGAGCTTTGATCGTAATAAGTGCAAGTATATATATATATATATATATATATATATATAAAAAGTGAGTCACTTTCATAGAAAATAATAGGTCTGAACAACAAAAGATAAAAATAACTAATAACTGTAAGATGTAATTAAGAAAGCAGTTGACTTCATTTATTCATAAAAAGAAGAAGAAAACTGAAAAATTTAGAAGCTGCTTTTTCTTCCGAAGAAAAAAAAATGACTGGAAACAAATAATAAAATATGTAGATATATAAAAAATCTGCTGGCTAAAATACTAAACATTTAATAAAAACGGTTACTGAATAACAGCAGTTGTCACCTTTGTTTTGTTCTCCAGCATGACTTACAGGGCCACATATTTCTCTTAGTTTGATGTTCAGCTCCTGATTGGCTATTTTGCACAAGTCCAACTCTTTGCTGAGGTTGAGGATCAGTCCCTCATACTGCCGCTGTCTACCGGCCAGACCCTCATCCATTTGTTCTGGAACCACAATAAAGTGCCAATACTTTCACCTTATATGCTCATAATGATTTGTGAATTCATGGTTGATATTTCCTCATTTTTAACATGAGCAGTTCAGAAATATTTCTACAGCTGTCATAAAAAAAAAAAACAGATGTTCTTCAGTCTTGTTTTTCAACCAAGAATAAATAACGATAAATACAATCTAGTAAATGTGCTTAGAGGAATCCTTAACCCAAAAATTGGAATTATGACAATTTACATTGGTTGATCTTTAAAACACAAATTAAGATATTTTATATAAACTCCAGGTAACCAAAACTAAGAAGATCCAAAAAGGTCATAAAGATGCTGTAAAACAGATCCATATGAATCAAGTGGCTTTAATCTTGTGTCTTGTATGCTTTAAATGGTAAATGGATTTAAATGTAGGCTTTTATTTGGTATGTTTGCCAAACGTGATTTTCTTCATGCATCTTAAACATTGTTCAGATGTAAATGAAACCCTAAATTAAATATCTACATCAGATTTAGTGACTGTATCTCTTCACTTGAATTAGGATTAAAACGCTTGATTCACATTTATTTGTTTCTTTATACTTTTTGGGGGGGATATTCTAAGCTTTGGTTAGCTGGAGTTTCTTAAAGTTTTCCTTAAAAATATCTTACTTTGTGTTTCAAAGCTTAAACAAATGTTTAAACTACATGCGGGTGAGTAAATGATGACTATTTTCATCTTCGGGTGAACTTTCCCCGAATACTGCAGTAGTCATGACTCAGACCTCGGCACTGCTGCAGCAGTAGCTGAATGTTTCTCTCGTGTTCCTTCTGCTGCTGGGTGAGTCTACGGTCCGCCTCGAGCTGCTGTCTTTCCAGAGCTGCTTCCAACCACCCAACAAAGTTCTGCTGTTCCTCGACTCTCAGCTCCAGCTCAGCTAGAGCCATCTGCAGCCTGCGCTCCTCCTCACGAAGAGACACGACCTTTACAAAACACGCACAGTGTTACAACAGTCACATTCTTAGCTGAAGTGGAAGGTCAAGTGAATAAACAAATATTAAAATTTCAATTTACTAGTAAAGCGCTTTTCACAATACATGCTGTTCCAAAATCACACAAGTCTTCGCCTTTGCTTAATGTGTTAAACAGCTAAAGTTACTTATATTAAAAGGCAGCATGAATATGAAAATATTATGGGGGAAAACATATCTACATTTGCCAAAATAGAGTAAATGTGACCACACAGGCTGGAAGCTAACGTGTGCCTGTGATAAACACAGACGTGCAAGCGTTGTAATTGTTTAACAGGGATTCAGTGCTGCATTACGTTGGTCACCAACTGAAGCAATCATAGATCGCACCTCTTTGAATAAAACTCACAACACTAAAGTGTCACCCTATAATTTCACAAACGACATAATTTGGGGAAACGCAGATGCTGTCTGACCTTATCAAAGTATTTACAAAGCAGAGCTCTAGTTTCAGAGGCGGACAGGCAGGTGAGTTTAGCCATCAGGTTCATCTCCCATTGTGTGAGCATGCTGCCTGACGCCCGCAGCTGCCGCTGTCTCTGGGTGATCGCCTCGTTTTTGTACTCGATAGCAGCATCCAGAGCCTCGATGGCCTCGTCTAGCTGGAACAGTGTTCGTTCTTCCTGATGTTTAACAGAGGAGAGAGCAGTTTTAATAAATTTAATTTGAACATCATGCAGACAACCGTGGTCTGGAAGTTTTTGCACCAAAAGTTCAAGAACTCTAAAATTCTAAAGTATTCATTTGATTAAGACATTCTAAATCATACAGTGTATTCCAAGTTAGTTTAGACATTCTAACTCAAAAAGATTTCTAAAACTCAACCATATTAAACATCAAACATAGATGAGAAATATTCAATATTTGACAAATTCGTCATATTTATTTTTATACTTCAAGGTATGTTTTTTTTTTACGCTGTGCTGATTCACACACAAATGATGATTTGCAGATTCAGATTCAATAATAAACTTGTACATTTTAAAAATTCAGACTTTTTGTGCACAGAGCAATTTAACCTGTGAATTGTATTTGTGAAACATTTTATGAATATGTAATTTTATTGCTTTTTGGTTATGCATATTTTTGCAAGTGAATTTGTCTACACGTGTGTATCTTTTACTATTGAATAAATTATGATTGAGACCAATCTGTTTCCCTAGCATTTTTGTATTTAACAGAAGCGAGATGCAAAAAAAAAGGGTTTTGTGTAAACTAGTCCTCAGAATTCTAACGATGCAAACAAATTTGGTTAAGAATTTAAAAATTTAAAAAATGCTTAGAAATTCCAAAATTCTAATGCATCCAAACAATGCTAGTCGGGAAATTCTAACACAGTGTCTACAACAATAATAAAATACATATTTAACCAAGTACAAACAGCGATTTTGTCTAAACTGGATGTGGTGGGACATACTGCTGATGCCCGGTTCTATTTTTGACGTCCTCCAAATGCCTTTGCTACTTCTGACATGAAGGACACATGAATTTCATTCACACAAATTGCCACTTTGTCCAGTGTAGAGCTCCTCAAGCTGTTGTTGTGTGTCTTGTCTATACACGGTGCAGTTCTGAATGTTAACACTTCTAAAAGTTCAGATTTTTCACCTCAGGAGAGAGCAGGTTGCCCTGCCTCAATCTGTCGTCCAGCTCCACCCTTTGTTTGAGGAGGAGCTCCTTCTCCTGCCGGAGGCTGGAGATCTCCTGTCTGATCTGCTCGGAGTCCTGAGCACTGCTACTACGCAGCAGACCGTTCCTCTCCATCAGCTCCCGTTCCAGAGACTCAATTTGGCTCGACAAGGTCAACAGGTCTTTACTTAGAGCCTGCAGAGAGAACAAAACATAGCACAACTTGTAAAGACTCATAACAGGGTGGACAATGGGACAAAGCAAAGCCGGCAAGTTTATTCAGACCTGACTAGAGCGAAGCTTTTTGGATTCCAGGCCGCTGCGTTCCAGGAGCAAGGCCTCCTTTTTGGCTAAGATTTCTTCTCTCTTGGTCAGCTCTCCCTCCAGGTCATCAAGACCCCGTCGTTGTTCCAAAACCTTCTCCATTTCCTCATCAAGCCAGCGTTTCTGCTCCTCTATCTTCTGCTCAACCATAGATGTTTTGAATGCATTTGTTTACTTATTAAATATATGCTTCTAAAATGAAGTCAAGTGTTTTGAAAGTATTCATCAGATACTGGATGGAACAGAATTCAAGGGATACATTTGAACTATACGTTAATTCCCTGGGAATCAAACCCACAACCATGACCTTGGAAATAGCAAATGCATTGCTCCAAGATAAATAACATAAAACACATATCAATACCAGGCTGAGAGGGAATTTCTGTTGAGACAAGCCATTGAAACATACCCTCAGCCACAAGAAAACAATAATAAAACTCCTTCAAACTTTAGTTAAACAGTATGACAGAGTAAAGAGATCTAAAAAAAAAAATGTTATTGCTGAGTAATAGCAATGTGGGAGGGGTTTGATAAAAAGGAGCACGATTTTGATTTTCTGTCTCAACCCACCTGCTGTTCCTCTAGTGATACGACCGAGCCGTTACTTCCACTCCTCCTCTGGCGCTGGAAGGCAGCGATTTCCTCCGTCTTAATCCTCAGTATTTTCTGCTGCTGTTCGTTCTTTATCTCCAGCTCCTTTGAGAAAGAGAAAGAGGCTGTCTGGTAAATTATTCTCTATTGAACAACAAGAATAACTGAGAGGCTGAGGTTTCTCTGCAGATTATTATTGTTCAGAATACAGAAACGCAGATGACTAATGCTGGCCCTTACAGAACAGAACACAGTTCCCTGAAAAAAACAGTGATGAACACTCCAAAAAACCATTAAATGTGAAATGTCTGCAACAGTCGCAGCACCATACAAAGAAAGATGTGATCTGTAGCAAACAAGACCGAAACATAGCTTAATTTCTATATTTTATGAAGAAAATGTGCGAGCACATTTACTGTTTTATATTTTATACACTACTGTTCAAAAGTGCAATGTTTCTGAAAGAAGTCTCTTATGCTCACCAAGGCTTTGATTATTTCACTCTTCAGTGTCTGATTTGCAGCTCAAAAAACACATTTCTTATTATTATCAATGTTTTAAATGTTCAACAATCAATGTTGGCAACCTTTGGCACACGTGCCAACAGTAGCATGCATAGAAATATAATGTAGCGATTCAGTATGGATTAAAAAAAGTCACTTGGCAGCACTGACAAGTTTATGAGCTTCTGGATGTTACTTTTTGCACAGAGCAATCTCAGCTCTGTGTGAGCGAGAAACATTTAAAAAGTTGAAAAACAATTTATGAAACCAATCAGTGGAAAGATTTGCATGAAAATCAAATAGGCCTTGTTCTTTTATCATATAAATTAAAAATGGGGATGTACTGTATAAATATATTATCTACACACGGCCAGACTTTATGAACTTTTTTACTTCCAAGATTGATAGAATTAGAAATAAAATTATAACCATGCAGCACTCAGCAACAGTATTGCATCAGACAGTGAACTATATATTCCTATATAAGGAACAATTCCACCCGTTCTCTACTACAGGACCTGGAAGAGTTGTACAAGTTTGTTAAATCATCTAAACCAACAATATGTATGGTAGATCATATACCATCTACGCTCCAGAAGTCATAGATCCTCTTATTTAATATAATTAATTCATCATTATCATTAAGATATGTACCAAAAGCCTTTTATTATTGATCCTGGAGAATTCGTTAATTACAGACCGATCTCAAATCTGCATTTTCTTTGAAACCAGGAACACTTCACACGACACTCGATGTGTACTTGTTACATCGTAAGAAGAATGGCATCTACGCTAATTTTATTCTGTTTTATTCTTATTCTGAGGTCACCGTAGCCACCCAGATACAGTCCGCATCCAGATCAGATGGTGGATCAGCTACTACAGTTAACATCTACAGCCCATAATGTCAGCGGAGACCAGGTCAAACAGACAAACCCTAGAGAAAGATCCCCGGTGAAGACCTCGTCGGCCATCGGCACAAGACCACAAGATTTGTCCTCAGTCCTCAGAACTAAACTGAGCTGGATAAAGACATCACTAAATCAACAATAAACTGACTGTAACTGATTAACTGACTGTTTTCTATTGTCCCCTTGCATTATCAGCACATATTTTTCCTGTTTAACACTAAAGCTGCTTTGAGTGCTAAATAAATAAAGGTAACTTGACTTGACTCTGTATTTCTCTCAGGCTCCGTTTCCCCACATTCACTGATAAAAGTCTGAATGCAACACTCGGCTCACCTTGACTCTGTGCTTTCCTTTCTGCATCTCACCCTCCAGCCGTCTCTTCTGCTGGCTCTCCTCTCGCAGACGGCGCTGCAGAAGGTCCTGCTGCTGCTTCATGATCTGCACGTTCCTCTCGAGTTCCTGCACACGCCGCTCGCTCTGCGCAGACAGCGATGCCAGCTGTGCAGTGTCCCGCTGCTTCTGCTTCAACACCTGAAAGCACAGCACGTGTTAAGAGCTATATATGTTACTGCCAGAATATAGATTTGCATTGAATTTTAACTGCCTCAATCTACGGAAAATGTACTATAAGTTAGTATATAATATATATATACGAATAGTATAATTACTGAAAAAGGAACACATTTCTTAATGCTTCAATTATGTTCTTCAAAGATTCTTCACACCTGAAAACTAAACCTTTTTAGGGGAAGTCGTGGCCTAATGGTTAGAGAGTCGGACTCGCAATTGAAGGGTTGTGAATTCTAGTCTCGAGCCAGCAGGAATTGTGGGTGGGGGGAGGGCATGAACAGTTCTCTCTCCACCTTCAATACCATGACTGAGGTGCCCTTGAGCAAGGCATCGAACCCCAACTGCTCCCCGGGTGCCGCAGCATAAATGGCTGCCCACTGCTATAAGGGCTGTTTCACATATCATTTAAGTCTCTTTATAACCATATTTAATTTTTAAAAGGAATGAAAAAAAAGTTGTGAGTGATAGAAGTACAGCGTGCACTGTTGTTTAAAGTACACAAGAAATTCAAATTGACTATATATTTTTTTTTTTAGCACATATTTTGTTATTTTTGTTATGATCTCAACTCAATCCACAAAAAATAATTGCTAGCCTTCGTGATCTTGAAACCAAATCTGAAAATGCACCTCCCCTGATGAAACGATGTCAGTTTGATGGCTTGGGCTTGAGCTTCAGTGTTCTTCTGAATGAAACACCGGAAGTAAAGGTGGTCGCAACTTCTGGTTCACATGGAGTTTAATATTATGATTGTTCAGCTGACTAAACATATTTTCGCCCAAAAAAACTTTCAGTAGGGAGAAACTCCTATGCCATTGTATCAATTCATGCTGTGGTATTCAAGGGTGAAATGTTGGTATTGTGACAACCCTTAAACCATTCTAGAGAAACACCACTCAAAAGGGATTTACATAATGACGCCTTTCGCAAGCCAAAGCAGCCAGACACAGACCTGAACTTTGCTCTGTGCAGCTGCGATTTTCCTCCTGCACTCCTGAGCCTTGGAGCGGTGAGCAGCGTCACGACTGCCCTGAGCCTCCAGGTCCTGCAGCTGCTTTTGTGCATCTGTGAGCTCCACACGGGCCTGCTCCGCCTCGGCTTCCAGCTCAGATATCTTATGACTGTACTGCCTGTTCATGGCCTGGGCATCCTTACCTAGAGAGGACACGATAATCACTGAACATGACAATATTTCTGATCAAATAAATGCAGCATTGGTGAGCATGAGAGACAAACATTAATAAACAAACATTTGAATGGTAATGTGCAAAGAAAAATACACTGTGAAACTAATACAGTTTTATGGCAAATTCAATACATTTCTTTATGAAAATAGGAATCAAACCATTAGATTATGTCATCTGCTAAATTCTGTGTGCATAAATTGAGATGGGGTGTCTTTACACCAAATAAAAGTGAATTTCTAACATTTACAGACATGTCACAAAACACTGGGCACATAATACTCTATGAAGCATTTAATATAATATGCTCCTATGCTTTGGACAACTTATATCATGCATGCTAGCTCTGTGAGCTTGCCATTTTGTTTCACAGAACTGTTTTTCACTGCTGTATATTACATTTAAATTTATTCATTAGCAGACGCTTTTATCCAAGGCGACTTACTTATATTAGCACAACTGATGAAGGTTCCTCATTGCATAACACAAAGACTCGACTAACAGATGATGAAACTGGTTGCCAATCATTTTCATTATCCATTATTAAAGTTTTTATTGATTAGTCATTGCACACTGGTAGGGACACAAAAAGTGCTGCAGGGATGACGTAATTTTGTAAGCTTAGTAGTACACGTTAACCTGGTTCCACTGACAAAAACCCAATATGATTCTTCCACTGGCTTTTGGATTTGCAGAAAATAAGATCTGCGACCAACAAAAGTTTATGATTCTTACATGTTCTTTTTTTCATAAAAATAATCTCTTTCATGAAAAATGTAATATCCCCAACAGCTTCTGTTGTCATGCTATTTAATTGTAAGCAACCACCTTTTTCAAAACAGGTAATTTTACGTCGTAGAATAAAATGTGAAAATATCCTGAGTTTGTTTTCACCATAGACCTTATTTCAGGCATTGAAATAAAAAAAATAAGAATACAGACTTTTGGCAAAAGACTCATAACTGCAACACTGTATTGGCTTTATATTTTGTAATATAATTAAAAAACATTGTATAATTGTATGTTTCAATAAAAGAACAACCAGCCTTCTCTAAATCATTCAGTAAATTAAGTTAACAGGCATTAATAAAATAAAGAATAGTTTAGAAACAACAGAACAAAGATACAAATGAAATAAACTGCTCTTCTAGTGGAGATTAATTAAATTATCATAACAGGTGCACACAAATATTTTCAGGTTTTTTTAGTCTGTACTCTGTGGCAGATATTTTTCAGAACACACTTTTTTATTTTTTTGTCATTTTAATACTGGTACCTCTGCCCAGCAGGTTTTCTCACCTGTCTTGACCAGCTCTTTAATGAGTTCCTCCTTCATGCGGATGGTGATGGACAGCTCTCTGATCTTCTGCTGTGCCTGGAGAAGCCCTCTCTCTGAGCAGAACTCCCCTCCAAAACCTCTCACGCTCTCCCACACCGAGCTCTCGCCAAAGCTGCTGTTAGCTGGAGAACCAATCAAAACCAATCAATGCCAACTGACTGAATATTGGAAAGAAACTAATGTGGGCCGGTGCATTTCCATCAAACACTGAGACCCTTGTCAAATGTTTTCAAGGATGTTTAACCCACATGTGCGTCTGGTGCATAGTAGACCCGGAGGATGGCCAAGTCCGAGCGTATGGGACAGGGTTGCACTGGTCCCAGCACAAGACCCTTGGAGCAATGTAGCATCTTTCTTTGTCCGGGTTACATTGATGGATCTGTCAAGAATGATGGCAATGCTGAATAGATTAGACATTTAATCTCAATGAACCTTCTTATTAGAACTGATTAAAAATAATTGTACATACTTATATGTATATTATATATTATGTATACTTATATATTAAATACCGTATATCTCTTGCAGTTTGAACATGGCCATCTTCATCTCCTTTCCCAGAGGTTTCATAGTGAGTGTTTCCACATCCGCTGTTCCACTGGGTCTGGTCTGAAAATGAGCTGTTGTCTACTGAGGCATCCAAGTCAACCTAAAACAGTTCACATAAAGGTGAAAACATGCATTATAATGCTACTTAATAAATACTATTAATTTTCTCCATGTGGATTTCAAAAAGTATTTAGTAAATATTTCTCAGCCTTTACCCAGAACAGAAAGCTCTAATAATAATTAACAATATTATAACATTTCATTTGGAGCAATTACATTTTAATAATAGTTTTGGTTTCGTTAGGGGCACCTTATCTACCATAAAATATCTGATAAACACACACAGTCACAAATCATTTCTAACAATTTCACCAATAACAATGCTAATGAATGATATTATTTAGATGAAAACTGTTATGTAATTTATAAAATACATTTCATTTATTCATGTGATGGCAAAGCTGTCTTCAGTGTTACATGATTCTTCAGAAATCATTCTGATATTCTGATTTGCTACGTAAGAAACATTTCCTATTATTATCAATGTTGTAAAATATAAACTCACCGTCACTGTAAACGCAGTGTTTCTGTTGTTTATCCACCTTTTGCAATTAATTACTGTTCAATTAACATAAATTAATAACATCATACAAAGCCAGGAAAACATACAAATCAGTAAGGTGCTTCTTCACTGCTATTTCTTTTCCGTGCTGCCATCTATTATTTTGGAGAACAGTGCAGTGGTTGAAAATAAGTTTAGCACACAGCCGCTCATAGCTTATAGCTTTAACAAATAACCCTGTTTTCAGACAATGCATCAAATGTCATTTTGTCATACATAAAAATAAACATCAAACGTGGGTTTAGGGGGTATAATTGTCCGTTAAGACATTACAATGTTACCTTGGCAATTAGCTGAATCTGTTTGCATCTGAAAGTATGTGGGTGAAGTGTTTGAAGATGTTTGTGCACTACTAACAGCAGCTCAACACAGGTGGTGGCAGCTGTGGATTGTATCCTGAATAAAAGGTGATGTGTGTTTGTGGTCGAGGACGCTGCCTGTGAGACAAATCAAAACATATCAGTTTACCTGTCTGATGAGGCTTCTGCCCACATCACTGTCACAGGGAGGAGAGAGGCGGCCGGCGGTGTCTGATGTCTGCAGTAGTGAGTTGTTAGGAGCCGTGTGAGGTCTCTGTTTCAGGTGGAGCAGCCCTTCTCCTCCAGGCCGAGCTAAAAGACTGTGAAGCTCCACTATTAGATCCTGCTGCTCCTGTAGCTTATCACTCTAGGAGCGAGAGAAAATCACATCCAGTTACAACCACATAATACAGAAATACAGAAGATTTAGAATTTTCAATTTGATGATAGAAAAGGCAGATCGATTTCATATGTACTTAAACTAGTTTAAGATTTCCATCAGCTTTATTTCAATTAAGGAAAATTATTTTGAATAGTTTTAGTTAACAACAACACAGACAGATATTTCAATTTTAATATATTTTAATCATCTCAATTTTGGTTTCAGTAATTTTGTTGTGCTGTAGACACTTTCATTAGTTTGAGGTTTACTTATTTCTGTTTAGCTTAAATCTCAGTTTTATTTTTATTTTATCACTTCAGCTTCAACTTAAACTTATTGTATTATTATTATGTCTAACTTTCATTTCGTTTTTTTTCATCCTATATTTATATTTTCTATTAGCTTTATTTCAATTAACAATAATTATTATATTAGTTTTAGTTTTAACTATAACAACAATGATAGAACAATAGCTAGAATGATAAATAGAACGTTAGAATGAATAGAGTGGCAGAACGATATTTAGACAGAACAATAGAATGCTAGAATTCTAGAATGACAGACAGACAGATAATAGCTTGTGTAAAGAAATGTACAAATTAAACTAAGGGGTTTAAAAAAAAAAGCAAAATAATAGTAAGAGTAATATTTGTCTTAGACCATACTGTAAATTTTTTTAATTTTTGAAATTCAATATGAATTCAATAGAAAAGACAGGCGCCTGCCATAAACAATTTAATTGATCAGTGCTCAGATAATTAGCACAACATGGTGTCTCTTGATTTAAGTGTTTTTGTGAGGACATATCTATTATATGATTCAACATTTAAAAAACAGAAACCATGTCTATTGGGCATGCTGAATAACTCAACAATTGAGCTGTGCTCAGATCTATCATCCATTTATAAAACCTGACTGCTTAGCTTTGTTGTCTGTTTTTATGGCTGTGGGTAAAATACTGTCTGTAAAATATACAAAAACAGACAAACAGCTCAATGACGTGCAGATATTCTAAGACAGCAAATCTATTTCACAATACCATTTTTGTAAACAAACAGGGTTCTCACACTTTTACATCCACAAAAGCGTTTCAACAGCTTTCCAAAAGAAGAGATAAATTATGGGAAAAGTATCAAATTTACCATCACTCCCTTAGGAAATACTTTCACTATTGCTCAAAAGTCTGTAAAATTCAAAAGTTCAGTAAAATTTAGCTTTGTTTTTTTTTTCTTCTGAAAAAATAAAAATAAAAATCAGCAAGGACAAAGTAAATTGATCAGAAGTGACAGTAAAGACTTGCATGTTGTTATAAAATATTTATTTCAAATAAATGCTGTTCTGTTTAACTTTATTTTCATAAATTAAAGACTGCAATAATGGCTGCTGAAAAAATCATATAAATATATAAATACATATAAATATATGTATAAAATAATAAATATATTATATAAATTGGTATAAATAAATGACATTTATTATTTATTTATTATTATCATATTATAATATTTTTTACTATGGAAACAGTTTTCCCCCAGACTCTGAAAAATAGCATAATTAAATCTTCATTCAAAAACACTAGGTAAAGATTTCAACTCTCTAACCTGTTGTTTATATTGTTCCATGGCATCTTCCAGGGCAGCTAAGAAGTCTGTGTTTTCTTGTTCTAGTTGCTCTATCTGGGCTTGCAGCTGGGAAATGAAGTCCTTGCGGTCTCCGCTCCAATCCTCTTTCACATGGTCTGGATCCTTTGGCATAAAAAGTCCCACTGCCGTGAGAATTACGCTGATAATCACATCATGAAATCTGAGCATATCTGAAATTAATGCTTTAGAAATATTGACCTGACAAGAAACATTATTTCCTTTTTGATGATGAATTGTTAAACATAAAATATTCATATTTGAAAATGGATGGCCTGCAGCCAACCTGGTTGTTCGGTGCCGCCCGCCCTCTTTTGAGCGCGGTGCTGACCTCAGTAGAGCCGCTCTCGATGCCGCTGTCCAGCCCTGACGCTGAGGTCAAACCGCTGCGTTCCTCCTCAACGGCGCAAAGCCACTCTTTCACCCGCAGGAGCTGACCGGCATTCAGAGATCCCTCGCCCTGGAGCTCTGTCAAAAGCCTGTAGGCTGAGTCCGTGCACGTCCTGTAATGGGCGCTCTCTGCTTGCAACTTCCTCACGTCCAGGTCAAAGGGCCGAAGTCTCTTCTCGGGGTCGGAGCGAGTGATAATGCGGGTTTCAGAGCGCTGGCGGTTTTCAAGAGCTCGTCTTAGTGCTTTGATCTGGAGTTCAAGTCCCTCAACACGGTCTGGTTCCCCCCGGCAGTTGACTGTAGCCCGGTTTTGGATGTTACGAGCCCGCTTTGAATAGTTGTGTGTGTTTAGGCTCTCATCAAAATCTGAGGAGGAAGGGCTTATGCAGGCAATCATGAGGGTTTTGGCATTGCCTCCAAGAGAGTCCTTTAAGATCCTGATACAAAGATGCAACAAAGATTGACACATATTAAACACCTTTAGACTAACTAAAGGATGTTACACAACACCACACAACACCAGCATTTCAATCAGAGATGTAAAAGATAAAATTACATTTTTAGAAAACAGGCTAACAATATATACACAACTGTTCAAAAGATGGTGGTCAGTAAGATTTATGTTTTTAAAATAAGTATGAAATGCTCATCAAGGCTGCATTTATTTGATGAAAAATACAGTAAAAACAGAACTATTATAAGCATTTAAAATAAATGTTTTCTATTTTAACATCTTTTAAAATGTAATTTATTTCTGTGATGGCAAAGCTGAATTTTCAGCATCATTACTCCAGTCTTCAGTGTCACATGATACTTCAGAAATAATTGTGATAATTCGATTTGCTGCTCAAGAAACATTTATTATTAATGTTGAAATCAAATTTAATGCTTCACATTTTTTATGGAAACTGTGATTTTTTTTCTTAAAGAAAAAAAAAAAAAACACAAGTGAACAGTGGTGTAGAAATACAGAACAATTATATTTCACAATGTTAATGTTTTGTTCAAATAAATGCAGCCTTTGTGAACGCCCTTGGAAAGACATTCAAAAACAAAAATCTTCCTACCAACCCTAAACTTTAGCACAGTAATGAATGTCAAACTAAAACTATTAAAATAAAAAGGTCAGTGATGCTTGGTTTTACCATCTATTTTTCCTGACAAAAACAGTTTAAATAAATAAACATTTAAATAATTAAAACAATAATTTACACTCCACTAAAAAAAAAAAATTTTTGTCTTTAAGAGTAAGCAATAGTAACTGATAAGGTCTAGTCTTTCTTGCAATTATGCTGTAATCAGCATTTAAAAAAAAAAAGTAAAAAGTAAAATGATCTGTACCTGGTAATTTTGGAATCTCTGTATGGGATATGAGTGCCTTTTCTTTTGGGGTCCCCAAGAGCTCCAATGACATTTCCAAGAGCTAGAAGCCCACTGTTGATCTGAATGCTCTCCTTGAGCCGTTCACCAGTGTTCCCGGTTTTGAGGACGCGCTCTGATCCAGCCAGGTCCACAAAATTAAATTTGGAAGAAAGGATCTGCACAGTCCCGGCCGCTGCTCTAGAACCTCCACGCCTCTGTTCCATGAGCACCGTGAAGATGGTGTGAGAGCGACTGGAGTGGGGGTTCATCTGCGTGGCCCCAGTGTGACGGGACGTCTTTCCTGACTCTAAGAGACTCAGCACCTCATCAAGTCCCTCCACTTCACATTCTTTCACACCGGAAAGCACTGTGGGTAAACACAAATGATGTCTTTCTTTTTCCGAACAGTCACATAGTGCAAAAACACTGCGAGTCACAACACAAAACACTAAGTATACAGACAATAAAGCATTTTAAAAGAGGAGAAGCATATTAAAACTAAAAAATGACTGAAAAATAAACAAATGCTGACAGGATTTTGTCAATCTATGAGCAGCTCACATGATTAAGTTTTACCTGCAGTGCTATTACATGCTGTAATTAGTTTAAAACCAGTTAAAAAAAAAAAAAAAAATTCTAATTAAAAATACAGAATTATATAGTTTAATTTAAAAATAGCTATATAATAATTATTATAACAATTGTGTGTTCCATAAGTTTTTTTTTGTTGCTGTTTTTTAAAGAAAGTAATACTTTGATGCAGCAAAGATGCATTATAATGATCAAAGGTGACAGCAAATGTAATGTTACAAAATATTTATATTTTAAATATATGCTTATTTTCTATTTATCAAAGAAATCCTGAAAGTATGAAGCAGCACAGCTGTTTTTAACATTGATAATAATAAGGAATGTTTCTCGATCAACAAAGCAGCATATCAGGATGATATCTAAGAGTGTGACACTTGAATCACAGGAAAAAAATACATTTTAAAATGTATTAAAATAGAATATTTATTTTAAATTCTGATAATATTTCACAATTTTTTTGGTTTTTGGTCTGAAAGACTTTCATAAACGTTTCAAAATCTTAATGAACGGGTGTATATTTCGTACATTCCTACTTGTTCTGCACTAAAAAAAAAGAGTTTTCCCTCAAAAACTTACCTAGGTTGCCCTTTTCATCCTCTCGAATATGTATGTCTTTACTGGCCGTCTCAACTTCCAAAAGGTCTCTGAAGACCTCTTTGTAAACCTCCATGTACGACACTCGGATGGAGAAGTCATTGAGGTCATTCTCGTCCAGCAGTTTGAAGATCTCAGCCACGGCTCTGGGAATGATGCCCTGCTCGTCATCCCTAAAAGCAGCTGCGGCCAAAAAAACCAACAGCAGGTTAATGAATGACTCTCTGAGGCAGAATGCTAAGACGCAAGATCTCAGATTGCAAGTGGAGCAGTGGCAAATGAACCGGGGGAGGTGTTGCTGGCAGCACGAACGTGCAAACTCGTGGAAGCATTAAGACACAGACAAAGTCTATACTAGCCTTGTGAATCATGTCTGGTTTAGATAAAGTCCAATTAATAATATGCAGTAAGGAACTGAACTCAGGTGTGCTTCTGATCCATTTAACAATCAACAAATCAGTTACTAAATATACATTACTCAATATACCTCCAATTTAAAAAAAGAACAACAACATTGCACTTTTATATACTGTTGAATTTTACAACATAGATTTACTATGAAGCTGCTTTGAAGCAATCTGTATGGTTTAGAGCGCTCGGGGTGGGCGATCTGACGATTTGCACCGTGATTTATCTTGAAGATGTCCATGATCTACTTTTCTAACTCATGGAAGAGATCGTGACCAAATGTTTCCTATTTATGTCTGTATGAAAATATATCGGCGTATCTTTTAGTTTCAGAAACACACAAAAATAAAATGCCTGCCTTGGGGAGTATTTACATAAATGCATTTGATTGGGAGAAGTCCTCAAGTGACAGCAAATCTTAAATCTTAAAGTGACAGCAGCCTAATAAACCTGCTGCTGTGTGTCATTAGGGTAAAAAAAAAAAACCACAGAAAAAGAGAAAATCACTAAGTGCTCCTTATCATTTTTGTAGCTTTAATAAATTGCATTTTACATGATTACGTTATTCCTTTTCAATAGTATTTCTTATCTGAAATTGCTTATCTATTAGATAGACTTACCTGAAAAAATGAAAACATGTTTCCTTCATTTGTATATTTGTTCTATTGCTTGTCATTTGTTTCTTCGTTCTGCATATTTACTCATCTTCAATTAAGCTTAAAAGCCTACTAGTTTTTACAGTTCAGTAACATGCAAAATAGCCTTAATAAAACAACAAATGATTGTGAACCTTCCTAAAAAAAAATAGTGATATGATATTTTTGCATATCGCCCACACCTATAACGCACTATATAAATAAATGGTTTGACTTATGTTCAAAAGACTTACAAATGTTGGATTCTCCAATGGTGTAGGTTTTGCCCGAGCCGGTCTGCCCATAGGCGAAAACCGTGGCATTGAAACCATGAAAGAAGGCCTCGATGAGGGGTTGAACGCACTCTGTGTACACATCCTCCTGCGTAGAGTTCTCCTCAAACACAAAGTCACAGTGGAAGTGGCGGTCATTACCCAGAGTGACGCTCTTCTCCTCTGGGTCCGCAGTGATGCAGCTCTCATGGTTGTGTAAAATCTCTTTGGGAAGCAGTGGACGCACCCGGACAGCCACCTGTACAGTGGTTTCCTCCACCTTACTTTGGCTGACTCCTTTGGGAGACATTGCTGAGCTGATTATTGGTCCCTCATTACTTTTGCGGGGCTGTGATACCGCTTCCTATGGCCACTGTATTAAATAAGCACCAGTTATGAACTGAAAGAATATAGGGCAAAACATTTGACACACTCAAAATAAAGTCTGTAAAAAATACACCCAAATGTACTGTTAATATAAGGAATTTTCTGCGTTGATTTTTCGGAATACAGTTCAATACAATTACCCATATTTTGAATTCTGCATTAAATTGTGTTTATGTTTAAGGGCTAAAGGAAATTTCAATAAATGTATAATATATTGGTAATTTTCTGCCAGGACATTTTCAGTTTTCCTATGGATTTCAGAGACATATCAAATAGCCTCTAGGCCAAAAAAAAAAAAAAAAGATATAATTATATATATTATTAATAAAAATGATAATAATAAAAAGTTTCTTGATAAAGGAATAGTAAAAAATAAGGAAATATAATACAAATAGGAATCATAAGCAACACTTCAATTCTACTAGAAATATAAAATAACTGATTTAGTTAGATTAGCACTATATTATAATATAGTATCAAAATACTATAATAAAAATTTAATTAAAGCCTTGAAAATAAATTTAGCAGTTTTTGCAGTGCAAGGCTATTTATTCTAAAACTATGATATAAATTATTCTTAAGTTACTATAAAAGTTTTTTTTTTTTATTATTATTAACCGAGATCACATGTGTACACTACAGCAGGGCAATTGAACTGGTGAATCATGACGATATTTATAAAGCATATCTTGCAATCACAAACTACATAAGAGAAAAGAAACTATAAACCAACAAGTTTTAAAGAAATAGTTCACCAAAAATTTAATGTATGTCATCATTTACTAACCCTAATGTCATTAAAAACCTGTTTGAATTTATTTTTCTTATGTTGAATACAAAAGAAGATATTTTGAAAAACCAAACAGTAACAGTTGACGGTCCCCATTGAGTTCCTTAGTAGGTAAAGAAATACTTTTTGGTTACCAGCATTCTTCGAGATATCTTCTTTTGTGTCTAACATAAGAAATAAATTTATACGGGTTTGGAATGACATGACGGTGAGTAAATGATGATACATTTTTCATTTTGGGGGAAATATCCCTTTAATGCTCGCAGCTACAACTAGTTTAGGAGAAAATTGCTAACATTAGTTGAGTTTAAACCTGTCCAGAACAACTTTCGAGCACGTAAAACTGACAATAATGACGAGATGTCTCATAACTGCAGAGGAATGCGTTTAACTCTTCCCCTAAACTTGGTTTAGCCGAGCCGCTACAAACGCTAGCCGCTAGCAAACTCATTAAAAGTTTAAATCTCTCTAACACTAACAACACACAACAGACACAAAGCACAGAAAAACACGCTCTCAAACCGCTTATGCCATGTCAAGTTTTGGATGTTTCTTGTTTTTTATTTATATAACGTTATATATAACTTTCAGACTTACTGTTGTTTTCGAATCCATCAATCCGACTCAGCGGGGAACATCACATTCCCAATCCCATTCCCAGAGCCAGTTCCCTCAATTTCCCTGGATCCAGAGCAGCCCACGACGAGCACTGCTCGAAGCAGTGATGTCATTCAGTCGGCTTCTCAAATGCCAGAGTAAAATCCTTTTAGTTTTGTTGTTCTTGTTGTAATATTTTGACTTAACCATTGTCTTTCCATTTTCTATATTTGGAGGATAAACACAACATTAAATAGTTGTTTTTGTTTGCATCTATTGGCTGTGATTTATAGCCACACTCACATCTTATTCTTACAGGAGCAACTGGGGATAGTTGTCACAGTTTATACTGCAGAAAATTAGCCATTTTAAATGTATTTATCTATTTTGTTATTTATTTATTTAGACAAATATAGGTTTATATTTGAAAGTCAATGTCATAAATTCCTAGGCATTATTATGGAGGTAGAAAGAAACATTTAACACTTGAATTTGTCCTACACTTGTCACATGTTATGGTTTTCATTTTTGCACCAAATATAGCTTAAGGAATTTTTTATTTAAATATATAATTTAAAATGATGATTTAAATACAACAGAGAAAAGACACAAAGCTAATTTGTGTAGGCTAACTGTACTTTTACTTAGTTATAGCCCTCTATAAGTGACTACTAGTGTCAGTTTCCTTTATGTGCTAGAAAGCGAATAGCTTTAAATTTAATTAATTTAATCTGATATATTGCATTTTTAAATGTATTTTCAATCAATTGTCTCAATTTTTATCAAACAACTTTCATTGGCAAATAGACAAATAAAAAGTCATTTATTTTATTGATTTATTTGGTGAACAGAGTACACATAAGAGTAGTAGTATATTACATTATTTAAAGTGTTAAACAAGAATTAGAATGTTTTTATAAATGTTCTATGTATGTAACAGAATACTGGGTTGTCATCATAAACATTTTGCCTGAAGAACCTCTTGCTCCTTAATGCACAGCATTGGTGTGATCTTTGTTGCTGGAAAGTGATGACCTGTCAATCAAAGTCCGGCGGTGAAGTTCACGCTGAGTGGATTCTGGTCACTGAGGCAGACTGTGACTTGTTGTCAGTACCGGTGACTTCACAACAACAAAATCACTAGTCTTCCATGGTGCCCAAAATACGTGAATGTGAAGAATTTAGGCACAATATTTACAATGCATTTATTGATTACTCTCAGTTTAACACTGCAATGAGATTGTCCAGAACTAGGCTGATTCATCCCATCGCACATGCTGACTTGTCACTGTAACAAAAGCATGCATTCAAATAATTAAAATAAAGTTTCTAATCATATTTGAAGTTGTTACTTGTCAGGACGAACACCATGACTATATTTATTCATTTTAAAATTAAAAATAAATAGAGTCTTTGTATACATGGATGAATGAATAAATAAATATTACAGGAAGAGTTGATCAGTCACATGGATTTGAAACATTTCAGATCCAAATAAAAAAGACCAGAAAGCCAATAAAACCATTGTTTAATATAAAGAGACTTGAAGACACATTCTGAAAAAGGAAAAAATGTCTCAAGTTAATAATGTCAAGCCATTGAATCCCCCTGCCCTTTTCAGATGCAGTCTCTGCTGTCCATATCCGTCTTTATATCCACAGGTCATCAACTGACTCCTCATTACTCAAGCCTCTTACACTGATCCTTTATAACATTTCAACATTGGCTCTCAGTTTAAATGTGCTTGCACATGGGCCACCCTCATAAAATGTTTACTGGCTCTCTCTGAACAATTATGCTGCATAAATTTGACTCTCTTGGGATTTAAAATATAGGTTATTGGACAGAACTCCATCCATCTGTGCATACTGTACATCACATTGCAAAATCTCACTGTGATGATACAGACTGTCATAATAGTGGAGATTCTGCCCAAAGAGAGGTCCTTTCTAACCATTCTGCACATCCGCATGCATTCAGGCATTTATCAAAAGACTCATCTCATGAAAAAGGTCTCTTTTACTGTGGGCTATCCAATCAACCTCTTGGCAGATATATAATGGTTGAATAGTAATGCATTATTAAAATCTTAAGAAATCATGTCCTCTAGTTGCAAAGAGGGTCTTACATTTTGTACAATTTCCACTGAAGCATTGTGGGTATAAGTGGATGTGGTGGTTAGTGTGTCCTTGTGCAGTTTGAATGGACACAAATGGTCATAATAATCACTTGTGCAACTTGCTTGACTTGCCACTCATGAACCATTTTCATTGACAGTCTGAAATGAGGGGGCAAACAATGTGAACAACAGAAATATTTTTGTGAGAAATTGTGCCCATCGTTGAAATAAACAACCGGACTAACATTTCCAAAAGTATAACTTAATTAGTCGGTTTTGTGGGGAGAATACAGCTCTCTAGAACCACTTATGTTTCGGTGAGTGACAGACGTAAGAATAGGGAGGAAATTCACAGATCATATTTTTCCGAGAATTTTCAACACTGTACAGTGTTAATTTTCTTTTTGATGGTTGCCGTTTGCTTTCTATTGTATTCATGTGATGTAAAATTGGCTTAATGAATATGGTGAAATGCATTACATGCTGTAAAAAAACATTTTCGAAGCTGTAAATAAAACAAAGATAACTGGATTACGTTGTACAAGAAAATACTATTTCAGTTATTGTACTTCTAAATGTCATGTTTAATTCAATGAGTTTATTTGAAATTGTTTGTGAAATTTGCAAGCAATTTCTGAGTCAAAACCAACGCTATCTCACGGCCAATTCGTACGTATTTTACGAGGTGGCTTATTCGTACGAATTTGTACGACCTCACTCGTACGATTTTATACGATTTGTCTAAACCCCAGTGACGGTTTGGTTTAGGGGCGGGGTTAGGTGTATTTCATTTGTACAAATTCATACGAATTGTGCAACTCGTAAAATACGTACGTTTTTGTAACAATCGTATGAATTTGTACGAGTGAGGTCGTATGAATTCGTACGAATAAGCCACCATGTGAAAAATGTACGAATTACCGTGAGATCGGGTTGGTCAAAACTGTTTCAAAGTAATTTTTTCAGTGTATTAAATATTTGTTATATATTTTTGCTTAATATTTTGTTCATCATCGGAACATGCATATCTGATTTAGTTTATATTATTTATTGTTTTTCTTAGCTGTGAACTGAATACTGCACACACTGAAAAACAAATGTAACCAAAAAAATGTGCTTCATGTGTTTTTTTTTTAAACAATGTAATCTGTTCTGATTTAACAAAAAAATTATGAAAGGAATATGCTTAGATAAATAATTCTGTATGTGAAAAATAACATTATTTCGAAGTTGCATATATTCTAATTGCATTTTCTTAAAAATCATGTCTGTAAGTTGAAGCAGAGTTCTCTGTTCTGTAATTTTATTATGATGCCCAATCAAGCAAGCTTGTTACTCAGAGTGCGACAGGAAGGTCTAATATTCTTTTTTTAATTATTCATAAAAATTTGATTAATTTCCTCCTCACTGAGCATGAGCACTGAACTAAAATGCTTGGCAATGCTTTAGTCTATTTCCCCCCCTACCCCAGTCTGTTCCTTCACTAACAGAGAAACACAATCACATTCAGAAATACACCAATAACATGGCTGGACTGTCTTGTTTGGTTGTTTGTTTTAACAGGAGACTGTCAGAGCTCTTTAGGGAAACTAATCAGAGGTTGATCATGCAATAAAACCTCATATAGTCAATTAGTGTGGATGCATAATAAGAACAAACATCTAGATACCCTTGTTGGCAAAATGACTTATTCAAATACTGATCCTCTGTGTTTGGATTGTTATGGAAGCAAACAGCTCAGACCTGATCAATAAAGGGAAAGCATGTCCCTATTCTTAAACATATTGTATGTCATAATGCCAGTAAATAAACTGAATGTGCTGTTCAAACATGCAATATTCTGTACTGACTGACAGATTAATTAACTATATTTTACAATAACATTTCATTTGTGGTTATTAGTTAACATGAACAAAATTTATATAGCATTTATTAATCTTAGTTAATGTTAAGTTCAGCATTTACCAATATATTATATAAATCAAAATGTTTATCTCTTAACATTACATAATGCACTCTGAACTAACATAAACTATATTAACTAACATTAAAAAGTTAATGCTGTAAAAACATTAATTGTTATTGTTAATAACTAATGTTAACAAATGAGACCTTGCTGTAAGTTTTACCTTTTTTAAACAGTAGATTGATTTAAAAGTTAAAATTATATATATATATATATATATATATATATATATATATATATATATATATATATATATATATATATATATATATATACATACATACACACACACACACACACACACACACACACACACACACAATATCATGTTTCAAATCACAAATATAACACTGTGATCTTGCTGAATCATATATTGTTAGCTGAACAATATATTGTGAACATTCATAAAGGGGAAATACTGAGTATATTAACATCTTAACATTAATATTTGTTATACAATCTTTAGTCTTACAGTATTCATAACTAAAACTACATCTTTGATTTTGCTAAAAAAAAATCAGAAATGCATGTAATCATTGCAAACATATCATACATTGGTAACACTTTAGAATAAGGGTTCATTTGTTAACATTAACTACATCAGTTAACAAAAACGAGTACTTTTATAGCATTTGTTAATTATTTAATAGACCTAAGCTAACATGAACTAACAATGAACAAGTGTATTTTTATTAAATAACATTAACAAAAATAAATAATGTTATGTATATCTCAATGTTAGTTAATGCATTAACTAATAGGACTTTATTGTAAAGTGTTACATAAAAATATGTCTATTAAAGGGAAAATATTGTTCTTCTACAGTATCTGTTTTATAAACTGAAAATAAAAAGCTGTAGGATGTACTTTGAAACCATTTTCAACATATCAGGAATTACACGTACATTTTCACAAATAATTACTAAGAAATGCTAAGTAACACATTGAAGTAAATGAAATTTTGACTGACTGAAATATATTTTCTTGTAAAATGTGCTCTAATAGCTTATTTTTTGTTTACAAGTTTAAAAAATAATTTCTTATTTTTTCATGTGATCGCATCAACAGCAATATATAAGTTTTAGTTTTATATCTCGTAATTTCCTCTTTTTTTTCAGGTGAGCTCTGTTGTATGAGTCATATTGTGTACCTTCATCTGATGAGGAGAGGCGAGAACGGTTCTCCTCATCTGGGTGTCACCTGTGCTACGAGACTCGAATGGAGCAGGTTCTCCTATGACACGTCTCCTCATTAAAGCCTCTTGCTGTGTAACACACCAGATCTGACCCTGAAATAAACTCTGTATGATCACATTATATGACAATTTTTGTGAGTTAACCTTATTTAGTGTTATAACCCTATTTATCCATTGCATAGTTTTTAATTGGCCTTTAAGACCGAGATGAAACCCAGGAAGGTGCAAATCATACATGGCCATAAATTGACCGACCAATCTTTGTCATAAGATTACAAACGTCACCAAAATATAGGCTATAATACTGATTTATTTGGACTGGTTACAGTCACATATAAAGATTCACATCCTCTTTTGTCTCCTTTTTTTTTTTTTTTTTTTTAAAGAAAATATTTTCTGTATCTTTAAGCAAAAATTTTGCTTTTGAAATCCAATAAAAAACAGTAGTGCAAACCGCCTAGGACTTATAGCGTTCATTACATGCCCTTGTAAGTATGCTATTTTTTACCACCAGCACCTGTGTCCATGAAACGCTAGATCAAATACTGTCCTTGCTCCCTGATGCCTGTGGGGACTATAGGGCAAGCTTGGGTCTTCCTCCAGGCCTGATTGTAATGACACATCAAATGTGCCCCTGTTTGTGCACATTCTATCAAGTTTTGATCTTCTTTTTTTTCAAAGCCATGTGGGGCTTCAAAAGGCCTGCTCCTTCAAAAGCAGGTCCCCTTCAAAGTTGTGTGCACATTCATGCCGATGCCATATGTGAACCCAGCTATTTTCTAATCACTTATCTGTCCAGTTGGAGTCAAGCTACAGTAGCTGAATGGCATGCAAAACATATAAAGCACAAGCATTTGTTATTTGACGATAACAGAAATGCATGAGGGTATACATGCATATATGATGTCAGATGATCATGAGAATCGATTTGCAGAGAAGATAGATTTAACAAAACATAAGTAGCCAAGCATGCATATTTGACAAAATAACAAGCTGTGCTAACAGCATAGTTTTTGTTATTTAAATGGACCAGAACATCTTATCATTCTAAAAAATATTGCATATTAAAATATTGTATTTATACATTGGTATTGGTTTGATTTAATATTGTATTATGAACACGAGGCCACTTATGGAGCACACACTTGAACAGAGCTTAAATATCCTAGAAATTAGAAATCACTGTGGGCCTCCACAAGCCAAACTGGCACTTTAACAAAGAGCTTATAAATAAAGCACAAGTATGCTAACAATTATGGTGTTCATGCACAAAATTTGCTTGCCAAAACTACCTCACAGAATGGAAAAACTGCAAACACACACACAAAAAATAAGAATATTATGCAAATGAGTGCAAATGACCAAACTAAAAACACCAGCACAAGCAAAGCATAATAATAATAATAAAGTGTTTCGAAATTCAAACCAAGAGGAACAACAAGCAGTCGCTATTTAAATACACAATGACAGAATCACTCGATCTGTGCAATGGGAGTGACAGGCGTCGCGTCAAACACGATGATAAACATTGAAATATTAAACACTTATTTGCAGTCAACAGGTCTCAAATAGTTATGCTGAAAACTTCCCGAAATGAAAGAGGAAAATAAAGAACAAGCGGAAGAAATAATACTGAGCTATAGCTCTCGATTTAGTCCGCTCATGCCGTAAAATATTCCACATCGTTTCTCCTGACAACATAAAAAAACAAAAACAAATCAAGCCTGAAACAAATGTTAAATTGTTATTAACAACTGAAACTACCTGTTGCGTCGTCCAGTGCTGTCGATGACACTCACTCCCACGCCAGCACACACAAATGACATTTGATCAACATGGTTATTAAAGTGAGAGCATGTGAAAGCTACACACTGTGAAAACGATGTCTTGCTCCATCGATTCCGCTTCCCAGCAGTGGATCGTCAAACTATTCGGATGTTCTCCGGGATAAACAGTGCTGCTGCGGCGTTGTCTTCGCTCTCTCTAATGTCTCAGCGTGTTTCGGCGTCGTTCAGCACCATGTGTTGTGAACAGCTCCGGTTTTCATCCTGCTGGAGCTTCTTAAAGGCGAGGTCCCTTCCACCGACAGGTGGCCCGGCAATTTTACCAGCGTCGATGACGTCACCGTGATCGGAACGAGGTGAAATCCGTACGCCTATTACGTCACCAAAATTAGGAATAGGGAACAACAAATATTTGTATTATATGACATTGCATTATATTTATATTTTTATTTAATATATATATATGTATATATATATATATATATATATATATATATATATATATATATATATATACACACGCGCGCAAACAAGACAAAAATGTATATGCAGTGACAGAAAAACTAAAATACAAGTTTCATTATTATTATTATTATTATTATTAAATTTTTTGTAGTTATTTTAGTTTTCTTAAATTGTTTTGATAACATGTTTTCTTTTTGCATTTTTAATGGGTTTTTTTTAGCCTTTTAGAGAAAATAAAATTTAATAATAATAATAATAAATAAATAATTATAATAATAATGGGCATGGTAGTTTTGGTTTGTTATCATTTTTGGTCACTGTAAAATACCTGTTTTCATAATTTTTATGATTTCACTATTATTCTAAAATGCAAAACATTTGTGTATATAATAAATACGCTACTAAAACTGCATTATAATTTGAATGTAAATTATAATATACATAATATAGAAATATTAACATACTTCATAATAAGAACACTTGGTAGGCAAGTTTTCTTTGAAATTATTTTTTTTCATTACATATACATTCATTCAAAACATAAAAACATTAACAAACATTATTAACTTAAATACCAGTATTTTTATTTGCACCACATTAATGTAGGCTACAGAAAATTAGTATGCAGTATTACACGATTATAATATTTTCTTATTATAATATAATAATAAAAAAAATAACATTTGAAGATGATTACAATATACAACACATTATTAGATTCTCATGAAGAATTTGTATCTAAAATGAAGATGAAGAAAGAAATGGTGTTATTTCTGTGCCACAAAATGTGAATATTTAACAGTCCAACTGTGTGCACAAAACATTTTACCCTGAGTACTAACTGAGATAAGGTTTTATTATTGCTTGGTAATTTTAATGCCATTAATTCTGTGAAGCATTTCAATAGGTGTTCTGTAAGTTTGTTTTTGCTCTGGAAATAAGCAGGGCTGCTTTAATCTACCAATAATCCACTAATTACCTTTATGCCCCCAAAGATTTTTCAGTTACATCCCATTAACTTAATCTAAGCACAGAGAAGTTCTATAAGAAGATAAATAAATAGATAAATAAAGTATTCAAATAAACATAAATAGAATGATGCATTATAAAAAAAAAAAAAAAAAAAAAAAAAAAAAAAAACAAGTAATGATATGCAGCTGAAGTAGAATGAACACAAGACCAAGGATCTAGGCTGTTGTGCTGGCTAAGATGTTCATTCACTCTGAATGAGTGCAACACTGACATGCAGGTCACAGTAAACATAAAAAAAGAGAAAATAGAAATCTTCTTTTGAAACACTTGCTTGAAATATAAGGGGAAAACAAAGTAAAATAAGCAGGCATATTTAAAAGCTCACATGCTCATATATCCACATAAACACACAACTCCGTGGCCAAATACACACAGTTCTGTTAACAAAATTTAGCACAGAGCACAAGGGGCAGTAACCCGCTTGCATCGGGGTTCCCATCCCCTTCCTGTTTCCCCTTTTGTTTGCTTCCTAGAAGTAACCATAGCAACCAGCATCATAAAGCAACCAGTACTTTAAGAAATGTCTACAAGTGACTGTAAGGATAGTCTACCATACAAAACCAAAGATTTGTCTCACAGCACAAAAAATGATATTGACAGCTTTCAAAGTGATACGGCACAAGGCGAGTCCTCAGTGGTCTGTGCTGCATAATAAAGAATTCAAAAAAGGGTCTGCATAAGATTGTGTGCATCAATTGTATGTAAACACACATATTTGAAGAGGGAACTACAAGTGCCGTCACGGCGAGTCTGCCTAAAGTAGATCAAGCGATGCAACAATTCATGCAGTCTAGTCATGTTCCTAAGCAACAGAGACCTGTCATTTTGATGGCTAATCATCCAAGCAATCCCTCGTTGGACCTTTTAGACAAACCAAATGCTGCATGTGGAGAGTTTGTTTTGCTGCCAATTTACTGAACTGATGTGTGCAGGATTCTGACAGTCATTTACTCAGGTTTTTTGCATGGGTACAGGGACTTGAAACTTGGCACTCTTTAACAAGTCCGAAGGTACTTGAAACTGAGAATCATAAAGCAAACTATGGGAAATCTGGTTCTGAATTAATTAGCATTTCTAACAGAGTAAGGTTATAATGATTTTGGGACATTTGAAATTCTTGCAATAAAATATTTGTATACCATTAGGAAACTCTTTGTGGTTATACATTTCCCAGCATTTAAGCCCACACCACACAGACCTTCATGGTCTGGTGTATGACTAGGATTGCCTAAACGTCGAATGTAATTATGTGGTGGTAGATATTCACAGGTCAGTGAATATCTACCACCCTGTAAATCTCCTGTCTCCTTCTCCTGTGTGCCCTGACTCCTGGCTCTAATCCCTGTTCAAATCCTCTATACCTGTAAGACAAGAAGACTATAATAGTCATCTCTCCCTTTGCATCAAAGGTGTATATGCTACTACTCACCTGGATTGTCATCTTCACCTCTTCACTGGTTGTTGCATGTATCTCACTACTGTTTCATTGAGAATATTCCCCTGTTTCCTCTGAGTCCGTGATCTTCTGACAGAAGACCAGACCCTGACTGAAGCAACAACCATGAGCATTCAATTCCATCACGTCTGCCAAAATGACTGACGGATTGAGGTATATGCTAAGGAATTATCTAGGCTGGCCTCTACAGTTTATCTTGACAATGAGCTGCTAATGATTAGATTCCATGGGGGCCTGGATGAGCCATTATGTCGTGGGATACCAACATCACCAATACTTTAACTTGTCTTAGAACAGCTCCCAGATCAGGTCCCATCATCAGTCCTCATAACTCAAGAGTCCCAAGTCCTGAGTCCTTTTTGGTCCAGAAGTTGTGCCAGTTCATAAATTGGTCACAAGTCTGTTCCAAAGAGCAAAGACTCCAATCTAGTCTACTCAAGAGTGCATAGTAACCAAATCCGCACCAGAGTCCGCCCCAACCTCAGAGCTCAATCACAAGCCTGTTCCTGCCCATAAGTCTGCACCGGAACCTGCTCCAGCCCGAGAGTTCAAGTTGGGAGTCCACTCAAGTCCTGGAGCTCAGCATATAGTCTCGCTCGTGAGACCGTTCAGATCTCCAGTGTTCCTAGTTCCCTTGTCTCGGCCACAGAGGCCGCTCGCAATACCAGTGGCCCTAGCTCCTTTTTCACGGCCACGGAAGCAGCTCCCTGCTCATTCTTCAAGGCCATGGAGGGTGTTTTCTGTTTCCCCATCTCACAGCCTAACCGTCCAAAGTCATCGAGTCTCCTGGTCCTCCAGAGGTCATCAGACCTGCCGGCCGACCAGAGGTCATCTGTGCCACCGGCATTGAAGATGTCCATCTCTCTACTGGCACTTTTGGTATCACCTTTGCTAATAGCTTCCAATACACTCCTCCTGTGCTGTCGTCGCCTCCCTGGCCTCCAATCTGAATCCATTTATATTTCTAATGGTGTATAGTGATAATGATTTTGGGACATTTGAAATTCATGTGAAATATATAATAAAATGTATTTACATTTTATTTATTTGTAATATAATTCAAAATGTATAATTTTCTCATATTCAGTTAGGGTCTGAATACATCTACATTTCTAACAGAGTGATAGTGATTTTGGGACATTTGGAATTCTTGTAAAATAAAGTTCTATAAACATTTGGAACCCATTAGGAAATTGCTTGTGGATATCTCTGAAAATCACACTCACAGACACTCATCCACCTTTGAAAATAGTTATTCATGAATCCACATTAATCCAAACATGTTTTTCTGTGTACAACTTAAAAAGGGGAGGGAGCTAAAGGCAGTACCTAAAAAATATTCATTAATATAATGCTCTAACAATTAGCACTTGTTTCAGGTTTTTATATATGCTTCATAGTATCCTCTACAAAATATATTAGCCGCTGTTGTGTTTCATATTGCTTTGTGCTGCTGTATACATTCACTACTGTAAACCCCAGTGGCTCTCCAATCTTCCCCTGCTCTTCGGCTTTAGAACAAAGGTGCTATTCAGTGCAGCAGGACAGGTAAGAGCACCCAAATGGAGCTCAAGTGGGCACTAGGCTCCTTGACTAAATAGCCAATGAGCTTTCTAATCTTCCATTCTCTGCCTCCTATTCCATTTTGATAATGTACCATCGCCAGCAGCTGCTAAAAGCCTGAGCGAGGAGAGGGAGGGGTATTACAGGAAATTTTTGGATGAAAACAAAAGACGAAAGAGGTCGTCTTCAAGATGCTTCTGCAGAGCCGGAGCAGGCATATTACACTTCAACATTTTCTAAAGGGCAGCACATTAAGACCAGCTCCTGTGGTCCAAAAATTCCACAAAATTAGAAAAATATTCAGCGATGCTCATTTCATGCTTTTTCTGACATCTTCTCTTTTTTTTTTCACTTTTCTGCTTTTTGCAACCCCCTGGTCCACAGCCTGCCATTACAGAAAATTACAACTTATATGTCTACATTCTTGAGAGTGGATAATTGGACGGAGGCCCATTATCAAGCACTCAAGTCATGCATGGAGCTGTATTTTCTGCTTTTATTACTCTTACTCTTTCCTGCTTTAATTTTTGGCTTTAAAAAATATGAATACAGTAAAACAGAAGAAAGAAAAAGATGTTAGTCGAAATTATGTGTTCATCAGCAAGAATTCGAGTCGTAGGACTCTCGTCTTTTTTGGTGGAACTTAGTGCATTAGTCCGCTAAGCAGAAAAGAATAAAAAAAACAAAAAAAAACAACCCTGGTGAGGTCAATTATTTCTGATTCCATGTCCAATGTGGTTGAAACCTTGTTTTAAAATTAAATCAGCATAGACAATACAACAAATAAAGTATAAATACTTGACAATTTCAAGTGCATAATACAGTTTTTTTTTCACCATATGATTTTATTTGCAATTGGATTTTGAGAATCAACATAATTGAAAAGAATGCAGGAATGTTTATGGTCATTAAAATGATTTTGGGATATTCAGAACAGAAAAGAAGGGGCTTCTAGTGCTAATGATTTTGGGACATTTTAAATTATTGTCATAAAAAAGCCTATCATTTAATAAAAAATAAAATTCTTCATACTTTTGATTTTGAGGTGAAATAAGCCCTAGATATTTTCCTCACAGGTTTTAGCGAGATTAACCCATGTACAATAGAATCACGGTGCCAAAATTGAAAAAATAACCCATAATGACCGCTGACCCTAGACTAAATGGCTAAACAATAAAAGCAAGAATAATACATACAGTGCCATACAAAAATGTACAATGCATGTCAATTGAAAGGCTGTAGGTCCATTATTGTGTATAAAAGTATATAGTGCTTTTAAAATAGTGCTGCAAAATTACACTAGTTACAGAACAGAATTAGGGGTTTGGGAAATGTACAGGTGCATAGGAGGAGGTCTACCTGAAAGGTTAGTTGGGTGGGTTGTCACATGGAGTTGTTGAGTAGCCTGACAGCTTGTGGGAAGTCGGTTAAATGAGAAGACGGTGTTCACAACAGGGTTACAGAACGTGTAAGTGCTAACATTTTCAGATAAATTGTTCAAGATACAATATGTATGTGGTTTCCATATGATTATATCCTTTAAATAAGTCTGCAATTAAATAGAGAATGCACATTATGATTGCAAAATCTATGCAGATATCCAGCGGCATATATCCCTGCAGCGTATGAAAGTGTATGCTACTAATATGTGCAAATGGATGCCTGAGTAGCTCTCATTATATGGTTCCCAGGGTTACTTGGGTCTAGGTCGTGAACGCTTCCATATCCATCTGCAATATTTACTGCCCGTTTAACCCTTGATCTCGAAGGAAACTTAAGTAAAGGCAAAATAGCATTTGAGTAAAATATCCATTTCAAGAGAATGCCACATTATAACAAATTATTATCTTGTACACAAACAGCAGCCGCAGAACATGTGTATATATAAATGTGTTAGTTTGAGTAAGCCCGTTGTTATATGTTTCCACTCCATCCAGTGACACATGAATGTCAAAACCAGACTAATCGAACAAAATCCCCAGTGGAAGTTATAATTTCAGTGCAATCAATTCAGCGCTGTCACAATAGGAAAAGGTGAGATTTGTGTGGTGCTTTAATTAGGAACAAATTGCATCTTTAAGTAATTTCACAGTAACCCGTTATATCTTTCAAACTCTCAGCAATTTCCAAGTGCATTTGTTGATTTGAGAACAATGTTGTTTAAAATGCAACCCACAGTTCAAAATAATCAAGTTTTAAGTCTTGCATGGCAAAACGGCCATGCTGCAATTAACCAAGTCTCTATTATTTGCTGTTCACAATGATACATTTTTTTATCATTAATGTTAATGCTTGTTGTTAACACAAATATCACTAGTTTGTATTAATGTGAACAAACCTCTAGCCTTAAGTATTATTTGTATACCTAGTCAAATCATGTGGGTTGTTGCATGTGCATTCGTTGCGACAAGTTGCATGTGCATTATCTTTAAAAACAAGTAAAAAAAAAAAAAAAAACCTTGTTAAAACTAAATGTTTTTTTTCCTCATTTTGATGAATTTTGCAACATGTGTCTTATCATATTATTTCAATATATTATTTTAATTATGAACACACTGGTTTGTGGTGTAAACAGTTTAATCCTTTTATGGCACCTATTTAATATTCTCGCACACAGAAAACGGCTTACTGAAGAACATTATCGTTTGAATCACTTTCAAAACAATCTTTCCCAGCTGATGAATAAAAAAACCCCAACAGCCAATTAGAATTCACTCGACTTTAAGGAGCTTTAGCAATTACAGCAACAGATAATGATATAGTTTTTAAAAACTTAAAAGAATAGCAGAGTCCACACCTCAACAGAACGCTAATGCCTTGGTGTGGATATAAAAATAGTCCGCACTATAGCATCATATTATTGTTTTAGTGGTGTGAACAGGGCTTAATAGATCTTAGTCAGGGTGGCGCCATATTTAATTTTTACAGGAATGAAAATGAGTCTGGCTCCGGTTGCTAATCATTGCCCACAAAATCCCACCAGGGATACTCAGGTGGCATGTCAGAGCTTCCACCGGATGCACAGGCTATGAGAGGACATCTGAGATGCCCGGCCATCTGGGTTAAACGTTGGTAGGATTCACGCCTTGTCGCTGATGAGATGTGTTTTGTGGTGGCTCTGACGCTTGGTGTGAAAGGAGACTGGGAAAAGGACAGCTGTTGCCAGAGAGCCACAGAAAAACAGTTCCTGCATAAAGCACGAAACCGGTTTTCTACCATGAAATGTTTTCCTTATAAATCAAAACTGTAAGAATGAACCACAGAGGTCCAGCGAGCTTCTAAATGATTAGCATGGAATAATTTCCTATTTTCATTGTCTTTCTCCAGTCCTCGAGCAATAGCATGCACTAACGCTGGAATAAAAGCAGATGTGCGTTGCAGGCCTGACCTTGGTTGCTATGGGTACTAGGGACAGACTTGCATTCAACCGCCTGCCTGAGTTCCCGCTAATTGCTGTTGTTATAGCAACGAAGCACCTGATGTAATGGTAGGAAAGGGCAATAATCTTACAAGGGTCCATTTATTTATAGGGAGCTATTCCACCTTGTGCCTGTCAACTTGGAAACAGACTCAGATTAAGTGATAACATATTGAACAATAATGATTATTAAAAAGAAAAAAAATAAAGCGTATGTTCGAGAACACACACAGGGTAATGATTTTGTGCAATTTCCTGAAAAACAACAACAACCACCACGTAAAACACTTAAATTCATCACAAAATGCAGTTGGATCCTAAAATCTGAGACCACAAGTGAAAATGCTTCTCCTTTTTGTTTTTTAATACAATTGTATTTATATTTGTATTATTTAAGATCAACATAACCATATGTGGTTAAAAGTTTAAATGAATGAATAAATAAATGTTTTAGTATTTGGGTTGCTCCCCTTGTACTTTAAAGATATCATCACTGAAGCTGAATGAACTGCACAAGTTGAAAACCTGATGATCCATGTTATCCAGCACGATCACTGTCTGTTTATTTCTAGGTTTCATTTAGATTTCGTATTACAGAGTTGCTTTCTAAAATTACACAGCCACGCGTAGCTGAAAGATGCACATGCACTAATAAGAATTGAAAACCGACATGAGTAAAACGTTTCACACCTTTAATAATTATTAAAAAGGTAAATACATATACATAGCTTTGCCGCTACAAATAGGAATAAAGCATTACTCTCCGACAGCGCTGAGGTGAATAATTGAACATTCAACCTCTATATTCAGACTGGATGGTCGATGATAATGAATAGAGAAAGACAAACAGGACTTCGGGGTTCATGGGGTTTCTTCCTCCTCACATCCTTCGTGCTTTGCGAGGGCGACAGCCATTGTGCGGCACTGGGGTGTTGTCGGTGATGGAAACAACCTCAAGTCCTCCCATGGTTAACCCTTTAATGGCAGACTACACACGGGGGAGCAAAATCAATATAATCCAAGTCAGCCACCAGATACAGTTCACAACAATACACTCTCTCTAGAAGAGGAATAGGAGTGACTCCAGTGACATAATGATCCGATGAAGCCTAATACTCTTGAACTACATTTTGAAATGTGCTGTTTTGGACCAAAAAAAAAGAAAAGAAAATTGTACTATTTCTAATAGGGATGAACATTATATCTGCACCATATTGTTTGTTACTGGAGGATATTATAAATGTTATGTAACTTTGCGGTCATCTTATGGTCACCTGAAATTTAATTTAAAAGAACAGTTTTTTTCAAAAATTCACTTGCTCACCAGAGGATTCTCTGCAGTGAATGTCTGCAGTCCATTAATTTTTAAATGTTTAGCTGTTTCAAGATGACGTCAAAATGAAACATTAGCATATTTATGCCCACTCATTTGTTGTGCGCGCAGACCCGGGAAAACTTGAACCCCCCCTCCCTCAAACACCGTGTCGGATTCCTGTGGAGAATAGGCGAAATCTGGAAAAACTCCCAACTTATTTTTTACTCCAACTTCAAAATCATCCGCTATCGCTGCAGAAGCACCGACCCAGTATTTACAAAGTGAATGTGCAAGTATGGTCAAACAGTCTTTCAAAAAAAAAAAAAAAACGACGAAGAAAATTACAGATCGTTTCGTTATATAAGTTGTGAACGATAAATTATTTGCAACTGAAGAAAGGGAGACATGAACATTTTGGGTGACATGGGGGTGAGTAAGTTGTGTGAAAGCGGAGTAATTCTTTTAAAAACATGCTGTCATGCAATCTGAAGTCTACTGTAGCATGCAAAATACGGATTTAGTTGTGTTCGCTATGCGCAGCTTGTAGGTCTCTGTAACAGCAATATCGGTTTACTCACAATTGCCTAGAAATGTATGGATGAATATTAAATGTTTGTTGTTGTTTTTATTTCTAGTTCTGATAAAGAACAGAGCAATACGTTAGTGTACAAACTGCAGTACTTTATCAATACGTTTCTGCAATGGGGATAACACATATAACATGGCTGTTTAGGTGTTTACCACCGATCTGTGGGTTAAGTAATGGTGATGGGCTTACTGTTATTGACATGCGCTGCACGCAGTAGACCAATCACAACAGACTGGGTCATCAGACCAATCACCGCAGTTTAGCGTCACACAAAGGAGGAGTTTGGAACAATATTGATTGAAATATAATAAATATAATTAAACAAATCGTTTGGGAGTCATTGAGTAAAAAAAAAAAAACTGCACATTTTAAGACAATGAAAGTGTTTTTTGACCTTGCATGCATGTCAACCTGTTGTTGGCGATTCCCAAAACCAAAATATGAACCTTTCATTACCCATAATAGGGGCACTTTAAAGGCCCCCTGTTGCCAGCAGCTCTTAATGTCCTCCCATGTCTTCAGTAGCAAAAGTAGCTGACACTATGCCTCTATACAGTTCTAAATATGTTTTGGGTGATGCAATTAATTTTGAATAATTTTTAATGCTTACAAAATACTGGTTACATATCTGATTACTGGTCACCATATCATTGCATCTTATTAGCTTGTCTTCTGATGTGTCTTGTGATTGCTGGAAATCAAACAGATTTGAATTTGAGTTTGAATTTGCTCTTTGTTTGCATTTAAGAGTTTTTTGCTTTTTTAATTTGCAATCATTAAGTGCTGATGAAGACCTGTGTGCAGAAACGAGGTGGCACAATAAAGGACTGATTTTCTATAGCTCTTTTTTATTTCTTTTATTTCTACACTCCACATGTGTTGCTGGCTTTATAAGTACTTTTTTTGCTTTTTCCACACACCTTGTTGGTTTTTTGAACTTGCACCAGAATAACCTCATAAGGCTTCTGGGTGGATGGGCCATATAAAGTAAAAAAAAGTCCTCCCCTAAGTCTTAATGACATGGCTTAGGCCCCTCTAAAGGGTAACGGCACACCTCAAACCGTGCAGAAAAGGTGATAGTAATAAGACTACTTTTACTTCAAATTTAAATTAAATCTTATGTTTGGTTTTACTCATTTGCACATCTGTGGACCTCAAGCTGCGAACAGAAGCTTTAAATTCCCATATGCATGCCATGCAACAGTGTTTAGCATCACTTATCTGCACTAGTCTTTAGTTTTTCTTTTAGATTTTCAACTTGCACATGGTTAACGGTGTAGAAAAAAAAATCTTTCTTTTCAAAAATGTCTTGCACAAAAATTATTCAGCACAACTGTTTAAAAAAAAAAAGAAGAAGAAGAAACTGTTTTTGAACGTGACAAAATATTAGCATCAAATCATTATATCAGAATGATTTCTGAAGGATCATGTGACACTGAAGACTGGAGTAATGATGCTGGAAATACAGCTTTGCATCACAGGAATAAATTACATTTTAAAATATAAACTATTATAAATATAAACTATTTTAAATTGTATATTGTAACATTATTTCACAATATTACTGTTTTTACTGTATTTTTGATCAAATAAATGCTGCCTTGGTGAGCACAAGAAACTTCTTTCCAAAACATAAAAATTATTTTATTTTAGTATTATTTTATGCAATAGCTCCCTGATCTCTCTATGCCTTTTCTATGTTTTGTTTGCTCTTTTATTCTCTATTGTGCAAACAAATAAGTGGTGAATAACCAAGGTGGACCCTTTACAAATATTTTAATTATCACTATTTTGCATTAAAAAAAATTGGTATTTACTGCAAAATTCACTGCCTAGTTTATTAGAAAACAGCAACATAATGTTTGTCTAATTTGGGAGTGGAGGTAAATTATGTTGTCGACGGCTGTACAGAGTAAAAACCCTCATTTGCATACAAAGGTTCACTTTGGTTTTCACACAGTTACAGATAAGCCGTCATTTGAAAATCTTACTGCAATCATATAAAATATAGGTAAATGGAAAATGTTACAATAAATAAAAACTTCCCTGGAACTATGGGGATATTCTCACCTACAATGTAGTTTAATCCACGAGGAACTGCAGATTTTTTCAGAACACTTTTTTGTTGTTGTTGCTGTAAATCTTTATAGGCATCATGCAAGGCATTAGTAAGCTACTCACCAAGCGCCCCGGACCGAGTCCCTTCACCAGCACACGGACATATGTGACCCCCTTTGCCCTCGCCTTCTGCTCAAGACAAACATACATACATTTAGAACATTTAGCATAATAAAAACTAATGAATCACTGAGGAAACACAAAATTGCAGGAGCCTAGAATCTGAGGTCTGTCCGAAACTACCAATTTAGATCACAACGCTTGTGTCCATACAGCAAATGAATGGTTATCAGTGGGAAGCCATATACTGATTATACAGCCCGCTGTGACTCAGGGTTGTCATTAGACTCTTCACAACACATGCTGATGAAATTACAAACAAATAGCGTGGAAGTAACCAAAGAGATGAATAAACAAGAAACCCGAAGATTCGAAATGCTATTTTTATTTTTTCTATTTCTCTTGTCCGGTCAAATTATTAGTATAAACTACACTGAAACGTTCAGTGAGGTACTGCTGATATTCTCAGACCTGAGGATACATGCACATAACATATTTTACAAAAACAAATAAATAAAACACCTTTCGGAAGTTCTTCATTCAGAATTTTTCAGCATGATTTTAAATTTAAAATCTACAATCTACAGTAAAGAAGGGTACTTTAACAATTAAGCAGGGTGTGGTAAATTACTACAAAGAAATGTGCTGCCATCAAGTGGACAACATCCAAATGACAGACACAAAATTACAACTATTAATTGACAACTATATTTTTATTACATTGTATTGTACTCCAACCACAAAAATTGGCTTAAACAATCCTTGACACATTATATCTCAGTATAAGTTATCAATAACCTTGTAACTATCAATATGATGGTCCATCTTACCGCAGCAGCTGAAATCCCAGCAGTCTGTGCTGCAATGGGAGTGGATTTCTTCACATTCTTGAAGCCCTCTGATCCACACGAGGTTCGGATCATGTACTGGCCCAGACAATCTGTGACCTGGATGTGTGTGCTACAGCAAGAACATAAGGACAATATGTTGTCAGCCTGCAGCTTTTATGGACTCCTGACTATGAAAGCCCACTATTTTTGGAGAGATGGAGGATAAATCACAGGCTGTGAACAGGTATGCATCAATGCTGAAATTATTATTAGACAAGAGAAGTCTGTGTGAATGTGGGCCGAGTTAACATGCAGAATTACGTACAGTATAAATAATAATTATAATGCACATACTGCAACTATGGACATCTGTAGCTCTCAGAAAAACACAGAAAATACTGTAATTTCACTCCACATATGCAAACTAAAAGGCATGATGCGTATATTTATATGTACATGATATGCAACAAAAGCACCTTGACAAACACAATAGATGGATAAATGTCAAACATAAGTAAGAGCTGAAATAAGTCACGCTATAGCTGCATGCACACAGCAAGCAAAATATATCTGGACTAATTCCATTTTAATTTGTCAATCACAACAGTTTAATTTTTGTGAATCAACTAACTTGTTATATGTGGCTTTTATGTGTGCTATCGGTAACTCTTCAAACTTCTTGCTGTCCCATGTCAGGGAGCTCTCCTCACCCGGAAATGGAGGGAAGAGACTACACAGAGAACAGAATATAAAGCAACAACAATAACAAACATTTCACCATGAAATCTACTGTAGAATTTATCTATTTTTCTATCTATATAGCAATACTTTATATAGATATATGTTATTATCAATGATAACTGTTACTATCAATTAGGGCTGCACAATTAATCACATTTTTTAATCGCGATTACAATTATAAATGCCAAGTACATAATCATTCGAAGCGGCAATTAATCGTTCAAAGTCATTTGGCGTGTTAAGATGCATTTTTTTTCTTTCTATATGCTCTTATTATTATAATTTATTTTTAGTATAACATTATAATACCATTAATATTTGTACTTTTTTATAATTTAAAGATCCGATGTCTAGTTGACGTTTGAGGCTTAATATTATAGAAAAGCAGTAAAAGTTAAGTTAGAGTGTTTTCAGCTTATTTATTTTCATATAAAAAAAAACAGCATGCAGATGCATCAAACAATGGTATAGACATCATTCAATGTAAATGGTGATAATCGTAATTAATAAATCGCATTAACAATTTTTATGGGAATAATTGACAATTCAGAATTTTTTTGTCAAAATCGTGCAGCCCTACTATTAATGTTCAAAACAGGTTTTGCTACTTTAAAAAAAAAATGTATTAATTGTTTTACTCAGCATGGATGCATTACATTGATTAAAGGCACAGGAAAGACATTTCAAAAGTATTTATCTGTTTTAAACAAATGATTTGGAACTTTCTAATCATTAAAGAATCCAAAATCTATTACAATCTATTTATTATTTGTAATCTCTGGGGTTAATTTATGTGATAATGGACAAAAAGGTTCGGGAGCCCATGGATTAAGGCCATATTTGAAATCAGGTGTTTGTCAGTGTTTCTGTCATACTCTTTCAATCTTCTGACAGAAGCTGATGAGCTCTTGGTTTCCACTGGTTTTGTGTCAGTATCTTGTAATCGGATGGCACTGTGTGACAGCGGACGCTGAAGACCCACATTTCCACCACTGCAGGAGACAACAACCAATTATAAACATCAGTACCAAAAACCGTCCTGAGTGTGCAAAGCTGGTGTTTAGATGAATGGTCACGACTTTGAAGAAGCTCAAATAGAAGACATTTTATCTTCTGTCATTTAATAGTTTTGATGACTTCACTTTTACTGTAACATGTGTAACATGTGGAAAACAGTAGTAATAAAGAATAAGTATGCATCTCCAAACTTTTCACTGACAGTGAATATGGCATTTAGGAGGTGCTTCATAGAACAGTAACAGTATAATCATGTTAGATAAGGGGGAAACAGTATTAGTATGGTATATTACCAGGAAAACATGGTTTTACTACAATGCATTGTCAAAAAAAGCACATTTATTTCACATGACCTAAAAATATTATACGTGTATTAAAAGACAATACCATTGAACCACAGCCAAAAACCAGATTAATGTTATCTCAGCATTTTAAATATATGATTGTTTTGTTGACTAAAATATAGCCTAAACACACACACACACAGCATTACAGAGAAGGATATGCGACAAACACTTTATCAGATGTGCTGCTATAATAAACACACGAGCTACTTACATTAACCGTCCAGCTGAATTAAATGACTCAAAAAGCTGCTGGCACGAACCTCGAATGAAGCTGTACAGCCTAAGATACATAGTGTGTGTTTTAAATCATGCAGTTTATTCACGAACACACACACTCATGACTTCAGGTAGCTTGGCGGACACAAGGGTCGACTCGTGTAAAGTGTGTTTAACCGGAACGTCACAATGATGCTATATTTCAGAGGGGTGTTGTACTTATACTTTAGACGCCAGTGTATCGAATGTGACGTAAATTATTATTTTTTTATATTGATAAAAGTAATAATACATTGTATACCTATAATAGGTATTTATTTTCATTAATTGCATTTGTAAACACCCACAAACAACTTTTCTCTTTAACTGGTTCCCCCTATTTTCGAAATAGTCGCGTCTATTTCACAAATTCCGCTAAGCACGACGGGAACACGTGCGGTCAACATGGCGGCGCCCCTCAGTAGACTTTGTCGACCATTGTGGAGAATAACAACTACAGGTACATTAAACAAAGGCGTGCGAAATGTTTCGTCCTCTAGGCAACAAAATGTCAAAACTGCGGGTGTTGCGTCTCCGTGGGCGCTGCATGGAGCTGTATGCCTGCAGCGGTTACCTGTGGTCTCTCAAGACAGGAGCCCTATAGAGGAAGAGTTCATGGAGCTAATGCACCAGGTTAAAAAATATATCTGTATTGCAGATTAAATATATAATAATTTTAGTGTGCCGTGAAGTGTATTTTAAACTAGTGTGTCTGTGGTCTGTCCTGTGTATTCTAATATTTGGCTCTGGTCTGCCAGCATCCCTTTATAATGCTGCCCATGTATTAATATTGCTTATTGTTTCAGATGGAGTTAGAGAGAAGTCTGCTCTCAGACCACGAGCTGAGGCTCCTGGAGGATGCTGCACGGATGAGCCGGAAACAGGAAGAGGATTATGATTCAGATGAGGAGGAGGAGGATTATAGAGATAAAGAAATTGTTACAGCTCAAGATCTGGAAGATATTTGGGAACAGAAACTGAAGCTATTTCAACCAGCTCCGAGGTCACAAGGTAAGCATTATTTAGGCAGTGATATAGTTTTTGATTCTAGTCATGTTTTTAAGAGTTATAAAACATGTAGAATATTCACAAATTACTCCACAGGTGTTGATGAGAAAGACATGGGTTCTTCAGAGCGTTGTTTAGCAGACAGCTTAATCTTGTTGGTGAAGAAGGATGTTGGCAGTCAAAAGCTTTGGCTCCTGCCTCAGATACAGTGGCAGACGGGAGAGACGCTTCGACAGACGGCCGAACGTGCCCTTGCAAGTCTTCCAGGTAATGCTTATATTGTAATATCCATTCAGACAGCTTCAGGTCGGTCTGTTTTTATTGTGGAGTTGATGTCAGCTTTATATATATATATATATATATATATATATATATATATATATATATATATATATATATATATATATATATAAAAAAGCTGTTTTAACCCCACATCACAATCAGGGAAAGAAACCATTTTCTGGTAAAAGAAAAGTTATGTTTTGGTTTATGCTTTTGAGGACTAGTGGAAAGATTTGGTCCACAGTGTTTAAAAACTGTAAGTTTCTTCTTACTCCCTAACAAAATCACATTAGGCATCATTCAGCATGGCAGTGATGATATAACAAGACCGTACTTCTCTGCAGGTTACATGATTACGCTTCTCTTTAATTTGTCCTCTGTAGGGGCTGATATAAAGGCCACCTTCCTTGGCAATGCACCCTGTGGATTTTACAAGTATAAATACCCAAAGCACATTCAGAAAGAGGGCAGTGTTGGAGCCAAGGTGTTCTTCTTCAAAGCTGTGCTGCCCAGCCATAAGCACTTACCCCTAGAAAAGAATTTATTTGCTTGGGTTAAAAAGGAGGAACTCCAGGACTTCCTGAAGCCAGAGTACCTGAAACAAGTCAGACGCTTCATTATGGCACTTTAATATGGGAAGACATGGACATGATGGAGAATATGTTGGAAAACAGAGCACAGATTTATGTTTTTTATATTTTTTTGGACTATGATTCCATGAGTTTGGACCCTAATCCACCTGATGACCGTAAAATGCAATGAGTGACGTTCAGATTGTCATTTAGATGTTATACAGTATGTTCCATACACTATATTATCACCTGTCATTATGTATTTATCCTGCTTGTAAATGAAAACTTCTATAAAAAGGTCCGGTTTTGGCTTTATAGCATGTGATTTCATCTTTTTTAAAGTATTTTTAAATGTAGCATGAAATCATGTTTCCAGCAGGGTGGAAATTGTATATTTGTTTGCTTTTCCTATACTTCACCCTCACTTCTTTATGCGTGCAAATATTTTGTCCTCTAAAATACTACCACTTGAGGGCAGTAGATGGACAAAGAATGGAGGACAGACAATCCAACGGACCCTCATCCCCCTTTATGAAAACACAAAGGATCTCCAATTATGCTTTTGGCCGGTATATTGCTGTCTTGTCAAATTTAAATGCCTTGTACTTGGGGTTTCTCTTCTGCTCTTTTATGTCTCTCCCGCATGCACAGTTGTCAAATAGTCATTGACTTTTGTGCTGTGCTGGTGGAAATGGGGATTAGTAATACTATGAATTATTTAGGCACCTTGATTATGTAGGCCTCTGAAAATTGGCTGTAGACAGTCATTTCTGCCAGCGTTTTGGGATTTGGAAGAGAAATTACTTTTGAAATTCCTCATAAATAGTGCAGCTGTGGGCTTCGGGCTTTGCAGAGGGAGATTTTTTTTTAAAGAACACTCACTTGAGAAAGGGCCTAGCCAGTTTTCATAAGGATAAGTGATGTATGACTTCTTCGAAAAACCTCAGTGGTACTAAAAACAGACTTTATTTTTCTTTATCCAACGTTTTTTTTCTCGTTTTGTTTTGGGAATAAAATATGACCCAGATTTTCTATGTATTAGGGTTTGGCTGATAGATAATGCAATTGCCGATGGCTGACAGACATCACAATGTTGAGCTGGCATCGTGATTCAGTTTAGAACTTATATTAAATGAAAAATAAATACACAATACTTCAAGAAAAGTTTTAACGTGGTTTATTGGAACACTATAAGTCCAAATCTATATTAACTGACTTTAACTCACTTGTCTGTGCAGCGTTACTCTACTTTTGTGATGCTGAGGGTTGTACCTACTTCAGAAACAGAAAGAATATGCTGTAACTTTTCCAGGGGTCATATAATGCAATTTCAAGTCTTTCTTTCTCTTTGGAGTGTTTCAAGCTGTTCGTTAATAGATAAGATCCATGAAGTTGTAAAGACTAATGTCTCAAACCCAAAGAGATCTTCTTTTTAAAAGTTCAGCCTTGTCCATGTCCTCCTAAAATGCCTTGTTTAAACACGTCCTTACATATCTTACTTACTTTATACTTTATTGTCAGACTGTGCAGACTGACATATCTATGTCACGATGTGGGAAGATTTGCATAACGCTGCCCAAATGTTCAAAGATGCCACTGATGAATCAAACGTGAGTTCTGAGCAGTGTACAGTAGCGTTTGGTGGTTGTCGTTTCTCAATCACAAATGGTTTTATGTTTGCACAATGCGATGCAACGTGTAAAAATACAGTATAAGTCATTATAATCTTTAATGATGTCCCCACTGGATGCAACAAATTCCTCGTTTATAATTGGTTTAATTTTTTTTGTCTTTTCGCACTGACACACTGCATCAAACTATGGTGAGGGGTGTTACTTTTCCGTCACACGCTTGAGGTATTCACCCAATCACAATGCACTGGATAGCTGGCAAATCAGAGCACAACTCGCTTTTCAGACCAATGAGCTTTGTAAAAATCGATGAGTTTCAGAAAGGCAGGAAATAGAGGAGCAACAACAATGTACAGTATGTGGGAAGTAATGTTTTTTTTTAACCTTAAACCGCAAAAACCCATTTCATTACACCAAATACACAAAATAATGTTCTTTTTAGAGACATCCTGACCCCCTTAAGGGACAGCGTTGACATTTTTGAATGTTTCTATGTGCTTTTCATAAATATTCATCTTTCTTCATCCTTTTCACTTTCATGTTTCCATCCATAAATTCTCAATACGACTGATCTGGTCATTCCAGGACAATAACACCATACATTTTAGCCATGAATATCCATCCCAGTCAAGTCGGCATTAAATAGTTGACTTGATTTTATGTGGATAGTTTGGTTACTGCAATGCAATGCTTTTCTTTCAGCAAAACTGCTATTTTCAAGTCCAGCCATAAATTCTCAACTGGATTGAGATTGATCTTGCCACTCAAGGACATTAACATTGCATTGTCTATTTAAGCCATTCCTGTGTAGCTTTGGGTTGTTGTCTTGCTGGAAAACAAATAATTGTGTCAAGTCACAGGAGTCTTGCAGTTTTCCAACAGGATTTTCCTGCATTCAGCTGTTTTCATACCCTCACAAGCCTTCAAGGTCTTGCTCTAGAAAAGCTTCCCAACAGCATGATACTACCATCACCATGCTTCCCAAAATATATGTTTTGCTTGTCTGACGTGCATTTAGTTTGATGGCTAAAAACATTTTGGTCTCCATCTCAAAACCACGTCTTCCAACTGGTCTTGGTGACCTCCTTCACTAGTGTCCTCAATGGTCACTTGTTTTTTTTTAAGATAGCCAGCTCTAGTAGATTTACAGTACTGCCATGCTCTTTCCATTACTTAATTATTGATTTAACTATACTCCAAGGGAAATTTAATGACTTCTTGAAGTCTTCTTGTTGCCGTCCCATGACTTTAGCTTTTCAGTTACTTTTCTGCAGAATTGTTTGGAGTTTTTTTTTTTTTTTTTGTCTTAATAATGATATTGGGAGTTGGATCTCCCAGATTGAGTCATTTTTATACTATCAATTGAAACTCTCTGACTACAAGTAAATTAACTATCAACTTAAGATTATTTATGTCATGTTAAAGGGGGTGAATACTTATGAAGTTAATTAGTTTGGATTTTATACTCCATATTATTTAAATCCCTTTATAGAGTGTTTTCTGTTGATTAGTGTCAAAAAAGCCAAAGGAAGTCTGCTGTGATTCATTGCTGTAAAGCTACAAAAGTATTTTATTGGAACTGTATCTCAACTCTAACATTAATCCAGATATTGGCATATTGTTCTAGTTTTATTAGTTCATGTAAACATACAGTGCTCTCTGCACCTAAGCGTACTCAATACGCTAATGTCTAACCTAATAACGGTGCGAATAAAAAACATTATGCATGTTTGCTGTTAAGACACTTTAACCCAAATCCCATTTCAAATTAAATTGGCCACATTTATCCCATAAACATGCTTTACCTCAACAGCTTAATTCATAATTGAAGGTTAAGACGGAGGCTCCGATGTCTTCGGAGACAGCTAAATGGAGCTGGGAAAGAAATAAATGGGTGCGAGTCCAAACCTTCCCTCCCTTCAAAGACCTACAGTGCTGAGCTCAGCTGTATGAGATCAGGTGAAGTTATTGAGGGCATGTACCACAATTAGCTGATCAGCATGTTTTGTCCTCGCTCACGTCTCACATCTCTATCACAATGCTTTGTCATGTCTGAAAGGATTAAACACCCTTTGACGATATTAGAATTGATATTTTCTCTGCACTTTGTCCTCTCATATTTGTTTGGTTTTAGACACCAAGTCCCATTTCAAATTAAAGTGAAAGACTGTGCTAAAAAACAAAGCCTACAAACAATCAACCATTTATAAAGTGCAGAGTACAATGGAAAATATTTTTATTGAAGTCCCAAAGGAGAAATTTAACCCCAGTTAACCTAACACTGCTTCCATGTGTGTTCTTTTTTTTTTTATCCGGAAAAGCAAATTTTACTGAACAAGCAGTAACTCTATAATACTTCAGAAAAAAAAAAAAAAAAACTTTATTTTTACTGTGTGAGAAGTGTAAGGCAAATTAAATAACTGACCTTCAGTGACCTTGTCACTGCTTAAGTAATATATATATATATATATATGTGTGCGTGTGTGTGTGTGTGTGTGTGTGTGTGTATAAGAAAATATTTTAGAACCATTTTCACTGTTACACTATTGTTGTCTTATAAAAATATAATAATAAAAAAATAGATTTAAAATTTTGTAAAAAGCGAATAACATTTTATATTTTAATAATTTAATTTAATAATAATAATAGGAGTTAGGATTTATTTTTTATTTTTTTTAATATAATCTTCATATATGTTTTAACTTCTACAGCCATATGAATACACATTTTTTTCCTTCTCAAAATTTCCGCAGATCCTTTAGCACCCCTTTGTGTCCCTTGTGCTACTGAATATCCTTCACTGAAAAAAACTAACGTGTCATTGAATATGGGTTCCTTGAGCACAAAGCAAATGGTGTCATTAAGTGTCATTACCAGTTACAGTCAGTGATTTGTTGCTTTTTCATACCTGGCCTTAGGTCAGCTCTCAAACACTGTGCTTTGGATGCACTTTTGTGAGTGCGCTCCTTTGAAGAGTCATTACATTTGTGAGAAACCAAGATGGGTATGACCCTCTTGGCAAAAAAAGAGCTACTGGAAATTGCCCCATCCATCATAATTACACCTTTTGGGCAGCGCTAAGGAAGACAGGGGGAGCGAGCCCCTTTTCTGACCTGGCACGGATTCGGAGAATGGGAAGACTGAAATCCCTTTGGGGGAAATAGAGGGTTGAAGAAGTCCCTGTAAGGCGAGAACTACATTTTACATCGTTTTAGGACATTTCCCTTTATTATCTATCTCCATAGCATCCATGCGATGTTCTTGATTGATACCCTACCATCTATTTACTGCTTCGTTGTCTCCCTCTCAAGCTTCTTTCAAGACAATCTATCTATAATGTGTTAATAGCAGATGCTATTTTGAAAACTGTTGGTAGATTTAAAATGTTTGCATCTGAAATAGTTGAAATAGTGTCAGCGTTGCAGGAATGAACTTTGTTAAAACACTATGAACCACAATAGATGCACATTTTTTAAAGCAATTGCTCCACACTGGCCTGCCAAATGAAGCAATTTCTTTTGCATTTGTTTGTTTTGTTTAAATTATGCCATAGAAGCCAGGAAAAGGCACAGAGGGTCATTAATCAATTAACGTGCAATTCACATTACCATTCAAAAACACTGTGGTGCAACAAAAAAATGCATAATTAGTGAGAAACATATGGCTTCATCATGTATGACTTTGCTTGGCTCAGCTTACTGTGTCTAGTCCCTCCACAGGAAATAAGTATATGAAATGTTTACGTACACTTTTTGGGAAGCCGAACACATTCAACTAATGCAACACAGCATTTTTCCTTCTGCATGTAATAGGAGAAAGCATTTTAGGTAATGTAAGTAGTTAGTAATTGTATTTAACTTTTGCATTTGACCCAATAGACTTTAAAACTAACTTCATTTGAATTTAGCTTTTTAGTACAAGGTTGGAAGTGCACTAGTGTGAAAGGAAGAAACACTAGAACAATTAATTTACGGTCAGCTACAACATGAGTCAAGTCCCTTAAACCCGAGATTTAAGTTCAGTGAAAATGGTTTGATTTTCATTATTTGAACTCCATATTGAACAGTACATCCAAGCTTTACATCACTTGTAGCATTACATCACTTGCTCACCAAAGTATCCTCCACAGTCAATGGGTGCCGTCAGAATGAGAGTCCAAACAGGTGATAAAAACCTGTCGTGTGGATTGCTTGTGGATTATTGTGATGCTTTTATCAACTGACTGAACTCTCATTCTGATGACTCTGACATCTGAGTGTTTTCCAAGGTGGTCTATCCTATCAGACAAGGTTAACTACAGTGTTCCTGTAGTTTAAACAGTAGGGCAATGTACTAGAAACAGCATGTTCCCAGGGAATGCATTAACTGATAAACTGTATGCTTTGAATGCAATCTAAGTCACTTTGGATAAAAGTGTGTACCAAATATAAATGTGAAGGTAAATATAACAGCAAGACAAAACCAGTCTTAAGGCACTGGAGTATATTTTTAGCTAGCCAAAAATACATTGTATGGGTCAAAATTATAGATTTTTCTTTAATGCCAAAAATCATTAGGATAGTAAGTAAAGATCATGTTCCATGAATTTTTTTTGTACATTTCCTACTGTAAATATATTAAAACTTAATTTTGATTAGTAATATGCATTGCTAAGAACTTCATTTGGACAACTTTATAGGTGATTTTCTCAGTATTTCGATTTTTTTGCACCCTCAGATTCCAGATTTTCAAATACTGTCCTATCCTATCATCATCATCATACATCAATGGACAGCGTATCTATTCAGCTACCAGATGATATATTAATCTCAATTTCGAAAAATGTACTCTTGTGACTAGTTTCTTGGGCCAGGGTCACAGATAGTAAAAACTGTGAAAAATACACCATCACACATATGTGCATGCTGTAAAATCAAGTAGTACAATTTAGAGTGATACATTCATCATACGTAACACAATCAGTTTGAATGTACCTGTGAACTCAAGTTGAAACTCACTAAATGAATAAAGTTGAGTAGAAATTACAAAATTGATTGTGGCGAGTAAAACTATTACATTATCAGACTGCCTTTTAACACATAACCAACATTTCCTGAAAAAGCTGATACATGCACTCCTTCTCCTAATTGTAGATTCATGAAAAAGAGTAAAAACCTGTTGGCTTTAATTTGCGATACGGTTACCTGCAAAAATCTGCATTTAATTTAAACTAACTTCCTTATATCCTCCCACACACCCAGTGGATTGCCAAATAAGCACATTTGTAAAGATGTACACGCATTTCCCTCGTAAAGGAGGCTAAATAAGAGGTATAGAGAAAGAGTTTTTCGATGTTGTGTTGGGTCTCTAAGATAACAATTTTTAAAGCAACCTTTGAACAAAAGCAGCTGCCAAAAAGAGAAATCTTCTCACCTCAGATTGATACGATGTTTTAAATCATGCCTTACCTCAAATGACTGAGCCATTAACAAAGGTATTATGTACTGTTATCCATAATTTGACAGCCCACATGGATTAATGAAAGCAATTGGTCTTGGTGTTTAAACCCTCATATGCTTTTATGAATTTTAATGCATTTTGCTGGTCAGGATGATATAATGAGTACTCAGTATGGAACATTAGACATCAAAGCACAAGGTTTGCAACCTATGATTTGTTACAATAGTGCACCGCTGAAACTAAATCAAATCACATGCAGCCTCTTTGAAGGTGTGATTACCCACCACTACTGTTGGATTTGTTGTCATAGATCAGTAAATACTGGAATATGAAACGACCAAAGCAATTTCACAGGTTAATTGAAAGTTTACCGACATTACCCTTCCTACAATTTAATGTACAATTCTAGTTTTTAATCACCTCCAAAATCTACTGTGATAACACTAATAACCGCTTTTCACTTCAATATCATCTTGTCCCTAAGTCCTTGAGAAATCCACTCTCACTAGAAGGAGATCACATAATTAGATCTGTCTTAATGCATTCATGATAGAGATGGCATGAGGTGTTAAAACTGTGTACACGTAATCACAGAATGTGCTTCTTGGTGTCTTTTTAAATGGATTATTTTCTTTTGTGGTCTTCTTTTCCTGCCTTTTCCCATACGGTGTTATCGATTAGGTGGCATTTGTGAGTCAATAGATTGCTATAGATTTGAATGATTGCTGTGTAGCTCTCTTAGCCACTGCTCCATCACTTTGCCTGAAACTGCTGGGCCTTGTTTCTAGGTGACATGGAATCAATATGCACTTCACACTACAGCTTTCCAGAGCAGTGTGTTTGACTTCAGTAAGATCAGTTGGTGTGAAAGCAGTGTTTCAATCTAGACTGTGAAATGGGAAAAGATGGAACTGGTATGAACACACTCCTTATTAAATCATAAAAGTACTGAACTGCTACTGATTTTGTAGGATTTTCATCATTGCACATTCCTGGTCGCATTTATGTATTGTATTTCATTAAACTCATTGTGTTTGAATAAAACTTGCACTCACTTTTTAATTTTATGCACTACCTATACTGAACAAAATTATAAACATGACACTTTTGTTTTTTGCCCCCAGTTTTCACGAGCTGAAATCTAGGATCTAAGACTTTTTTATGTACACAAAAGGCCTATTTCAACCAAATATTGCTCACAAATCTGTCTAAATCTGTGTTAGTGAGCACTTCTCCTTTGCCGAGATAATCCATGCCACCAGGTGTGGCATATCAAGATGCTGATTAGACAGCATGATGAGAAAACACCTCTCCAAAGTGCCAGATGCCATCGAATGTGCGCATTTGTCCACTCAAGTTGGTTACAACAACGAACTGCAATCAGGTCGAGACCCCGATGATGACGACGAGCATGCAGATGAGCTTCCCTGAGACGGTTTCTGACAGTTTGTGCAGAAATTCTTTGATTAGGCAAACCGATTGTTGCAGCAGCTGTCTGGGTGGCTGGTCTCAGATGATCTTGGAGGTGAAGATGCTGGATGTGGAGCCTGGGCTAGAGTGGGTACACGTGGTCTGCAGTTGTAAGGCCAGTTGGATGTACTGCCAAATTCTCGCCTTTGTAGACAGCTTATGGTAGAGAAATGAACATTCAATTCACGGGCAACAGCTCTGGTGGACATTCCTGCACACGGCCAAGTGCACACTCCCTCAAAACTTGCGACATCTGTGGCATTGTGCTGTGTGATAAAACTGCACATTTTAGAGTGGCCTTTTATTGTGGCCAGCCTAAGGCACACCTGTGCAATAATCATGCTGTCTAATCAGCATCTTGATATACCACACCTGTGAGGTGGATGGATTATCTCGGCAAAGGAGAAGTGCTCACTAACACAGATTTAGACAGATCTGTGAACAATATTAGAGAGAAATGGGCTTTTTGTGTACATTGAAAAAGTCGTAGATCTTTGAGTTCAGCTCATGAAAAATGGGTGCAAAAACAAAGGTGCTGCGTTTATAATTTTGTTCAGTGTAATAACACTGTAGATAGATTAATAATATAGTTCCAATGTAATATAGACAATCTCTTTCTGGCAGATTGTCTTTTGGCATCACTGGACTGGCGCTCTTCCTGTTTTGTGTCAGCTTTTTCCTGAGGCCTATATATCTTTGACAAGCTAATGACCCAATTATGTGTCATAAAACTCTACATTCTGTCAATTACTGAATCATTGTCATTTATAGTTTTAGAGAAATAATTTGCCCAAAAATGGAAATTGGCTGAAAATTTACTCACCCTCAGGCCATTCAAGATGTAAATGTGTTTCTTCATCAAAACTGATCTGGAGAAATTTACCATTATATCACTTGCTCACCAATGGATCCTTTGGATTGCATTTGTGCCGTCGGAATGAGAGTCCAAACAGCCGATAAAAATAAAATACTTTACGTATGGATTATTGTGATGTTTTTATCAGCTGTTTGGACTCTTATTCTGACGGCACCCATTCACTGCAGAGGATCCTTTGGTGAGCAAGTGATGAAACACTAAATTCCCCTATATCTGTTAAAAACTAATCTATGACTAGACAGAGAGTAAATTTGCTGCAAATTGTAATTTGTTGGCAAAGTATTGCTTTAATTTTCAGTTGATATAACTAAAAGTGATGAAATGCTAAATTGCTCCAAATCTGTTCCCATGAAGAACCAAACTCATCTACATCTTGGCTGGTCTTAGGGTGGGTACATTTTAAGCAATTTTTTCTAAATATATTGACACTCCTGAAAACGAGAATATATCATGTGGATGGGTGTTATGTTTCAGTTAACAGATAACCTAACGGACATTTTAAACTAAGTATTTTACTTTACTGAGATAATACAAATGATCCATAGGTAGCGAACTGACTTCATATGGAATCAGGTATCAATAACCCACAAGTCTGGATGAGTTGCAGCTTGGCACCATCCACTGTCCATTAACTTTAAAGCCAGGGGAAATGTGCATATGTTATATACACATAAGTCAAACTGGTCATATCTGAATGTCAATGCTGATGTATTCCCTACAGAAGAATTTTGAACAAAATCATGCAATGAATCCAGATGGTACATTTTATTGTCATTTAATTCATGTAAATGGCTTTATTCAGATTATAGATTATTTAAATCTCAATGTCTGGCATCCTAAATCCTGCAGTGATGTCTTTATATGATCCACTCTCACTTCAGCTGAGAGCGATCTCATTGACATAACATCTGCTTTATTTTACATTCACAGGCCTGTAGGCCTATATAATATCATTGAATCTTTTGCTTAAATGAGCAGAATCAACATAAAGGACATCCTATAGATAATAAACTATATTTTTGCATTGTTTATTCATTTACAAACCTTCAGATTTTTTCTGGGTCACATTTATGTCGATGAATAAAAGTTTTTTCTTAAAAATGAGAATTTGCTGTTTTTTGCCATTGCAGGCTCTGCTAAAATGCTTCCGTCATAGATCACACGAATGCGGGGAACAGAACTCTGCATGACTAACAAACAATGAAGTTATGCTGGAGGCGGTTATGTGTATAGTGCACTACTGGAATTTACATCTGCTTATTTAGTACAGCTTTAGTCCAGAGTGATTTGTGAACAAGTACAGCTACTATGCAAGGGATTAATTTAATAGCCACAGCTTTACTTATACCTATTTCCACAGATCACTTACCGTATAACTACCAGGACATCTTAATGGGCCGTGTTGCAGCCAATAACTTTACAAGACCACAACCCCGGCAGGACTCGAACCTGCAATCTTCTGATCCGAAGTCAGACACCTTATCCATTAGGCCACGAGGTCTCAATTACAATGCCACCTAGCAGTGGAAACTGGGGTTTATAGAAGGGTGTCGGCCCTTGCCCCAGAGTTCCTAAAGCAGCACAAAGACAGCGTTGTTACGTGTCTCTGCCCAGCATCTTAATTCTTTTACAAATAATAAACACTGGAAGAGTTTATATTGAAATTTCAGATGGCAATTTCAAGAGATCAATTTCAGTTTGGTGCAGGATTCAGCTCAAACACGAAGTATTAATAACTTAAATACAACCTAATCATCAAACAACAGTGAAATTTCTTTCAAATGATTTTTACTGTAAGCACATTTAATAAAAAAAATGAATCATTACCACGTCAATAAAATCCTCCGTTCATTCTAAATGATCATTAATGTGCTTATGTGAACTGTCCCGAGGGTGCGTTTTCCAAAATCAAAGGCAGTTGAGTAACTCGCCGACCTTGTGACCTAATGGATAAGGTGTCTGACTTCAGATCAGAAGACTGCAGGTTTGAGTCCTGCTGGAGTCCTCAGTTTAAAAGGATTAGATGGACTATGGCGATAGGATTGATTCATAATTCTAAATTTAATAGATTATGATCCTGAATAGCCTTAATGTAAAGGTGTTTTCAAAAATGTTGACAAATAAATTGAAAAAAAAAAAAATCTGTTTATGTCACAAAACACATTGATTTGTGAATCGCATCTTGAACATTTGTAGATTGCTGTGTGCATTTGTGTGGGTTTTAAAACATTTACACCGTAATGCTGGGTACACACCAAAAGATTTTTTACATTTTATAAGATTTTGAAAATGTGATAGACCACAAACATGAGGATAAAAAATCCTAGATTTAACCTTTTTGCTTCTATAGTGTGTGGGCTTATCTTCAGTGGCTAGGCCAGTTTCCACAGCATAGGGATTTTTTGCAACATTGTATTTACTGCCAAGTTAGTATTAAGCCACTATCTTGTAAGTATGCTACAAATTTGAGTACATGAACACAGATACATTTCCAACAATATAACAAATAAAATTTTTATTACAATGGAACAGTTTTTTGTTGAAGACATTGAGCATCATTCAGGATTTCCATGACATACACAGGATTTAATATTTGGATATAATTTATTGTACAAACATATAACATATTGTCTCTTTTTTGTTGTTCAGAACAACATCTGCTTTGGAGTCCAACATAAATCTACACAGCTACCATAAATATCCTTGTCTCCTCAAATAAGTAACCACTAATTGATGCCATGGTGACACAATATATTTGTAATCAATTTAACGCCTTTCTTTAAAGTAGGAAACAGCAACTCAGCACTTTAGCAAACATTAGACGTACCAAAACACATTAGAGAGGGGAAGATTAACTTACTACAAATATATTTCACCTAACATAACCTAATAAACTTACAGACTTACTGATGCAGTCAATAGCATGCAAAACACTCACATTAATGGTTTTGATCAGATTGAAAAATGCTGATAAAGGCTGTTTTGGTTACTGGAAACCATTTGTCTGGAGAGTAATTCGAGAGAAATGATCAGTAGTGTTAAAATGTGTCTCATAACTGTATTAAACGAGACACCTTACATTTAAAGGCTTCCATTTTTTTGTGTATGGCAAAGAGCTTTTGCGAGAACCTCAGATTTGTCTGTGTGTCTGACCTGGATAGATTTATTGCTCTGTTAGGTGTTTTTACGGCCCCTGGTGGTAAAGTGGACGCCAGCAAAGAGATGTTCTGAAAAGAACAATTCTGCAATTATACTTTTCACCTTTTTCTTTTAATGATTTTATGAGACAATTGTGGTTTACATAATATAACAATTAAGTAGACTAAGGTTTAGAAGTTTCTGAAGGTTGTAGTTTTGGTTGTACTGTTATTTGTCTTCTGTAGGTAATTTTTTTGTCCAATAGAATAGTTACGAGATATATTCAATACAAAAACTTTTATTACAATGGGTGTTTTTTTTATAAGCATTCAGGGAAAATGCTGTTTTGTACTTAATCTATCACTGTTACTATCTGCTGGTTAGGGATTCGTGCTATGGACATGAGTGATACATGAATGGTCATGATGATTAATTGTGTGGCTTGTTGAGGAAAGGTGTGATATTACTTTCAAGTGGCCTGGTTTTCACCTGGTGTGAAAAGAAGACTTGCACTGAAGGAGATACATATCTAGTCCTCATTCTGACCTTTGGAGGATTTTCTTATTTCCTGAAAATGTTCCCATTGGACTAAAACCTACTCAGATAAATGAGGCCTACAGTCAGTCAGTTCCAAAAAGAGAATCAAAACCTGTTCAAATTGAAGGAATTAACAGTTGACAAAAAGACTGAATCCAAGATTTGGAGATAGCATAATTAGAGATCTACAAGTAATTTTTAAAAGGGTGCTGGGAACAGGGGCGCTGCACAAGATCCCGGGCCCTATGCATAGGCAGTAACCCCCCCCCCCCCCCGAGAACATATGTATTCCAGACTTTTCAAGGGCTTTTGCCCCCCCCCTTCCCTTCCCTCTTCTGCCCCAGGGACCACTGAACTATGAAACCCCGGACCAGATCCCACATCCCCTGGTCCTTACACCCTCCCCCCCAACTAACATACATTGACATGCACCTGTCACTTTGTGCAGCATTGGTCTGCTCACTACATCACTCAGCATGGAACTGATGTCACTCTACTACCTCTTCAGTCAGTTAAACGAAACAACTGCTCTTGAGCCCTTTGTCACTTTGTCACTTTAATTAGACTGAATAAGCTTCTTTTTGCACTAAAAATCTTTTTATCTGCACTGTTTGTTCATTTCACTAGTTTGCATTCTATTTGCCATGTGCCTTGCGCTGCTTTATTTAACTTTATTTTTAATTTTATTACATGTCTTTTTTAGATTCCCTTATTGTATAGCTGTATCTTATATTTTATATTTGATGTAGATTTTTAGGCTCTACAGTTAATGCTATCTGTATGCACCGGGGGTCTGTGAGTAACGCAATTTCGATTCTCTGTATGTATGTACTGAACATGTGGAAGAATTGACAATAAAGCACACTTGACTTGACTTGACGTATCTAAGTAGTTATGGAGGTCTAAATGTGGCTCAATTGGCAATTTTTCAGTGGACAAACTATTTTGCCCCTTCCTCACTTTTTATGTTTGTCTTTCTTTAGGAAAAAAAAATATATTAACAAAATACAAAAGTTTAGCTGGGTAATTTTCTGAAATTTGGCTGATTTGACACGGAATGATTCTTTTGTATTTTAGGTAAATGTCATTAAGCTAAAAGTGTTGTTGATGTCAAATTATAATTTGAATTACAAAAGACAAATATATTGCACACTGTATAATGATGTTTACATGTACATTTAATAATTTACTGTTTACTGCACTGTGTTGTTCTTATTTAACTATAGTGGCTATGAAGTGTCATACATTCATAGGAAATTCTTTAATTCTCCATTGGTGTATATATATATATATATATATATATATATATATATATATATATATGCATATATATATATATATATATATATATATATATATATATATATATATATATATATATATATATATATATATATGCATATGAAAATGTCTAAAATCATTAAGATTGTGTCATAAATGGGAATCGAGCTATGAATGAATGACCTGAAAGCTTTTGCTGCATTTTTGTAGTCTACCATCTATCTTCCTCAAGCCTTTGGTATGAGCAAACAGTTTATACTGTCATCTTACTGGATGGTCATCTATCATCTCATGTCTTAGCATTGCAGACCAGCACAACTCAACCTTCACTGCCTCTTACATAATGACATGGCCATGAGTTTTCTAAGTTTGCTAGAAAGGCTTTTGATAAATGAAAGCCCCAGTGAAAGCACATTTTATTTAAAAGTCTATTTTTATAATTACTTCATCATGATGCACTCACAGGACAATTTGTTGTTTATGAATTAATTTTAATTAATAATAATAATAATAATAATAAAATAGATATATATCATTTGTATTCTTTTGTGGTTTAGTTGGCTAATAAAATTTCATATAAATGAAAGGTCTTTGAACAACCATAATGACCTCACTAATAGGTATGCAGCGTTGCTTTGCAAGCATAATCCACAGAGCTAATTGTTAGTAGCTTGCTGTAGCCTTTTAATTAAACATTAGAGGAGAACAAATAATGGATTTCTTTGCCTATCTATTGGTTCCTTCATCTTCGATAATTTGTATTTAATCACATCTTTCTTGTATGTGCACTGGCTGCTTTGATGGATATGTATACAAACTGATCTGTGAAATCATGTTTAATGCATAGTGAACTGTTATCTATGAAATGTCATGTCTTGTTTGTGTTGATAATATTAGGTGGCAAAATCAGGCTCATCTTTGAATTCTACTCCATAGATTAACATCTAATATCAGAATGCATGGTTTGTTGTTGCATATGTCTGCTGTCTATTATACCAGGATCAGTTCATGAGATGTTTGACATGATAACCTTACTTGAAATGCAACCAACATTTCTCGCAGCAGCTGAAAGCCTTCCTATTCTTGTTTATGAAATAAACTGAGAATTGTTGATTCTAGGCATTGCCTGAAGATCAAAGCTTGAAAGATTGAATAGAAATAATTTGATTTGATTGGTCTACCTTTGTTGAAGCTCTGAATCTGTATCACAGCTCTGCAATGCTTCAATAACCTCCTGTGCATCCACTTTAAAGTAACAGTTAATTAGAATAATATTCAAATATTAGAAACATCTTAAATGATCACAAAAAACTGTTTTGCATCATCCGATGGACTTTTGCTGACAAATAAACAGGGATATATGGGTGTAGGTAACAGGTTCATTGTCATCAGGGGTTAAATTATGTTTTATTAACAAGGTTTGGGAGGAGCATGATCAGATAATCAACCGATTCAGCACAATACGTATATATAGACGGGCATTTTGACATAATTTTATATGTATCAGAACATTTACACAATAAGTCTAGAAAATAATTCAATTCTGTACTTGCGTGCTATCTGAGAAACTGCTTTATGTGTACGTGTTTTGGGTGTGTGGTTACAGTAAACCATTCTCAGAAAGTGTGCAAGTACTGTACTCTTCTGCTATTGCCCTTGAATCATTTAAATTGCCATGACAAAAAAAAAATCACTGAAACATTTTGCCAATTGTCCCGAGTGTACAGAGAGATATACAATGAATGAATGAAAACTTAATGAGATGAACAAGCAAGCCCAGTCCATATGAGAAAAAGTAACCCTAAAGTAATATAATGCATTACATTCCATAAATAGTAATGGTAATGTTCTCCTGGTCCGCATGGCACATAAGGTGTTCAGAATTTCTCCCAGCACAAAATGTGCTGCTTCTTTGACCGTGTAGTGACAGAGGTTGATTTCTGTCTGTTTAGCACTTCGCTAACATTTCCATTCAGTGCTTTGAGACTTAAGAAATGCATCGGCGTTTCCACCACAGATATGACCTTAACCTGCATAAAATAATGCTTTATACTTTGCAGGCTCTGCCTTTGATCAGACTTTACATCTATATGTCTGTGTGAAAAAACAAACAAACAAAAAAAAAACCTAGTGATACCAAAAATGAAGATGCACCGCTTATGCAATTATATTCTCTTTTAATAAAAGGCACCAGATAATCAGGGTTCAGAGCTGGTCAAATAGTCGCTTTGTTTCACACAGATAATATTTGCTGTATGTCTCAGTGAGTGAATCACATTTTAGAGATGACTCACTTCTGGAGACATCAAAAATGGACTGGAGTGGCTGCTTCCGCTCTTTTATTTCAATTGATTGTATCTCCATGGCAAATAATGGAGTGACAATATTTCCTTTTTCATCATCGTGACTTGAGCAACAGGAAGTTGCTCAGTACTTGGCTTTGCTGGCTGACGCATTTTCACAGTAATAGAGCAGAACTGAATGGTGTCCTTGGAGGTGTCATGAGTGTCAGGGGAAAAGTCGGTAGCACTCTGTGACTACACTTGTTGACTGTCAAGGCCTCTGATACACCTGTGAAATTAAACACAAGCCTTGGTCCCTGACTCATCCACATGTACAAGCCAGCGCATTCGTTCATTTAATGAATGTCCAAAAAAGGAGCTCAGATGATTAGTCCTTGATAATGATTTACATACAGTACACACACACACACACACACATATATATATATATATGAAGACGTGGTCTGTGCCGACACTGGAGCGAACTCTGGGCTATGGGCAGACATTGGTGCGAACTCTGGTGGAGCAGGTACTTGAGGGAACTCTGGTAGGCGCTTTCGAGAAGCAGGCACTGGAGGGAGATTGAATATGGAGATTTGGGGCTGGCGGGCTTGACAAATTAACGACCAGCGGGCTTGACTCATGAACTGCAGGCTGACTTGACTCGAGAACTGCTGGCTGACTTGGGTGAGCCGCAGATGGTGGCGGGTTTGACTTCACCATGGCCGGCAGGCTGGTTCTGGCTAAGGAGAGTGCGCTCTCCAGACACTGGAGGATTCCTTCCCTCCAGCTTAGTCCCGTGGTGTCCAAGGGGTGATGGTAGTTGGCCATGTGCCAGAAGAGTGAGCATATGGTGCCGTTGTTGAGGGCCATGGCAAGCCTGCAGAACTCCCATGAATACTCCACCAGCAGGAGATCTTGGCGAGCTAGGCCAATGAAACGAGCGGCAATTTCCATAGCCGCGAAAAAAAAAAAAAAAAAAAACAGGAATACTAACAACTATTCAAAATGAAACAAGAATGGTTTAAAAAAAACTTTTTTCTGTTTAATGTTTTGTAATTATTTTATATTGTTTTGCTCAAAAAAAAGCAATAAATAAACAATAAATTCAATTTGTTATCAGTTTCCTATTGTGACAACCCTTATACCGTTACATTATGCTATGCTGTTGAGGCATGTTGTCTTTATGTTTAATGAACTGTAACATTATACCTGTGGAACATGGTGGAAATGGCTTTTTACTCCCATACTCCCCTATGTCAATTTTTGGAGTAGATATATATGTATGTATAGATTCAACATATGAACCATGGCTGGCAGAGATGTTATGCAGATATGGAAGACTGAGATTTGAGATCTTTTTCTTTTTGTTTCTCTCTCTGTCTTTACCTTTACTAAGTGCAAGAGTTGAGAAAGGTGACAGAAAACATCATTCACACATGGTCTCCAAGCTAACACAGATTCTCTCATGTTTATCACCCCTCACACACACGTCTCTCCTCTCACATATCTCTCTTCTTCCCTTTACTTCTGTTGATCAGCAGCATCTTCACCTGTGCGCTACTCTCTCTGCCATTGTGTGACATACACAATAACTGAGATGGCACTTTCATCCCACATTATTTACCCTTACTGACAAAAAACACCTGCGCTTGATGTTTTTCAGACAGTTTTTTTTATTTCAAAACATGTCTCATAGAACATGAAACAGGGATTGTAAATAACTACAATTATTCTGCTCTCTTTTTGATGCTTTTCGCACCATCTTCACTGGGAACATCAACATGAAAGTAGATATAATTTTATTAGGCATCATTTGGGGGATAAATATTAATAAAGGAAGTAAGTATTTTTTCTTTGCTCATGAAGAACTTGCCAACACAATGCAAATCCATGAGATTTTAAGTCTTTTTATGAATTATTATTTTCAAAAATGACAGTAGACTTTTACATTGTTACAATATGTATGTATGTATACTGTCATTTTTGAAAATAATAATTCATAAAAAGACTTAAAATCTCATGGATTTGCATTGTGTTGGCAAGTTCTATATATATATTACATATATATATATAGAACTATATATATATTCTATATATATATATATTATATTGTAAATATATATATATATATATATATATATATATATATATATATATATATATATATATATATATATATATATATATATATTGTAAAAATGTAAAATTCTACTGTCATTTTTGAATGACAGTAGACTGGAGGCTGGACAAATTCTAAAAAACAGAAAGGAGTCAACATATGTCGGTTTAACATGACATATATTTCCAATGATAAAAGCCCACATTAAGAAAATATGCATAATGACATCATCACAAAACTCTGATTAGTGTTAATGTAACTGCGTGCATCTCTCTGGAGCTTTAAACTGCTCTCCGCTCGGTGAGCTGGACGCCTGCCCTCTTGGCAAATCTCAAAGTCTCATGCCCAAAGTTCAAATCCACCTTGGAGCTACAGCACGATCCACCCCATTAATTATTCTAAATTAATTATAGCATAATGATCACAAAATCGTGCTGGCTTATGACTGAAAACTGGGATACTTTGTAGTTTTAATTCTCAGGGGAATCTTAAAAGAATAGGCCATGCCATTTTTCTATCTGATAAATTCTTACTGCACAGCCTTCGGCTTCAAACCTCACATTTATAATATAATTTATAGCTTATCAACTGTTATAAGAGAGGAGAAAGCACTTCTCAGATCTTCTGTTGTTGATGTCAGAGGGCGGTGTGTTCAATCTCTGGTATTTTGGAACACATTCATCTTTCTCTTGGCTATTAGTAATGCAATATTTGGCTCAGTGTTTGTTCTCTGTGTTAGGCTGGTAAGTGGTATTCCTCCTTTGTCATGTTAACTTAATATTTAATGTTTGGCTTCAAGGACATTTCTGGTACATCTGTGTATGTAATGTTGGTACTGTCATTAGGGATGCACAGTATACAGATTTGTCATTGACTAATAATAAAGAATTTTAAAGATTTTATAAATATTTGATATCTACTTAATTATGTATTCTCATTACCCCCATTTTTTACATTTCAGGTTAGATTTATTGTCATCTAATATTCACTTAAGGGAAAGTTCACCCCAAAAATGAAAGTTCAATCATTTACTCACACTCATGTTATTCCAAAAAGATGACATTAGGGTTAGTAGCGTTTCGGGTGAACTATCCCTTTAAATGTAAGCTTTAGCAAATATCATTATACCACATTATAATGTTGCAATGTTGTAATTCGCTAGTACCCTATGAAATTATTTACTTGAGTTTTTATCGTTCAATTTTTTTTTTTTTTACAATTTTGACAAAATAGTAGGCCATTTATTTATTATTTATCGGTAATAGTACACTTTGAATATATTTTTTTTTTTTTTAAATTGGAGTTCTACAAAAAATACAATTGATTTTTTAAAATCTATTTTAAATGTTTAATTACATGTGTTCCTTTCCTCTTTTGTAATAGTTTGTAAAATGTACTAGCAGTGTACTTTCAACATATTTTTTTCAGTGTAAAAAAATAAATAAAATAAAATAACAGCATTACACTATCATCCAGAATTTTAATATCAGTGCATCTCTAACTAATTTAGATTTTATTTCCAAGCATCTCATATATAAGCATGATGACAAAAAGGTTAAAACTTCCTTTTATGTAAAGTATCTAGTTTTCAAACATTATACAACCTAATTCAGAAGAATTAAAGGTATGACAAATTTAAACTGTAAACTTTTATTTTGTTGGTTGTGATCATTAATTTCATATTCTGACATTTATGTCATCCACTTGAAACAAAATCTAAATGCATCCCATCATACTGTTTCTAATGAATGTAGGGCTGAACTCATATGATGCAATTAAATATCTGAATTGCTGATGATGTATGAAATGTCTGAATTTTTGACGATGGTATGATAATAAGTAATGTGCTGTTGTTGGACAGCTTTTGAAGCTTTGAGAGTTTTTCTGCCTTTCAGCTCACTCTTTCCAACTTGTCCTTGAACTGTATTTTCAGAAAAGATCAAACAACCACAAGGATCCAGGATAAAGGTTCGTCTCGAATGTCTTTGATGTGAGAAGAAATAATGAAACTAATGGCACTTTTTCTTCTTTAAGCATAGAATAAATACAAAAAATATTCCTTACCTGCATAGCAAATTTAACCTGCCTCAGGATGTTTAGTTACTGATTTAAATTTCTGGAGGACGAATTTAAATCATAATCACACAATAATATTCATTAGTGAATTGTTTTTATTTGTGACATGCCTATGGATAATTTGGGGCACAGTGTTTCTAAAAAGCTGCATTAGGGGTTCTCGAAAATATTTTTGTAAGGAAAAAACAATATAGACATGAAAAAAATTGTGTCATATCTGGTATTCATTAACTTAATGAAATTAACTTCAGATTGTCTTAAATGGCACATATATAAAATCATTTGAAGACTGACACAGATGCTGTTTTCAAATGCCATTTGCCGCCTCCTGCTCCATATTGCATTTCTCTCTTAACATCCTCACTGTGAGGAGGGCAACAAATTAAGTCTAACTTTTTTATTGTGACAAAGATTGTAGCTGACCTTTGGTTGACATGAATTTTGCCAGGTGCGGATCCGCTGCAGTTCTGAGAATTACCACAGCTTTCTATTTATTACCCTTGACCCTGCCTTCTTTTAATTAAAGGGACACTGAGTAGGAATTACTCCCATCTAGTGGTGAAATTGTATTTTGCATTCAAACTAATTTTGCTCTCCAGCGCCTCGCTTTTTCAAATGCGCGTTGCATCTACGGTAGGCGATATGTACCAAAAAGCTTTGACAGGATGTTTTCTAATAGCACTTCGTCGAGTTTTCCTTCAGGTGAACAGGTGTGTTATTTCAAACAAACTGCAACATGACAACTAACAAACGAATGTTACAGTATGAATTACTGACTGTGGAAAACATGAAATATTGTAATTAGTAGTTATGTCTAATTTATTCGTTATATTTTCTGAATTATATGCATTGTTAGATATAAAAAAATATTATAATATAGACTGTAACACTGACTTACCTGTCGAGAAGAAAACTGGCCACTTCAGCGTCTCTTTTGAAATCTTTATCAAGCATTAGCTCTTTCCACCTAGAAAAAGCATCCCCAACATTAACTCTTGTTTTCTGTAATCTACGGTCACGTTTCCTTTTACGTTCTATTTTTGACTGTTTTGGCGACGATGTTTTCTTCTCCTGTGGCGCAGCATATGTATGGTCCATAATAAGAATGCAATCCAGACTTTTAAACTTGCCGGTGCAGTTTCAAGCGCCTCTCACTGCTCTGCACCTGCGTTTCTGGCTCTGACCGAAAACGCGCTGTGGAAACGCGTTGGCTTAGTACTTTTTGTCCCTCTCTGCTATTATAGTTTTGCAAGATGGCGGAACTACATGGAAGCCTCCATCAACCTACCCGTCCCATGTATATAAAGATAATAAATTCTTCATTTACAAGGATTAGTTTAAACATTGGCATAGGTATTTGTACACCATTGAGGGCATATTTATGAATAAAAATATTGATTTTAGATAATAAAATACCTAAAAAGTTACTTATTGTCCCTTTAACAGTTTAGACACTGAAAAAATTTAATTGGTGGTTTAATAGAATGGGGAAACTTACATTTTATGTTATTCACAAAACTACTGGAAAACAGCCAATGGACAAAAGTAGTCCTATAAAATGTTGAATAGATTTTAAGGTCCTGAATCCTCCTTATGTATAAGTCCATTATGAGCAAGGACCAAACTATATTGCCAACTCTATTGTCAATTACAGTTTACAATTACTTACAAAAGTCTTTTCAAGAATCACCAAAGCTGCATTTATTTGAGAAAAAATATGAAAATTTCAAATAAATTCTATTTGAATATAACTTAAAATGTAATTAATTTCTATGAAGCATCATTCCTCCAGTCTTTAGTCACTTGAACTTCAGAAATCATTCTGATTTGTTGATTTACAGCTCAAAACATTTCTTATTATTATAAAAAAGTTGGGCTGCATCGCATTTTTGTGAAAACCATGATACTATTTTTTTCAGGTGTCTTTGATGATTAGTTCAAAAGACATTTATTTAAAGTTATTTAATGCATTTTAATGCATCCTTGCTGAATAACATTAAAATTAAAATCGTACTGACCCCAAACTTTTGAAACGTAGTGTATATTGTTTACTTAAATAAATAAAACATTTGAAAAAATAAAATAAAATAAAAAAAAATTTAAACACTACTGCAGTTTTAAATACACAACAATATAATCAAGTATTTACATTTATGCATTCCTTGTAAAAGTAATGTGATAAAGAATAATGTTGAATAATAATGTCTTTCTCTCTGTAACACTGTAGTTGCATTGTTTCATCACAATTCATTTTGCGCAGGCTGTACTTCAGAGTGCCGGCTGGCCGAACAAAAGGGGTGTTATATAAATTCTTATCATAGACACTGGTATGGTATCCTAAAAATCTCTGTCACTCTGTCACAGTCCTCACTTATAATGAATCCTTTTTTAATTAAGGGGGACAGAATAAAGGTCCCCGGATACTGTCCCCGGATACTACCCTCCTCCCTCACTCATACTTTTGCTTTCTCACTCTGTGCCACCAACAGCAGTAGTTGTTTTTATTATACTTGTGTCTTGCTGACGGGGGGTGACGAGCCCTCTTTGGTATTGTCTCGCTTGACCATCTAATTTATATAAAGACACTGATTAAACACTGTGAGATCTGATGATCTAAGCGCGCTATGACAGAGACCTGTCTCCCATGGGCAACCTGCTGGAAAAGTGATCGTTTGATGAAGTTTCTGGTAGAGAACTTCATAACAGCATGTCTAAACCCTCAAAAGTTGTCTGACTCATGGGGATTTTGGCTTCTATAGAACAACACTGTCAGGGAAAGGAACAGGACCCAACTGCGGTAGAATGAATGAGGCGTTTTATTGAGTTACTCAGAGGACTTAATCCATTGGAGCATGAGAGAGTCAGCGCTCTGCATGTACAGCCAGCTCGAAGATCCCTACGGCGACCGCCGCACAGCAGGGAGGAACAGGTGGCAGATCAGCGCTGGCGAGCCGAAGCGTCCGAAGGCAATGCACAGGTGAGTCGAGACAGGCGCCTGGTTGATGAGGACTACTGAGTACGAAAGGCAAGCAGGGAAAAAAACAAAAAAAAGCAGGCCGACTAGATAGAGAAAAGATACAAAAACCGAAGTCAGGCAAACTAAGACAAGCAACTAGAAGCTTACTTTAGCAACGCTTACGGACTGACACAAGATAGCAAACACAAGGGTAAGATAAAGGGAAGATAATCAGAGTAATACAGGGTGCAGGTGAGGGAGAAAACGTTAACAGGGATAACAAGAGGGGCGGAGAAAACATAGCGAGAATAGTGAAACACCTGGAGAGCCAGCAAAACCCAAATCATGTGCTCCAGGACAGAAAAGGCCTCAGCCCCCACTGAGATCATGACAGTACCCCCTCCCCCAGGAACGCCACCAGGCGACCTAAGGAAGGGGCTTACCATGTTTGCGGCGGAAGTCGTCGATCAGCGACCGATCCAGAATGTCCCGAGCTGGGACCCAACTCCTCTCCTCCGGGCCGTAACCCTCCCAGTCCACCAGGTATTGAAAGCCCCTGCCACGACGACGAACATCTAGTAATCTCCTAACAGCATAGACAGGAGAACCATCCACTAGACGAGGGGGAGGGGGGGCAGGGGAGAAACTGTTGGTATTAAGAGGGGATCTTAAAACTGGTTTAACCCTGGATACATGGAAAACAGGGTGAACCCGACCAAGAGAGGAGGGCAACTTGAGCCGTATCGCAGCCGGATTAATGACCTTGGTGATCTGGTATGGGCCAATGAACCTGGGTGCCAGTTTGCGAGAGACAGCCCTGAGAGGCAGGTCCTTGGAAGACAGCCATACCTTCTGACCACAGACATAACGGGGTGCTGGGGTCCGGTGGCGATCAGCCGCTGCCTTGGTCCGCCTAGAGGCCTGGGCCAGGGCCTTCCTAGCCTTCCTCCAGATGCGGCGACATCTTCGAACAAAGGCTAGGGCAGACGGAACTGCGGCATCGGGTTCCTGAGAGGGAAATAAGGGAGGGGAGTAACCAACAGAACATTCAAAGGGTGACATACCTGTGGATGCTACTGGAAGAGTATTATGGGAATACTCAATCCACGTGAGCTGTTGGCTCCAGGAGGCAGGGTTACGGAATGCCAGGCAGCGGAGAACTCGCTCGAGATCCTGATTGGCTCGTTCACACTGACCGTTGGTCTGGGGGTGAAATCCTGATGACAGACTTGTAGAGGCCCCAATCTGTCGACAAAATTCTTGCCAAAACCAGGAGACAAACTGGGGACCACTGTCAGAGACTACGTCCACCGGGAGCCCATGGATACGGAAGACGTGGTCAATTACCAGTTGGGCGGTCTCCTTGGCAGAGGGGAGTTTGGGGAGGGGCACAAAATGAACCGCCTTAGAAAAGCGATCCACCACTGTGAGAATAACAGTGTTACCATTTGAGACAGGCAAGCCAGAGACAAAATCTAAGGCAATGTGTGACCAGGGGCGAGAAGGAATGGGCAAGGGTTGAAGTTGGCCAATGTAGGGACGGTTAGAGACCTTGTTTTGGGCACAAACTGAACAAGCCAATACAAACTGCCTGACATCCTGGCCCATTGAGGGCCCCCAAAATCGCTGACGGATGGCAGCCAGAGACCTCCTGATTCCTGGATGGCAGGTGACCTTAGATTCATGCCCCCACTGAAGGACCTCGGGGCGTAACACTGCCGGCACGAACAACCGACCCGCTGGACACTCAACTGGTACTTCCACCCCTCGTCCGGCCTCCTCCACCCGCCGCTCGACGTCCCAGGAGAGCACCCCCACCACCACTCCATCCGGGAGTATGGTCTCGGTAGGCACCTCCTCTCCCGGGCACTCGAACTGACGGGATAGAGTATCAGGTTTGACGTTCTTAGCCCCAGGCCGGTACGAAAGGGTGAAGTTAAAACGGTCAAAGAAGAGTGCCCAGCGGGCCTGGCGCGGACTCAACCTCTTGGCCGAACGGATGTATTCTAAGTTCTTATGATCCGTCCAGACCAAGAAGGGCAGCGCCGACCCCTCCAACCAGTGGCGCCACTCACCCAAGGCCAACCTCACCGCCAGCAGCTCACGATTACCTATGTCGTAGTTTCGTTCAGCCGGGTTAAGGCGATGGGAAAAATATGCACAAGGGTGCATCTTCCCATCCTTACTGGAGCGCTGGGACAAGACCGCGCCTACCCCAACCTCCGACGCGTCCACCTCAACAATGAATTGCCGTTCAGGATCTGGAACAGAGAGAACAGGAGCAGAGATAAACCGGGACTTTAAATTATCAAAGGCCTCCTGAGCCTGCGTACTCCAGGTAAACGGTACCTTAATGGAGGTGAGCGCCGTTAGGGGTGCAGCTACCTGGCCAAAATTCCTGATGAATCGCCGATAAAAGTTGGCAAAGCCCAAGAACCGCTGCAGAGCCCTCCTGGAGTTGGGGACTGGCCACTTGGCGACAGCCTTGACCTTGGCCTGATCAGGCTTGATCTCCCCTTCTGAGACTATAAACCCCAGGAACGAAACGGACTTGGCGTGGAACTCGCACTTCTCCGCTTTGACATATAGCTGGTTCTCAAGAAGCCGTTGGAGGACCTGGCGCACATGCTGAGTGTGTACCTGAGGGGAGGGAGAAAAGATGAGAATATCATCAAGGTACACAAAGACAAACCTATTAATCATGTCTCCCAACACGTTATTGACCATGCCCTGGAAGACAGCCGGAGCATTAGTAAGCCCAAACGGAAGGACCAGGTATTCATAGTGTCCCGTGGGGGTATTGAAGGCTGTCTTCCACTCATCGCCCTCACGAATACGGATGAGGTGATAGGCGTTGCGGAGGTCTAATTTAGTGAAGACCTTGGCTCCCTGCAAAAGTTCAAAGGCAGATGACATTAACGGCAAGGGGTACCGGTTCTTTATAGTTATGTCATTTAACCCTCGATAATCAATGCAAGGACGCAGAGAGCCATCCTTCTTCTTAACGAAGAAGAACCCAGCACCAGCAGGGGAGGATGAGTGGCGGATGAGTCCGGCCCTTAAGGATTCCTGAATGTATGAGTCCATGGCCTCTCGTTCAGGACCTGACAGGGAAAAAAGGCGCCCCCGGGGCGGAGAAGTGCCTGGAAGGAGATCGATGGCACAATCAAACGGTCGATGAGGAGGGAGCGAGGTGGCTCGAGACTTGCTGAAAACCAGCCGCAGATCGAAGTACTCCGCCGGTACCCCAGTGAGGTCAGCAGGCTCCACCTGAAAAACAGGAGGCACAGACACAGGAGGAGAGGCAGAACCAAGGCAACATGCATGACACGACTGACTCCATGAAACAATTTGACTGCGGGACCAATCCACATGAGGGCTGTGCTGAGCCAACCAAGGATGTCCCAAAACAAGTCTGGCATGAGGGGACTTCAGAAGGTACAGCACAACGGACTCATGGTGATTGCCCGAAACAACAAGACTTACACGAGGAGTGGTGTGAGTGATGGTGGCGACCGGCTGACCAGAAAGACCCCAGACTGTGATAGGAGAAGGAAGAGAGACGGCTGGAATGCCCCAATTCTTTGCAGTGCAATAGTCCAGGAAACTGGCTTCAGCGCCAGAATCAATAAGAGCCTTGCAGGAGTGATCTGAGCCCTGGTACTTGATGGTGGCAGACAGTTGGGTACGTGACTGAGGGGAGATGAGGGGAGAAACGCCCACTAGGACTCCCCGGTTGACTAGTGGGCTCTGGCTTTTAATGGACATGACTGAACAAAATGACCTGACCCTCCACAATACAGGCAGAGGCCCTTCACCAGCCGATGTTGTCTCTCCTGGGCCGACAAATGCAGTCGCCCCAGCTGCATGGGTTCAGAATCCATCTGGGGTGATAGAGGCGGTTGTTGGGGCTTGAATGGCTGGGTATCTTCTAGCCCCCAAGATGGACGGGAAGTCAAACGTCGTTGACGTAGATGAAGACGGCTCTCGACTCGAATGGCCAAGTCAATAAAACCCTCCAGGGTCTTGGGCAGCTCGTGTGTAGCTATCTCGTCCTGAATGTCAAAGCTCAGGCCCTCCCGAAACATAGCCCGCAGCGCCTCCTCATTCCAACCACAAGAGGCCGCTAGAGTCTTAAACTGGATGGCGTACTCCGTAACAGAACGCCCACCTTGACGGAGCCGTGCGAGTCGGGAAGCAGCCTCATCCCCCTTCACGGAGCGATCAAACAGCTTCATCATTTCACAGCGAAAATCTTCAAAGTTTGAACAAAAATGGGCCCTCGCGTCCCAAACAGCCGTTCCCCAGTCGCGAGCTTTTCCCGTCAGCAGTGTGATGACATAAGCGATCTTCAAACGCTCTGTAGCGTAACGGCGCGGTTGCAGCGCGAACACCAACGCGCATTGAGACAGGAAAGCCCGACATGAATTGGGATCTCCGTCATACAAGGGCGGATTATTAGCGTGCGGCTCGGGCTCGAGCTGAGCGAGAGGCTGAGAACCCATCGGGGCGGCGGATGACAGAACACTTTGTAGTTCACGGAAGCGATCACTTAATTCGGCCATTTGGGTAGTGAGTGTCTCTACCTCCTGAGCGGTGGACGAAAGCTGGCTGGCTTGGTGGCCGAGGAGAGCGCCTTGATGAGCGATAGCCGATCGAACGAACTCTTCACCCGCTGGGTCCATTTCTGGTCAGTCCGTACTGTCAGGGAAAGGAACAGGACCCAACTGCGGTAGAATGAATGAGGCGTTTTATTGAGTTACTCAGAGGACTTAATCCATTGGAGCATGAGAGAGTCAGCGCTCTGCATGTACAGCCAGCTCGAAGATCCCTACGGCGACCGCCGCACAGCAGGGAGGAACAGGTGGCAGATCAGCACTGGCGAGCCGAAGCGTCCGAAGGCAATGCACAGGTGAGTCGAGACAGGCGCCTGGTTGATGAGGACTACTGAGTACGAAAGGCAAGCAGGGAAAAAAACAAAAAAAAGCAGGCCGACTAGATAGAGAAAAGATACAAAAACCGAAGTCAGGCAAACTAAGACAAGCAACTAGAAGCTTACTCTAGCAACGCTTACGGACTGACACAAGATAGCAAACACAAGGGTAAGATAAAGGGAAGATAATCAGAGTAATACAGGGTGCAGGTGAGGGAGAAAACGTTAACAGGGATAACAAGAGGGGCGGAGAAAACATAGCGAGAATAGTGAAACACCTGGAGAGCCAGCAAAACCCAAATCATGTGCTCCAGGACAGAAAAGGCCTCAGCCCCCACTGAGATCATGACAAACACCCCCTCCAACCCAATCCTACTCTAATGGATGTTTGATGAAAGTGGGTTTCACTTCCATTAAGTGAAGTTCTTTCTTTTTTTTCTCCAGAGTGCACGTCTAATCTAAAATAGTGCACTGTATTTATTTATTAAAAAAAATGTTTGGCACCTGTGAACGAGATAAGAACAAAAGCCTATCAAAGTTCTTAGGACAAACAAAAGCTCAGCTCTGAAATGAGTTCAACAAAATGAATCAACACATTCTTTGCACGTTGAGTGTTTCAGCAGCTCTGGTTCCACAGTGATCTTGTAATAATCTACCCGCGGAGGCAATTTGAACAAATCACATATTTACCTTGTGCCACACATGACACTTTCCATGAATAGCATACAAAATCAGGTTCCTTTTTTCAACTAGGTTTAGACTTCAGAATGTATTGTTCGTTCATGTGCTTTATCTTTTCTCTTTACATGGTTGGTGGTTTATATGGTTTGCATTCTTGGTGACAGGTTTAAATGGTTGAGCTTCTATACAGAAAGGGGTTCCCGCTTATGTCACTTCCTGAGGGGGTCACAAATTTATGCAATATTGAAATTGTTAATTTTTTTATTTATTTTTTAACCGTGGACATTTGTGCTGTAACAGATTACATGCAACAAAAAAAAACAACAAAAAAACAAACAAACAAACAAACAAACTAAATTTACAATTTTATTTGCGTATAAAATTTCTGTCCTTTTGGTTTACACTGTTTTACACTAAACAAACTAATAATGCATATCTGTGATCCATATTTGTCAGTCATACAGTAAATGAAAAAAAGTATTATTTCTGCACTAAAAAAAAGAAATTTATCATCTATTTGCATTTATTTGATTTTAATTACTCAAATTTACTTAGAATCATAAATTTGTTAAAATGGCTAAAAGTGGAAAAAGCAAGCAATTAAAATGTATGAGACTGAATAAAATTTGAATTATTGATGATAAATATGTAAATCTGGTTATTGTGTATTAAAAAAATCAGAAATCTCCATTTCATTTAAGTATGACTGACAAATGAATAACATTATGTAGTTTGTTAAAACTGTAATGTAAATTAATGTTAAAACTATATGCAATTCAGATATACATACATTTTAAATTTAGACCTACGTAAATATTTTTGGAGCATGTATGTCGGATACAGGAAAATCATTTTTTTTTTTTTTTTACAAATGAATTAAAATGAGTAAAAAATATTTTTCAATGATTTACTGAATATTTATTGAACAAAATAGAAATTTATAATACCATTTACTGGTTTAAATTTTTGCATACAGTCGAGAAGGTAAAGAAAAAACATTTTGAGCAAAAAAGAAAGTGGTATAGATTAGTTAATAGTTCATATAACATCTGTATAGAATTTATGACTTAATTTATGGGATATTAATTTGTATCCAATTTGTGTAAAAATGTCATACATTTATATATAGCATTGACATTTATATATGTGACATTTCTAACACAATGTTTGCAACACATTCTAGCCTGCTTGTTGAATGAGCATTCAAATTACAGTTCAACTACATCAGATCAATAAATGCCTCAATTATTAAAAGGTGAAGTCTTTGTCAGCTTTTTGCCATCATTTTTCACCTTTTAACCTGAGGCTTAAAATGTGGTGCCATCACAGATGGAGAAGATCGATTGTTTGATTGATTGGATAACTACTCAGTCCATGGAGGATTGCAGTTTAAAGTCCTCTAACAGGTGATTATAGGAGGATAAAGTGTAAGCCATAAGACTGCTATTACACTACTGTGTTGTTAAACACACACAAACACGATGATGAAGAAAGGCAGTCTTTAACCCTTTCATGCATGAATTATGATAACATCAGTCAGGATTTTTTTCCTATATGTTTTTATTGCTCTTAGGGCATGAAAAACAAGAATTGATTTTTATTTTATTTATTTTTTTTAATTTTTCAAAGAGATCTTCAGATGTCCACTTGAGTGGACAGCATGCGGTTATGGTTTAAACTGATAATGTACTATATTTTATATAAGACAATAATCAAACAGAAAAAGGATGTGAATTTAACAAACTAATCAATACAATTATATAAAATCATGTGAAAACTATAAAATATATACAAAAATATATATGCAAAATATTGCAAAGGCTTCATACAACTTCATACAAGTTGCACTGCACCATCTTTGATATTAGAACATGAGGACATGATTCCATCAGAATTATCTACAGCCTGTCAAAGTACAACTTTGGAAACCACTCAGATGCTCCCTCCAGTGCACCAGAGTATGGATATTTACCCTTATTAGCTGATAATTCTGATTATGTTTAAGATGGACATGCACATTTATATCATAGCCCTCCTCTGAGAAAACCTAGCGATACGTTTTTTTTCTTTTTTTACGATATCTCATCTGAAATGATCAGTGTTGGGGGTAATGCATTACAAGTAACATGCATGACACATTCAGATTACTTTTTTGATGTTACAAGTAAAGTAATGTGTTACAAGTAACATGCATTACCTAATCAGATTACTTTTTGATCTAACAAGTAACTAACTACAAGTAACATGCATTACCTAATCAGATTACTTTTTGATCTAACAAGTAACTAACTACAAGTAACATGCATTACCTAATCAGATTACTTTTTTGATCTAACAAGTAACTAACTACAAGTAACATGCATTACCTAATCAGATTACTTTTTTGATCTAACAAGTAACTAACTACAAGTAACATGCATTACCTAATCAGATTACTTTTTGATCTAACAAGTAACTAACTACAAGTCACATGCATTACCTAATCAGATTACTTTTTGATCTAACAAGTAACTAACTACAAGTAACATGCATTACCTAATCAGATTACTTTTTGATCTAACAAGTAACTAACTACAAGAAACATGCATTACCTAATCAGATTACTTTTTGATTGAACAAGTAACTAACTACAAGTAACATGCATTACCTAATCAGATTACTTTTTGATGTTGAGTAAAGTAATGCATTACAAGTAACATGCATTACTTAATCAGATTACTTTGTGATTTTATGATTAAAAAAACGCATTACAATAACGTGTATTACGAAATCAGATTACTTTTTGATCTAACAAGTAAAGTAATGCCTTACAAGTGTCATACGTAAACACATGACTTTTTTCGATATCAATGGAAATTACATTCTAATAATACAAATACATTTATTTACAGTAAAAAAGTCATTGCAGATTAAGTTTTTGAGTTTTAAGTTTCAAAAACAATATTCACATTATAATTATGAATTGTAGCTGAAATATAGCAATTGATGCATGACGTCCACTACAGTGGACATGTGATTAGTCAGAGTTTTCTCTCAATCTAAATTCAAAACTCGGAAAATTTTACTGTGATATGACTCATTAGATATTGCTTGATGCTGCAATATTTTTTTACCTACCAGAGTCTCCTAGGATAGAAGGAATGGGTGGATATTCCGGAGCAACTTGGCATGTCTGACTGACACCTTGGCCATCTTGGTTTGGAGGGGGAAAAAATCGAAACACAACAGCTTGTCACTTAGTTGAAATTTATGATGCACCAGGGTCCAATGAAGAGGCTGATGTGCAACTTCGCCATAAAAACCTGTGGAAATTCAAGAAAATGCTTTTTTAATAGTTGTCCACTGTAGTGACCACTATGCATGAAAGGGTTAATAAATCAACAGAACGTAAATCCAAACAGAGGAAAGGCTAACAACACACATAATATAGAAGAGACCCAACAACAATGAAAAGAAAGAGAGCATATACAAGAAGACTTGACTAACTGAATGGAATAACAGAATTAACTAAAAGAACGGAAACATGAAAAAAAATTAAAAAGTCCAAACTGAATGATACGGTGACAACTGCCACGTTAAATACAGAGGAAATAATATAGGCATATGGTAGCATTCGTGTATATCTTTTTAGTATAGTATAATATCACAGTGTTCATTAATCATGGTAATGTAAAAAATGTTAACACAAGTAACATTTTTAATAGTATAAAATTTGGCCAAATTAAATAGCTGTACTACACAGCATTACACAACATACAGTTCTCATTTACAATCTATCATATCATATTCATTTTTCTGAGGGTTTTCTTTGGGCTGGACTCTCATTAGCATGACTAAAATATTTGTACAAATGAAGGCACACTGCTCTTAGCATCCAGTTAGGGGGAATGTTGATCTGAAACAACTGTAAACAAACAGTAATTAAATATCCCAAATTGGACTGAATTCTGGACTGAAGTCATTGCTGTATGGTTCATTAAATAAGCACAGTACTTAAATAATTAAATGAAGCTAAATGTGGGCTAATTCTGGCTATGTTCACACCTCAAGCTCCCGATTACAGTTATCTCATTTGTTTGTTTGTGAGGTCATTCACATGACTGTATTGGACAGACACACTAATAATCTTTCTTCTTGTGATGTCTGTTTAAACTGAACAAGCCCATAATAAGCTTCAATCCAAACAATTTAAAGCCATAGTTCACCCCAAAATGAAAATTCCGTCATAATTTTCTCATTCTCATGTCGTTTCAAATCTGTATGACTTTCTTTCTTTTGCAGAACATAAAAGACGATATTCTGAACAATGTTTTGGTAAGTCTCACAGTTCAGTTCAAAATGTAAAGAATAAGAAATACATTTTGCATTAAGAAAATAAATCTGAATGAATATACAATTGATCAATTGATTGATTCATTCATTGATTTGTGTGTATTTATTGGTTTGTTTATTGATTTTTTGTACCTGGTTTTGATTGCTCTGAATTACTTCTTGGAAGGCAGTGCTTAAAAATGTAATGATCAGCTCGAGAGGGTCACTGATAGTCTTGCCTGTCCTTTTCTGGGATTTTAACAATAAAAAGCAGAGCACAACCAGCAATTATTCCTGCTGAACAGATGATGCATGCTTTAGTCTAGCTGTGGATTTCAGACCAGCAACAGGGGGTGTAGATGGATTCAATGGTGTAAAATCCAAGTCATAAGGCTTGTGGTAGATTGAATTTAAAGGGACAGCTCACCCAAAGATGAAAATTCTGTCATCATTTACTCATTCTCAAGTTGTTCCAAACCTGTAAGAATTTCTTTCTTCTGCTGAACACAAAAGAAGATATTCTGAAGAATGTTGGTAACCAAACAGTTGCTGGTCCCTATTGACTTTCATAGTATTTTTCCATACTATTGAAGTCAATGGGGACCAGTAACTGAAAAATTAATAAATCAGTACAAAACAAATTCAGATTCTATGATGTCAAGATGCTGTAACTTTAAATGCAAGACAACACGCCATTCAGTGAATGAGCTCTCAGCTGTGAATTTTTTTTTTAGTGGGTCAAGTACTGCAATACTAGAATGGATTGCCATGACTGCTTATGAAAATGTGCATGAAGAATATATTTTTACTAGTTGTATTTCACTGATGTCATTATGCATTTTTAAAAAGTCTCTCTGGGGTTCAAAAATTATTAAAATATGCATTTTCCTTATCAACTTGTTTGTCTCGCTTGCTGTGTGTTTATAGTCTGAGTAAGCAAGGAAGAACCAAACAGTGCTACAATTAGCCCTGTTCTCCTCTCTTTCCTCATAGACAACAATTAGCACTCATCTGGTATACACTGACACGTTTAATAAAATGTGTTGAATAATATGTATTAAACAAATGTATTTTAATGAATTATTTTTGATGTACCCCATGATTTCATTATAAATATTGAGCTTACAGACTGCATGAAATTCCACTTAGGAGTGACTTAATAGAGTAGTAACTAAAAGCTATTTATACCTGATCTGACCATTAAAGTGACTTTTATCAGCCTGATCTCACAATCAAAAGGTACATATTTAGACGTAAATTAAAACTGTCCAATATGTATGTGCCTTTACGTATTTATAGTGTCGTTTACGTATTATGTGGACGTAATTACAGGTTCGATACGTATCTAAATTTACGTAAAAACAACCTCAAATACGTACAGATAGAACGTGTTCTCTGACCAGTCAGTTTCCCATAGAAATTTGCTCATGAATCTGTAATTAATTTTCATGTATCTGATTATTTTTTTATTTATGTATATTTTCCATTTTTATAATTTTTTTTTTGATAAATGTAAGATCCCTATACCCCACCCGAACCTAAACCTACTCATGTTATAAGAATAAAACATAATAAAACTATTTTAGTAAAAAATATAACATTAAAACGTTATTTTGTGCCACTAACGTTAATCCTACACCTAACGTACCCCTAAACCTACCCATAACCATTTCTTAAAATTACATAACGTTACTGTTATAAATAAACAAATAACAGACAAACAAACGTAACGTTAATCATTTATTTTTTGCGAGAATATCAAAAGTGGTACCAAAAGCAGTTCAAATGATAATGAGTTCCAGTCGCAGTCCTCTCTGGAGGTAATCGTATTTAAAGGGTACAGAGCAGAATTAAATGTATTAATCCGTTATGTATCTATCTTCTCTCCGTGAAGGCGCAGTAACCAGTAACAGAACTGATTTCAAATGTTTCAAAAGACGACATGTCGCAATCTGTGACGAATTAGGTGAGAACCAATGAGCGTTCGATATCAGTGCCGTAAACCAAGTCGTGGAGCACTGGCGCTATTTTCAAATTCGAATCATAACGAGCGCGGGCTTTGACTGTGACAGTCGCTGTTGCTGAGAATGAAGATGAAGATCAATTGATAAAGGGCTGAATTTGGATATGTTCCTTGCAAACATCTGGATTCTAAAGATATGGAGTACAGCAAACAAATAAAATGGACGTGATTTGTAATTTTATGCTGTGCTTTTGTTTATCTATGGTTGTATTGCACAGAAATGTTATTTCCTATTGAGTAGATGAGTAAACTGCTTTCAATAAAAACATGTATTGATATGACAATTAAATACAACCGATTTAAATCATTAAAGCCACGATTTTAATATTAATACATGGGAATTCATATACATTCACACTTTACGTCAGATAATTTACGTTTTTTTCGCTGCTAACACGTAACTATTTGTAAGTTTTACTGCTATAAATACGTCAGAATTGTACGTTTTTATGTGCATGAAAACGTAAGTAAATGTACGTGTGGTAGAACCACAATTAACGTAAAAATAGACACGTATTCTCATGAGATCACGTTGCTTTTATTGATGTAACTCAACTTTGTCAGATTGATACAGTCACATTCAGGTTATTTCAATGGAAGCTACCACATTATTGTTATTTTTTTAAAGTTAAAGTATAACAATTTGGACAATAATCCAAAATCATAATTTACAAAAACAACCAAAAAGCGTGTTTACAGTAATGCACTTGCAATAGAAGTCTACAGGTAAATTCATAGCACTAGAATAAAAGTTTAAATATGCATGGTTTTCCTACTTTACTAATAAATTTCCAGTGTAGTGTGCATGCTACAACCATGACACAAAGTCAACGATAGAAAAAGACTCGATCATAACTGATTTTAGGGGAAAGAAAACGCATCACTAATGAAACTGGAATAAACGAGTTTTTTTTTTTTTTTTTTTTTCTGCGCAGTGGACTTACATAATAGCCTTTGTTGGTCGGGAATCTGATTCCTCCTCCTCCTCTTGCAGGTGTCAGTCTTAATTCTGTCCAGTAGGTGGGACTTTATACTCGTCATCCGGAGCATCGCCGCTTTCAGCGGTACTTTCCTCCGGCTTGGACACTGAGAGCATCTCTATGATGGACTGTGGAATGGAAAGTCGAGGCGAGTTGTGGCATTTACACTTGTTCTTTTGATAAGGCGACCAGATCACGATTCCAACCTCGTATGATGTTCCCAGGCGCGCGCACTCTTATGTAGCCAACGCGTTTAGACATTAAACACTCATATCTTCATCAGCGATCTTCATCATCACCATCCTCATCAGCCCTGGAAGACGTCGAGTCGTTTTGGACCCAGAAGTCATGGATGTATGGTTCTGTTCTGCGGTTCCAGTGTTAGTCTGGAGGCTTCTCTTTCTTTCAAGCATCTTCCAGGGTTATTGGAGCTCCATGCTCGATTGTCCATTAACATGCAGCTGTTCGCCCATTGAGATCTATTGCAATAAGTCCGACAGTGGGAATTTCTTCCCTTTACTTGCTCTACAAGATCCGGCGAGCAATGGCAGTAACAATAATGACATTGAAGATCTCTTCAGGAACATCACGTCCATGTAAGTGGGCTTCTGTGCGTCCCCCTTCTACTGCGCAAAATGTTGATCTATATAAATATATATTTCGCCGCGACTTCCTCGTATAGTCAAACTTGGCTTCTGTGTCATATATGCACCATTATATCAACTTTTATGTTGTATTATATGCATTTAAAAACTATTTCGCTGATTTAGAGATTTACAATCTCAAAGACACCGAAAATGATTTCTTCCCTTTTACTAAAGAGCGTTTTAGCATACTACTATCAAACATTGAGGATATCGATGATGCTAATGCCGTTTTGGTGCCAATTGTATGTCGTTCCTTCTGCATCCATGAATGATCAGAGCATGTAAGAACCTGTTTGCGTCCTAATTGATTTAATCAATGCAGTCTTTTTTTCATATTATTGAATGAAACCCCCTCAAGGAAATGCTAATTTTGAAACGACTGCAAGCTCAGACATTGGAATTAGTAGCCCATTGTCCATTCTCCCTTTATTGCTCAAAATGGATTGTTTGCAGGTACTCATTAATATTCAGGTCTAAACATAAATCCTTTGTTGTGGCATTTATATTATAGAAGTAATTGCAGTGATAATGGAAGGCTGGTAATGAATGATTTGAAGCGAGCAGCTGTGCACCAACAGGTTACTGAGATTTCTTTCATTCAGCACTCTGGACAGCTCCCACAAACTGGGTGATTATATTTACAGTCTTGATCTGTTATAAAACTTACATATTCATATAAAATTCGGGAGATATCTATCTGTTTTTCTTGCTGTCACTCTATCCTTCCCATCTTTCTGTTTGTTCAGTTCATGGCTGGCTGTATACCATGTTACATGGCAGTGTTATTTCAGTGAACACATGATTTATTTAGTGGCTGGCTCAGAAAATGGAGGGGATCTGTCAAAGTTTCAGTTTTTAAGGCAAAGTGTCTGTTCTTTGTGTGTGGAGTTCTGTGTAAGAGCTGGTTTGTCTTCCTCAATTACGCTTTTAAAACCAAAATCTTTCATTTTTGAGTTAAATTAAGTTTGGTCTGAGGCTAAATGGATGTATTTAGTGTTTATTTCTCTTAAGTTACCTATTGTGTGTTTCAATCAAAATCTCAATAAAAAAAATCTTAAGTTATCTAATGTATTTTTGAATAGTTTACTGAATAGTACTAAATAGTAGCACATATAGCTGATTATAAACTACATATTTCTATTGCAGTTACATCAAGAATTCTTCAAGTGTAAATTATTAAATTTTATGTATCTTTTATTGCGATGCATATGAAATGCATTCAAGTTTTATTCAAAAGAGAGCACAAGTGGTTTGTAATGTTCTTGCAATAGCTTTTGAAACTGATCATATGACTTACTGCAAGCAAATCATCAAGTTTGTATGAGGCCGTTTTTGTGTTAAGTAGGTCAGGACTGCCATTTGAGAATTAAGAAGAATGTCAGAGTTCGGCTCTTTACTATGAAGAAGCGTAACTATAATGGCACTGACCCTCCTCTTCCCTGCAGTCCCTGATGTATATGCATTGCATGAGAAGTTATCCTTTAAAGGAAATTTGTGCTCAAATTTGCTTGTTTGTCTTGTAATGGCTATAATAGGGATTTTTGTTGGGGAAGCTGACTGTAGATCAGAGTATCCGGGCTACTCTGAACCATCTGCGGGGGCCCCTCTTTTACTGAGGAATATAAATGAAGCACCTTCCGAGGCAACAATCAAAAGACGCATTGATAACCTGTGGGAGCAGAGGAGGTTCAAAAAGCAAGTGCTTGAGATCTGGAAATGAGGCTCGGTTTGAGCTGTTCGAGCTTTTGAAGTTTGTTTCTAAGGTGATTGTATTTTAATTAGCTTGTCATGGAGACAAACAATAGTTGTGTTAGACATACTGTAGTGTACAGAGAGAAACTGCAGAAGAAAACACATATATATACGCATTATTTTCTGGCAGTTCTCATCTTTAAAAAGATCTAATTAAGAAAAAATAATTCACATTTATACATCATTGTGTATTTGTAAATGCAATATGTATTTATCCAGTAAAAAAGTAAATAATATATGACCATATTACAGTAATGAGAATCTGATGAGAATCACAGCTGAGAATAATGATAATTACAACAAAAAACCCTCAAAAGTAAAACATCCAGACACATTATTGTAATGAGAATTTGGAAGGAAATGTGCTTAATTCCCATGAACATAATGTCACAAAGCGAAAAAAAAAAAAAACTTAATGGTCCTAAAAACAGGCTTCATTTGCTTAATACAAAATGTGATTTATTTTCCTTTTTCTTTTAAAAATTACAATTAAATGTGACTCCACCAATGCTCATGACTCCTTGCTTAAAAAGTTATAGTACATGTACAATAACATTGGATATTCCATCCATTCATAATAAATTAATAATAATGAATCAATAACATCCAGTGCCATATTTTGTCCTTATTAGTGTGTTAGATTATGAGGTTTGAGCTCATTTCTCCATCCTAACCTCGTCTCTGAACCTGGACAGTCACTAAATGGGTGATGGGAAAGAGTTTAGGAGAAGAGGACTAGAGCTCTATAGAAGCAGCGAGGATTTGATTTTGAACAGAGCTTATAGTTTTTATTTTATTTATATATATATATATATATATATATATATATATATATATATATATATATATATATATATATATATATATAAAATTAGCAAATGTATCCCACAATGTAATGTTATAAAGATTTGTTTTACCTTGCTGCCTTCTTAATTGGAAATGTGCCTGAGTCTGTGTGTTAATGGTGAGGTTTCTAGGTCAAAACCAGCACTATTCTTTATAATTAGATTAGATTAGATTCAACTTTATTGTCATTGCACATGTAATTAGAGAGTCTTCCGATAGCTAAAGTTCATCTGAAGGAGCTGCAGTGCTTAATGCAGCATAATGCATAATTATGTTGTATAATGTATATATGGATATAGAAAGAAACTGGAGCGTCTGTACACTTTGAGCCAGTTTAAACTGACGTAGCATTCCATTTGATCCAGCGCCGATTCTTGAGGCAAAACATGCCATAATTTTAGTTTAGTTTTGAAAATATCAATATTTTTACTTTAAAACCCCACTGTGGTGAAAATCTGGTGTTTTTAATATGCTTAAGGGCAAAACTAAAAACTAATTAATCAGACAACACTCAGTTGAGCATTTCCTCCTGCAGTGTAGCAAAAGAAATGCTCAGAAATGCAGTTTGAAACCACCACAAGGCTAATGATATAAAGTATGTTGTAGAGAGCGATACTTAAAATGCATTACCAATCTGATTAATCTTACCTTTGTTATTCTCTCTTCTCTGAAATCTGTTTCTGGTTCAGAGATATCTGGCTGAATGTATCCAATATTGGCATTTGCAATTGTAGAATATTTACTACTTCAGTTAAAGGATTTAGAAGTGGAGCCCAATGGCATAAAGGCGGGGGCTAATTTGCATATTCATGGATCCTCAAAGACTTAATGAGGTAAATGTGTAGAGTTATTCTGAAGCCATTTTAAGGCGTGAAGAAACAATTTACAAATATGTAATATTGATTATCAAATATGAGTTTTAAGGGAAAAAATTAGTGACCGCAAAGGGACATTAATGTTTAATTTATTTGTCTCAGAAGAAAAGGTTTTAAATCATTTCTGTCATAGTTTCTCACCTTTAGCCTTTTTTTTCACTTACTGTCTCAAGAATCAGTGCGAGATGAGGGCAGAGAGTGAAACAATGTGACAGTTCAAATTAAATGAGCAAAATATCTTATTAAAAAAGATCACATCATGAAATAATAATATGGTAGCTGGGAGGCACACATCTCACATTTGTGATTTTTCCCCTTGGTGTCTGTTTCTCAAGGCGGTAAAAACAAAGCTACTTTAATGGCAGCAGCAGTTGTATGACAGCAGCACTATGCCACAATGACACTTTTTTCAATGCCGCACTGATTTTGTTTGCCACCACAGAACTTGACTTTCAAGACGCCATTATTCCACCATGAAATATTGAATTCATGAACAAAATTCCTTTGATCCTCCTTTTCTAGGTCACGTAAAATCCTACATGCCACAAATTCCTTACCAACACAACTATATTTAGATCCAATTTAATTATCATTTTCTCTTTTTGAAAGCCTAATTTGTGCACACTATAGGCTAGTAATGAATGCATTTTAAACTAATAGGGTAAAGACCTAGGCTACAAAGTTTTAGATGCAGTCCACAAACCTGTATATTACAAAATGCCTGCTGCGTAACATGCTGGAATAGATTTCAGAATCTCAGACGTACAGGTTCATATAATATCATGAAATTAAAACTGTAAGACATTCATGCTTTCTTTCTTTCCTTCAATAACATGAGCTGAGTAGATATGGAGATTGAAATTGAAATACAGCAGGAAGATTTTAAATGAAAAATGTACGGTTCTTGTCAGATGAGATTCTCCAATGGCTTGCAATCTGACGTATATAATATGGAAAAACTGCTGTCACTGTCACTATTTTATTTTAAACGTCTCTGTTATTATAATCCAGCTTCAGACACCATACTTACATTACTTGTCTCTGTTATATGTGTGTATACACAGCCAACTTTTAAGACAGCACCCTAAATATAATAATTTGAAGGACTATACAAAGCCAGCAAGTGCACAGAAGACTCACAGATGGGGTAATGCAATACTACAGTCTATTGAAAAAGATTGTGAAAATTTCCTTTTAGATATAAAAAAGTTTTTTTGGGGGGCTGAAACCTTTGAAATCAGTCACTTAGCTGTTTATCACAGTAACTTTTTGTGTGTTTCCCCTCAATTCAGTTCAAAAGGATCAGTGTTAGCAACAGGCATGATGGAAAGAAAAGGTTCAACTCTTACAGAAAGCTGCTTTTATGTGTCCCACAGGGACTATGATGGAAACGCAACACTTCTGAACCACTATTTCACAGATGGGCTGCATGATTTCTCACCATGCATATCCGTCCTTACTTAATTTGAATCAGAATTTAGTTAGTTATCACTTGTTGTAGGCGTGGGGAACTAGAGGAAGTTAGCGTACACTTGTGCGTGAGCACACACTATATTTGCTGTCCCAGCTGGTGGGCTGCAGATTATAATCAACAGCATGTATGTACCCGGACCCCAGATGGGACGTGCTTTAAACACACTTTATTTTCACAGCCGAAAGTTTCCCAGATTTGCATGCTGTATGGCACTTTGGGCTTCTTGCCAGTACAAAAGTGAACAGTGATCCGGTATTTTATTTAAAAGCTTCTCGTACAACAATGGGCTGATAGAAGGCTCATCAGGGGATATTCCATGTATTGCTCGACTCAAGACAAGACATATTGAGTGCACAAAAGAAAGAGCTACATGAAATAGTACTAGAAGGCTTGTTGACAGGGATACCTGCTCCGTTGCTGCTGCTGATGTTTTGCCCCAAGGAATCAACAACAAGTCATAGAAAGCAGTATTTTATTTTAATTTTAATGTGGTGGCCGGTACCCATCCAATAAAGGATGCAGCATTAGTAGCAAGTTTATAAGCAATATAGTGTTGTTTATATGTAATCTGTCAACTAATTTTTATATGACCCCCAATTATTTTTAAATTGTAGATTAATCTCCAATGTTTGTTATCGCTAAAGACCAGTTAATTGTTTTTCTTTTTTCTATTTATTATCCATAAACAATGGAGCCAAAGTTGTTTTAAAACAAATTGTCTGAATGAATGAATTCAATGACGTATTCATCGAAGAATTTGCTTATTTAGTTTAGAAACAATGGTTTTGAATAAATTTCATTTACATCAGTGATCAAATCATAATCAAATCCCTAATATATAGTTCAGACAGGACCACTTTGGCAAGTTACTTGAGTTTATTGAACACAATTTATCTTTGGCGGTATGGTTCCTTATGAGGGTTCTTGCTCCCAAATAGATTGAACATACAAGAGCTTAAACATTAACCCCCCCCCGGAACCATCAGCTTGGAAATACATGACAATTAAGACAATTAATAATGTCTTTAAAAGCAAACCGTGGTAATTGTGTAGATGTGGCAGTAGGACGTCTATCCTGTAGCTTTGTTATGAGGATGAAGTGTCTCTTAGTGGACCTCAGTGAAGTCCATGCCAACTTGGACTTGAAAGCCTAAGTGATCTGAAACAAAGAGACGGCAACCAGAAGGTGCACGGTAATATGCTCATGCTTATAATGGGGAGGGAGGGAGGTGTTGCGAGCTATTTGAGCATGCTTACTGAGCAATAGTGCCAAGTATACGTGTCCCGTGTCTAATTGGAGAATGGTAGTGATTGGAGATATTTGACAGCTGACCACATCAGCTGGTCGCAGCCTATGCCTCCATGGCCTGACTGAACTAACGCTGCGCTCGATTAGGCTAAAAAATGTTTAAAAAGTGTTGGATTCACAGTATTCATAAAACCTACAGTTATCCCATGAGGCCACAAATGAATGATATCTGACAAATCGGATTAATTCATCATACTTTATCCAAAAATGACATTTTCAAAGTGTAAATCAAAATTAGAGTATCTTTTCATTCATAAACACAGACACTTCTTTCCAAAACTACAATGCCAGAAAATGTGGGGCACTGCAAATGCAAACAAATAAACAAACAATGTCTCCCTTAAACGTACAAAGAAAGTGTTTTACACGATTTGTGTGCTATCAGAAAATAAATTTTAATGAGAAAGAACATATCTCTAATGCTTGTTCTCATTTATGTTAAATTAGCTAGACACATTTTTACATCTAAAGCTTTGTATTTTAACATTACATGTTTCAGGCTGTTGGGTCCCTAGGGAATTCTTTGTGTCCTATGTTGAGGTTTGGATCTGGTGAAACATGAAGCAATATTAGTAATGTAATTCAGTGCAATAAGGCAATGCTCATTATACAAATTACCCCCCAGCACACACACACACACGCACGCACACACACACACACACACACACACACACACACACACACACACACACACACTAAATCTCCCCCTCACAAATACTCAACATCATAGACGAAATATGCCAAGAAAACCTAAAAAACACATTTACCCCTAAACAATATTTTTTATATAGAAACCCCACTATATATATATATATACATATATAAAGAAATGAATATTGTAATTCAGCAAGGATGCATTGAATGCTCTTAACAACATACACAAACATAACAGATGTTATAATAATAATTCTTTGTTTTAACTTCATAGTTTGCTGTATTTTCCTGATATCTTCCACTCAACAGAGAGCAAAATTTGGTCCGGTTTTCCCTGATAAGTGCGGGAAATCAGGATCGCCTGCTATTCTGTGTTAAGGAAGTTATCTCATGCAGGTTTTCCAAACAAGTGCTCACTGTAGTCTTTGGTGTGGCAAGTGACTTTGGCATCCCAACACCAAAAAGATATTGGCGTCCGTGCCACTATTGCTGCTCTGTCTAATGCTCTCTACCTCATGGGACCTAATTATGCTCATTTTAATTTTGGCTGAAGCTCAGGAGTGGATGGAGGGTAGAGATGTGCTGAATGTAGATACAGTTCAGAAGGGGTTTTGTTGGGCCTATATTTAGACTGCCAGCTCTGGTCATGGACCATGAAGCTGTGATGCATTGCATACAGTTAATGTGAGGCACACTGATACATGGCCTAAATGCATGCCTGCCTAGGCACGGGTAGTTCGGGAAAGTAGAGTCTTATGTGCATTAGCTTCAATAATATGTCAGAAGCACTTTGGATCAGAAATATTTAATATGGAAGAAATGTCCTTTGAGAATGTGTAACTGCTTTTTTGCTGGTCACATTCAGATATTTTAGAACACTTTTCTGCAAAATGAAAGTTTTTGACTCACCTTTATGTCATTTCATATCTTTATAACTTTGTTTTTTTTTCTAAAATCAAGTCGTCGCTGTCTCACAATGTTTCTGCCTGACCTGTATTCTGGAAGCTCCTTCCAAAAAGTGTATTTTGTTAATTGTTAAGTATTTAAATTATAGGCTTGTTAACATCTTAAGCTATAACCAAAAATATACTCGCCAAAGGTATAAATTAATCAGAGCTTTATTTATTTATTTTTAAAATCTCAATTAGGGTGGAAGTGTCAAATTTGAACAGGTATATGTAGACTAAACACAACAAAACACCCTCATTCACAATATAAAATCAAAAATGTAGTAGGCCTACTTAATATTGATTCATTTCAGTTTGTCATTTTTGTGAAAATGTTTCATTTTTATGAACCATACAAACAAACCAATTCACTGGTTTCTTTCAAGAACTACATATCAGAGAATACTCGAGTGTTTACTTTGTATTTAGTTCATCTATTTTCTTCAGTTTGATGCATTGTGGCCCATTTGTGCACCTGTTGTGAACATCAGGTGTTCATATCCCTCCAGTCACAGAGATATGTACAGAAGAATAATTGGTTAGCTTTTATTTATTTTGTTTTTTGCCATTTCAACTATAAATCTGACATACAGAGTATTTAAAGGGATAGTTCACACAAAAATGAAAAGTACCCCATGAAATACTCACCCTCAAGTCATACATTATGACTTTCTTCTTTCAGATGAATTCAGTGGCAGTTATATAAAAAAATTCCTGGCTCCGGTAAGAATTTGCTAGTCTCGTGAGGACCATGTTTTGCTTATAGCAAAGGAAACCAGTCTCCTTTTGGCTTACATCGAAATTCTCCAATAGTTTTCTGTACAAATCCTCATTTTGTACTTCTAATTCATGACCTGTGTTTTGTTTTGCCCTCTCTTCTGCACTTCCACTTTCGTCACACTTTTCACCATGTCATCTGCTGCAACGCAACTCTCTTGTGAACACGCATATGTGAGAAAGTCTCATGTCATCACATTCTTGGATTGTTGTAATTTTTGTAATGTGCTCCTTTTTGATACCTCTAATAATGTGACATGTTCAGGAGAGCTGTGACTTTGTTCTGTTGACCATTTTAAACACTAAACAGTAGCAAACACCTAGTATTTGAAACACACTGGCAACATGCAAACAACCTGTCAGAGAGCCTTAGGAAGCACATAACAGTGCATCTATAAAGCCCCATAGCACTACAGAAGACAAACACCACTCACATTTACTTCAGAAAATGTAAATGCAACTGCATGTAATTACAGATGTTGTTAATTTAGAAAAAAAAATATCCTGCATACTCTAACTGCCATGTAACAAATGCTAAGAAACCCTTAGAAGTGCTGTCTCACACAAGGCCATATATATTTCCAGCGTCTAAAATGCAAATCAGCAACCAGGCACCTACAAATGATTCATAGCTTGTTAGCGGTTAAGGTGAGACATGTTGTTTTTATACACTGGAAATGTAAATCCTGGATTGCTGAAGCTGAAATCAGCAACAGATGGAGGCTAGCTGTAATTTCATCGACTAGATCCATTATAAATTAGGCATGTTGTACACCTGTCTCTGAATAATTACATTTATTCAGATGCTATGTGGAAGTAGAAGGAAGGCCATTAAAAAAATCTGTGAAGAGTAAAACAGTATGTTCAACTCAAGCAGTCATGGTGAAATATATTGTACTTTTCTACAGATATGGTTACTGTAATTGCTTTTATAATATTTGAAACCATTAAATTGGTCAAATTCACAGTTGTGCTCTTCAGCATTCTTTATTCTTGGAATGGAAGTAAATAAGGATTAAAAAAAAATATTTGGGGGTTTTAGGGTTCTTTACTCAAAGCCTGACTCTGAGATAAAAAGGTTGTCGATCAATGCCTAAAGAGGACGCCTGAGACAATCTATTTTATTAAATGTTCTTCCATTTTGCTCTATGTACTTGTGATGTAGATCATTTAAACAAAGTCATTAATCATGCCCAGGCATGGATTTTGGGAGCAATGGAGAGACTGGTGAGAAGATTATGGAGAATACAGCCATGAACTTGTGCACAGCCCGAGAGAGGCTTTTCATCAGATGCTGAAATGAAACATGTTCAGAGCCTTTGACTGATTTGAATAATTCACATGGCTTTGTGCACCTAAAATAGAACATAATAATAATATCTAGAAAATAAAAAATAAAAAATAAATAAAAGCAATGGAGACTGTTGGGGAAAAGAATATATATATATATATTTTAAAATTACATTTGATATATTTTATAATTTATTTATTTAATAATTTATTACTTTTATAATTTACTAATTTATAAATAAATTAAGGCTGTCAAATCGATTAATCATGATTAATCAAATCCAAAATAAAAATGTGTGTTTACATAATATATGTTTGTATACTGTTTATATTTATGTATCATTTTTATTTTATATATAAATACATACATACGCATGCATATATATTTAAGAAATATTTACATGTATTTGTGTGTGTGTGTGTGTGTGTTTGTTTGTGTGACCCTGGACCACAAAGCCAGTCTTAAGTGTCAGTTTTTCTAAGTTGAGATTTATACAGCACCTGGAAGTTGGATAAATACGTTTCCCATTGATGTATGGTTTATCAGGATCGGACAAAATTTGGCCGAGATACAACTATTTGAAAATCTGGAATCTATGGCTGCCAAAAAAAATACTGAGAAAATTTCCTTTAAAGTTGTCCAAATTAATTCTAAGCAATGCATATTATTAATCAAAAACTACATTTTGATATATTTATGGTAAGAAATGTACAAAATATCTTCATGGAACATGATCTTTACTTAATATCCTAATGATGTTTGGCATAAATGAAAAATAGATAATTTTGAACCATACAATGTTTTTTTTTTGGCTATTGCTAAAAATATACCCCAGTGTAGTTGTGGTCCAGGGTCACACACACACACACATGATTTATATTACATATTACATATATTTCTTACATATATTTACATACAGTACACACTCTTCTATTGTGTAAACACAAACTTTTATTTTGGATGCAATTTATCACAATTAATTGATTTTACAGCCAATACATACATACATACATATATACATACATAAATAGTGTTATAGATTTATTTTCATCCAGCAAGTAATGTCTGATTTGCATATTATTTATACATAAAATAACTTAAAATAATTGTTAAATTGTATACGTATATACATACACATATATGAAAAACTTTCCACATGATGACCAATGTAAAATGGTCTTAGACGTGGTTTTAGACGTGGTTCAGTGGTGAGCTCAGTCAATGCTCTTTGGGGAAATTAGTGACCTGAGGACGCTCTATAAAACCAATGGGCAGTAAAGTAGCAAGGCCTCTGCTGTATTACATTAACTGCAGTGCGACTCATTTGTAAAGTGTCACTTTCTCCACTGCTGTAAACAGAAACATTAAATCTACCTGATGTACTGTGCTGGACTGTGCTTCTAGGGGCTTGTGGCATTGTCAGGGTGTGTGTGGATCTAGAAGCATGTTTGCTTCCGTGTGTGCTTGCGTTCTGTCAGCGGCACATCTGTGATTTCTCCTGCTTGGACCACTTCTGTCCAGATTGTGTTTGTTTTAGCTGGCAGATAAGAAGCCTGTGGAATAGGAACTAAAGGCTATGCTGCATGCCCTGGAAATAGCTGAATTAAATGGAAGCATGTTTTCAAGCAGATTCTGACACTGATAATGGCGTTCAATGACACAGTAAGGGAGAGCGGTAATAACTGTCATATTTTTAGATCATTTGTAAACATGTTTTATCTTGCATTGCATAATGTGCTCATTTATGCTTATCAGCATATTTTTATGCATGTAAATCACATTTACTGTTGCTTATGGTTATATACCTCTACCCTAAGTATTAAACTTCAGCATATAATTTATCCAGCATGTTTTTACTACGGAAATAAATGATATGTCAAAATGCATGGCTTGTTTAGGAGAGATATTTTATTACTTTACCAAGAAATCGGACTGCAATTTGTCTTGGTGGACAATAAATGCTTCCAACAATTTTTCTAAAAGCTTATCTGTCGTTACTCAAAAACAAATATCCCCTGCTTTAATAAACTGGTGCTAATGGTTCTGTTTTCAATATTATGTCTCTCTTTCTTTTGTAGACACATAGAGAACTGGACAGGATTGCAGATTCTTAAGGATGTTGACATGGAACTGTACACAGGACTCCAGAGACTGTGAGTATTAAAAGAACGGATCCTATACTGGTGGATGTATTGTGTTTTAAACTAAAGCCTGGTGCACACTCTACGATTTGGGCTGTTGAACGCTTCTTCTAATCTCAGGGCGAAACATTACTGACATTTGCTCAAGGGCTTGCTTGTGTTTGTGCAATATAATTTCAGTTCTGTTTGTCGATGGGGATGTCAAAATGGGAGATGATTGATCACACATTCTACGCTGTCAATCGTGTCTAAAGACCTGAGATCTATATCACACAGTCAGACAGTTGATTTCACACAGTCTCCAGTGACATTTACCCAAGAGATTTCACTTGGGTTAGATTAGACAGTATGGCAAGTAACACTTGAAAATATTATGGTAAAAATGACAAAGTGTGCAGTGGGTTTGCACATTTAAATTGTGATATTAATGTATTTTCTTTCTGTGAAAGGTTTAATATCTTTAATATGAAGATAATAGATATTAGGGTTTATGTAATTCTTAGATTTTTTAAATACTCTTTTATTCAAAGTTTGGGGTCTGTAAGATATTTCTCTTATGGTGGTCAAAAATACAATCAAAAGCAGTAATACTGTGAAATATTAGAACATGAGAATTCTTATGTTACTGAGTAAAATAACGAGTTGCTCATCTGTTCTTCATTACAGAAAATACAATCATTTTTAACACCAGTGAAACATAGTTAAAAGATTTCATGTAGTTAAAAGTACATATATAAAAATATATAGATGAAAGGTCTAGTGGGAGGAAAAAGACTGGAGCATCTGCTGCGTATTCAGACCTCCCATAGAGTTTCATCACTCCCACTTATGAGCTTGCTTTCACCTCTGTCAAGTCTTCCCATCTTTCTCACCCCATCCTCTCTTCATCGTATCCTCAAGACAGAGTTTCTCACTCCACTCTCCTTAACCCCTCAGTAAGGAAGCCAAGTGGACTATTCCCAGCTTCCAATTTGCATTTTTTCTCATTAACATAGCTCTCTCTTCTGCAAACAGTGGGCTCTCCTGAACCTTCCCACACCTGGGAACAGTTTTCCAGGCTTCTAAATGATCTTCTGAGGTTCCACTAAAGGTCATTAACTTCCGCTTGTGTTGAGCTATGCGCTTCACATCTTTTTTTAAGCAGAAACACTGCAGATAGCAACGTTACATAACCAAACACATGAATGCATCTATCTATCTATCTATCTATCTATCTATCTATCTATCTATCTATCTATCTATCTATCTATCTATCTATCTGTCTATCTGTCTATCTGTCTATCTATCTATCTATCTATCTATCTATCTATCTATCTATCTATCTGCATGTCCATCCATCCATCCATCCACCCAACTGTCCATTATCCATCCATCCATCCATCCATCCATCCATCCATCCATCCATCCATCCATCCATCCATCCATCCATCCATCCATCCAAGTGTCTATCATCCATCTTCCAACTATCTATCTATCTATCTATCTATCTATCTATCTATCTATCTATCTATCTATCTATCTATCTATCTATCTATCTATCTATCTATCTATCTATCTATTCAACTGTCTACCATCCATCCATCCATGTATCCATCTGTCCATCAGTCTATTTAACCATCCATTGATCTCTCCATTCACCCATACATTCATCTGTTCATCTGCACTTTCATCCGTCCAACTGTTTAACCATGTATTTTCCATCCATCTATCTCTGTTAGTTTGTCCATCTATCTATTTATTAATCCATCCAACCATCTGTCTATCCGGCCATCCATCCATCCATCCATCCCTCTGTCCTTCCATCCAATCATTTGTCCATCCATTAGTCCAACCGTTTTTCTGTCTGTCTGCCATTTATCTGTCTATCCATCCACCTATCTATCTATGTGTCCATCCATCTAATGCAAGTCTTAAAGTGATAGTTAATGCAAATAGAATAATTATGTTACCATTTACTGGTTCCAAACGTGTATAACCTAATTTCTTCTGCAGAACACAAAATGTTATTTATTTTATTGTTTGTAAATGCTGTTTGTACCCAAAATATCTCTTTTGTGTTTGACGGAAGAAAGACACCATGCTGTTTTGGAAGGACATGAGTGTAAGTAAATGGTGACATAATTTTATTTTTGGCTAAACTAGCCTTTTAACCTTGTATAGATCTTGAGGTAATCAAAGTACATAAGGCCTGAAACACATTTGAAGTGCTATGTTTTTTTAATTATTATTATTATTTCTTTTTTTTGCCAAACTTTTCGAGTTCAAACACTGGTAGGGACCACTGACCTGCTCGTAGGGAGTTCACCAGCACATACAGAAGCACAACTGCAGCAGTGCCAGAATGAAATATCTGCCTACACTCGTAATCCCACCCCCACAAGTTCATGCGTGTCACGTGAAGGACCATCAGGAGGATTTCGTAATAAGGCCCCTTGCATTTGTTTTCAGGCTTTTAAGAGCTGAATGGTTAAGTGGAGAAATGGTATAAACATGGCCAACATCCTCCTTATATCTCCCACATAACAGAGATGGATAATTGTATTCCTAGAAATAGTTATAGCTATAGAGCCATCATAATAATAAAACTAATTATGTACTGATTACTGTTCACCGGATAAGGGTGTTCTGAGTGTAATCACTTTTTGCATTAAATTCCTGTAATGAAAAGGATGCAGTCATTACCAATTAATGTGCACAGAGTCTTTAGGATGCACAATTCATTCCAGCTACTGCTGCGGCTCAGTGCTGTAAAATTGGGGACCCTGATGATACCATTATTGTAACGACACTCTCTGAAGAGATGGGAAAGATGGTGAACTGAGATTGCTTCTGCAGTTTGTCATCATAAACGGTGTATATCAAACTGCAAGGCTCTAATGAACTGTTGGCTTCCTCAGGTTTGAATGATCGACATTTGAATGATCGCACCAATGCCAGGTGCAAATGACTAACAACAGGTCCCTCAGTCAAAATTACCGGATGAACTGTGCTGTGTGGAGGCTAATATAAATGTTGGTGGTCTCATCTTATGAAATTGATTTGCCCTCATCATTGCTGGATTGATGCTTGTCATTTGTGGCCAGCCAATGACACCTGTCATTCACAGGTTTTTGAGAGGAACTGTGCATTTTTCATGTGGTCGTCTCTCTCTCTCTCTTTTATTTTTCCCAGGACAATAATAAATTGCAGTTTACGGACAATCCAGGCACGTGCATTTGTGCAGAACCCTCACCTCCGCTACATGTGAGTAAAATGTCTTTCAAGTGTGTTTTTGTCGTTCTCTGAAAGAGTCTTTTAAGTGAATGAATCATTCTTGTTTGCTTCCATGCACTTGTAAACAATGTTGGGCAAGCTACATTTAGTGCATATATTGTAGCTCAGATTGTAATATTAGAAAATAGTAGCTGGTGTAGTGATGCAGTGGATGGAAAGAGTCAATGAGTGAATCAGTGAACAATTCAAAAGATCCGAGTCATTGGGATGACTTTTAAACGTTCTTAAGTTTATTAGTTTCAATCAGAGATCAACTTGATTAGATTTTACTCAGTGTTTTAATGGCATAACTATCAAAAAGTCAAGAATAGCTAGCCATACAAATTGGGCCAATTATTTGTTAGACACATTGTAAAAAATATTTTTCAAAGTTGTAAATAAAACAAAGATTATTGTCAAGTTAAATTTAATTTGTTACTTGCTGTTTCTTTGTAATCAATAGTGAAATTTAATAGCAATTTATTAGTGAAATTTTTGTCTACAAAATGTTTTTTTTTCCATGATTGGAAAGAACAGATGATGTTATTAAAGGAACATGTGACCTGTTGTAAATCAAGTTAATATTATAATCAAATGGAAGTAGCAACATTTTTGTATTTTGACATATTTTCCAATGAAAGGGACTATCGAAAAGGAAAACATGCAGGGACTTGGTTCTATCACTCAGTTGTTGATTGGATGACAGATTGGTTGAATGTGGAGCTTGCAGTCTATTATAAGAAAAGAGTGGGATTTAAGTTTACTAAATGATTGGAGAACTCCAAAATACATCACCAGAGACAAGTCTGTCGTTTCACTGTAAGATCGAGTTGACAATCTAAAAACAAATTGTGAGGTCAAAAAATAAATGTGCATTGATGAATCGTTCACAATAAGATCAATAATATGCATGTGGAAAATAGACAAAGTGAATTTTTATTTTAATGCTAAATTATTTTAAACAATTTTCTGCTGATAACTTTTTTTTTTACATCTGAAATGCAGGTTCCTTTTGGAGATAGGTCTCTTTTGGAAACCATAGCTTTTACTTTTCATGTTGGCTGACCTTTCTTTGAATCCTTGCACAACTAATGGATAGACAGTCTTTTTACCATAGCGAGGATAAATCATTTTAAAACTCCTATTACTAATTTTTTTACCTTTCATGCCAGTAAGCAAAATGTCTGTGACTTTTAATATCTGTCATAGTCTCAGAACCAGAGGAATGCATGGTTTTCTAGAGTATGCAATAATGGTCTCAGGTAAAGGCAAGTGAACAGGTTAAGCACTTATGGGCTAGAAAGTAAAATATCCTGTGTTCACTTGAGGCACGGACAGAGCAGATGGACAGGCTAATTGTGGGCTCATTAAGAAATACAGTCAGGAACTTTAATAAAAAAGATGATGACTACTTATGTCTTATTCAATTGTGGCTCTTAGAGGATTAAAGTGGCCACTTTTGAAGCTGGAATGACCGATGGAAATAAATCACTTTCAGTAACGGGCAGCATTTTCAAAAGACAGAACATACTGATTAGGGAATAAGTTAAGTACAGTACAACTACTGAGATGTTAGACTTCCTTGACTCTGATAGAGTTGATTTTTCTAGTCTGAATAAATGAATCACACTCTCTCTCTGAAGACTATAATAATAATATGCCTATAGAGGTAATAATAATAGTCTTTAATAAGTCTAATGAATATTTTTCCACTTTTGTGCAAAGGAAAGGTTCATTGGGTGTTAAAGGTTCTTCATGGGATTATAAATGCCAAATAAGGAACCTTTATTTTTAAGAGGGTTTAATAAAAACTACATAGTGAGATATATTCTGCATAAAGAAAATTACGCCTGTTTTAATTTCTTCCTTCTATATTTAGTTTCTGATATTCACTGAGACTATTTTCATGCAGTTGCCAGTACCTCAATTTCCTCTTTTGATTTTGGGGTATTCACCCGAGAAAAAAATCTGCAATAACAAGTATATATATATATATATAAGTAGATTATTTTACATTTCTGGCATGCATTTTATGTTTGACTGATAGCACACTCTTTAATGTCGACCACATTTCCATCAAAATTAATTCCCCAGCCCCCTAAAGAAAACCGCTTGATGATTCCACGCATGGACTTAAATGAACCTTTCTGTTTTTATGCGTCCTAAACGTCCTGTGTTTTAAATGACGGGGCACAGACTGGGTGGCCAGACGTTGTGTCTCCACAGCCCACATATCAACAGGAGCCTAATAAATTTGAAGGACCCATTGTAGGGAAGGAGGAAAGGTCATATCCTCTTGGGAGGGTGGAGAGTCTCTCCCTCATTAAGTCTTTCTCCTCTACGTGATTCTCCTTTCTTCACCGAACCCCCTCCTCTGACATCAAATATCGTGTGTTCATTTTTAACATGACTTAGATCGGCACAAGAATATTTCTAATAAAATGACTTTAGTGTAGGGCTGAGTAATGTTATGTGTGAAATACAGCTAGACATATTGAAATATTACAATAGTGGAAATGCTTTTTGTTGGTCACATTTTTGACGTTTCATCATACTTTACTTATGGTCTAGTACATACTGTCCTTTTTACAATTATGGGTTATGTGAAGTATACATATTTGTGATGCAGCGGCATGGCTATGTAGTACAGGACACAGTTTTTGTAAATATTGTTATTTTGGCTTTTTTAATGCATGAAATATGATTTAAATAAGTGTTTTTTGGCGCTTCATTCATGTGGAAATTCAAACTGAATTTAGAAAGCTGTATTGCATATATTCAGAGAATCTGATTTATTCTCAGTCACAAGTTTCTTTCACTCTAGCTGTAAACATGCATTTTAATAATTTTTACGTTTGAATTTAATACCCTGGCTGTGCATAGCTGTCGCTGAACTAATTATCATGCATTGCACATGCTGTTGTGTAAAGCACTCTAGAGCCAACAGCACAAACACCAAGTAAATAAAGTTAGAAAAAGAACAGTTATGTAGATGCGTATAATAGGACAGTCAGATGCATTAACCGCCTTAGATGATTAACTTACATATTCTAAATATAACATGCTTTATGGAATATTAAAAGCCAATCAAAAAAAGGGTTTGGGTTGCCAAGGACAGCAAAGAAAACCAAAAATACCCCAAGCTCAATCCCATTACCAGATTTTGATTTGTACAAGACTCAAAAAGGCACATTATACATTAGTGGACATAAAAAGAAATTACAGGATCTGTCTGAGAAGGATGTTGTGCCATTTGTATAATTTTATTCATAATTTAATAGCTTTTTATGAAAAGACTACTAATAGGCTGAATACAATGAATGGTAATTAGAACAACTGTATTATATTACAATCTTTTTATTTATTTATTAAGCTTTATATGTGTGACTATAAATAAAATGACCTCAAAATCAGTACTTTCAAGTTGTATTTTTAGTATAAAAGCCCTGGGATCCTGCACTGATCTTAAGAGCTTTTGCCCAGTGAAGCCTGATTTGTTTTTGTGGTCTTACTGATATGTTGTTTCTTCTGACAGATCACTTTACCCCATCACGACACTTATGTGGACTCACAAGAGAATGACATCGGCTTTTTTTTTTTGGTCCTAAATGTTTTTGTCAGACTAGTCAGATTCCATTTGGCAGATGCAGCATGTATTGTTCATCGAGACAACAGTGGTGGTAAAATGGTCTTTTCTGATTACATTTATTTACAGTTAGTGTCCATGCATGTTACAGTGTATTTTTCAAATGTGAGCTTATATTTTCTCATGCACAACAGCTGTAAATGATATAAAGCGCTATCATGGAACACTATTATGGACTATTATAATATTGTCCTATAATGGACACTTAGAGCTCAATCATTAGTTCAAGACTGAAAACTGTATCGGCCGTGAACATTGTTTGTTTCACGTGACTGGTGCACCACCTGACTATAAGAAGTCACTTGCAATTTTTGTGCAAAATGTGCATTAGATGGCCAGTGAACAGACTGTAAGCTACCCACAGATTTGGATGTAGCTAAGTAGGAAGATTTTAGAGGCTGTGAAAGCTTTCCAAATATCCCCGTAAGATATGCAGAACACACAGCATTTAGCCTTTGCGGGTGATAAGCTAATAGCTGTGGTTGGGTACATAGAGGGGTCTGTCCACTAACGTGATCCTCTGCTTGAATTAATTGCTGCTTTTGCTAAAGGTTGAATGTTACACTCTTTCGTTTGTTACACTGCGTTTGGATAGGCTTGGGAAGCACTCCGTCTCTCTTTGTGGTTTCAAAACATTAAAGGCGTTATTATAACACCATACATTTTTAAAAATCTATTTTTTTTTTTCAGAAATACATTTTTAAAGATTCAATTTACATTGTTAAGGCACTTTGCATCTTTGCATTGTAAAAAAATCTAACATTAATCCATTTCGAATATTGCCTTGCGTGCAGTGTATAATGTAGCTGTCTGTGAGTGTAAACTGCAATTCTGCAAAGTTGTGAAGCCGAAGTCGTTGTGAAAAAACGAATCGTGTGAATCAGTGTCTGGTTGATCAACTAAATGTTTCATCATCGGACTCGGGCTTGAATTTATAGGGTAAAATCAATACCATGCTTTCTCTCTATACATTCTCTCTATAACAAAGTACTGGGCCAATCAGAGCAGAGTAGGCTCACGCAAAGGAGGGGTTTAGAGAGACTTCTTCTAACTGCTTTGTACGAATTTGTTTTATGAATCATTGAGATATGCAGTGAAATTAAATGTAGATTGTTAAGAAACAAAAGTGTTTTTTGACTTTGCATGCATGTAAAACTGGTGTATGAGCCTCCCAAGTCCCAAAACAACACTAGGAACCTTAAAAATGGCATAAGAGGTGCACTTTAATGTCATACGTTTTTCGTTTGTCTTGTATTGAATGCTGTGCCTTTTTAAATGAAAAAATAGAAAATGTGTCAAGAGTTGTCTGACTTCATTTTTGTTAAATGTCCCATCTGGGTTTCATTCCATGAATAAATTATCCGTTGAGAAGTACTTCATCATTTACTGATAAACGGCAGCATGTCTTGGGATCTTGCACATCTTACGTAGTGCTACTTCATGAAAAGAAAGTAAATGTTCTACTGTGTCATTGTAGAATAGCTTTCCAATATTGAATCACTAGCCCGAGATTAGATTTATACTGTATTTTATTACTGATGGCTTGCCTTGCTTGTCCTGCAGAGCTGTTTGGCCTGTGTCAGTTGGGACACCAGCTAATCATCTGCCATGATTTGCACTTAAATTTGGTTGTCAATCAGCAACAGAACACATTTTCTTTTCATTTATTCTAATGAATATTTGCTTTTGCTCATGCATCCAGGTTTTAGGAATTGTTCACCCAAAAATGATAATTTTCTGAAAGCATCTGTCAGTGGAGGCTAAAGATGATCTATAGTGAGTCGCTGTAATTTCAAGATGGCAGATATATAATACATAAGTCAAATGTATTGTTGTTTCTGCGGGCTAAAAATAATATAATTGACCCCCCACACCCCACCCCACGAGATTTCTGTCTTTTAAATAAGATTAGGGAATATTGATTCACCCCAGCTCACATGCTTTGCTCAGTCAGCAGGTTGGATTTTGACAGACAGTAACGGGCGCTCGTCCTGACACTCTGTGTACACAGGTAAAGACAGCCTCTCTGAGCCGCTGTCACTCACTCCAGTCTGAAATGTTTTATCACAGCTGCGAGCTCAAGCTCATCACTGTCGGCTCAAACTCCGGGGGATTGTGGGAATATGTCTTCCATTCACACCCCGTCCACTCACCGTCGGGCTCATCTTGTTTTAGCCGGCTTTCTCAACAACAGCTGATAGTTGAGTCTGCAGCACAGAAGAGGATGCGTTTCATCCGAGACAATAAAAAAAAAGTTTGTTGGTGTACTCATTGTACATTGTTCAGTCTCAGTTGGGCGGCCTGTTTAACATAATTGAAGAAAAATGTGAACAAAAACTGAACTCACAGTGACATTTATTCAAGTGGTTTCTGAGATGTTTCAGGCAGTGAGCTGAGCTGTTTACATGACTGGTTCAGTGCTGCAAATTTGCACATATAATTACATTTTTATTTCCATTTTAGATTTTTTTTCCTGCGGTAACTGTTCTCTTCGTATAAGAAACAATCATGCTTTTATCGAATTACAGGCTGCAGCTGCATTCATCTTCATTCTTTCTGAATCATTTCACTTTCTTGAACAAAATGAGTAATAAAGTTAAGTCTAAAACTGATATTTAAATATAAATGTGAAGCTGAAGCAATATGCATGGACCATTATGACATGAGGACTTAATGGTTACACTTTAAAATTTTGATTTGCACCCCTCCCCCTTAATTATACAACTAACGGTAATCAAATAATAAAAATGAAAGAATTTTCACATATAGCATGGCTTAGTTAAAACTGAAAGTGTTGGACATTCATTTGTAGCATGCTGTACTGTACAAGCGCAGGTTTCATGCACAATGTTATGCTCACGCTGTGGATGTATCTGACTGATCTAATTTAAACCCACAGAAGCCAAACAGGCCAGAGCGCTCCTGTCAGGTTAGGCCTCCAGACAGTAGGACTCTGGCATTGTCGTCTCACAATTTTTTTTATTTTTTGCTTGCCATATCGGTCAGCTTGGCAGAGATGATGCCAATAACTAAAACAGGAAACTATGTGGGCAGTGTGATTTCATTTCATATCCCACCACTATTCAGTACATCCTTTATAGTCAACAGCTGACTTCTAGATTTTTTTTTTTTCTTTGGGCCAGACAGTAAGTCACGAGAAGCCATCATTTACAGTGATTATTCCTAGGGTGGCCATACATCCTCTTTAGATGTACTTTGGGTTTGTTTGTTTTTATTATTGACATGCTCTCTACAGTCCTCATATATTCTATCTACGTGAATTTGCATTGCTGTACTGACATCTATTTCAGAATTTTTTTTTTCTTTGAATAGGAAGTATACTTTGTACAGAATCCTGAAAAAACAAGTATCATGATTGCTACAAACTGTGTTCAACAACTGATAATAAGAAATGTTACTTAAGCAGCAAATCGGCATATTAGAATGATTTCTGAAGGATAGTGTGACACTGAAGACTGAAGTAATGGTGCTGAAAATTCAGCTTTGCCATCATAGGAATAAATTACATTTTAAAATATTTTTAAATAGAAAACAGTTATTTTAAATTGTAATAATATTTCACAATATTACTTTTTTTTTTTTAAATCAAATAAGCATCTTTGATGAGCATAGGAGTATATTGTTAAGTATCTCTTTCCACACTTGGTTGATCTGGTTGATCTCTTTGATATAGTGCGTCCAATTACGTGAAGAAAACCAAATCTCTAGCCAATCCACCAGATCAAGGCAGCCCGCTGATTGAGTTTTGCAGGGGCATGCAGCTTTGCTCCAAACAGCGTTACCCTGTGCCAGTTCAACATTGCCATCTGCCCCTGTCTCTCAACTCATCAGAGCAGCTGAAGGTGGCGGGCCCAGGTGCCAGGGCACGGCGGCTGCGTGGATGACAGCTTTGAGCTGCTGTGAGGTGCCGGCATTCTGCCAGGTCTGGGCACAGTGACAGCGCGGCATTCATTAGTGCCCCTCACACCTCTATCATTCACAGGACCCTATAGTGTCTGTCCTGACAAGCCTTGCCCTTATTGGTGCATTTAAGGGTTGGGCTGTATAACAGTACAGAGTGAGCTATGGTAGAAATGAGTTTAAGTAAATACTGTATAACACTGTTTAAAAGTTTGGGGTCGATAAGCTTTTTTATTATTTTTTTATTTTATTTTTAAAGAAGTCTCTTCTGCTTACCAAGGATGCGTTTATTTGATCAAAAATCATTCCTGTGATGGTAAAGCTGAATTTTCAGCATCAATTTAATCATTTTTTATTTAATCAAGTGTCCTTGATGGAATAAAATAGATGTAATGATATACAATGATATAAAATGAAAGCTTTTAGTCTAGAGTGTGGGATCGATCTATACCAGATCGATCTGTACCAGTTCTTGTTTTTTGTTAGCATGACTCATAAATATTAATTAGGTGACATTCACCCAATAGTCATAAATATTTTTTTCTAAAGCTGCTGACTCTGAAAATCTTTTCTAATAAGCACATTTGTCTTGTAATTCTTTACAAATATCTAAACAACAAAATTAGTAGAGAATATTAAAAATACTACAACCTATTTTAAGGAAGTATTTTAGAAAGCACCTCATTCGCATTATTATTTTCTTTTCTTTTATTAATTGCATTAAGCATAAACCTTACAGGATTTTAATTTATGCTTAATTAAGCATAAATCTTACAGGATTTTAATTTATGCTTAAAAAAAGATACAACTATTTGCCAAGAAACTTAGAAAAAGCAGAACACAGTTTAGCAAAGTGTTGATTCCTTTGTAGGATTTTGGGAAAGTGAACAGGTGACTTTTATAGACCGTGCTTTCGCTACTGTTGACAGCTGATGAGACTCCAAATGGATTTATGAATGAAATAGGAGAGCTATTGAAGGAAACAGCAGAGAGGTAGTTCCACCTGCTGGGTGCAGAGACCACCCGGAGGAACTGAAACACAGGCGATGCTTGATTCGGTCTGGCTGCAGTAGCAGTGGATCTTTCATGTCCCAAGTGTTTTTGTTCCCTACCTGAGCTTATTTCCTCTCTTTTAAAGCATCTCCTGCCAGGATTATGCTTGAAAGCATGATGTCCCATCTCATGAATCTATTTCCTCTCCTCATTGTGCAATCACTGAAAACCAGCGTCATCAAAGCCAGACAATCAAAGGGGACAGTATTCGAAAAGCCATTTGTGGGGCAGAGCATCTTGTGCAATGCAATCCTCTCAGTTTTCTAATTCAGAGACCTGCAATATATTACATTTAAAGTACCTTTTTTGTTTTCCCTCTTTTTGGTGCCACAGAGCGTGCAAACACTGATGAAATGAGTCAGTTATTTTATACAAAACCGGTGCATATTACTGTTTCTGTCTATTAAAAAGGCTTTTTCTACAGCAAAGAGCAACTGGAATGCATTTACACTGAACAAGGCATTAATGGAGCCTTTTTAAACTATTATTGAACTTGCGTGCCTTTCAATGCAACTTCTCAGTAATTAACATGAGTGTGTTGATGTGAAAATAACACATTCTGTTAACAGCACCCACTTGTGTCTGGAAAAAAAATATTTCTATTGTGGTTCCTGTTGTTGCATTTAAGGGTTGAAAACTTTCTTTGAATGTCTTAATATTAGTGAGTTTAGAGAGCCATTATGATAACTGGGGATGCACCGTTCACAATTTTTCATGGCTAATTCCGATTGCTGAATTTTTACAAGCAAATTGGCCAATTCCAATACTGACTGCCATTTTTTCTTTATTAAAGCAAGAAACAAGAAAGAATGAAAGAGTACATATAAAACATGTTCATTTGTTGTAATACAGGCTAAACTGGCTTCAAACAACAAAAATCTGTAGCAATTTGAAATTAAAGGCGACATCGCATTAAATTTAAACAAATTATTTTATTTTAAGTTAGACATCACTTTAATGTTTCATGCTTTAGAATACTGTGAATTTTGTGACATAATTCCTGTCTGATTATTTTTCTCTCCAAATGTTGTGCTTTAGAGAAAAGAAGGAAATCTCTGATTACTGTTCACTAACAGTATAAACATTTTGAATTAACTTTTATTGTTTATATATATATATATATATATATATATATATATATATATATATATATATATATATATATATATATATATATATATATATATATATATATATATAATATATGTAGCTTCAGAACTAAACTAAAATAATCAATTTTAAAATGAAACATATATTTTAACTTTAGTTAGATTACACTTTTATGTTTCATGGTTTAGAACGCTGTGAAGTCTTTGAAACTCCTTTGATACCTGCCAAGTTTTCCAAAGTTTTGCCATGAAAGAATAGCTGTTCACCCTATATTGATACAGACAGTAAAGAGGATCTTTCACCACTGTTACTGATCAACATACACTGACGATTGGATTGCCAAACGTTGTAGGTCTCACAAGCTGTGCATTCAATTTAAAGCAGGTATCTGCAGTTCTGAATAATAGACGGCAGCATGACTCAGCCTCGTGGAGAGAGAAAGAGAGAAAGGCAGAGGGAACTGAACAGGGTGGGTGGCACCATAGCAGCATCTCTGACAACACAGATCTTAAAAGTTAGCTTTAGTCAAGCCAAAAACAGACACTGGCAGAACTCCATCTCAGCCCTTGAACCAGAGCTGAGCAATTAAGATCCCAGTTGGTATTTCTTTCCCCAAGCATGTCATTCCAGGGATCTTTCTAAAGAAAAAAGAGAAATGTTCAGCCAGTCTTTAAATGTGCACAGCTTAACTCCGTTTATGTCTCAATGTGTGTTTACACAGCCTGTAACCTTTCTGTGATGGATTGATTGATTTGAGGAGCTCTGTGCAGAGCTTCATGTGGCTGTATTGGTTGCTAGATGTTATGTTAAGGAAAAGATGTAATTGTATATAGCTGTAAAAGGTAGCCTATGTACTGTATAACGCTGACAGCTTCCTTCACCTTCACAGGGCATCTCTTATGATTAAAAGTTGAATTGAATCGGGCTCAGTTTATGTCCCAATACACCCCCCACCCCCCTCTCTTTCTATTTAAAAGACTGGGACATTAATATAAAAATAAATAAAATTAAAAATATTACTTAATAATTAAAAATATTACTAAAACTATAAAATGTTATATAAATAATTCTAAAATAAAACTGGTGTTCAGTGAAATTCTGTAACACTTTAGAATAGGAAAAAATATTCACTATTAACTAATTGCATATTAGTATTAACATATTGACTATTTATATATATATAAAAACATATATGTTTTAATGTTTTAAATTTTATACTTTTAATATTTTCAGTTCAGATTTCTGTTAGTTTTTTTTTCATTCTATTTATTTTTATTTGTGTTTTTGGTAACTGAAGTATTTATGTCATAATTTCTTTAACAAATTGTAGAAAAACAGTAGTCCACTCCACGTGTGACGATGTGTGGTTCCTGTTATTAGCTCTGAATCACTGGCCTGCCTCTCGTATTGAAATCCCTCACTGACCCACACATAAACAGTTGCATCAGAAGCGAGTAGCAGAATGCCTGTGAGCACATTATGATGATTCATAAACCTCCTCTGTATATCACTGATTGGTGCGAGGTTACATGAGTCTCATTTTATTCTGAATCGTATTGAGGAAGTATATCCTTACATGTATTTTCGACTGATAATGTGGTTCTCAGAGCTTTTAAAAGACTGTGTAGTTTGTTTCCCAGCTGTGGTTGATTAACATACAGTATTCATGTCTCATGGTATTTACCTGATACTCAACAGCACATGATCATGGTATTACAGTGGTACTCTTTAGATTTTACATCTGAATAGTTAATTTGTGCGTGTTGCAGCAAGTACAGTATCCATCAAATGAATATATGGCAGTCTAAGATCATAACTTTTCTGTGAAACATACAGAAAAATATCCTTCACAGACGTTCGGGAGTTCAGAATTGGAAAATGCAAATGTTCTTAGGCATGACTATTTTGGTATCTCCTTCCTAGACTGCAACTTAAAAAAAAAAAAAAAATCAATGAATTCTGTGTGACTCCTGCACAACTGGTGGCAAATTAATTTATTTCCATAGTCATTAACTACCATCCACCCTGTTCAATTTGCACTGACATTTTTCTTCACAGTGATGAAAGATGACCTTTTAAAAGAGCAGCTCCTGAAATATGCAGGTGGCTCTGCACAAAACACCAAAACATTTAGATTTACACTGAAGGCGTTTAGCAGACTCTCTTATCTGGGAAGACTTGCAAAAGTGTTAGATTCTTTAGAGAAAATTGCTGCTGTGGTCTACCAACCACAGTATTCATTTGTTAAATTTGTTTTCATCAGGCATTACTCCAACCTTCAGTAGCACATGGTCTTATAGAAATCCTTCTAATATGCTGATTTGCTGCTCAAGAAACATCAATTTTAACAATATTTTTTTTAACAATATTTTTGATGTAATACATTTTTTCAGGATTTTTTTATGAATAGAAAAGAACAGCATTTGTTTGAAATTTGTAATCGTGTTTAAGTCTTTATGATCAATTTAATGCTTATCAGGACGCAAATGTATTAAGTGTAGCTTTTTATAGAAAATAAAAACTACACCAATTAAGCATTTCTACTTTATTCTTTTAAAATACCCCAAATGCATGTACATAAACCATTTAGTATTGTACTTATTAACTCAATGCTTCATCTGTGTTAGTTAAGGTGGGAATTATTATCACACGATACTGATTGATGGATCTCACAATGGAAATTAATAGAAATTATGCTTCTATCACAATAACAAAGTAAACATGTTAATAGCAATAAAGCCCAAATGGATGTTGAGAATGGGGTCTATCAAACTGGACAACAAATTGCACCCATTATATATAGAGAAATACTAAATAGAAGGCGACAAGATTATGCAGCCTTAAGAAACCTAATTTTAAAAATCTCTCTCTCTCTCTCTCTCTCTCTATATATATATATACAATATTCAGGATAAAGCAATCCCAGAATGCATTGCGACAAATGGAAATTCTAAATGTAGCACATTTCATTTAATAGTAAATAAAAAAGTGTACAATTTTAACCACTAGGTTAAATCACCTGAGCAGTTGCATTGTTGGGCTTTGGAGCTTGATCCAGACATCAATAGCGGGTTCATAGCAGCAGAGGAAATACATATGAATACCTGGCCTGGTTTAGGATCAGCTGGGCTGCAGCATTCTGTGCTGCAGACATTTTATTGCTTATACTGGGCCGTCGGCCAACAGCGAGTTGCAATAATGAAGATGAGACCAGTGTAGAGGCTGTACTGTTGTAAATCTCCTGTCCAGCAGACAGGAATAGAGATCTAGTGCTTTGAATTCACAGGATTGTCATTATCTTAAAGGGGTCAGATGATGAGCAATCACATTTTCCTTGATCTTCTGAGATAAATGAGTTTGATGTACTATGGATATGTACTGTGACTTTCACAACTCAAAAGTTCCTCCCCAGAAGCACTGCTTATTGAAAGGAGACTGCAAAACTGATTTTTCTTAACTTCTTGCACAACTTTCTGATGTCCGACTGACACATTGGATTCTCACCAGTGGATCCTCTGCAGTGAATGGGTGCCGTCAAAATAAGAGTCCAAACAGCTGATAAAAACATCACAATAACCCACAAGTAATCCACACCACTCCAGTCCATAAATTAACAGCTTGTGAAGTGAAGGGCTGAGTGTTTGTAAGAAATAAATCCATCAAGACATTTTTAACTTCAAACCATTGCTTCCAACTAAAATAAAAGTCCTCTGTTCAAAATATTGCTTTCTCCAATGAAGAATGCATCTCGCCTGAATCAGGAAAGAAAAATGCCCAGATCAAGCACCATTTAGTGAGGCAGTCCAAAACAGTGCTAACGAAATATGTTTATATTTAAATATGTATATATTTTATAGAGGACAAATATGCAATGGACTTTTTCAACTGAAGTATGGAGTATGGCCTGTTTTTGTTATTTTGGCCAGAAACGACGGTTTAAAGTTAGAATGCCTCGATGGATTTGTTCCTTGCAAAAGTGCAGCTTTTCACTTCACCAGATGTCAATTGGTTGACTTGAGTGGTGTGGACTACTTGTGGGTTATTGCAATTTTTTTAGCAGTTGTTTGGACTCTCATTCTGACGGCACCCATTCACTGCAGAGGATCCATTAGTGATCAAGTAATGCTAAATTTCTCCAAATATATTCCAGTGAAGAAACAAACTCTGCACCTTAGAGTTTTAATTTTTGTATGAACTATTCCTTTTAACACATGTGTAGTTACATGATGTTTTTTTGTACAATTCAGTTCAATTCAATTCAAGCTTATTTGTACAGCGCTTTTCACGATGCAAAGCAGCTTAAAATTCTAGTTTCTACATTATATTAAGGAGTAGCTGATCAGCTCGTACAGACATTTGGCTGGTCTGGACATGGTGAGTTAAAAACAGAAAGCATAGAGATGTTATTCCTAAACATCAAATCAAAAAATATAGAAAAGTCTGCCAAACCTTGTGCTATTTCTAACTGTGTGTAGCACCTGTCACTCTGCATATCCTTCTAAACAATCCCAATGTTAGAAACGAGCAGCTGAACCTTATTTTTAACAGGTGCCTGATCATTTCAGTCCCACTTTATTCATTTATGCGGCATATTTCAGCTCAGACTGTTTTGTGATTTTGTCACAATGTGCATGGCTTTGCAAAGACTCTGGATAAGATGCTAACAAACTATTTTGGACCCCCACAATGAAAAGCAAAGTTTCTTTTAAAGAAAAATATTTCGTAATAGATTAGCTGCAGGTAAACAATCCCTTGCCAATTTATAACGAATAATCTATTCAATCTATAATATTTCAGATAAAATTATCTTAAACCGCACATACATTCTGATGTTAATGTTAATGTTATGTCAGGCTGGTTTTTTGATAGCACTACAGAGATACTGAAAATAACACTTTCATATGCTTCACCTTTAAGTAACACCCACAAAGATGTGCAATTACACAGATTGACTTATGCAACACATTTTAATAAGACTCCATCAGAAGCTCTTGAAGCAGAAACTGAATGCTTGAATTACTATGAGTTTCAAATAAAAACCGACTAATGGTCAAAGGCTTCTGTCAGAGTGTAAGCGTGTGTGTTTTTGAGTGTGTGTTGTGGGTGTTGACACTTTAAAGCACACAGCGGCAACAAAGCCCCTCCCCATGCATCAGACCGCATCAGAGAGCTTGTTGCTATGGCGACAGGCTTTGGCAGCCAGCAGTGCTTGTTATAAAACTCATAAGAGTTTCTAATGACCCTGAGAATATGCCAGTCGTCTAGTCAAAATAGCTTCTTATAAGACATGCATCCACCACTCCAGCCACCTCACAGCTGTGTGCTTCTCGAAAGAGCAGATTTCTAGGGGAAAAAATGCTATGTGGCTGCTTACTGGTCAAAGTTAAAAGAGGCCATCTGCAAGTCTTAATGATATTCTGTTTCTAAATGTGGTTTGGGTCTCTTCTTGAGTGTAATTTTGTGAGATTCTTCCTATTTAATCATGCACTTGTGCAAAACATGTATGACTGATCTTTATAATCAAGCTGCACAATTTGAGTATTCTGTATCGCAAATAAGACGAGTTACAGTATATAATAAATAGAAAAATAGTAATATTGTGCAATATTATTCAAAATAGCTTTAATAACATTTAAATTTCTCTTCTCTTCTCTTCTCTTCTCTTCAAAACACTATTTTTGTGAAAACAGTAATACATATTTATTTCAGAATTGTTTGATGACAAAAATTGTCTGATGAATAGCAAGTTAAAAAACAGCATTTATTTGAAAAATAAATGTTTTGTAAGATTATAAAACTCTTAACTGACACTTTTGATTAATTTTACGTTCCCTTCTTGAATAAAAGTATCATGTAAAAATATCTTACTGACCCAAATGTTTTGAACTCTACTGTACATATCAGCAATCATTTCATTGCTGATTATTTTATATGAAAGCAGAAGCTTTAAATCATTGAGCCAGATGCTCTGTAAATGATAAAACATTATCTTTTTCCACTGATAAACCTGTAAAAGTCTTCTCTACTTTTACGGAAAGATAAGGGCTATATGTTCCTTCTGAGTGCTTCCTTAAATGTATTATTTGCTATATTTGAGATAGACAGGAACAGATCTACTGAAAGGTTTCAGACCAAGGTCCATTTAAAACCATATTTTGCACTGAAAAAAAAAAAAAAAATGCATTAATAAAAACATATTATATTTCCATTTTGACCAATATTTATGTTTAATATGATTGAAGTTGAATTAGAGATCCGTTCTCTGACATCTGCTCTATTTTTTCTCCATATCATGGATGTCCATCTTTCTTTATAGCCGCTAGATTTATTTAATGCTCCCTAACACATATCATGCCTCTGGCTTTGTTAGTTAAAAGCCATTTTCCAGTCCCAGACCACCTCTTTGTATTGAATTTGTTGGCTTTTAAAACCTGCAGTCTTTCATTGCATCTACTGAATTTGTAGACGGCGAACTGCTCAAGTTCTCTTTATTGATTTGGCTGAGCGGCCCCTGCAGCTGCTCCTTTTCTCTCAGCTCCTCTTGGCAGTGATGGAGGCTCTCTCTGATTTCCTGTTGCATAAAGTACCTCTCTCTCATGTTAACTCTTTCGTTAAAGTTGTGTTTGACAGAACGTGTTCACTGAATTAGTATTTGTGGAACAGGTTTAAATATTAAGGTTTACTTGGTTTTAATATTTGAGTGATATTCATTTAAGCCTGTGTACACTTTTAAAATGTATAGTTTTTGTAAGTATTAGACTCAAGCACTCATGGATGTATCAAGATTTTTCTTCACTTCTTGCCTAGGAAATCATGACTATCTTGTAAATATGTAATGGCGGGGGAGAAATTTGCACTTGTTAAGGTGCCTTTGAGTTTTCTATTCTACACTGAAAAAAATAATTTAGAATTTATTTGAAAGTCTTTTATGCTCACCAAGCCTGCTATTATTAGATCAAAAGTACAGTAAAAAACTGCAATATTGTGGAAATATTATTGCAAATTAAAATAACTCTTTTCTATTTTAATATTTTTTTTTTTAATGTAATTTATTTCCATGTCAGCATCATGGCAAAATCTTACTTACCCCAAACTTTTGAACAGTGAAATTACTTGTTTAGTTCCCAGCATGCTTTTCATAGGGCCAAATCAGGTGTGTAAATGTGCAAATTAATTTTTAATTTTTTTTGGAGTAAACAGAAATTCACTTACAGTACATTTCATATTTTAAAAGAGTTTCTGCTGTATGACATGATTTAGCTATTTACCATTGTGCTGAAGAGTAGAGCTTGAGGTTATTTGACTGAATAAAGATTATAAAGTATATTTCTTAACTCAATGAGTAATAGCTGTGCTAATGATAATAATATTGTTTGTTTTTGTGCTATGCTAGATATAGAAACTCAATTTAATTTAGTGAATACAACTAAAAACAGTAAGTTCAACTTAAAGGAATAGTTCACACAAAATGTTTCCATTTCAATCATTTCAACCCTGTATGAGTTTCTTTGCTGAACATAAATGAAGATATTTTGAAGATTGTTGGTAACCAAAAGTTTTTTCCATACTATGGCGGTCACTGGGGACCAGCAACTGTTTAGCTACCAATATTCTTCAGAATATCTCCATTTAGGTTCAGCAGAAGAAATAAACTAACTATAATTAAGGTAAATTTCTTGTTAACTATAAAAAAGCATTTATTTTATAAAATTATATTTAGTTCTATCCTGTTGTAGATAAAATTTATCATAATCATGTAATGTCCCCTAAAAGCTTTTTGTGTAATGAAGTTTCAATTTATTATATTTTTACGGTCAATATAAAATCAAAATTGTGCTCGATTCATCAGATCGTGTTTTTCAAAATACTAAAAGAAAATGTTTGTCTTCATTAAATCTACACAATTTGCTTCATCTTTCTCTCTATTTCAGCTGATGTCACAAATCTCACAGGAAATGTCACGTTTTGGGAGTAAAATATGTTGCAAGCCTTATGTTATGTTGGTTTAATTGCTTCCTCTGTTCACAGCTAAATCATAAATTGCTGTTCTTCTTTCTGTTTTTCTTTTTGCACAGAAACCTGTCCAAGAACCCTCTGACGACACTCTCTTGGCAGCTTTTTCAGCACCTTCAGCTGGTCGAACTGTAAGTTCATCCTGCATTAGTTAATAGTATTTCCAAAAATGACTACATGAATTCAGCTGCCAAATCGCAGTATAAAAACCAACCCTTTCCTCCAACCAATACGCTCGTATGGGTCGTTTGTCCAAATCCCTGAAATACGACCCATCAGAGCGTATACTACAATTGCGCCGCTATTGGCAAAAGGTCGTTTTCATATTAATATTTTGAAAAAAATAAAGCCTTCTTGTAAAATATGTAGGAATTACTGTGAGATTGGTGTAAAAAGTCCACACATTGCATTTAAATAAACGTGCGTTTTGATTGGTAATGACATAATACGTCATTTCATGACGACAGACGCAACGCGATACTGTCATTATTTTTACGCTTACCTTTCAAACGTAAATATAGGTCGTAATAAGGTGCTTGCACAAACAACCTATATGGTTGTTTTTTTTGTTGGAGGACAGGCTCATAAAAACAGACCAAGCAATAATTAATCTATTCAAAATAAATCTCAAAACTCTCTCTGTGTAGATTTTCTGTGATAAGCAGCACTCGGCTGCCAAATTGGACTCTGAAATGCAGGCTTGATGTTCGATTGCATCGCTGTGTTCATTAGAAATGTTTTCAGCACTTTACTGTCAACTAATTTGTTTGTGCACCCCCTGCTCCCATCTTCCGATAGACTTGTGTCTCTGTCAAAGCAAAACATCTCCAGTGATGAAGCAGAAGCACTTTTTACATGTCTGCGAACAGTCGAGTTGCTCATGCTGGTTAATTAAGCCATGGCAGTGAAATGTATTGGTCTTGTCTGCTGGGAGCCTGACCTCATTTTCTTGTTTGTCATGAATATTTGAGCAATTTGCATGTACATAAAGTGATGAGTTTGTTTATTGATTGTGAGAGATGACATGGTGTCGTCGTGTTGCATTTAAAATGACAAAACTATTCAATTCTTTAGACATGTCCCGTCTTCGTTCTTTGTTGTTGCTGAACACAACTTGAGCAGCTGACATATGTCCTGCTTAATTTTTTATAATGCACATCTTTTGGCCTTTCATTTCAGTTTTTTTTGGGGGGGATTCGGGGACTGTGCACATTGCTGCCTTTTCCTGTCTTCACTCATGTGGATATCGTGGATAACATAAACAACTCCTGTCATTTCTCCAAATCTTTCCTCTAGGAAATTAGTTTTACCAGATTCTGATTGTGTTCACGGTTGTGGTGAATTTATTTACCAGGTGGGTGCTTTTAGAGATCATTTCAGCACAGTTCAGTGCTGAAATGAAAGATAATTTACTAGTGAATTTAATAAGTGTTCAACTGCAACTCTAAAATGTGCCATTATGAGCTAATACTGAAAGATCAAAGGCCATTACTGGAATAACTCTTTAAGGAATAATCTGTAAATATGAGGGAAATTATAATATTCAGACCTGGGAAAGCTATAGAAATTAATAGTGGATGTAGTTATTACGGTTAGCTCTTTTGTTATTGTTTTTAAGGGGGGAATCTATAGTACTGTCAGAACCACTATTGTCAAAGATGATTGACAATTAACATACAGTTTAGGTTGGTGATTTTGTTCTGTTCTGGGCAAAAATTCCCTGCCCATCCATTTAGCCTTGCATGGATAAGAGCAGGGAGAGCAGCATTAAACCTCTTAGGATAAACAGAATACAACCACATTTAGCAAATGTCATTATTGTTCTTAATAACACTTTAATATAATAACTTAATTCATTAAAAATGAGTCTGATTCAATAAGGAATCAGAAAGTCAAGTCCTGACTGTTGGATGAAAGGAGGAGCTGGGGATGGGGGAGGGTAATTAGCTCTTGAGCAAAGTGAAAAAGCTGCTGAATAATACTGAATAGACCCTACATAGGAATGCTGTGATAGGCGTTATATTTCTATAGGTAGACGTGGAGTCAGCCGATGCAAGCTTGACTGATCTGACCTGCCAGAACTAATGCTATGCTTCATTAAATTATGTTATTGAGTTTGCCAATTTCCTGATAATTTACTGACCCCTATGTCGTCCAAGATTTCTTCAGTTGTAAAGAAATTACGGTTTTTGAGGAAAAGTTTCCAGAATTTTTCTCCATATAATGGACTTCAATGGCAACCAATGGGTTGTATGTCCAAATTGGCATTTCAGTGCAGCTTCAAAGGGCTCTACACCATCCCAGACGAGGAATAAAGGTCTTATCTAGTGAAACAACTGGTCATTTTCTTACAAAAATAAAACATATATACTTTTTTTAACACATGACTTGGTGATACATTCACCACTGGCATGACGTGCCATCAAAATGATTGATCATATGGTTAAACTGCACTTAAAATGAAAATGAAAAAAATGCATAGCAATAAAGCCGACAAAGTCATTGTCTTCAAGGACACTTAGTATACAAACACTTGCAGACATAAAACATCAGCATAAGGTCTGAGTTTGTCCTCTGTCTGAGTAAAATTGTGAGTAAAACACTGAACAAATTGCACGTATTATGGAGATGAATGGTGTGGATTGGTATCAGTTATAATGGTGTAATCTTCAAAGCTAGATGAGATTCACAGGCATTATTGATTTTCAGACCAAGTCAATCCATCCTAACAGTCATTGTAATATAATATCAGCCTGAGGGTTTGGAATAAGAATTGAGAATTTAGACTTTCAGATAGTGATTCTCAACTGGTGGGTCACAGGTCTGTTAAGGGTCACAGATAGCAGAGAAAATCATGAAAATACTGAAATACAGAAAACAAATGATAAACCACATTAAAACATAAAAAAATACTTTTACTTTTAAGCAAATTCAGTAGTATGTTGGGTCTCCACTTAAAGTCTAATGTAAAATCTTGATCTGGTTTTGTTTTATTCTTCAGAAAATAAATAAATACTAATACTAATACTAATACTTGTATATATATATATATATCCCATTACATTATGAGGAGTTGCATTTTACAGTTTAATTTCTCAATAGTTTTCAGGTGCATATGCCCAAGTAAATCTCATCAGCGTGCATAATCAGGTTATGGGCTGTTAGTCATTCTGATGAGAGTCAGGCCCCCCATTGGCTGCCGCTGGGTTATTCCTGGTAGCGTAAATGATGCCTTAGAAAACAAAACATCTTTTTTTGTTGTTGTCAGTATCTCTCACAACTTGTTAGTATACTTCATGAAGTCACGGTTTCATATTTCTCTTAAAATCACATTCAAATCGTTTTGGCCATTCTACTTGTCAGCTCATTCCGCACTGTACAGATGAATTTGTTCTTGCGGGTGACCTGGCTCCTGGAAGTTTGCAGAAAGGGATTTGCAAAATAATGAAGGGCTCTGAAAACATACAGTAGCGTATTTTCCAACCCGAGCATACAGATTAATGGACTAAAGTTTCACGCTGAGATCAAAGCCTGTGGGTAATGATATACAGTTCATCACGTTGTGAGCGCCTCATCTTTTTCTCCATTCAGCCACTGCGACTGTGTTTTTCATAAAGTGAAATGTTGTATTGTTCCAGTAATCAGTGTCCACTTACCAAGTACAGCTTTGTATGTTATCACATTCCTGTTTGTCAGCATACTATGCACTTTATGGAAGAGTTCATTAGTTTTAGAAAATCGGTTATGTAATATATTGTAAAATGTATTCCTGTGATGCAAATTTGTATTTTCAGCATCATTCCTCCAGTCTTCAATGTCACATGATCCTTCAGAAATCAGTCTAATATGCTGATTTAATGCTCAATATTTTTATTATTATTATTAATCTTGAAAACAGTTGTGCTGTTAATTATTTAAGGAATAGAAAGTAGAAGCATTTACTTGAAAAAAAAAAAAAAAAAAAAAAAAAAAAAAAAAAAAATATATATATATATATATATATATATATATATATATATATATATATATATATATATATATATATATATATATATATATATTGTTTTAATAAATAATGATAAAGTCTACCATCACTTTTTATCAGCTTAATGCATCCTTGCTAGATAATATTAATTTCTTTGAAACATTCCCCAAGTGTTTGAATGGTAGTATGTATATGTAGTTTGTTTACATAAAATTGTTTTGTTTTGCAGTAAAAAAACACTCTGTACTCTAGAAACTTTCTCATAGCTGTGCAAGATCAATTTCACATGTAGTTGCTTTCTATAATGTTTCAGAACATAATTCATAAATTTGCAAAAAGAATGTGTTGTGTTGCAAGGCATTAGTGTAAACTGCCTTCTGTAGGCACTAAAGCAAGCGGCTGTCTGCTGCAGTCACTTCTTTCTTTTCACAATCTTGCAGTTAAGTTCAGCTGTCAACTCTTTATAGCTAGCTATCTGAATAATAACGCATCTGTTTTTAATGTCACAGACATAGAGGAACTCTATTACCTAGGCTATGTCAGGAATGAGATTTGTCACGGGACAGTGCGCTTACAATTTCTTGCCCAAGCACGTCTACATACTTGGGTAGTTTCTGGTGTAAAATAAAGTAAATATCTGGAAGCTATTAAGATCTGCTTTCAGCTAATGTTTCTTGAGTGTTTTTCTTTTTCATTTTTTACTTATGTTTTGCATAAACATCATTTAATAATCTGATGTTTTTGTAACTGAATCTAGAATGTCACTGCTGGGAATGGTAATCGTGTGCTTTGTGCACTTGCCAGTTTTACAGCTTTGAAATGCAAATACCCATGCTTTTAATGCTGTTTGTGTTTTGCATCATGTATGTGACATGTAGAAGATGCAGTTGACAAAATGCTCATGTGTGCAGTGCATGTCATGCAATAGTAAGTACAGTCAGTTAGCAGATTATTAGGCTGCACTTACCTGGGTTTGACATTCACTTTTTTCCCAGCTGAAAAACTGGAACATTTAGGAACGCATTAAAAAATAAAAAATAAAGTTCAATGAAAATGTATAAAATAATATGGTTTTCTTCAATAAAAGACATTTACAAGATAATTTAATTACAAACAAGTCTGAAACGCACCAGGACACATTTTGAATGCTGCTCATTCAAAAATATGAAGGAGATAAAATATCCACTATTGCAACAATCTCCAACATACTACAAAATTAATAATCTAAGTAAACACTGTCACAATTCATCATTTCTTAAATGCACTGTATTCACTGATTGCGAACTACTTTGAAAATGTGAGAATATAGAAAGCGCAACAGCACTGCGTTTTAACTTTAAACATGCAACGCTCACTTATTTAAGGAATCATAGCCTTTTGAAGATTAATAATCACTTTAGGCTGAATCACGATTTTTGCATTTTCATCCAAAATTTAAGACCTCTCAAAATGATTATTATGACTTATGTTATACTACTATATAAAAATTCATACAGATTCTCCTACATGTAAATACAGTTCACACACCACTATTTTTAGTAGCACATGTGAATGAAACACCCTGCTGCCTGTGGTTATGAGTCTTACTCAAGGGCATAATGTTGATTGCTTATGGATTTCCCTATGTAGGAAACCACAACCTTTCAGTAATCATTTCGGGTCACAATGGCACATCACCCGGGAGAGAGTGTCACAAAGCTGCTGTTTTTAACCAGTGCAGGCAAAGTTTGATTGATTTTGCATGCCCAGTTCAGAATTAAAACAGCATGAAAATGGTGGAGTTTGGGGACTGTATAACTAGCGTTGGCTGTGTTGTTGATGCAGGAGGCTGGAGGGGGTCATCTTTGACTGTGGCTGTGAGATCCGATGGATTCAGCTCTGGCAGCTGAGAGGTGAGGCTGGCCTGCACACCCAGCACCTCTACTGCAAGAATGGTGCAAGCAAAATCCGCCTGAGATCAATGAGCATCGCCTACTGTGGTAAGACATCTTTCTTCATAAATAATACAGCTGTAGGCCAAGCATGCACTACATATTGTTATATAAGATTATATTATTCGTATGATGCAATATTTGTCTCACATTATGATGCAGTATTGGGGAGAGTGAGGTAAGATCTGTTAGTTACATTGCTATCTTTATGAGGGAGATCATGCAACCATTTTTTTTCTTATTCTTTCATATTCTTTTTTTCTTTCTTTCTTTTTTCTTTTTTTTGTCATGCAAAAAAAAGTACAAATGACAATCGCACATAAGAAAAAACTATTATATAATAATAATTATCTATCCATTATTTATGTCAAAAAAATCTAAATCATACATGTTTGTAAATTGCCAGTGTATAAACTATGCACATTTGGGGGTTATGATTTGCCCCAAATTGCTAGTTAGTCATGTATAAGTGGCCCTTTTTTATTAGAACTTTTAATAATATTTCTATATGATTACAGTATATATTAGTATTTTACATTAAATTAAAATTATTTAGTTTATTTCTTCTATTTAAATAATTTTAGTACTTCAACTTAAATGTATTTATTTCAGTTAGCAGCCAAAGTGAGTTTTTCATCTAGTTTTTCATAATTATTTTTAGTTTTATTTCAGTTACCAAAGCCTTTTTTTTAATGGTTGGGTTGAAGGTACAGCACTGATATAGATGCTTTCTTTTAATTTCAGTACACAGCTGTCATCCTGAAATATAATTTGGCATGAAATTTAACCAGTTTCCAGTAAATTTAAGTATAAAGCAACTCTATATAATGTGTATATATAATACTACAGAACATCAAAAATGATTGACTTTCCATACTTTCCACCAAATGCTACATTATGCTTTGGTACTGTATTAGCAATCAAAAGGACTGAAATAATCAGAAAGTTCGTACCATTCCAATTAATTCATTATGGACTCAAGGTTGTAAAAACAAAAAAAATATTCAGAAATTGCACACCATATACCATTCCAGTTAATTCATTATGGACTTAAAAGTCAGATTTTTGGCAGAAACTATGGTTATTATGGTAAAGTCTTGTAAGAGTATAATCAAGTAATGTCCATAATAATCCTTTTTGTGATCTAGACCTGCCAGATATCAGCGTTGCTCACAGTAACCTGACTGTGCTGGAGGGGGGTAACGTGACCCTCAGCTGTAATGGCTCTGGGTCTCCGGTACCTGAGGTGGACTGGACCGTGAACGGCCTTCTCTCCATCAACACACACCAGGTGGGTGCCAATCATCCCACCCCAAACACACCGTTTAACCTTATTTTCAGTCTAACCGTAGCATAATGTTTTTCGTCTGCCATCCAGTCAAATGTCTACTGGCCCAACATTCACTCCATCAACCTGACGCTGGTCAACGTGAGCAGAGACGACAACGGATTTGTTCTGACCTGCATCTCTGAGAATGTGGTCGGAATGACCAATGTGTCCCTTCAGCTGGCTGTGCTATGTACGTATATATTGCTTGTTACAGGTTTTCATGTCTCATACTTGATATTGTTGGCTATTACTCATACTGCAATGACATCCAGTTATGCAGCTTGGTGAGAAAAGATATGCTAGTACATTTAGCAACCAGAAGTAAAAAAATAAATAATAAAGAATAAAATTCTCCTTAACTGCTACTTTTACTTTTTATGGTATTTAATCTGCGTCCTGTAATTGCTGCAGGTTGAGCGAAGAATGGCTTCATTTTACAAACAAAATGAGAGGTCAAGATATCAGCAGTGTTTTTGTTTGGATATGCAGTGGCACAGCAAAAAAAAATAAAAAAATAAAAAAATAAAAAATAAAAAATTTATATATATATATATATATATATATATATATATATATATATATATATATATATATATATATATAATTGTCGAGTTAAGAGCTTGTGAATTGTATGCAAAGAGAATGTGTACTTCAAAGATATAGATAAACACAACTGTTGTGTAGTCTTCACTGTGTGCATATGAAACAAAAATACAATGTAAAGTGGTGTGCAGTTAATCAACGAATCACTCAATGGATTCATTTGAATAAATCACTCAGTCTGTCTGGAAAATCAGACTGAATCAAGCAGTCACTGACTAAAGCAATGCTTTAGTATTGCAAAGCGGTAGAGCATTGTGTTAGCAGCATAAGGTTGTGGGTTCGATACCCAGGGAGCACATGTTAGGTAAAACATGTTAGCCTGAATGCACTAAGTCATTTTGGATAAAATAAATTTTAATCAAATTGGATTGTGGTATGATAATATATTTTAGGTTTGGGTTTTGGTGTATTAAAAGGTTAAAAGTATGTAAAAAAAAAAAAAAAAAAAAGGCTGATTAATTGTTGTCATTTATTTGAATATGGTCCATGAATCCTTTCAAAGTCACATTGAAAATACATTTACTGATGTTGCAAACTTTAAATATAACACCCTACTTCTGTACGGACAGGTTTAAAATAGAACAAGGTACTAAATGAAATGATACACCAATTAACAGCTATGAACCTGTAAGACTCTGTGTTAATTTAATCAGAGGGTGCGCATGTGTTTAGGGAAGGTGTTAGGTTGTAATGCATACATAAAAATAAACCTGCTCTGCATCGTGTTAAACAGGTATAAGATGAGAATTAGACAGAGGCAGGACTGAATCCGAAACATCTCTGCAACTTTTATACATGTTTTAATAGTAATGGAGGACTTTTTCTCACTGATGGCATAAATGTTTTACGACACAGATATGATCTGACACTCAGGCATCATGTTCATTAAACAACATATGATTTTAAGACACTGCATAGATGAAAAGCATGACATTTTATCATTTTGCTGACTAATGACTTTGACGTTAAATTGAAATGACATTGGCAAGATATACAGGTGCTGAAAGGAAAAACTGTACAAGGGTCTTGTCTTTATTAAATAAGAGTGTGGAATGATTTCGAATGGCTTATAAACCCTGTATATAGCTAACTGTATTATACTTGGCTTTTTATCATGTTGAAATTTGGTGTCCAATCAAGTAAATATTGTATATTATTTTTTTTAATGATTTCTAAAAATGGTAATCTTCACATACAACTTTGTGGGTATGTTTGATTTAAAATCTGTAATAATAATAATAATAAAAAAAAATACATATATATATATATATATTTATATGTTCAGATTGTTTCCGGGAGATTCCCCGATAAGAATTGCTTCCCGGGGTTAAAATATACATTTTTTGGAAGGGTTGCCCTGGTAAAATTCACATTTTAGGAGCTAAATATCACGTTATTGGTATTGGGGTTACTTCAAACCGCGGACATGAAAAACAACCGCAGACTTGGCAACACTGGTTCAGGTGGAGCGGCTGTTACTACACAGAGCCGTAGTCTACGCACAACTAACACAAAATCGCTTTCAAAATCGACAAAGAATCGCCTGCGATTTTAACATAGATTTTGTGTAGATTGTTAGTGAGTTACGGCTCGGTGTAGTAAATGCCAACCAGTGTTGCCAAGTCTGTGGCTGTGGTTCGATTTTTTGCACAGCCCTAATAAATGTTATAGATGACATATCCCCATTTTGTAAATTACATTATTTATTTATAAATGACAGCCTCTGAAGACCAGTTCTTGACTATAATGTTCATTACCCGACAGCATGGACAATCAGTCCAAATGATCGGATTTGAGAAACATCACAACTGGGTGCAGAGTCAGCAAAGCCAAAAGGTTTGGCCCTGTTCCACTTAGCCACATTAATAATGCTAATGAAATGTGCACCCGTTGGATTTTAGCATTCCGATCAAAAGCTCCGGAATATGAGATGCACATATGGAATGCACATCCCTCCCGTTCTCTTTCTCTCTTCTGGTGGGATTGCAGCAGGAATCTGTAAATGACAGGCCTCATGCAGTAGTGAGAGCAGACAGGCCGAGAGCAAGGGTGTTCCTGCATGCTGATTCTAAAACACATGTCATCTGTTTAGGCGGGATGTGTGCCGAGCTGCTCTACAGGAGGGATATATCTCTCGTCAAGTCTCATCAGTCAGTCAAGCACAAATCACTTCAGTGAGAGAAGGCAGCTGACAATAACGATGCCTTCTCATTTGAATCACAAACAAATGTGCAGTGTCGGACAATATGCTTGCATGCAGTTTACCTTTAGATAACGTACAATAAGATACAGTCTGTGACAGCAAGATTGCGAGCTGTTTCATGAACGTATAGTGCATATTAACATAACAGTGGGCCTTCTATTTACTTGACAATAACGATGCAGGTGCATTTCTCAAAAAGTGAATCTTTGAGTCTTTTAACATCAAAGGAATAAAAATTGATCATCATTAACCCACTCTTCTTGTCATCTGTCACCATCGTCAGTCTGATGTTGTGTGTACAGTATTATTTTCTTTTATCTGTGAAACTGAAAATGAGATGTTAGGCTGAATGTCTGAGATTCAGTTTTCCATACAATGAAAGGGAATAGATATTCATATTTCCAAGCACATTTAGGCTCCGTTTACACTGCACCCCATTCTGTTCTTTCTTTTTAAATCTGACATTTAGGACTATCTGTATGCACTGTCATTTTGCAGGTAATAAAATTAGATTGGTTTGTTACCATAGTGTTGATTCCAGAAATATAAGAGAGTTGTGGTGGAAAGAGTATGTTTATATATGTGTGTGTGTGTGTGTATTACCATGGGTGAGAAATCTGGGTAAATCTTGGTTTTTCTTTCCTGATATCAGTTCCACCAGTAATACTGAAGCTGGACGAGCCGGAGCGGCGCCATCACACCTGCATTGAGTTCACTGTGAGGGGCTTTCCCCATCCCACACTGCGCTGGTTCCACAAGGACCGTGAGATCCTGCAGAGCGAGTATATCCACATGGAGATGGAGCACTACAAAGATTACTTGGAAGGCTGCTTGACTTTTCAGAACCCCACACATTACGACAATGGAAACTACACCCTAGTAGCCTCCAACTCCCTCGGGTCAGTCACCAAAACCATCTACGGCTATTTTCTTGAGCCACCGTTCATTGAGGATGAGGGTAAGCTATTTAACTGTTTATTTACTTTTGTAGCCTGAGGGATTGAGGGTTTTATTGATATTTATTGATAGGAATGACTCTGATATTTATTCATTTTATTTTGATATACCTTGATATGTGTGCCTGCTTATATAAACAAAACAATATATGTGATATTATATATATATATATATATATATATATATATATATATATATATATATATATATATATATATATATATATGCAGTACAGACCAAAAGTTTGGACACACCTTCTCATTCAAAGAGGTTTCTTTATTTTCATGACTATGAAAATTGTAGAGTCACACGGAAGGCATCAAAACTATGAATTAACACATGTGGAATTATATACATAACAAAAAGTGTGAAACAACTGAAAATATGTCATATTGTAGGTTCTTCAAAGTAGCCACCTTTTGCTTTGATTACTGCTTTGCACACTCTTGGCATTCTCTTGATGAGCTTCAAGAGGTAGTCACCTGAAATGTCTTGAAGGAGGTCCCCGAGAGATGCTCAGCACTTGTTGGCCCTTTTGCCTTCTGTCTGAGGTCCAGCTCACCCCTAAACCATCTTGATTGAGTTCAGGTCCGGTGACTGTGATCCATCACTCTCCTTCTTGCTCAAATAGCCCTCGATGCCTTCAGTGTGACTCTACAATTTTCATAGTCATGAAAATAAAGAAAACTCTTTGAATGAGAAGGTGTGTCCAAACCTTTGCTCTGTACTGTGTATGTATTTGTATATATGTATATATATATATTTAGGATAGCAATATATAATTCACTGTAAAATCTATATACATTACAGTTCAAAAGTTTGAGGTCGGTAAAATTATGTAATATTTTTGAAAGAAGTCACTTCTACTCACCAAGGCTGCAAAATATAGTAAAACTGTAATATTATGAAAAATTATTATAATTTTAAATAAATGTTTTCTATTGCAATATATTTTCAAATGTAATTTATATCTGTGATGTAATGCTGAATTTTTCAGCATCATGACTTCAGTCTTCAGTGTCACATGATCCTTCAGAAATCATCCTAATATGCTGATTTGCTGCTCAATAAACTTTTCTTAATATCATAATTGTTTAAAAGAGTTTTCAGGATTGTATGGTTAGTAGAAAGTTCAAAAGAAAAGCATTTATTTGAAAAATTTGATACATAACTTTAATGCGTATCAAATAAAAATTATTTTTTTTCTAAAACAAAAAGTCTTATTGGCCCCAAACATTTGAATGGTACATTTTTATGCTTTAAAATGTTTTACATTTTTAAACTTTTGTATGTGTTTATTGTCTCCACTTATGCTGTTCTTTCAGGAATGATTGATTACAGTAAGTGCATCTTTCTTTTTGACCAAAAGAATACAGACAGACAAAACATAGTTACATCTCATGTCCCTGTGCTGCTTGTTGAACTAATAAAAAAAAATGAAAAAAAAAAAAATATTAAAAAAACATATATATATTGCTTCAAATACATTATAATCTATGATCTTAAGGTCAACATTGAAGAATTTGATAAAAGAGTACCCTCTTTCGAGCGGTATCTCATAATAATACCTCCTCTTAAGTGCACCAAGAACACAGAAGTTGGCAAACAAAAATGCTCAACATAGCAAAATTGAAATCTTCTCTAGTATCTGTAAAAAAAAAAGGACACCTCTAATGACACAAAAGAGAGGTAGATTACAGAATAGCCCTGATGAATTACACCATGATTTTGGCACGTATACAAGCTCTATGCATTAAGAGTTCAGGACGGTGTAATTGTTTTCGAGTCCGGCGAGGACAGCTCGTGCCTTGGGTGCGTGATGTGGTAATATCTGAGCCCTGCTGCACCTCTGCCATTATGACTCAATTAAATGGCAATTCCTCCCTGACACCTGTGAACAAACCACACGGGTTCAAACTAAAGCCTCCCGAACCAAAACAGTTTACAGTGTGCCCCTCAGGCAGCATAAAAAATGTACAAGTCATGAAGTGAATTGAAAATAGACATATCTAGAAGGAACAGACAGAATTCAATATGTTGGTGGAAGCAAACCTAGTTGTTCCAGGATGAAAAGTTATTGAATCAAAAATCTAATTAAACTAGATTTATATCTTTAAATTCAGATATTTTAAAATTTGGTATCAAATTAGCAATCATTCATTAATGTTCATAAATTGTTTTACTCTGCCAAAAAGTTTATAACAAGCAGTTTAATGACATGACGACTTAATCCACATGAGTGTGATGATGTGTGTCGATGTGTGTTAAATTGCTTTATTTTTATCCCTATAAGAAATAATGGTGGAAATTTTTAACTTGTTTAGGTTTGCTGAAGCCAAGGATGAACATTTAAGAAGTACATATTAAAAGTGTTAACAACTAGTGTTATTTTAGTATTATATACAGTACATATTAAAAGTGTTAACAACTAGTATTATTTTAGTATTATATACAGTATATATATATATATATATATATATATATATATATATATATATATATATATATATATATATATATATTATTAATTTATTAATATCTAGTTTATATTTTCAGTTTTCATTTTAATTTTAGTTTCGGTTTTTGTAATTTTTGTACTACAGCTACAATTTTTTTTCAGTTGGTTGCCAGTGTCACCTATCTAATTTTGTGCAATATTTAAAAGTTTTACATTTAATATTTCTATTATATTTCAGCTTTATTGCGATAAATAAAAAAAGTTTTGGTTAACAACAAAAACACTGTCTAAAGGAAAGCATTTTTTGGCCTCTTTAATTGCGCAGTGTCTTTTTGTTTTTTTTCCCCGTAGCTCCAACATCTGAAGATGAGGCGAAGAGTCCTGAAGAAGATTCATTTGGAGTAAGATGTCTTTAAAAGCAAAAGGCTAAAGTTCTCCTTTAAATTCAAATTCAGCAGACGTATGTCATTGACTGCTGTATTGCTTTTCCTCTAGATGTCGATTGCTGTTGGTCTGGCTGGCTTTGGTTTTGTATTCCTCATTGTGATTTTCGTCCTCATCAACAAATACAGCAGGCGCAACAAATTTGGGATAAAAGGTATGACTCGATTATTTTGCTATATGTTGAAATAAAGGCAACTTTTTGCTCCATATTTTCAGGAAAGTGAGTGGATATGTGGCTGGATGGAATTTTATCCCTGGGGAATTGATTGGATTGTGAACAATGGTCTCTTTACGACAGGTGGTTGGATGGAAATAGTTTTGTCTTAATGTGTCTTAAGGTAAAAATCTAAGTATTCTCAATTCTCTTCATCCTTTCTTGAAGCAGCACAATAGATTTCCTCAGTCTTTCAGTTGTCAATCATCTCAAGGCACTCTGTAACATAACAGGAGTTCTCGGCTTTGGTTTTAGGCTATGTTTAGAGCCTGCTTTTAGACATGGTCTGGCAAGTCATGAGTCAGATAGGGTTTGGTTTGTGCTGTGTGGGTTTGTGTGAATAGAATTTGAGTTGAATGCATCCTCCGGTCTCAGACCTTGGGAAGGCAGTTGGCGGAAATGCCTGCGAGTTTGCCTTTCTTTGGTTAGCCTGACTTCCTCCGCTAATATTATAGTTGAAATCACTGTGGAGCCAGTGTTTTCAGAGATCCGGTTTAATATTCAGGCCTACGTTTGTAGTTGAGGTGGGCAGTACCACAAAAAAAAAAAAAAAAAAAAAAACATGACGATACGAGTCATTTTAGATCACGGTAACAATAATAATTGTAACACATTTTACAATTTTAAGTAACATAAGTAATCATTTTAAACTTACACAGCAATGTTAAATGTAAGTTTATTTTAATATAAAAATGACTTTGTAAATTCTGGTTTGAATTGTTATTTCATTAAGTGCATTATTTGATCCTAAACATTACATTATTGTTGCTTCCATTAACGTTTGCATAGTTATACATTTAATTGGCATTGGAAATGGCTGCAGAATTGTCCTAATAGTTGAAAGAGGCAAACCTTCAAGGGTTTAAACTAAACATTAACAAATAACTCAAACTAAAAAGTGTTACAACTACCTTTTCTTTACTCCATCGCATTTATAAACCTGAGACTGCCATCTTATCCCAGACTTGCCCTCATTTCACTCAGTCTTTGAATAATGACTGTGTGTCCGAGGCAATATGTCAAAGAGCAAACAAATTTCAGGAAATTATCTTTTGTTTCCCATCCGCATTGCTGACCTCACATCCATCTTCGCCTACATGAACACATTGAGTTTATGCGTAAGCCCCTTGACCTGCTCTTTCCTCATACGTGTCATAACATGAAACGCTCTCTCACTTTGTTGTGACAGTCCTGCGAGAGACAGAAATTATGAGTTCTGTTCACTCCGAGAGGAACGGCTCATTATGTTTCACGATCGTTGGCAAGGTTGAAGAGGCATAAAAGGATTGACACTCAAAGCGTGACGTCAATATGAGCCCTTTTCAGCATGCTGGCCTTCCCACAATACACCACTTGCACTGTTTTTCTCTTCAGATCAGCTGGAGGTCTTAGGCAGCCATTACCTCAGATTGAGCTGTATTGGATTTTTGCCTCATTCAATCATTCGGGAGCCTTTTTTTGCCGTTGGAGTTTGATCACAGAGTATTTTGAGGCAGCAAGTAATACCTGATTTTGTGTGTGTGTGTGTGCATTTTTCGCTTTTGGTGTTTGGACACTTGCTATTAAATCATAAAATCATGAACAGGTGTTGTGCCGCTCAACTTTCAGCAGGCTTTTCTTCCCTTTCAAGCCATTCAGGGCACTTCTGCTAATGGTAAAGCTTCATAATCTGGCTCAGTCTTCATTTTGGTGTTTGGTGGTTATTGTGTGTAAATATCAAGAGAGGGAAATTCTTAATTTAAGTGCATTATCAATTTTTACCTCCAACTATCTTGGGAATTTGTATACTTTCTAGTAGTCTCCAATACTAAATGGACTAGTCAGATGGTAATTTAAGGTTATGTGCATGGAATTAAATATACACTTTTGCATTGGGATGGCAATCATTTTCTGTAAAATATTCTGTATTACAAAATTGTGGCAAGGAAGAAAACATTGCATGGCTGCCTTTATAATGATCAACAGATTTTGGTTTTTGCTTCCATAAGTTCCTGATCTTGGGTAGGGAAACTTCTTTTAATCAGTTCCTGTCTGCTATGAATCAAAATGCCAATAACAAAACAGATAATTGATTTGCATTACCAAGAAGAAAGTACACAAGAAATGTTGTTTTCAAGCATTTCTCCTTGCAACATTTCCGCTGGGGATATTTAAGATGTTTTATTAAATTCAGTTCCACATAATGCATTCATTTCCTGTCAGGGGAGGATTATTTAAGAGAGCTTCAGGCTTTATCTGAATTATAATCAGACATTTTGTCCAGCCTCAGATCTGTAATATAATCAGATTTGTGTTTTTATTCAAGAATCTTGATCCATAAAATTTAAAATGTAAGTTTTTTCCTTATAGGTATATTTATTTAAAATAAATTCAACATATATATATATATATATATGCTTCATGTGCTTCAAGTTTTTAAAGAGCATAAGGAATACATTTGCAGACTGTGAAGTTAGGCGGAAAGCACTCACACAGTATGTAGATGTTTTGGATGGGTATTATGATAATTACTAACTGCGGGTATGCACTACTGCATTTAGGATAATCCGCATCCATCAGGATATGATGTTGTGCTCTAGGGCTTCTGTTTTTTGTTTTTAAAAACAATACATTCCAAATAATGATACATTTAAAAGTTAAAATATACTGCATTACTTTCCTGGAACACTTTCCTTTATTATTGGATCAAACAATATAATAAAAACAGTAATTTGTTAATTAAAAAAATTAAGGAATATTATTACAATTTTAAATAACTCTTTTCTGTCTGAATACATTTTAAAATGTAATTTATTCCTGAAATGCAACGCTGAATTTTTGCTGCTTAAAAAACATAAATTATTATTATTATCAATGATGAATCAATATTTTTGTAGAAACAATTTTTCCGATTTGATAGGAAGTTTAAAAGAACAGAATTTATTTGATATTGAAATCATCTGTACTTTCACATCCTTTCTGAGCAAGTGTATTAATTTCTTTCAAAAATTAAACCGAAAACAAAAACTTAACAACCCCAAACTTTTTAATGATAGTGTACCTTATATATATGCTTGTTCATATCTTAATGTCATGTCAGACATCTGAAATGCCATGAGATCTGCTTTTTGCCAAATATTTGGGAGGAAGACTGAGTCATAGCTCATGACGGTAACTAACTGCATGTGACAGAGTTTATTTTAGCTTCACCGCAAAAACCCTCCGCTTTGCCTCCCTCCGCTCTTTGCCCTGATAGCTCACCTGCCTATTAAGATCCTATCATCACTGTCACAAGGGCTTAAACCTTCCTCAGCAACATTACTGCAATAAGCCAAGGGCTGTTTGGCACACATCATCAAACCCAAAGATTTCATGCCTGACTGACTCACCTTTCCCCAGCCAATGAAGCAGTCAATGTAGCCACACATAGAACAACAGCTCACATGTGAAGACACCCGCTCGCATGTCTGCAGTGACCCTGACATGCAGTTTCTTTGACAGAAGGCCACGTACAAAGACATAGTGAAGCTGTCGCTGATTCAGGACAATAGCCGTTTTCTGATGTCAAAATCACAGCAAGGACCCGCTGCCTTTTCCCCTCCTCCTCCACAGTGGAACAGGGCCATTCAGCTCTATTTTTCAATTTTGAAAAGCACTTCACTCCATTAAGATGGGGGTTTAAAAGGATACTTTCCCCATTGAATTAATGCACTTTGCGGTTTCAACCATATTCCTGCCCTACCTGCGCCCGGACTAGTATCTGTAATCACATCATTTTGGTAATAAAAATGAACATATCCCCCTCTTGAAATAGAAAACACCTCTGTTCCAAAAATCCTTACTCATCTCATATTTGAACATTGTTTCAGGTTCATTTGTTGCTCAATTGCTCCCCAGCTCTCACACAGTGCCATTGTGAAACCACCATGCCTGACTGTAGCAGTATTTGGTATTATAAGTGGTGTTTGCTAAAGCATTTGAACAAACCTGAAAAAGTGTTAAACTTTGACTCATTACTCATCCCACACTGTTTGCACTACAAAGATGAATGATATCTCAATTCAAGTGGAAAAGTGAGGCCAGACTTGCATTATGTGTACTATGAAACAGAAGAAAGCCCATAGACTTACATTGAAAAGGTCTTTCGAGCCATGTAATGGAGAGTAGCTTTTGGCATGGGATAAGCAACCACTCAGAACACTCTAAGCATCATTGAAGTAAGTTCTGCATAGATTTTTTTTTTATAACATCCATCCATCCAATCATCCATCTTACATCATTTATCTATCTGTCCATCCTTTTTATTCTGTCCATCCAATCATCCATCCATTAATTCCTTCCGACCATCCATCCATCCATTCATCTATTCATCCATCCATCCATAAAGTTTGACATCCATCTTTGAAATTTAAATTGCAATTAGGTATCCTTTTTCTAACACAATTAAAATTCAGCTGATTTAAAAGCATTTAACATTAAAAAATATATGTACATGTGTTCTAAATTCAATTCAGAAATACTTAAAACCATGGTATTTTTTCTTTTTTCCTGTTTATAGTATGGTCTCTGTTTGTAGTAACCTATGGATAGATTTTTTTTCTGTAAATGAGCTGCTGTAAAGAACCTCTTTTTTCCCCCCAACATACTAGATAATACAGCATAGTTAAATCACTTAACCTCTCAATGCTATTCACCAGACAGATACTGCTCATCTCAACTCTATTATATAGGGAATAGGGGACATTGATAAACGCTGTTCTCTCCCTCTTAAGGCTGTATGAAATGGAGATGAAGGTGTGTGTCATGCAGAGACGAAGGGTCATTATTGGCCCCCTAAAGGCAGTGCACTAAATCAATTTCATGCTAGTGAAATGGCTTAGTCCCTCTTGCCCTAACACAATTAAACATAATACAATCTGACGTGGTCTGGACGTGCTTTGATAATGATTTGGGGTGAGCACATGTAGATTATATAAAAACAGTTTGTATGCAGTTAATTGTGAACTAGTGAGATGAAATATTTCCAGAACACCATTATCAGAATTCTCATTACAGACATGTTTGGTTTATTCTGGGCTTTTATTTGTGGATCATTCTAGAGGACAAGAAATCCTCAGCTAAAACTTCTCCCAGAAGAGAAACTATGGATCAGCCAATGAAACCAGAAAGAAAATGGAATGTTCAGTTATTGTGCATTTTGTTTAAAAAGTGTGTTTTTGTAATGTTTTATCATAATGCTATAGCTTGCTCGGACTTTGAGACAACAATCACTGGCTCCATTCTGGTATGTAATGCCCTGTTCATGATTAAACAAAATGGCTGTATTTGATAGAGCGAGAGGTTATTGACCACTGGTACAGTTAGATATTAATAGGACCATTAATTTAAAGTGACCTTGTTGAATAAAAGTATCAATTATAAAATAATACAAATATATATTGTCCTAGCTTATGCAAAATGTCAGTATTGTGTAAGCACCTGTTTCCATACATGCATTTATGTATATATGTACGTGCATTTATCCTGATCCCGATTATCCACGCTCTATATCCCAGTCTTCCATATACTTCTGTTTGACCTGTGCAATACGTTTTTGAAAACACTGGGGCATTTTGTGCATTAACTTTAGCGGAACTGTCATCTATAATAGGCAATTTCTGTGATCGTCATGGTGTGTTGTCACGGTTGTCACAGGAGAGGGGGATGTGATCGTGAAGAGTGCTGTAGAGGTGGAGAAATCATTTCTTTTCCAAACTGAATCAAGACTGTGTTTCCCCCTCAATAGTGTTCTGCATCCATTGATAGGTCACTTAATTTAATAGAGGTTCCACAATGCTCATAACGTCAATGATGAGAGCTATCGCGGTGCAGAATCAGAGTCTCTGTTAGTGTACACATCTCAAGCATTTGTGTTTCCTGAAGGAAATACCAGCATTTGCATGGCAGCAAAAATTATATTCAGCACAGATGGACAAATAGAAGATCAATCAAAACAGAAACAAGACCAAGTGCAATTCAGAATGCAGATTTTTACAGTGATGTCTTCGCTGTTGGCTACACTTTGAATACTGAACATTCTGTCAGTATAAATCAGTGTGAGTTTTTAAACTTTTTCCTTCACTTTCTTAAAAAGTATATGGTTTATAATAATTAAAAACAGATAGCACTCCCGAGGCTAAAATTATAACTTATATATAATTATAAGTTTGAATAGAGTCTGTATGATAACATGGCCCAGGCTGACTTACAGTAACAAAAGTTTTGAACAAAGGAAAATTAATACAGTGTTTCATTGCAAGCAGAATAATTATACGATGCAATGCCACTTTGATGTTGATTTTTGCATAAAGATTAAAAAAAAAGAATATATTTTTTTTTTTTGCACTGAAATTACTTATAGCAAAAAGTATGTAAAAATAGCATGTTTTCTGTTGTATGGAAGCTAAGAGGTCATGCATTGTTATTGTTCTCTCTTTTTTAGCTAAAATAAAAACATACAAAAAACAACATTATATAAGTATGCAGACTCAAGTTGGCTGGAAGTAAAATTGCCCAAAGAATCATTGATGATAAAGTTGTAGCCTTGTTTTCAAGTGTCATTCATATTAGAATGATTTCTGAAGGATCATGAAACACTGCAGACTGGAGCAATGATGCTGAAAATTCAGCTTTGCATCACAGGAATGTTTTTAATGCATTTGTTTTATCAAATAAATGCAGCCTTTGTGAGCATGAGACTTTTGAAAAATCCTACCAACCCAAACTTTTGAATGCAAGTATACATGTAATGCACCTCCAAAATGTTTTTTTTTTTTTGGACCTCCAGACTAAGAGCAACCTTCTAATGCATGGTCTTATAGGGTTCTGTAATATCCTGCATTAATTAATGACTGTAAAATTAGTCAGCACCCAAAAGGCCAAAGTTTAGATGAGCGTTTGCTTCTAAAAAGGCTTCTGTTCCCATGTCACAGCTTTTGTAACTTAATCTGTCTTAGTACTGCTTTTCTGCTCCAGTGGGAACAAATGCAGCCAATTTTTAATCATTGAGCATGATAATTAGCAACAATTGTAGAAGTAATTTCCCAGATTAGGCAACCTCAACAGAGCAAAGCATGTCCATTAACTTAAAGCTGGCTGCACACTGAATTCTTGCCACGATTTTGTCGTCTGATTCAGACGATTTTGTCGTCTGAGACTAAATTTGAAGGTTGCATAGTGTTACATGCTGACTAATGTTAGATTCATTGCTTTTGTAATAAATCTTGCACAACCTGAGAAGCAATAATCGTAAACGTTGGTAAAACTTGCATAGTGCATATACAGTAGCTGGTTTAAATTGAATATAAGGCACATGGTGACTCTTCTTGGAATAGGAGTTTGTTGAATTTGCAAAAGCACAGTTCACCAAAAAAGTTGCTAAAAATGCATTTACTCTCAGAACATCCAAGGTGTAATGAATTTGTCTTCATCAGAACAGATTTGGAGAAATGTATCATTACATCAGATACAACAGATCCTCTTCAGTGAATGAGTGCCGTCAGAATAAGATTTCAAACAGCTGATACAAACTTCATAATAATCCACAAATATGAGTCCTCAATACATAATTTTTGGTGAACTATTAATTTAAGGCCATCCGACCAATATGTCACTGCCAATATGTCAAGGACAACTTGTGTTTTGTATAAAAAATAAAGAAAGTGAATTATATTGGAACTCCACCTTAAATGTACTGCTTTCATAGTAGATGATTTTGTGGTGGCTAAAGGCAAGAATGTTGCTGGATTGAGGCCTAGATGATCCGATTCACGAAGTATGACCATTGTGCCTTTGAGTAAAGCACTTAACCCCAGTTGCTCCAGGGGAATTGTTGTAATGTAGGTTGCTTTGGATAAAAGTATCCACTAAATAAAAATAAATCTCTAAATCTGTCATTTTTCAGTCACCAGGGTTAAATTGTTGTCCCCCTGACAGGATAATATGCACAATTTATGGCACATTGTGATAGTATAGCATTGGGAGATCCTTGGTAACTCGAAAATCGAATGTTTTCCTTATTTTATTTTCAGCATATATAGGATCTCCTTTGAAGGCATGCGAAGAGTCACGTATCTCAGACATTAGTCAATGACACAGTGATCCATCCAGTTGATCTGCTAGAGGAACACTTGTAGCCTTTCACTGTACATCTCAAAAACAGCGTCTGCCATGTTCTGATACCAGCGTCATCCCTCAGAGAACGCGTCATGTTCACTGTAGATGAGTGGGCGAATGCAAATCAGTCTTATTTCCAGCGCTCGAGTGTTTGTTAAACAGCACAGAAATCACTGCACTCTCAGAATCACACACCCCGAAAATAGTCTATAATCGTTTTAATCCCAGATGTGGGAGGAAGTTGCTTTTTTTAAAGATCGCAATTTGCTTCTGAAAAATGTCAGCACACACTGTGTGTTAGAGAATGTGAATCACTCATCATCCTCATATGTTGATTAAACAAAAGGAATATTCTTATTGTTGAGAAATGCTAGTCAATATATATATGATCTCGCTCTCTCGCTCTTGCTCTCTCTCTCTCTCTCTCTCTCTCTCTCTCTCTCTCTCTATATATATATATATATATATATATATATATATATATACATATACATATAAATATTTATATACACACACACACACACACATATATATATATATATATATATATACATACATATACATATACATATACATATACATATATGTATATATATATATATATATATTTTCACGCACAACCATTTCTAGGGTTTACAAAGAATGGTGTGAAAAGGGAAAAACATCCAGTATGCCGCAGTCCTGTGGGCGAAAATGCCTTGTTGATGCCAGAGGTCAGAGGAGAATGGGCCGACTGATTCAAGCTGATAGAAGAGCAACTTTGACTGAAATAACCACTCGTTACAACCGAGGTATGCAGCTAGATATTTGTGAAGCCACAACACACACAACCTTGAGGCGGATGACTACAACAGCAGAAGACCCCACCACTCATATCCACTACAAATAGGAAAAAGAGGCTACAATTTGCACAAGCTCACCAAAATTGGAAAGTTGAAGACATGGAAAAATGTTGCCTGGTCTGATGAGTCTTGATTTCTGTTGAGTCATTCAGATGGTAAAGTCAGAATTTGGCATAAACAGAATGAGAACATGGATCCATCATGCCTTGTTACCACTGTGCAGGCTGCTGGTGGTGGTGTAATGGTGTGGGGGATGTTTTCTCCGCACACTTTAGGCCTCTTAGTGCCAATTGGGCATTGTTTAAATGCCACGGCCTACCTGAACATTGTTTCTGACCATGTCCATCCCTTAATGACCACCATGTACCCATCCTCTGATGGCTACTTCCAGCAGGATAATGCACCAAGCTCACAAAGCTCGAATCATTTCAAATTGGTTTCTTGAACATGGCAATGAGTTCACTGTACTAAAATGGTCCCAAAAGTCACCAGATCTCAACCCAATAGAGCATCTTTGGGATGTGGTGGAACGGGAGCTTCATGCCCTGGATGTGCATCCTTTCAGCACCTTGTTGAATCAATGCTACGTAGAATTAAGGCAGTTCTGAAGGCGAAAGGGGGTCAAACACAGTATTAGTATGGTGTTCATAATAATCCTTTAGGAGAGTGTATACAGTATATAATAAATCTGAATATTAGAATGATTTTTGAAGGATCATGTGACACTGAAGACTCAATATGTGAGTGTGCTCTTCTTGTCATGTCACATTGTTGGCTTAGCAACATACTCTCAAACTCAAGTGTTTTAATTAAGGAATTATGAACTGCTGTTTGTGTGCCATGATCGTGAAGAGGGTTGCTACATATGTAAAGCACTTCAAACCAGTCAATTTTGCGGTTCCATGTTGTTAGTATGCTTATGTCTTCGACACTAACAGCCTAATTAGATAAGCAAGACCGCTCACTTTTGGAAAAGAGCTATTGTAAATCTGTCTAATTGCTGCAATAAGAGAGACATGTCAAGAGTTCTTCTGAACGGAAGTGATATAAGGTGATTTAAATACAGTACAGTAGTTAATTGGCAGGATTTAATGGATGGCATGGTCCTCTCAAACATGAGTTTGAAATTTACTTAAAAGATACTGGTAATCATATATACGTCAATCATATATTATGTATTACTTGTCCAATTTGGTCTCCACTTTGCGTGCCAATCTAATTACCCTCTCTGGGACATGGGCTTTCTGGAAATCACTAAGAGAGAAACCATGAATCATGTTGCATCCTCAAGAACTTGATGAATCAGACCAGTGTTGGTTAGTGTTTGCAGAACGTGCACAAAAAGCTACCCACTTATGTCTTTCGCAGACATTAGCAGAGCGTCTTTCTGAGGACTAATACAACAATTACAGACGGACAAGCATGAGATGAGATACGGGTATTCCTTTTGATTCACACATAACAAAATGACTTCAAGGGCAGCATCGGAAAATCAAAAAAGGGTCGGAACTTAAAAAACGCTGCTATCGTTCAGCAGCACACTGATTGCTGGAGGATATTCTGCCTCGTGTAGGAAATAAACTGAAAGGGTTATGGACAGAATTTATTGAAATCCTAACAAAAGCTGTTTGCTTTCTCTCAAACAGTGATAAGCCTCAGGCAGCATTCGGTGCTGCAAAGCCCCCTCATCGAGTATTTATATGACATCTGAAAGAGCAGGAATTAAGAAAACACAGTGTGAATGTTTGAAAACTGTAGAAATGATTTAAATGCATCGGAAGCTCTCCCGTTGACTAAAGCAAAACACTGAAGTTTGTCATTAGTGCTGTTTAGAATAGAAGTGCCACTTTACATTAGAGTGGCATCCTTAAAGAGGTCATATCGTGAAAAATGTATGTATTTTTTCTTGATGCTTTGAAAGCGAACAGTTTGATGTAGCAATTAATTCGTAAACCTGGCTATGGAAGAAACCTTGACTAATATTTTCAAGGGCATTTATCTACAAAACTGAATTAATCAATGAATTTTTTAATAAATGGAAATTCATGTTCTAGTCACATTCTCTTGGTTAAATAAAAATAATTACTTAACACTGTCAGAAAAAAAAATAGATTTAGTATTTTTACATTAACAGTAATAGATTATTCTATTTATTAAAACCAAGTCTCATCAGTTTAGCATTTTACATTTATAATAAATCAAGGCATTATTTAACAAAATATGTTGTAACAATATTTTGACACTGTATATTTTTATATTTTATCATTAATTCTATATTTTATTTATTAAGTGGTGTTCAGCTGTTCTTTTTGATAATGAACTTATTTCTGGATCATCAGTCATCAGAGCTCGGTAAACAATGATTACCAAGGGCCAGATCTGGATCCAGCCCAGCTTATCCAGCCCACGACTTATGTGAATGTTGTGCTGGGCTAAATAAATGACTAAATAAAACAGGACAGAAACAAATAATGATATTACTGAATTCACAGCAAATGCAACAAACTTAATAATGCATTTTTGTCACTTGGACTTGACAGTAAAGCACAGATTTTGAGCTTGAATGCAGACAATTGACTGTTATTCTGTCATAATTTCCTAACCCTCATGTCATTCCAAACCTTTACGACTTAGTTCCCTTTCAGTCGGTCACTCTCGACGCCACGTCGGATGACCGACGAATATGGGATATCGCTTCGATAGACCAATCTACTTCGAGTGTAAACTAAACGAGCCAATGCACATTGGCATGCAATTATTGCATCCAGCTGCCGCTGATCACTGCGTGAGTATAAGAGGGCAGCAGGTGCAATGCATACCAGCTTTTCGCTTCGGAGCCGAGCTTTAGTATCGCTCTGCTCAACTGTGTCTGCTGTGAACTACGGGTTCAGCACGCTCTCGGAAGCTTCGTGTGTTGGCGAGACGGCGCTTCAGCGGCGGTCGTTCCTGTGTCGAGTGGATTTGCACACTTCAGGTTGCACTACCCCTGTCGTGTTGCAAGCGGCCATCCCCCCTGTGCGCCTCAGCACTGAAAGAGCATTTCCTAAAAGAGCAAATTCTCTCTAAAAGAGCTTCACGGGTGCGTCTTTGTAAAGACGACGGATCGTCCTTATAAGGATGCCGTTTCACCCGTGCGTTTCTGGGTGCGGTCGTTACCTGGCACCGGGTGATGGTCACGATCGCTGCCTCACGTGTCTGGGCGCCGTTGCCGCGGCCGCGATCTGGGGCTCGTTCTGGCGGCCGACAGACGAGAACCACTTCCGGCAGTAGCGCGAGTGGTTTGAGGATCACAGTGGTGGCAAACCCCGCAGGGAACCAACCCTCTGGGGACCATCACTCCTCTAGCACCTCCGATCCAGTGGAGCAACCCACGGAACGCGCTGGGCCCTCTACAAGGAGCGTACCAGCGGTATCCAGTGGGACTCCCCCCGACCAGATGTCGATCTCAGCATCGGAGGGAGAGCTGTCGGATCACGGTTCGGTTGCGCTACCGTCCTCTGGGATGGTGACAAAGCCTGATTCGGATCCCGAAGTGGCAGCTATGCTTTCCCGGGCCGCCGAGAGGGTAGGGCTCGAGTGGAATCCCCCACCGCGTCCCGAGCCCTCACGGCTGGATGATTGGTTTCTCGGGGTGGTGCGCGCTGGTTCTCAGCGCCCCACCCCAGTGCCTTTCTTTCCGGAAGTGCATGACGAGCTCACCAAGTCGTGGATGGCACCTTTTACTGCCAGAAACCAGCCGGTGAGCTCCTCCTCCCTCACCACCCTCGAGGGCGGTGCAGCGAAGGGGTATTCAGGAATCCCGTCGGTGGAGCGGGCGGTAGCGATGCAATTGTGTCCTAAGTCCGCCGCCTCCTGGCGTGGAGACCCGGTGCTCCCTTCCCGGGCCTGTAGGCACTCGTCTGGTCTGACCGGCAGTGCCTATGTGGCTTGCGGGGAAGCTGCTTCCGCCTTACACGCTATGGCGTTACTGCAGGTGCACAAGGCTAAGGCACTGAAAGACCTGCACGAGGGTGGTCACGATCCAGCGCTTCTGGAAGAGCTCCGAACCGCCACTGACCTTGCGCTTCGAGCGACGAAGGTCACCGCGAGTTCGCTGGGTCGTGCGATGTCCACATTAGTGGTCCAGGAGCGCCATCTGTGGCTGGGTCTGGCAGACATGAGGGACACCGACAAGGTCCGGTTTCTCAATGCCCCTGTGTCCCAGACCGGCTTCTTCGGCGACGCAGTTGAGATTTTGGCCCAGCAATTCTCGGCTGCCCAGAAGCAGACTGAGGCGATCCGACACATCCTGCCCCGGCGGGCAGCTGCTGCTATCTCCACCCACCCGCCGGCTGCAGTGCCCCAGCCTGCTCGTCGCCGAGGGCAGCCCCCTGCATCCGCCCCTGCTCACGCGTCGCATCTGCAGCAGCCTCCAAGTGGTGCCGTTGAGCTGGGCACAGGCAGGCTGCCCCTCCCGTCCTGGCCCCCGTCAAACCTGACGGTAAGCAGAAGAGCAAGAGGCCCTGGGACGGGTGACCCAGAGAGAGGTAGCTGCTTTCTGGGAGATGGTGTAGGCACCTCTCCCTCCCCTGGAGGAGGGCCAGGCGGAGAATTTGGAAATCTCGACAGGAGAGTAGTTTCCTCCCTCTCTGGGTCCCAGGAGGGCACGGAGAGTTGCGGACGGCCAAGCACCGGACCTCACTCATCCTCCTCCTTCGCCAGATGGCAGCTGCGGGCGGTTCGAGAGCGTCAACAAAGGCCCTACTCACGCACCCTCTGCCAACCCATGGAACCAGGTGAGCCCTGCACCCCACACTCGCACCACACTCCGGCCTGCTCACAAGCCGCCCGAGTTGGGCCCCTGTGTTCCACCTCGCTGCCCCACTGCGGGTACGGCTGTGGTTCTGCTGGTCCCGCTTGTACGGTTCTTAGGCGCCTGGTCAGCGCTACCCAGCCCGTCTCGCTGGCTTCTGCGAACCATCAGCCTCGGCTATGCGATTCAGATCGCCCGGCTTCCCCCCAAGCTCTGCGGTGTCCGCTTCACTACAGTGGAAGCGTCCGATGCCCCTGTCTTGCGGAAAGAGATCGCAGTCCTACTGGCGAAGGCCGCGATAGAGCCGGTCCCTCCAGCCGATATGAGGAAGGGGCTTTACAGCCCGTACCTCATTGTACCCAAGAAAAGCAGTGGGTTACGACCGGTCTTGGATCTGCGAGTTTTGAATCCGGCCCTCTATCGGCTACAGTTCAAAATGTTGACACAGAAACGCATTTTCAGGTGCGTCCGTCCCCAAGATTGGTTTGCAGCGATCGACCTGAAGGACGTGTACTTTCATGTGTCCATACTTCCGCGCCACAGACCTTTTCTGCGGCTTGCGTTCGAAGGACTAGCATATCAGTACAAGGTCCTGCCCTTCCGGCTGTCCCAGTCTCCCTGTGTCTTCACGGAAGTCACGGAGGCAGCTCTCGTTCCTCTCAGAGAGCAGAGTGTTCGCATTCTCAATTGGCTGATACTAGCACAATTTCGAGATCAGTTGTGCGAGCACAGGGATGTGGTGCTCCGGCACCTGAGCCTGTTGGGCCTTCAGGTCAGCTGGGAAAAGAGCAAACTCTCACCATTGCAGAGGATCTCTTTTCTCGGTATGGAGTTGGATTCGGTCGAACAGACAGCACGCCTCACAGAGGAACGTGCGCGGTCGGTGCTAGCCTGCTTGAATACATCCAAGAGCAGGACGGCGGTCCCACTGAAACTCTTTCAGAGGCTCCTGGGGCATATGGTGGCCACAGCGGCACTTACACCGCTCGGCCTATCACATATGAGACCGCTCCGGCACTGGCTTTATGGCCGAGTCCCGAGGTGGGCGTGGAAGCGCGGCACTCACCGGGTCCAAGTTACACCGGCCTGTCGCCAAACCCTCACTCCGTGGTCAGATCTGGCATTCCTATGGGCAGGGGTGCCCCTAGAGCAGATCTCCAGGCATGCTGTGGTTTACACGCATGCCTCCACCACCGCCGGGGGGGCCACGTACAACGGGCATGCAGTCTCAGGGGTTTGGACGGGCCCGCAGCTGCAGTGGCACATCAATTGCCTAGAGTTGTTAGCAACGCACCTTGCCTTGAACCGTCTCAAAGGTCTCTTACGAGGCAAGCCTGTGCTGGTCCGATTGGACAACACTGCGACTGTTGCGTACATCAACCACCAAGGTGGTCTGCGCTCTCGTCGCATCTTGCAACTCGCCCGCCACCTCCTCCTTTGGAGTCAGAAGGTTCTGAGGTCACTTCGTGCTGTTCACATTCCAGGCCTGCTCAGTCGTACAGCCGACGAGCTGTCTTGAGCAATGCTCCCAGGAGAATGGCGACTCCATCCCCTGACGGTCCAGCTGATTTGGAGGCGGTTCAGAGCCGCTCAGGTAGACCTGTTTGCTGCTCCAGAGACCTCTCACTGCCAGGCTTTCTACTCCCTGACCGAGGGAACTCTCGGCACGGACGCACTGGCACACAGCTGGCCGCGGGACCTACGCAAGTATGCGTTTCCCCCAGTGAGCCTTCTCGCACAGACGTTGTGCAAAGTCCAGGAGGACGAGGAGCAAGTCTTGCTAGTAGCGCCATATTGGCCTACTCGGACCTGGTTCCCCGAACTAGTGCTTCTCTCGACAGCCCCTCCTTGGCTGGTTCCTCTGAGGAGGGATTTACTGACTCAGAGACGGGGCACCATTTGGCACCCGCGTCCAGACCTTTGGAAACTCCATGTTTGGTCCCTGGACGGGACGCGGAGGTTCTAGGTGACCTACCCCAAGAGGTAGTTAACACCATCACTTCGGCAAGAGCACCGTCTACGAGACACGCCTATGCCTTGAAGTGGAACCTGTTCGTTGAGTGGTGTTCTTCTCGCCGAGAAGACCCCCGAAGATGCCCGATTGCGGCCGTGCTATCCTTTTTGCAGCAAGGGTTGGAGCGAAGGCTGTCTCCCTCCACCCTCAAAGTCCAGGTTGCTGCTATTGCTGCGTACCATGACCCTGTGAATGGGAAGTCTTTGGGTAAGCATGACCTCATCATCAGGTTCCTTAGAGGGGCCAGGAGGTTAAATCCATCCCGGCCCCCCTGTATACCCTCTTGGGACCTGTCTCTAGTGCTTAAATCACTACAGCAGGGCCCATTCGAGCCTTTGCATTCAGTTGAGCTAAAGTTTCTTTCATTGAAAACTGTGCTCCTGCTTGCACTGGCCTCCATCAAGAGGGTAGGGGACCTGCATGCATTTTCGGTCAACGATTCGTGCCTAGAGTTCGGGCCGGCTGACTCCCAGGTAATCCTGAGGCCCCGGCCTGGCTACGTGCCCAAGGTTCCCACTACACCCTTCAAAGACCAAGTGGTGAACCTGCAAGCGCTGCCCCTGGAGGAGGCAGACCCAGCCCTGGCTTTGCTTTGTCCTGTTCGAGCATTAAGGTGCTACGTGGACCGGACGCAAAGCTTCAGGACCTCAGACCAGCTCTTTGTCTGTTACGGAGGCCGGCAGAAGGGGAATGCCGTCTCTAAGCAGAGGATGGCCCACTGGATTGTGGATGCCATAACCCTGGCTTATCAGGCTCAGGATGTGCCCTGCCCGTTCAGGCTTCGAGCTCACTCAACTAGAAGTGTTGCATCCTCCTGGGCGCTGGCTCGTGGCGCCTCGCTGACAGATATTTGTAGAGCGGCGGGCTGGGCGACCCCTAACACGTTCGCTAGGTTCTATAGCCTTCGTGTAGAGCCGGTATCCTCCTGTGTTCTCACCTCAAACGGGTAGTGGCACTGAGAGGCCCCGGTTAGTGTCGGCTTGCTAAAACTGCTCCAGAGTGTCCGAACTGTAGACCCTGTTGAGTTCCTCCATCACCCTAGGCAGCTGGACGCGGCGGAACGTCCGGCGCCAGGCCTTCATGATGAATCCGTGAGAACCATGGAAGGCTGGGCTCCATATTGAGACCTAAGCGGTACTCGTATGTGTATAGTCCACGGTATAGTCTTAGAGCCCGTGTTTCCCCGGCAGACTTCTGCCTTCCCAAGAGGGTTTTAATCACCTCAAATTTCTCCGTATACTCCTAAACGGATGCTATATGTGTATTTGCCTCCGAGACCTCCTTCGGGAAGGATGGGGCTTCCGCAGCGTCCCGGCTCCAAGCGGACCGGGTACGTTTTCCCAGTGTTATCCAATCTCACCCAGTGAGGTAGTGCTTTGACAATGGTGAGTGGAGCTACTTGTTCTGAGCCCCGGCCTACACCTAATAGGGGCGCAGGCGGCTCGCACAGGGCACTGGAAGGGGCAGCACCCATGGCGCTTTGATAGGGATCCCATATTCGTCGGTCATCCGACGTGGCGTCGAGAGTGACCGACTGAAAGGGAACGTCTCGGTTACGTATGGTAACCCTCGTTCCCTGAAGGAGGGAACGGAGACGCCACGTCCCGTCGCCATGGTTGCTGTACCGCCGCTGAGCTGCCGGGTTCCCGGCTCGGCTCCTCAGCGAAAAACTGGTATGCATTGCACCTGCTGCCCTCTTATACTCACGCAGTGATCAGCGGCAGCTGGATGCAATAATTGCATGCCAATGTGCATTGGCTCGTTTAGTTTACACTCGAAGTAGATTGGTCTATCGAAGCGATATCCCATATTCGTCGGTCATCCGACGTGGCGTCTCCGTTCCCTCCTTCAGGGAACGAGGGTTACCATACGTAACCGAGACGTTTCTTCTGTGGAACACAAAAGAAAATATTTTGTATAATGTTATCAAAAAACAATTTGGTTACCCTTGATTTCTACTGCACAGAAGAAAAAAAAAATTGAATTTCTCAAATTTTATGTTCCACAGAATAAAGAAATTCATACTGGTTTGGAATGACACGATGGAGAGTAAATGATAACCGTTTTAATTTTTGGGTGAACTATCCCTTTAAGGACTTTAACATTTGTATGTTAACACCGATATTTATGTTAACGCCGATATTTATCTGTAATCAGGCTCTTATTGAATTAAAATTTTACTTGAATTAAAATTAATTAGACACTTATAGAGAAAGAAGCTATTCTGTTCAATTATCTGAATGGACCAAGCATTACGCTGTTTATCATTTTACATTGTGACGGAAGCACAGTGCACCTTTGCCATCAACTGTGCGGGTGACTGATCCCGCTCTGCTTTTTCATCGAGTAGCAACACTTTACACTTTTAGAGTATTTGCTTTTTGCAGTTTCGCATGCGCTGTAATGGCTTCGGCGATCGGCACACTATTGACCCGATGGCCAGTTCATGTCTGCTGGTCACTGATGTGGAGATGTATACCTTTGATTTCAACAAGCTTGCTCACTAAAAAAAAAAACACAGATCATGCTTTCAGGCCATTTGAGGTTTGATTTTGACGTGGCAAAGTATCAATATGTAAGTGTGTGTATTGCTTATAGTTTAATAAGACTTTCCGTTAATGCATTCATTTAATTTATTCAAACTGATTTGCAAAAACGTAATATGCATGAACACAAGAGGCAATTTTATTCAAATTATGAGAGTACTTTCTTCATGATGGTAAATAGAACTGAATGCTTTTTTAAAATTTAGTTCATTATTTAGTATATATATATATATATATATATATATATATATATATATATATATATATATATATACACAGTAATTTGTGAATTTCTGGATGATTGGTATGATATGATTTGTAAAAGGTCCTCAGGGAGAAAAATTTTTTTTTTAAATATATTTGTTTCTCCAGTAATTCTGCAGACAATTCTCCAATGTCTGCAAGTACTAGTCAAAACTGCAACTCTGTTAATAACTATAAATAGCTAGATGAATCTAAATGAAATACTTCTCATATCTGCCTTTGATGAGCAAAAGCAGTGTTGACAGGGGAATCCCTGCGTTCTAGACACTGTAACAGGGTCACAGACAACATCAAAACAAAAATGCTTTTATTTCTAACACGTGTTTGAATTATTAAATGAAGCATTTTGCACTTTCTTTTGTTTTGTTCTCATTTTGAGCTTGTTTGTTCCTGTCTTGTGATGGGATTAACACAGCTAAATTATGATTTAAGAGCCGCAAAATATAGTCCAAGGGCCCCTGTGTGTGATTTGTTTGTGTTTAATGAACCTCTTGGACTACCCATAGAATTCTATCTAGAATTAACTGGAGAGCTAAAAAGAAATGCTGATATGATACATGTTATGTAACTGTCTGTGGCACGACATGAGGAGAATCAGACAATAATTACATTCTTGCCTCTAGCACTGTGTCTGATTGAGCCCATTATGCGAACCCAGATTTTGGGTGACAGTGGCTCACCTCTGTGATTATCTGTACTGCGCATTTAAGATTAGCGTGTGTGTATTTCAGCTTTCTGTTTGCCACGGTATTTGCAGATGTATTTCCTAGACTCTTTGAGTTGTGATTGAACCCTGTCTGGTGCTTTGGTCGGGCGAGCTTCAGGAGATTGTTATTGTCTTTGGTTATTGTTGTGATTTCCTTTCCTTCAGGCCTCTTAGAACCAAACTTGGGACCCTGCATTTGTCTATAAATTCATTTGGATTAACATGAAGACATACAAACTGTCTACATGTGCACATTTCCTAACATTTATCACAGAGGGAGCTTTATGAAATATAATAAAATACAAAAGCAAAATACATATAGTTTGTATATTTATTTACATGCTTAATTTATATATTTACAAAAAATATTTCACACTATTGGCAGAGATGTCAAAATGTTCATTTTGGATAATATTTTTGCTTTAACCCTTTGTTGTAATCAGTGATAGGCTTCATTATTGACTGGTTCTTGTGTTCTTTACTAATTGAATAACCTGTATGAGATTGGTTAACATAAAAGAGGCTGTTTTATTGCTAGTGGAATTGCCAAGTTCTGTCATCAGACGGTTTTTCATAGAAGTTTACATTGATTACCATAATAACCAACAATAAACCACGTACTCAAGTTAATGCAACCCATAAAACCGAGATTGATTATTGATCAGACTTAATCTTTAACAAAAGCTATGGTTATGTTTGGAATGCAGTCCAAGTGTACTGCACAGTATACAGTATATAATACTTTCCATTTAGTAAGAATAGTATGTGATACAGAATGCATGTTGCACATATGTTGTATGTTTCAAAAAGTAGTATGCTACATTGTTGTCACATGACCCTATTTAATTTAGCAAGTGTTATAGAAGTTACATTTCAGAAATATGAACAGATATTTTAGATTGCTTTTTTTTTCTTCATCAAAATAGTCTAAAAAGGACTTAAAATGTGTAGCCTTGGTTTCAGTGTTTTGTATTTGTAGGACAGTGCAAGAGTACTGTGAGCACTTTTGCAACAGTCAATATCATGTCACTAAATTAATAAATAAATAAAACAATAATAAAAAATAAAATAAAAGGTAATTGCGACTTTTCTTATCACAGTTCAGACTTTTGAGTTGGACTTTTGAGTTGATATCACAATTCATATTTTTTTAGTGAATTCAGAGAAATTGCAAAACAAACTCAACTTGGAGAAAAATAAATCAGAATTGCAAGATAAAAAGTCATGACTCTGAGAGAGAGAGAGAAAAAACTGAACGTGAGATAAAAACGTACAATTGTTAAGAAAAAAAAATAATTAAACCCAGAGTTGGGAGTTTATATCTCAAAATTTTGAGTTTGTATGTCATAATTTTTTTTTCTCAGAATTATAAGAAAACAAGTCAGTTGTGGGTCAGTTCCATAGCATACATAGATAGATATCCATACAACCTCAAACACTTATTCTACCTGCAGCCTATATAGCATCCTCTCATTTGAGTTCAATATGAATTGTTGTGCTAGCACTAAAGAGTCCAAATCTATTTTCTCTGCATTTGCTGTGGGGATTCAATGCGGCTTGTTGAGTTTTCCTTGCACTGTTGGATCAGTGAAGTCATGGGGCCATGCAGTAGCCTGATCAATAGCAGTCTTACTGTCAGAATCTGAATGATCACATGTCTCCTTGCGCTCCCTGTGACTATAATAAAAGGTAAATATTTAATGGCCCCTGCTCAATCCTGACCCACCACTGACTGCCCAGGATGATGCAACCGTATCAATTTTGATCACACCTCCCTCGGTTTAAATGGTTGGAGTCTGAGTGAAGAAAGCAGCTCTTTATTATTTCATTGCAGTTCTGTTCAGGAGAATGTGTGCTAGTGTAGAGTAGGAATAAATCTGCTCCAATGCGTTTAGAGTGCTTGCCTAGCTTTTCTAGTGTTCATAAAGCCTGTGTAACATTATGAATTACACAATCTACACAAGTAGTTTTTTTCTTGTTAAGGTAGTCACGTGTCCACTACGTTTCTGTTTTGAGTCTGTTCAATACAGTAGCATAGTGTTCTCGACCATTGAGTTAATGATTGTTTTTTTTACGCTTGTAACATATTGACATATTGCTTGCGAACTGATGTGGTTGTACAATGACAAACTACATTTTTACATTTTACATTACTTTTTTTTTTTTTTTTGCATAACAAATTACTAATTCAATTATGATGCACATAGCCTAAGTATCTACCTGTTGCAAAAACACGTCCAAGCCATATTTAACTTCAAAATCAAAGCAAGAGATGAAGTATAATTTGCTTGATGAAATGGTTTCCTTTTTTCCATTACTATAATATTAAATCGGATATTCCCATTAATATCCAATCATTACGCTATATTAAATGATTTATTATTTATACCTCAATATTGTACAGTAAGTAGCATCCATGGAAGTATTTGTTATACCCGTTTTAATTTATGCAAATTTTATGCTGAGTAGTAATGAGAATTACCACTTAGAATAATTGTAATTATTGTATTGAGTTTAGATCTAGATTTATTTAAATGTGATAAATTGTTACAAAAATAATGCCCTGCAAATCTTAAATGCTTTTAAAATCTGTATAACTCTCTTAATGCAAGAAATAAACATTTAAATACATTTACCTATTTATTTTTCAGGGTAAAATGACCATGGCTTTTTGTGAGATACAGCCCATTAACACCAGTGGCTAAAAACAAACTAAACTTGTATAATGCGTATGGTAAGTTTAGCATTGTTGTAGAATAAAATATTATCCTGCTTTTCTCCCAAAGCTTTTTATATAATCATAAAGAAAATAAATGATCAGCCCAATGGAGGAGTCATACATTTCCTATAGCCTACTTCGTGAAGGATCATCAATAACGGCCGTCTGTATCCCTCAGAGTGAGATTTGACTGAGAACACCAAGACTTACACTCAAATGTTTAATATTGAACTCTCAGATTTACTTTGTGCCAACAAGCATGCATCATTTCTCACTAGGACCCTAAATGTCAAACTCAAAAGACCAACCAAAAGATATGTGGTTATATACATGGGGTGTGTTTACTTTTACCTACAGTGTGTGTTCTGTCACCACTTGAGCTTTAGCAGTTCAGAGAATTGCAGACGATTGCATAGCTTCTTCAGTCTGACATTCATGTACGTTTATGGTTAAGACATTTTATAGATGCTTTTGTCCAGAATACACATAAGAAACTGTTGTGGACAAACAGGCAGTTTAACATGCAAACATAGGGACTTGAGCTAAAACCTTATGCCTTATTCAAAGCCTAAAAAAAATCAACACACAATACAAGTAAACAAGCCATGTCACTTGTGCGCTTCACTTTCCGTCTAGTGTTTGCGTCTTGTCTGCGGCTCTGCTGTTATGGCAAGACTACACACCCCCTTGCACCCAGGGTTGTATTTGGAGGGGTTACACCTATAGCAAGTCTGGGCAATGCTCCATAACCCTGAGAAAGTCAAGGTGAGAAGAGAGAGACAAAAAAAAGAAGAAAATTGCAGTGCTCTTCAACCACTACTGACACGAGATTTATTGATTCGACTGAAAACTATTATTTCTGATGTTAGCTTTAAAAATTCACAGGATATGACAAACTCACCTAGTGAGCTGCCTACCTAGACAGCATTTGAAAGCATCATGGGCACAAAGACTTTGGCGGTCTTCTAAGATTTCTTCATTTGACAAATTTGCATGATGTGTATCCTTCACTAAAAAGGCAAAACCAAAATGGATCTTGACTAGCTAATTTAAAATAGTCCAAGATGGCTTGTGGACATAAATGTGGAATATAAATATAATATATAAATATTTATATTAATATTTTAGCTAGTGTTTCTTATGTGTGTGTGTGTGTGTGTGTAGATGGGCTGCCAGGATGACAAACCATAAGCTTCATACTGAATTCCTTCAACAAAACCAAATATAATTTTTCTATTTGTTTTTGGATTATTAAATAAATAAATAAATAAATAAATAAATAAATAAATACATAATTATCATAATTTGATGATGAAAACCTATGTAACTGTAATAGATCTAACCTTGCATTTAATGTAATTATACAACAAAATACTGTTAAATTTGCATACAAAAAAACTTTTTTGAAACGTTTTTGAAAGTGAAAAAAAAAATATATATATATATATATATATATATATATTGTGTAATTAGAAGTGAAAAAACATAAATGTTAGCACTCATTTCTGCAGCACTCATTAGACAGCAAGGCAGCTCACTAGGTTTTGGAACAGAGCTAGAGATTTTCATTAGAAAACCTGGGTATTCAGAAAAAAATGAATTAATTTTTACAGTAGGATAACAGAATTTGACATCAAACGTTAACTGACAAGAGCTCGGCTTGGAATGAATTCACTGAAATGATGCTCATTAGGTGGGTTTACAGATATCTGTCCAGGTCTGAACTATTACAAACAGGTTTTAGACATTTGAGGAGACAAAGAAACAACATTCAGTACTTCAGTCCCTCTGTGTTGATGATTTGCTTGGCTGGCCGTGTTTAAACTGGTCCCCTGAGTGTGCTTGTGAACAAACGACTGTTTTGAAGAGTCCTGCTTTGAGCTGGGCTTGTTGAAAATTATATGTTTACCAGCCGTAACACCACCCTATCTTTCCAATTCTCCAACTCAGCTCAGTGGCTCTCCCTCAGGTGGCAAATCTGGATGATTTTAAATCACTGTCAATTTCACAATAAATAAATAAGTAAACTTGATGAAAGAGTTTGTGACGTCTTTGTAGTCTTGTGAAGGTTTTATGTTGTGAAATGAGCCGATGGTTGTTAAGTCCTCCTGTTTAGCTGCTGTTTAAAGTTTAATGTCTCCTTTGGCTCTTTACAAAGATAGTAATCAGCATTCGATTTGGATCAAAGCCATGTTGTGATAGAATTTTTTTTTTTATGCTTCTAAATAACATTCACTTTGGTTGATGGTTTATCATTGCGTTGTGATTATTCTACAGGCCCAGTGGCAGTCATCAGTGGGGAGGAAGACTCTGCAAGCCCTCTTCATCACGTCAACCATGGTATCGTCACACCCTGCTCTCTCGAGGCGGGACCGGACGCCGTCGTAATCGGCATGAGTCGCATTCCTGTCATCGAGAACCCGCAGTACTTTCGACATGGACACAGCTGCAACAAACCAACCACTTGTGAGTAAACGTCTCACTGTTTGATGTTGTGATCCATTTCAGTGTGGTTGGAGTTGCAACTGACTTCCGAAAGATGCAAGTCATGACAAACACATTTAAAGAAATTCTGTGTGTCCTGAACTGAACTGGAAAACGAGTTGTTAATGACATATTTAAATGCGTATAAGAGTGGTGTCTCTTCTCTACATGCGTGATGCAATAAATTACAGTGAACCAGGTGCAATTTGACTCATTAGTATTGCTCGAACTTGCTATAAAAACAGCAACAAGGCTGAACTGTAATAAGCTTAAATCCAAATGCGATATCTTGGAAATTTTCCACATACCAAAATATTGCGAACTGCACCTGCATTGAACTGAGCCCAAACAACAAACCCGCAGATGCTTAAAAAGTGTTGCTTATAATAAATGGACATGGCAACCCTTCAAGAGCGTGCTCTGCCAAGCAACCTTCCAAACGTAAACACAACATGACGGCTCTGCCGACGATGGGTTAATTAATATCGCCGAACATAATGAGTCTTTGGTCACTGTAATATTTCCAAAAATAGCAGATACCAACCACTGAGGAAGCCAAAGTTTTGCTATGGTTACCATAGTATCAATCATGGCCATTTCAAAAGTGAAATCTGTTCTGTACACACATGAATTTAAGTTGCTTATGTAGCTTGCTTTTTTCCTGATATTTGTATTCATTTTAATTTTGTACAGTATGGAATACATGGTCAAACTAAATTCTTGAGTGACAACGACTTTAATAAAACTACATTAATTATAATATAGTATATCCTCATCATAGAGTGCAGGATATGGGCCGCTTTGAAGATATAGTGTTAATAAGCACAATAGTGTTAAAAATAGATGACTTTTGGATACCCGTAGCTTGCACTTACTGCAGAGTGCATGGGAACAAATGCCAACACCATTGTTTAGTATAAATGGGCAGAAATGTAAATGCAGAGATCATGCCAAGATTTATGTGGTCATTTATATATTTATTTGCTATTTTTGGGTTTCTTTGTGACTGAAGACTTTCAAATGACTTTACTGGAGCAATAGTGTCTTAGTTTAGACCTTTTATGTAATTAATTGGAACAAATTTACTTGTGACTTTTTTTTATTTTTTTATAGAACATAGTATTGTATATATGGAGACACAGACTTGCACACATCAACACACACAGTCTATTTATATTCCAGGCACAAAACAGTGGTCTATTCAAAGGGTGCACTGACAGCTATGAAAAGGAATCAAAAGGCAGAGGACAATCACATTTTGCCCTCATGAATAAATTAACTCTTTATGCATAATGGATGGCATAAAATCTTTATGGCTGTAGATACATAACCATCGTGGTGTGCCTACGTCTGATGAGTGTGTGATATTTAAATGGCAGTTAGCTGCTGAAGAGAGGGTATATTTTTACTTCTTGGGCTCTGGGCTACTAGAAAGCCCTTTATGTGCTAGCTGTAGTAAGCTGAATCATTTATATAAAGATACACCTTATAAAAATGGTCCAAGGTTCAGCTCATGATTTTTTTATAGTGAGGAGTGTGGGATGGAGTGACTGGGTATTAGTTCTTGTTTTTTATAGAGTACATATTGAAATATTGTGTTCCCTTCAAATTATTCCTTAAACATTTTTTACTTGGTCTTAAAAGGTTTTTTGAAAAAGACTTAAATTTACCTTCATAAAACCTGCAGAAACCACATATAACATTGTCAATCTTGTTTTTGTAATATTTAAAATAACGTTTATTATTTCCTTTTTTTTATTTAGATTTTATGTACACAAAGTAATACTCTATACTGCAAAAATGTAACTGCAATTCATTAAAAAAATGCATTATTGTATTCCTTTCCTGTAATACATGAAGGAGAATCTAATAACGGGCATAAAGGAAACTTAAAAGTAAAATCTGGATGCATTATGGTCATTTGTGGAAAAATTGCTTTAATTGTCATTAAGGTCACAATGCAAGATACATTTTTTATGCTAAATATGAAAAAGGCTAAATGAGAAATATCCCTGTAAGAGTATAATTTCTACAGGAGTTCTGACAAATAAAAATATTATTTGATTGCCGTTTTATCTGTAGACTGCTGCAGTAGATGTATTTGAAAGGAAGCTGTTGCACGGTTTCAAGTAAGCGAGTCCCTTGAGCCATGACATGATGACTTTTCAGGAATCCATAAGATGACTGACTCACACAAGCTATTCTGCAATTACAATTGAGTTGTGCTGCATTTACTTTCCTTTTCAACCCAAGGTGAATTTGCCTGAACTACACAGCATCTCCGTTGGTATTCAGCTCCAACTAACTTACATCAACTATAGTTTTGCTTTAACTAGATACAAGAATAATCTCCAGCACCTTGTTTTTACGTTTGCCTGATCTGTATTAGGAGAACAGTCTAAACTGCCTAAATTGTTAAAGACATTTCTTCTTTTTTTGTGCATTTTTCCATATAGATCACGAAACAGGATTATGTTAACATAACACATTTATTTCAGAAGAGCAAGGGAAATTGATTTCTGTGAGATGGCCCTTTAATTTCTTTAATTAGTAATCACGAAATATTTGCAGCTGGGATTTCTGGCATAAATCATGGGAAATACAGCGGCTGGATCACATGCAATAGACTGAAGATCATTATTCAGATAGCAGTATTCCTAGGGGAAGTGAGTGCACTGGGATCTACAGTGAGCTCCTGTGAGTACAACGACTATAAATACAAGATCCTGACTGTGCATTGCAAATATGGATGATTTGGAGCAGTGCTGCATTTGTCACATTGATCAAATTGTCAGATTATGTCCTTTGAGTTTAAACAAAATGTCCTTAATAATCTGTGAGTGCAAAGGCTATAAATACAAGATCTGGACTGTGCATCACAAATATAGATGATTTTGAGCAAGTGCTGCGTTTACCACATTTATCATATTATTTCCTTTGAATTAAACAAAAATTCATCAGTGATCAATAAAAAATAATTCAGAATAAACCTTTTATTATTATTATTATTATTATTATTATTATTATTATTATTATTATTACTATTATTATTATTATTATTATAATAAACATTATTGAGCACCAAATCAGCATTTCTGAAGGATCATGTGACACTGAAGACTGGAAGAATGATACTGAAAATACAGTTTTGCATCACAGGAATAAATTACATTTTCAAATATTTTCAAATAGACAACAGATATTTTAAATTCTAAAACATTTTTTTATTTTATTTTACTGTTATTGGATGCCTTTGTCACATAATGTCTCTATAAGATATTTAAAAACACATCTAGACTATATAATACAATCATGAAAATGCCACATATGAATGTACTGTATAGCAGGAGCCAAAATGCAATTATAGACTGTCTGTATGAATGAAAATAGTGACCTTCCGTTTTAAATAACTCGTCTTAAAGATACAGTTGAGAAGAGCAGTTGTTCTTATCATACTCCTGCAATATCCGTTCATTTGTCTCACTTCGTCAGATTAGTGACAATGATATTGTATTCAGCAGTGACCGTTTTGTGTCCTGTTCACATTGAACTGTTAGAGACGTTTAGAGAAGATATATCCATGCTGATGTCTCCTGCGTACACCTTCATTGTTCTGGACACAATTACTTCGATTGGATTGTTTCAAGGTAACATTTAATGACAAGCTGAATTTATCAGGCTTGAGAGTGAGAAGACAAAGGCATGAGCTCAGAAAAAGGGCATTGCAAATTAATGCAGACCAGGTTTAATGGAGCTCTGAACGTGCACACCTTCACAAAGATTCGGATTCAGTCCATCTATTATTACTGCTCATAATTGAACTATTATCTCATCAAACCATCTCAGTGAAGGTGGACACCGACACAAACCAAGTGCTTGACAACAACTGATCAGCCATATTTGTGACTATGGAACACAAAACCAGTCTTAAAGGGTTAGTTCATCCAAAAATGAAAATTATGTCATTAATAACTCACCCCCATGTCGTTCCAAACCCGTAAGACCTCTGTTTATCTTCAGAACTCTGTTTAAGATATTTTAGATTTAGTCCGAAAACTTTCTGTCCCTCCATTGAAAATGTACAGTATGTATGGTATACTGTCCATGTCCAGAAAGGTAATAAAAAATCACCAAAGTAGTCAATTTAACCTCTATGTGCTGGCCTACATTCCAAATTGTTGCATGTTTATGTATGTTTATTTTTATAACACCATGCTTTCAGAACTAGATTGTATATCCTTTTAAATTGATGGTCTGCATGACCTGGAGGAATTCCTCCCTTTTAACCGAGAAATCATGGTTGCTTCATTAGGAACGAACAGCATTATTTTAAGCATAGATTTTTGATGTCGCAAACGCACCTGCCTCTGTGCTCTCCTAATTTCAGCCTTCAGGGGCTGATACAGGTTCAGTCAGGGTGAGGAATAAATAAATGGCAATGAATCTTGGGATGGTGCCTTTCTAATTCAGAGTCTTTCCACAAACGGATTGTGGTAAATAGGCAGCTGAGGGAGCCGGGCTTTATCGGTTGGGTGAGAAGCTGAAGGTTAAGTTAACCCATCCCAGACTCTTACTGCAGGTGCACATGTAATTGTTCACTTGGAGGACGGGACAAACCCAGTGGACCACTTAATGGAAGAGCAAGTGAATACAAATGAGGTTTTGGGGGACGGGAAGGTGCTCCAGACTTAAACTGATCCTGCACCAATCCACAAGATCCCTGCTGCTCAAGTCTCTGAGAGTCAATGATGATTGTAGCACTTGATATTGGATGTCTGTCAGTGGCTCAAGTGTCTCTGATCAGTACGTTTTGTTGCCTTTATGGCAAGGTGCCATACTGAATACAATCTTGCTGTTTTACTGACAGTTTGTATGTAGTTTTTTTAAATTTATTAAACGTTTATTATTTAGTGTTTATTATAATATTCAATTTATTGGCTGTCAATAAAAAAGAGCTTGAAGCAAGATAATTTTCAGTATAACGTCTTGCCATAAGGGCAACAATAAATGTGGTTTGATAATTACAGTTATTATAAAAAAGATATGATTCATTACAATATGTATAATAAATATTTTGAATTTTTTTGCATGTTTGACATTTATTGTTGCCCTTATGGCAAAGTATACTAAATATCATCTTGCTTTGTGCTGTTTTATTGACAGTCTGTCAACAAATGAAATATTTCAGTTATATTCATAATTGTAATGCATCATATCTGTTTCATAATAACTTATTATAAAACGGCATTTATTGAATGCATTACAATACTCATCTAGTAATGCAACAACAACTTGTAAAATTTAAAAATGTTATAATGTGACTGATGTACATGTTGATCATATGCTTTGATGCATCATATTCTTTACAATAAATATGCATTTATAAGTATTACAGTTATTGTATTATAAATTATTAGATTATATTAACTCACTTTATAATGGATTATATATACAAACACACTTCAATTTGCTTTGCCATTTTTGTTTTCTAATTGGATGTAATGATGGAAGAAAAAAAAACTACAAAAGCTGCTGGGTTGCTACCTTTTCAGATGGTACTTTTGTATCTTATTTATACATAAGAGGTACATATTAATATCTAAAGAGCACATATTAGTCTCTATTTCTGAGAGTGTACGTTTGTTTACCCAAAATATGCTGGTTTATAAAAACTCGATATGAACAGGAATATTTATTATCTTTAATAGCAAAACACACTGTTTTGCCTCAGAATAGCATTTTTTACCCAATGACCCTAGCATAATATAAATTGGCTTCACCATAGCAACCAGTAGAATTTGATCCAGTAGAACAAACCATTTTGTTTTGGACATGCATAGAGCAAACGGTTATTTTTGATCTGACAGCAGTATAACAGGGTATACGATATGTTTACATCATGCACATGAATTAATAGCCTGTGGTGTCAGTTGATTCATTTAGAAACTTATATTTACTGTTTGGTAGAGGCTAATGAGTAGATAGCTAAATAATTAGATGTAGGAAAAGAGAAGCTGTTATGTTTGTGTAGAGACATATTTGTAGCATTATTATTTTTTTTTTTTAGCATTTTTTTTTTTTTTAGCATTTTTGCTTTTAAGCTACTTTAAATTCACAAAAATAATTGGAAATGACAATGAACATTGATGGCAAAGCATTACAAGTCCCAGGTGAGTTCCCAACAGATGGCAAAAAGAGACCTTTTACAACTGACTCTCATTTGCATCACACTCGTTTTGTTTTGAAAAAGAGAACTCGGAGAAGACAAAAAAACACCCAGAAAACATCCAGCTGTAACTGCAAGCAGCAATTCTACAACACCATCTGCACAAGAACTGACCTTTTACACAATGCAAACAACTCTCGATTGAAGCCTTTATTTACACTTGTACAAGTATGCATAAACACACCACACACAACGGGCGCATACAGATAACCTGTCACTCATATTTAATTTGGCTTGGGTTTCTGCACTCATTTTTGCCACCTGTTCCTGAGGGACATTGTCTCTTATGATGATATTATTTGGATAATTTTATGCCTGGACCTCTCTCGTCATTGTTTGATCGTATATTATGGTTGATTAAGTTGATGAGATTCACAGACAGATCTTTTTTTTTTAATGTTTATAAAAATAAAAAAAAATTCCAAACACATGTTCTGGGGAAACCAAGACATACTGTACTTCAACATTACATTTAATCAAGCTACAATAAAATATTTAATTAAATTAAAAGCTTAAACTGGATTACAAATGTTGCCTTGGCTACTTGGTATCACTCAGATCCTATTATAGTTTTTATTAATATTTTGAATTAGTTTTTAAATTAATATTGTGAAATTAAACTTCAACTAAAAATGTAATTTCAACTGAAAATATCAACGCTGATTTGAAATATGAATATATGCAAAACTAGTACGATAATAGAATTACTAAAACAACACAGCAGTATCCTTTTACAATCCAGTCTCATTTTACTGCACCATTGTGAACTCATGACCTTGACATAGAAAACATAAATTTAATAACAATATGCTTTTCTCTATCTGTGTTTCTCTTTTAGATGTGCAGCATATTAAACGGAGGGACATTGTTCTGAAGAGGGAGCTGGGCGAGGGGGCTTTTGGGAAGGTGTTTCTGGCCGAATGTTACAACCTCAGCCCCACCAAAGATAAGATGCTGGTGGCTGTGAAGGTAAGGCATGTTTTTGCAGTTAAAAGCACCTTCTTCTGGCTATGCTTTGCTTCTGTGCACTCCATTCTATTACCAGGAATATGCATTATGAAAGTAAATGCACATTGCTGCTCTCATTTCAGACAATCTAAAGAAGTTTGGGTCTAAATGTAATTTTATTAACCTAATTTTTTTTTATATATTATTAATTAATTCTTTTTTTTTTAAGGCTTTACTTTCAACAAGGTTTTGTTACACCAACATTTCACAATCCAGTTCCATGAGATAAAAATCTTGTTGATTTTGTCAAAATGCAGTTTTGTGTTTCAACTGGTTTTATAGACCACACACACACACACACACACACACATATATATATATATTTATGCATTTATGCATTTAGCAGACGCTTTTATCCAAAGCAACTTACAGTGCATTCAGGCTATCAATTTTAACCTATATAAATGTGTGTGTGTGTGTGTGTGTGTGTGTGTGTAGTGACAAGGATACACATGGATTTTGTGTTTTGTGTCCAAAGAATGAACCAGAAAACAAAATCCTTACTTTTGAATGACAAACTATTTTTGTCTCTAGTGTGGGTCCTTTTGAAAAAAAAAACAGCTAAGAACTGGTATAACATCAATAACATAATTTAACCATTGGAAAGCACTCTCCAGATATTGGTTCTCCACTATATGTCCAATGTAATATATGGGTCCTTTTGCAAAAAACAGTTGAGAACAGGTCTAGAAAGACATATTAAGGCCAATAATATAATTTAACCATTGGAAAGCGCTCTCCACATCTTGAACTTCCTCCTCTAATCGAATGAACTGCCTCACCAGAGCGACTGAAACTTTTACATCATAAAGATAACTGAAGATGCTGTGAAAATACTCTGGTGTCATGAGGATATCTTGCAGGATGCTGCAGCAGAAAGCCAGCACGTCAGGACTGTGTTGAGTGGCATGGCACTAACGCTTTCCCTGACGAAAATGAGCGATCCACCATCTGTCATATACACCATTCTCTCTCGATGCCTCCCTCTGCTTGTGTCGGAGAGATCAGGGCAATTCTATAATTAAAATCAAATTGCATCATGTGCCATTCAGGTCAAGTTATCATTTAATTGGAAGGAGCAGGACAGTGAAAAGTCTAGGAAGCACTTTAAAGTTCCCGGGAACATTAAATGGTTGTGTTTTTTTTTTTTATGCTGTGTCAGGAAATACAATTACAAACACCACTGGAAAATATTGCAAATATTCAGAAATATCCAACCTCTGCTAGACTGGTTTATTACAACCCAAATAATGTGCAACAAAATGAGACATTACATTTGTATTTATTACGTATACTGTTTGTATTCATAGTTTAATTTTAACTCCTCAGTGAACACAGTTTATGCAAGTCGTGTCACTGAAGCACTTTCGTTCATTTCAAGTCATGCTGTGGCCTTTTGTTGTATGTTTTCATCTCTTTTCAATTGATGGCAGACGTCCTGAAATGCAATTAGGCATATTAGTTTAACCTCCGTCTCATTTCTCCTTGCCTAGAGGACAACTTCAGTAAAGACGTGGCATCCCGCTCTCCGCCATGCATTTGTTTTCATCTGTACACCTCCTAAGAGTAACATGCTTTTTGTTTCTCAGACTCTCAAAGATCCGACCCTGACTGCCAGGAAAGACTTTCAAAGGGAGGCCGAGCTCCTCACCAACCTCCAGCACGAGCACATCGTGACGTTCTACGGCGTGTGCGTGGATGGCGACCCTCTCATCATGGTGTTTGAGTACATGAAGCATGGAGACCTCAATAAGTTTCTGAGGTATTTTTATATTGGGATTTACATAGCAAAGTCTCCTTGGAAAAACGTGCCTCTAAAAATTTAACTATAAATACCACTCACTGCTGTTTCCTGCTGAAATGAACACTAGAGATAGTAAACCCACAACTTGTATTCTTTATCACACAAATTATGATTACAAGGGCAGATTATTGATTATTAAATAACTTTCATGCAGTTCCTGCACGATACTATGTTATGACCTCAAAAATCTTTTACTACAGCACATGATTTACAAACTGATACATTGTGATGTTTGCATCACATATGCTTCATATGGATGTGCGAGAAAAGTGGTGAAAGTGAGTAATTTTAATGTTAAACCTTAAAAAAATAATCAAATATTTGAAAAGTGAATATCTGGAGCGGACAACAAAACAATTTTATTTCGCATCAGACCTTGCATACATGTGTTTTCTTCTTGTCACTCAGTGCCTGCTCAGAAATATCTGCTTGGAAGCAAGGAGCAAGGTGTTGGAGAGTTTTTACTGGTTTAAAGGGGGAAACATTATGAATGAAAGGGAACTGACTTTCTTCAGAAATATTTAGTTGACTTTTTTTATGTTATCTCCATATAATGCCTTATAAAATCGATTGCTGATTTGTTTACAGTAGCAACCATGGTTAACACTGTATTTCTGCTTGTGCAAAAGCGCCACCTAATGGCAGAGAATGCATTTGCATTTTCATTCAGCACATCTGATGCTTTAGTTGCTGTCTGTCATTTGTCTGTTGTAAATTTTAACATTTTGATGGAAAATAAGAGCTCAACTCTAATAATAAGGTGTCTGGAATTAGATGACTGTTTGAGTCAAATGTTCAGTATTCCAATATAAGTGTGCAAAAATGTCTGGGCTGGAATTATAGGACTACAGTATGTTATGAACTCCCTAAGCAAAAGCTGTCTGAAATTGCAGTAAGTGAAATTATTCTAACACCTAAGATACCTTATTTTGGCAAAAAAAAAAAAAAAAAAGGGGGGGGGGGGAATATACAATTTCCTTCATAAATGATGTAACGTTATCATGCATTGCAACAAGCAATGAAAATTTTTTAATATGTTGGATAGAGCCAGCCAGAGGAAAATTTTATTGCTCACAGGTAGCACAGTAAACTTAATTGAGCTCTGTTATTGTTATTATAGAATTAACTTTGTCTAAAATATGTCTTTCTTAAAATCCTTTAGCATAAATAAAAATGGAAACATGGAGAATTGTGCATAATATCTCAGATAATTTGATCTATAAGCAAATTCAAACATTATTGAGTTCTCTTCTGAAGATTTTTTTTTTTTTTTTTGTACTCCATTTCATATCATCACTGTTTAGCAGAAGTCATTCAGATATTAAAGGTAACTGAAAGATTTACGGAAGTAGTTATACAGTATGATTTAAAATATGCATATGAAGAATTGTATCATTTCAGCTATCAGTCATATAAGGTTACTGCTCCTCAAATCAATCCAACTATGAAAAGTCATGTCAGTTTCAATGTTATGTAGACACCTGCCCATGTAGGTATTAGATATGTCTTGTTTTGAGACACAAGATTCTATTTCAAAATGGCAGCATGTGATTGAACTTCACTGCATGCATGTCCCAAGGTGGATTGAGGCCATGTGAATTATAATTTGCAGGGGAGAACTGTGAAAATATAAAGGCAGATAGAGTACTGGAGTGAGATGATTGTCTTCTGGGAGCAAAGTGATTTGTGATTATAATAAATTATTCTTTTGTTTAGTGAGAGAATTGTTTCACATCCGCAGATGGCCAGACTTGCATTTCAAAAAAAAAAAAAAAAAAAAAGAAAGAAAAAAAAAAGCTAAAATTATTTTAAGAAAAGCTTCAATGATACATGTCTTGTTGATTTTCATGGATGGCAAAATGATTTATATCATATTAGACAGGTCAGAATATATCATTTGTAGAAGAGTGCACAACAGTGTAAAGCTTAGTTTTTCAGCAGCCATGGTTAGGACCCCCCCCCCATCATTTAATCTATAGATATTTTAAGAAATACTCTTCAGCAATGTTTAGTTAAACAGTTAACAGTTAACATAAACAGTTCAATCTCAACTTGTGGTTTGGTTTGATTCATGTCTTGCAAACTTTGATTAGAATCAAAAAATATTTAAAATGTTAAAATGTACATACTGGGTAAAGATCATATTGAATCATAAATTGATACATTATAAAAGCAAAGCAAGTTGTTCATTATACACTAGTTCAAAAGCTTGGGGTCAGTATAATTTTTATTAAGTTAGATTTATTATATTATTATTAACAAGGAAGCATTAATCAAAAGTGACAGTTAAGACAAAAATTATATTTAAAATAAATCCTAAATCCTCCACAATAATATTAAGCAGCACAACTATATACAACATTGGTAATAATTCTTGAGCAGCAAATCAGCATATAAGACTGATTTCTGGAGGATCATGTGACACTGAAGACTGGAGGAATGATGCTGAAAATTCAGCTTTGCATCACAGGAATAAATTACATTTTAAAATATATTTAAACAAAAAACAGTTATTATGAATTATGATAACATTTCACAATATTGCTGTTTTTACTGTATTTTTGATTAAAGAAAAGCAGCCTTCATGACCTTAAAACTTAAAAACTTAAAACAACGGTGGTGTACATATAAACTGTAATATATTTTACGTTTACTGCACAGTGCACACTTTTAAAATACAACAATAAGTTTTTCTTGGAATGTAGGGAGACTGCTGTGCATATTTGGTAGGGTTCACATTTCTATGGAAACTGATCTCTGTTCAGATTAAAGAAAAGGAATGTTTTTGTTGTTGTTTTTGTTGTTGTTGTTTTGTTTTAGTTCGTTTTTCTGGATCCAGCCTGTTGCAATCTAAAGCAGCAATGCCGCTGGGATTGTTAGCTCTCTGATTTTTAGCTCTTCAACATACAAGAGCACGCTGCTGAAGAGGCACTGACCAGAAGAGATGCACACATTACAGTCAAGCCCTATTGAATACCTACCTTATGCAAATGCTGCCACAATCGGACAAAAATCATTTTCCCAGAGTGAAGAGATAATCGAAAAAAGTTAACTGAATTGGCGATTTTATTTCACCAAGCAGTTAAAGCACATTTTTCTTTGCCTTGACTTACTCACTTCAAATTAGACAGCTTTACAGGATTAAAGGATTAGGGGGGGAATTATTTTATGGGGCAATAAGGCAGTGCGTTTGACCACTTCGACCCTGTGCCCTTTCACATTGATCCATAATCAATTTTCCCTGCTCAGATCCTAAACGCAAGTAATTGCAAACCTGGACAAAGCTTAGAAGTGAAGGACAATTACTGCCAAGACTAACAAGTGTAACCAATGCGCCTTTCTCCCCATGTTTCAGAGCCCATGGTCCAGACGCCATGATCCTCGTTGACGGCCAACCGATGCAGCCTAATGGGGAACTTGGTCTCTCGCAGATGTTTCATATCGCTACACAGATAGCGGCAGGCATGGTCTACCTGTCCTCGCAGCATTTCGTGCACCGTGACCTGGCCACCCGCAACTGCCTCGTGGGTAACGGCCTGCTCGTGAAAATCGGAGACTTCGGGATGTCCAGAGACATCTACAGCTCAGATTACTACAGAGTAAGTTTAATTAACTAAATTTTTTTGTGGTAAAAAAAAGGGTAAATTATTAAAAATATATATATTTTATTTTCAACTTTAAGGTTTTAAGTAAAAGAAAAATTACAATCAAGTAAGGCACTTTCAACTGAAGTAAAAGGGTCCATTATAGTGAAAGAAAATACATTTTTTATTCACCCTAATGATATTTGAAAGTATTTTTGTACATACAGTGAAAGTCACTCGGGTCCAATTTTATTAAGGAACCTATTGACTTTCACTGTGTGGATAAAACTGGTGGAAAAATTCTGGCACAAATAGATTTATTGAACTGTAGTATAACTTTGCAAAGGCAAGGATTGCAAGTGATTTTATCACACCAGTCTGACGTTAACGGGATGTTTATTTCTTTATATATATTTTAATATTTATTGCATAACCCTGTTTACTTCCATTGTAAATGCCAGACTAATACCATAATATTTACTTTTTTCAGTTAATGGATTAGATTCAATAATTTTCTGTGGTAGCCAACATTATGACATTGGATTTAATCTTTTTGTCAACTTGATTACTTTCAATTGCCCCAGATATGCATTTCTTTTTGGAATTGATTGATTGCAGGCCTCATTGCCTCATAGGCTTATGCACCCCAGTTGTTGGGTGAAAAAATAATTATTTATATATAACTTTGGCAAAACAGACTCAAAACTGTATAATCCCAGATCACTCCATTCCAAAAAGAACTGATTAAAGGTTTTTTTTTTTTTTTTTTTTTTTTTCGCAGGCCAATCATTTTTTAAAAAGAACACCACATGTGCATCATGATGGGGAAAAGTACAAAAATTATCAACATTTTTGAAAATGAAAAGTCCTCTCTAGGTCAAAATGTCCAAGACGCATCATTAAATCTGTGGTTATTTTACATTTAAAAATAAATATATATATACATAAATATTATCCTTTATTTGTGCTAAAACAGTAACATATTAGATCGAGTTAAATGCCAAGGACTCCAAAATATTCCACTGAGAAACTGGTTTGTGGAGGGTTTTTGTATTCAAGCCAGTCATAAGCTAAAGGCCAGAAACATCTTTATCAGCCACACATACACACACTTACGCGCAGTCTGCAATATTGACAAAGCAGAGAGATTACGAAATTATTACCGCATTGGACACGTTCACTGTGTCAAGTGATTATAAATAGCGGATCCTGCCAAGCACGTAATCCACACATGGCGAGTCATATTGACGTTTGTTGTCCTCTGGGGCTCGAGCGTCTGGCCACAGGAATGGAGCATGACTGGAAGAGCGATTGAGGTACTTTCATCAGTGACCAATTCAACCGCCTTCGTCAAGATGTTATAAGTGGCACATCGACATCCTGTCACCCAATGGCCCGCCGAGTAGCTTTTTGCATGAGATGTCTTTGATAACTCTGTTTATAGGCAGTGATGGTTGTACAGAAAACAGATTCAGGGGAAAGTCACAACACAGATCCTAGATCCTGCAAACACGCTGCGGATTGTCTTAGATGTCGTCTTGGGTTTTCTTCACCACCGATAGCCGATTACACGCTATAAACAAGTGCTATAAAAACATTGTGGTTTTTAACACCCTGTAAATACACATGAAATGTCATCACATTGACAAGGTTTTCTTTCTGAACTCTCAAAAGGTCCGTTTTTACTTGAGATTCAGCCAAGTGTTGTAAAAGCTTGGCGAAATCTGTTATCGGTCATGGATGCATAGATCTGCTTCCCCTGTTGAAAAAGAGTAAATGCCCAGAGAGTAGCTCTAGTGGGGCTGTAATCCATTCTCCACCATGCTGCTTTGCTCTTCATACCCATAATCCAATCTAGCCCTCTACCACCGAGCCACAGACTAACCCGTAATCCAGTTTACAAACTACCAAAATACAGAAAAAAAAAAAACATGTTGCCTTCTTCCTAAAACCCACACCACACTGACAGAACAGAAAAAGATTAATCAAATTCCACTTTCAGTCTTTTATTGCCTAATGGGCTTATCCATTTTCAAACCGTCAAGCTAATTGCTCCAGTCTCAACGACAAAGCCCAAGGTGATACAGTGGATAGTGTTTGAATGACTGTTTAACCAATTTTAGTTGCTCGTCTTAATCAGGGATTTGAAAGTAATTTACATTATTTAAGGAACAGGATGTGTGTGTGTGTCTCTCTCGTGGAAGTCCATTATTAAGATTACTGTTACTCAACTCATTTAAATTAGCAGTTCACTTGAATATATCCAGTAACTCTAATACCATTTGAAGCTGTAGGTCACTGTTCAAACAGAATTCACATTGTTTTAAATAGAGTTATATGAATTCCTTACAATTCGATGCATTTTAATTCTTCTTATTTGGCATCTTGTTTGCTACCTCAATTTATGTTTGATTTGTTAATTAGTCAGTCTCAATTCAATGCTGGGGAACAACTGTGCAAGACACTTACTTAAAAGCTTTATACTATAGATAAAACATACTGATTACAAAAGTTGGCAGAACATATTGATGTTTTAAGTTATCTACGCTTTCAGGTGTATTTTTTAGTAAAACACATATTCATCTAATACATTTAGATTTTGTTTCATGCAAAAACAACAACAACAAAAAATCTAATATCACAAATGAGATGGTTTCACAGCAGGGGTACTGCAGATATGAGAAGCATATCTCATGCTTTTTATTTCACTACATCTCTCACTAGGATACTCAATTAAAGATGTTGCAGCCTTCTATACTTAAAAGAGAACATATTAGAGTTTACATGAGACGCAGGGCAATGATTACTGTGTAATAACTGTGTAGTTACTATGGCAGGAGAAAAAAATAGATTCTGTGATGCATCGCGATCCTCTCTTCAGCAGTTCTGAAACAATTCTAAATATTTCAGAATCTATTCTGAGCTTGTTTTTTCCTGCATGTGGTGCATATGCACTAGAGACAATCGTGGTGGGCTTCATTGCACAGGATGTGAGATATGTGTGCATTGCTTGATAGTGTGTGCTTCCACCCGCCGTTATTTCAGTTTTGTACTTTAGATTTGCTTTCATTGATGCCGCTTGGAATGCAGTAAATATAAGATGCACGAAACTCACATACTGACAGACTTTCATGTGCACTTTGTGTTTCTTCATCCTGAAGCACTTGCATCTCCAAATACTTTTATGACATGAAATTGACAGAACAGGAAAAAACAGCTGATACTGTATGTCGAAATAGACTTGTGCATTAGCGTGAATGCAGCCTATTAAACCCGCCACTGACTATGTTGTCACCAGTAATAATCAAACAGAAGTAATGCTGAGGAAAAAAGAAAAACCATAACTATGACTGTCTGTAGACTTTCGGATACTGAAAGTGATAATCGTAATCTAATCGACTCTTTCATACAGTATATACTAAATGTTATAAATATGTCACAGACATGTCAGTGTTGTGTCAGAATGGGTATCTTCTCCCAACTATCACTTGCAATAGGAGCAGCTAAAATACCAATAAACACAAACTCATTTAAAGAACACAGCCTGAAAAGGTTTCGATAAGATATTGACTATATGCAGCAGACAGTAGTCACAGGAAATTGGCTAATTTCTTACGTGGAGGTAGACTTCCATTAGTCTGCTCTCTCCCAGCCGGAAGTAGGATCAATGTAACGGCACACAACACAGGGAATAGTAATTACAAAGACAATTCCACACCGAGCTGGAAGGGCTCCAGCAATACCCGGTAGTCTCTTGAACATTTCATGCTGGCACAGCATGATGAATGAAGTGGAATTGATGTGTATAAGAAATAGATTTGAGAATAAGCCGTTTTAATCGAAACTGAGTGCATGCACAATTAACAAATTATTGTTTAGTCAATTCTCACACTCAAAGCATTTTACAGAGTGGGTCAGGATCATCAATGTGTTATGTACTGTCCTTATAAGAATTCTGTTCTTATAATTTATATTATAGAAGAATCCCATTACGATACACACACGTGCTGTGAAGAACAACTTTCTATTGGCTGCTTTCATGATCTGTCAACTATGGCTGAAGTAAATGTAGTTGGAAAGCTCTAAATATACAACTATATATATACAATTTTAGGGCTTTAAACACTTTGAGTGATAAATATTTACTGGTTATATTTTTATGGTTTGAAGCACTGCTTCTTCTCTCAAAGTGCCATTTGGTACAATAGGTAAAATTAAATGCCAAAAGGTAAAATTACCTGGCATTCTTTGGCTTGATAAATGTTGAATGGTTATAATTAATGGCTTGAACTGAGGGGAAATGCAGTTAGTATCAATAGCAATACTGGTATCAGTGATAATGGTCTTCATGAATAATATGCAACGTAGTTAAAAGATGTCATCAAACTTATTTAAAATACAACATCATGTTATTTCTGCATTAATTTGGGGATTCAATGTAAAACTATGAAAATATAAATATATTGTATGTGATCAATCTTGATTAATTAGAAAAAAATGTGCCACTAATTTTTTAATTTTAATTATTATTAGACAGCTCTAGTGTAAATACTCAACCATTCAAGAGTTTGGGGTTGGTCATTTTTTTGATAGTTTTGAAAAAAAAAAGTCTCCTATGTTCATGAAGGCTGCATTGGTTTGATCAAAAATAAAGTAAAAACTGTAATATTGTGAAGTTCAGAATTATTACAACTTTAACTGTTTTCTATATTAATATTTAAATATTAAATTAAAAGATAAATTAGCATAATAACTCCAGACTTCCGTGTCACATGATCCTTTAGAAATCATTCTAATACGCTGATTAGGTGTTAAAATAAATATTTCAATGTTAAAAATAGCTGCTACTTAATATTTTTGTGGTAACATCGATAAATGTTTTACAAGATACTTGATGAATAGAAAGATTAAGAACATTTATTTGAAATACATTTTTATCTCTAACCATTTAAAAGTCATTACTGTCATTTTTTATCAGTTTAATGCATCCATGAATTAAGAATGCATCATTGCATCTTTGAATATAAGTATTAAATTCTTTCTTTTATACAGTAGTTTATATTTACATTATTCATTCTTGCTGGTGTACAAGCTCTTTCATATCCTCATTGGGGTCTGTGTATCATACGCAGTGGCAGCAGAGTTCACTGAACTGCCACACACATACACACCAAAAAGCACTTTCATTACAGTTCAATTTTTGTAATTAATTTCAGCTTCAAAAACTTTTTTTTTTTTTTTTTATAGAAAATGTTTTGCAATGCTGTTTTTTCTTCAAAGTCAGCCTCTAAAAACAGTTAAGCACATGATCTCTACCAGAGCACATTGATAACGCAATTCACAACGTCTGCAGAAAGTGTATCAGTTTATCATGGCCTGCAAAAACCCAACTTAATACATGGATAAATATTTTTTGAATTAAAATTAAGTACTGCATTAAAAAAATTAAAGAAGAAAAGTAAGCTGTGACAGCCTCTGTGCTGGTGTCATGTAAGAACTGTTGCATTGTATGCATATTTTCAATTCAAATCAGTAGACTAAGCTGTTTGCTTGTTTACAAAGAAAGGGAAATGTCATCCATACTGCGTAATATGCTTTGTGAGCAATGCCTGATGGTTAATCTGTCTTCTAGGTGGGAGGTTACACCATGCTGCCCATACGCTGGATGCCTCCGGAGAGCATCATGTACAGGAAGTTCTCCACAGAGAGCGATGTATGGAGCTTCGGAGTCATTATGTGGGAGATCTTCACCTATGGGAAACAGCCATGGTATCAGTTATCTAATAATGAGGTAAATGTTCGCAAAAAGAGATGGAGCCATTGTTAGAACGTCAGTGTGAATATGACATTTTTAGAAAGTGAGTGTGATCTCTACAGGCGGGGTGTCATGCTGTCAGAGATCAGGTTAGCAGCTCACATCTCGCCACACACACAGTTCGGTTGGAAAAACTTGTGTTCAGTTTACTGGACTGTATTTTAAGGCATCATATGTGCACTGACATGAGCATTAAATAAAAGGAAGAAAAGGTCCAAAGATTCAATTGTATATTTAAAAATAAAATGAAAAGAAAAAGTGCAAAGGGAGTTGTATATTCCCTTTTTGTGGATCTGTCAGTTCCATTTTGCATTATGACAAGCTCATATGTGACCCTGGACCACAAAACCAAACTTAGTTGCTGGGGTATATTTTTAGCAATAGCCAAAAAACAAAAAAATAAATAAAAATGTATGGGTCAAAATATATTTTTTTTTCTTTTATGCCAAAAAATCATTAGGTTATTAATAAAGATCATGTTCCATGAAAATATTTAGTAAATTACCTACCTTAAATATATCAAAACTTAATTTTTGATGATTAGTAATATGCATTGCTAAGAATCCATTTGGAGAAATTCTCAGCATTTTTATTTATTTATTTTGCACCCTCAGATTCCAGATTTTCAAATAGTTGTATCTCGGCCAAATATTGTTCGATCGTAATAAACCACACATCAATGGAAGGCATATTTATTTAGATTTCAGATGATGTATAAATCTCAATTTCGATTAAATTTACACATAAGTCTCTCTACATATGTGTGTGGTGACAATTTGTTTTAATAAATTAGTTTTAAATATATTTCAATATAAAGTAATTACATCTTAACCATTTGTATACCTCTTATTTTTTTATTTTATATTTTAATTAAATTTTTAATAAGAGTTCAGTCCAATTAAAAATAATTTGAAACAATACACCACCATTAGAAAGTTGTATTAGAAATAATAAAAGATTAGAAATAACTATAACAGAATAACTTTATGCTGTTTATTTTTGATGTGTAATATTTTAGATTAGAATGCTTATACTGATCAAATGGGAGTTTGTTATGAGTGAATTATGGGAACGGGACAAACAGAGTTAAAATCTCACCGTTATTTCAACCAACGTTTCTGTATCAGATTGGTCAGGAAGCTCAAACAAACAGAGTCACAAAGTGCAACGTTATTTATATTTGACTGAAATAGCATTAAAAATTAAACATACTACCTCTAAATCAATTTCATACATTTGCTCTTTCTTTTTTTTTTTTTGCAGGTCATTGAATGCATTACTCAAGGTCGGGTTCTAGACAGGCCTCGCCTGTGTCCTAAGGAAGTGTACGACCTCATGTTAGGCTGCTGGCAAAGAGAGCCGCAACAACGACTGAACATCAAAGACATTCAGAAAGTTCTTTATGCTCTGGGAAAAGCCACGCCTGTCTACTTGGACATCCTCGGCTGAGACCGGTGCGACGGCTCTCAGCAGAATCCAACACAATCCAGGAATAACCAAACAAGCCCTTTTCCCCGCGTCGGCGCTCCACTGTAAAAACACCAACACGTCGGAGATGGACTTTAAGTGCCTGCAACACTTTTTTTCGATACACTGAGTATACATTAAAAAAAAAAAGTAAAAAATATTTAAAAACAAACTTTTACATTTTGTTTACTGGTACAGTATATAGTGTACAGAATTATTCTACAAAGACAAAAAAAGATTCCTATAAAATGTTGGCGAAAGCAGAATGTTGCCTTCGGTGTGGCGGCTCTAATTTTGAGAAATTATGATTTTCAGTGTTTCATTTTGTAAGCATATATACACACACATATATGAATATATTTTTATTTATTTCGTTTCATTTGGAAGGTGAAGTATGGGTGCCTGTCATGTTTAGTGCTGTTGATATATTATCTTTTCAAGACGGCTGCTCTTCGGTTCTGCTCTGCTTTAACAGCTGGGGTTTTATGAGGAACGCCTTATTAGATTTCGATTATTTTGCAGATGCATCTTTTTCTCTTACTTTTTTTTTTTTTGTTGCTGCAACTTTGATTTGACGGTCTATAGTTCTTGAGCAGGCAACATGGAACCTTTAGAATACTAAAACGTTGATATATTTTCATCGTACCTGATTGTATATACTGTAAATTTCTATTCTTGTCAACCTGTTAACTTATTTTCCTTTATATGTGTTTTGATTTCTTTTTCGACACACAATAGTTCTTCTGTGATGTACTCTTTAGAAAAGGGTCAGCCAGGAGAGAACATAAATATCACACAGTATCTTAAAATGAGCACTTTGCGGCTCACTATTAATACAGGGTGTCTCTAATATCCCGGCCCGAGTCCAGTCTGTAACCGTGCTGCCAAAACTGAATGTGGTAAAACTAGAACTAAACTGCAGGTTCTTGGTCTCCGAGATCCTAAAATGACACCTGTTTGAATTAACGTTTCGCAGTCTTCATAGCGTTTGATAAATATCAATGCCATTGCATCTGAAGTTAACAATTTCATGTTGTTGTCTGTAGCTAAACTGTTCTATGTTATACCAGGGGCTGTTTCTCTGAGATGTTTGTTTATGCGACACCAAATCTTTTTGACGTCAATTTCGATGCGGATTCTCTTGCCTCTTTGCAGTACCACAGATATTTGCAAACGACATATTCAAATGGATGTTTAGATTAAGTATAAAATAAATATAAGAACCTTGTCAAATCAAGTCTTTTCTGTTCATTGTGTTTAGGCCATCTATATTGTTGATAACGGCTCTTCAGAGATTTGTAGCATAACCTAGTTTTGACTCATTGTGACGGCTGGATATGTCCTGTCTTTTGCTTTGGAGGCAAAGTACATTGAATTCTAATAGAGTTTATTCTAATAGCATTTGAATATCAGCCCTATCCACAATAGTGCCTTGCTGGCTAGCAATCAGCTGAGGAAAAAGCCTTTGGGTTCTAACATATTTTAATGTGGCAATTTCTTTGAAAAATATTTAGTAATATTATTCCTTGTAATAAAAGAGTGTTTTTAAGATATTTAGAATGTGCAAATCATATGTATTGAGCAGTGCATTTAGTTTATTCATGTGGAAACTGAGGCCATGTGTATGCAATGGTTGTCAGGCTTAACGAGTAACCATAATCATATCATTAAACCATTAAATGTCAAATATACTCATACGCCTGTGATGGAAAAATTTTATGCTGTAAATGTAATGTTGCAGATTATGCAATTACAATATTTCATTATACATTTTGTGTCAACACATTTGGTACCTTTTAAGCAAACCAGGCAATTTAAAATGTACATCTACAAAACATGTCCGGGTCATATTTTACTTAAAAAAAAAAAAAAAACACATGATAGAAATAGTAAATTATATTATGCTTTAGAAAATAAACAAATCACTGAGAATGAGAAGTAATGAGAATTTACCTTTTGGAAAATGTGATGTTTTGCTTGTCATGAAAATGTCGTGATGCAAACTGTACACTTTGTAGAAAAGAAGGTACTAAGCTGTCACTGGGGTGGTCCCCAAAAGGTACAAAAGCTAAAATATACATATTTGTACATAATTTAGCCCTATATTGTACATGTTAGTACCTCTAACATATTATTACCTGAAGTGGTAATAAAGGTTTATTTTCATCATCTTAAGGGTTATTTTGTTATGCAATATCTGTCTGTCAAGTGTTTAAATATCTGACCATGACATTTCATGCATGGACATTGACAATATACAGAAGGAGCATAACAAAGTGCTTATTAAATCTGATCACCACAATTTCACAAATTCAACTAGAGATTGCTCTGTCCATTGTATAATTTCTCCATCACACGAGGACTACTGTATTGCTTTTAAAGTGATAACATTTGATACTCTATACCCCCGACTGGAACTCTGTGTATATGAGCCACTCAAGTCTAGCTAGATGGGACTGCTTTAGGCAGATGAAGATGTTCCCTGTCAATGGCGTTATCATAATGAAGGGGGACTTTCATGGAGCGCTGTGAAACCCAGCTGTTTCAGTATCAATATTAAATCCCTTAAGGGTGCACAGACGGAGCACTAAACCTACATTCCCCATTGCCTTCATAAACGCAACACAAATGTGCACTGCAATACATCGGAGTTATTATATTGCTTTATTAGAACACTCTAGATTATTATTCATGGAATCACGACAGGTACAAAGACAGTATTATAGTAAAGAGACATACAATATATTATGATTAAACTGAAATGAACTTTAAAAAAATAAATAAAAAAATGACACCACTGTTAAATTACAAAGACAATTGCCTTTAAAGCTATTTAACCACTTTCGAAAGCCTGCCCTCATTCTCCATTATGACTGATTGTCCTCTTTAGCTAAAATATGACTATAATGTGATTAAAATCACATAATCCTTGAGGGAGTTGAAGAGCTTTTCTAGACCGAAGAAAAAAAAACATTACAAAAATCGAACTCATTTCAAGTTCTTTATACATAACATACATTCATCATGATGCAAGCATCACAATAATCCACATGCAGTCCGTCAATTAATGTCTTGTGAAGCAAAACGCTGCAAGTTTAAAACAAATTTGTCATTAAGGTGTTTTAACCTCAAACCACAATTTCCGGATAAAGCAGCAGTCTATAATCCATACTAATGCTTCATCCAGCCAAAAAGTCCATATCCTGTTGTGCTCTCACACCAAAATCCACCAATTTATTTATATAGAGCAATTTTTAAGGGTAAGCAGTGCTTAATGTGTGTATATTTCTCTCCCGATTCAGAAGACCCATCTTTTTCACTGAAGAAAGCTAAATATTAGGGGTATAAGACTATTATGGAAGAAGATATTTTAACTGGATGCTTTTCACTTCACAATATGTTAAATGATGGACTGGAGTGGTGTGGATAACTTGTGGATTATTGTGATGTTTTTATCAGCTGTTCGGACTCTCATTCTGACGGCACCCATTCACTGATTAAGAAAAAAAAAAGTCTGAAACCTACATCGTGGATGGCCTGAAGGGGAGTAAATTTTCAGCAAATGTTTTCCAAACAGTTTGCAAAAAAAAAAAAAAAAAAAAAAAATGGGTGATACATCAAAGGTAATGAAATCGTATAATCTACACTTCAACCAAGCAAACATTACACCACTGCATAGCCACAAGTGTTCAAAAAGTTTTAAAGCACAATGTTGGCACATTATGGTAACATTAAATGCTTAGTTTGACAGGTGAAAATTGTTCCCGAGAGAGCAACCCTATTTAGAAACATTATATCTAGATTAGTGATGACAGGATATTGTGAATTATTGCACACAGTTGCACCAATCAAGTGTTAAAGTTATTAAGAGTAACTCTGACTCCAATTTTTAAACTAGTAAGTAAAAAAAGGAGGGGAATGAATCTAGGAATTTTCTTCGAATCAAACTAAGCGAATCCAGTGACTGATCCAAATATGGAAAACACGAAACAAAGGGAGAGTTGAAGAGCTGTACATACTTGTGGTGCTTTCTCATGTCACCCCGGAGCATTATCCAATTCCGGCGACAGGTGTTGACACCTAGATTAACCTTGGTTTGCAGAGAGCCAGGCTGCCGAGAGCTTATTAGAATGCACTGGGGATGAGAGCTCCACTCCAGGGCTGCAACCCTCAGGGGCTTTGTCTGCTGTGTGTGTGTCTGACAGCTCGACTACCTGTCTGCTGCGTGAGTGTGTACCATCTAAAAAGAGAACGTGTGGACTGCGGCAACACTGCATTACTGCACACAAAACCGTGCTCGATCATCTTTCAACCCGGTTTCTCCTGCAGGAGGAACTCTTTTCATGTGCACGCGTTCAATCAAACTTAAATTTGATTGAGCTAAATCTCCAAGTGAATCACTCACTTATGCAAAAACATGTAACTATATATATATATATATATATATATATATCTGTCAACCATGGGCTTATAAAGAGTTAAATTACACTTGCCAGAGTTATAAGCTAAGAATAAGTTTATCATATATTTTCAAATCAGTTGAAAATAGTGAATGCAATTCATGTTCAATGTTGAAATGTATCATTATTATTATTTCATCAGACCAAAGGATGCTTTATACTGTTATTAGTGACCAATAATGACAATGGATTGTCACCAATAGCCTTTTGAGTTTTCACACACATTTAAATGCTGAATGCAATTTGCACAACACAGTTCCTGATGTTGCCTGTCGGCTCTTTAAAATGGTGAAGGTGTGGATATATGCCCGGATATCATGCTCTTCGCCATCATTTGATCTTTTGATGAATTACTGCTGCAATGAACAATAGAAAACATAAACATTACATTTCATTTACCGCCTGCTTTCTGTGGGCAGCAATATGATGCTAATTACGCCAGACAAATAGCACAGAGTTCTGTGAATGAGACACGATAATGAGCCTAATTAACATAAGATCTGTGTTTGTGCAGAAAAGAATGACAAGGACTTAATTTAAATACTATTTTAGTGTATTTAGCACCATTTTGCATGACACAGCAGTGAACTGTGATGTGCTATTTGCAATTGATAACCAGTGACCAGAAGGGGTCAAGTTTTTTTTTCCAAGTTAGTTTACCCCACTGGCCCCTGCTGGTAGATTTTGTAATTACACTGAAAATTATAAATATAGAACAGAATTTACAGAATTTAGTCAGACAAATTAGGAAACAGATTTGTTTCATCCTAGCCCTGGACAACGGTGTAGCATAGCTTCATTCAGATTGGAAATATAATAATTAGTTGTCAGGCAGATGCATGGTGCCCTTTGCATCTAAACTCCACAAACAATTTATACAGACTGTGGATCACTTAATTGGCCTTTTGATCAGAGACGAAAGCAAACATTCTAGTCATTTCATGTAAAAGTCCTTCATGGCTATCACGGACTACTTTCCATCAGTTACGCACCAGGGCTGAATTACGTGCTTAAAAGCTGCACTTAGTTTTTTTCTCTCTCACTTTTTTATAATGCTTTTATGTTTGCTTTTGCTTTTTGAGTTGATAATATATTATGCTAAAACCTATGGAATTGACAGATTTTGGGTAATTTCCAAATCTGCAAATCCATGTGGAGCACTATTTGGTCAAATTTCAAAAGGCGGAACGCTATGCAAACATGAAATACATTATAACAAAATGTACATCCATAGTTCATTTGATTCAATGAATGAATCAAAGGTTGATGACATTTCTAACAGCCGCTGCACTCTTTAAATTTGCATATACTTATCTGAATGTGTTTACATTTATATTTAAAACGTTTAGCTGTTGCTCTTATTCAGAACAGCTAACATAAAGTGCTTTCTATTTAATGTGAAAGAGAGCTCACGTCCCCAGCGTATTCTAATAGACATCTGTCTTATATCAGAAACCTGTTCAGCTTGCGGTGCAACCTCTACACTGTAACGTTCCGTTATTTACACTCAGTTAAGTGAATCATTTACATGCTATTTTTATCTGTACACATTCAAACCTGACTAATTGCATCCAACTCCAAGTCCTTCGAGCAGCCAATTCTGTGTTTTAGTTTACAGAATCCCTGAATGTAGAGAATCTCACAGGCATGCAGAGCAGATTGATCAATGTGCCGGTCACATCCACTGCCTGCATGGATCTATGTTTCTTAATCTAATTAGCTGGGCTTGACTTTATGTTGCCTGTCAATCGCAGGACACCGTGTGTAGGTCAAGTTCTCCTTCAGCAGACAGACAAGCATGTAAGCAACTGTGGTATTTGCCTCTGAAACATTTTTCACATTTGATATGCATGTGTTAACATTCTCATGTAGGATAAATTGGATCTTGCCTTCTTCCTTTGTAAACTTAAATTCTTGTTTCAAAGGGTCTTGTTTTCATTTAAAAATGATAAAATCAGTGCATAAGTCTAATGTACCCAGCATATTTTCACAAATGAACCACAACATCTCAGAAATTGCTCGAAAATTTCACAATTACAAAGAAATGGAAAGTAACAAGTTTAACGACAGAAATAGGATTTTCCTGTAAAATGTACCAATACATGCCAATCATGATATATTTACAACTTGCAATGTATTGAAAGAATGATTTAAGCGCAATACCTAGATACTCAATCACACCAAAACTAGCAACCACCCAGAACACCATAGCAACAACAGCTTCACCCTGACAACCACTCACAGCAAACTAACATTGACGGCATCCTCTGAACTGGCAAACACATCTTGTGTTTCCTTCATAAACTCTATAGAATAAGTAACCAGTTTTGATGCATTTATAAATACAAGGGATGAATTCAGAATAGCACAAGACCCACTTAATTATACTATGTCATATCTTTATGTTGCAGAAATAGGAAAAATATTTTGCTATCCGAATTTAGCCAATGTGAAGAACCTCTACTGCTCCTTAAATATACTACAATAGTTTACGATATGGTGTTTTAATAGCCAGTGAAATTATTTTTCATATTTTTACATTGTTGTCAGTGTTAATAGCGATTAGCTGTTAATAGTAGTTTACAATTTATCTTTTTTCTTATTTTTTTGAAAAGTTGTAAATAATGTTATGATTTACTACTGTAATGGGTGTCTGAGGCTGGAATCGAACTCAGATCTTCTGGTCAACTGAACTACCTCTTTACCGCTAGGCTCCGGTAGTCAATGCACGGCCAAGGCCACCATCCTTCTTCCCCACAAAGAAAAACCCAGCCCCTGCCGGTGACGTAGATGGATGGATAAATCCATTGTTAAGAGCGTCACTAATATATTCCTTCATGGCAGCTCTCTCTGGGGCAGAGAGGGAATAAAGTCTCCCTTGAGGAGGGCGGGTACCTGGTAGCAGATCGGTCTTTGGGGTGGCAGAGAAGCGGCGCGGGTCTTGCTGAAAACTTCAGAGGTCTGCGTATTCTGAGGGGACTCGAGACAGCTCAGGAGGAATCACTGGGACGCTGGAGGATACAGGTCTTAGCTTGGAGATAGTTAACACCTCTGTGGATTGGGCTGGTGGCTTTAGAGGTATGGGCAGCAGCTTGGAAGTGGTTGGAGAGTCAGACTTCGCCAGCAACTGAAATGAAAAATAACAGAGAGAGAGACCTGAAATACCACAATTAGTACCCCAATCAATCACTGGCCCTGGCTATCCAATCTATACAGTTTGTGGATTACAGAGGGATAACCCATGGGAAACCAAGGATTAAAGGGAACTCTGGTGAATGAATCAAGAAAAACCGTATCCTCTCCTTATGACAACCGATTTGGAGATGGAGGGGTGTAGTGCACGGTCTCACCTGACCAGACCCCAGATGTCTCCCGTCCAATGCAGTTATGGTCAGGGGTTCTTGAAGAGAGATGGGCTGAATTCTTAGGCTTCTGGCTAAAGTATAATCCATAAAATTTCCAGCAGCCCCTGAATCTAGAAAGGCCCGAAGCTTATGTTGTTGGTTGCCCCAATTCAGTGACGCATTGAGTGAAACCCCAGAAGCTGTTGGTTGGGGGAATGTGAATACTCTCGTCCCAGCCCCCCTCTTCTCGAACAAGAGTGGTCTTCTCCCGTCAGCTCAGGGAAGTTGGACCTGAAGTGGTCTGGCTTTCCACAGTACAAACAGCACTTCTCCCTTATGCGTCATTCCCTCTCGGCTTGTGACAGTCTGGTCCTTCCCAGCTGCATGGGTTCCTCGAAATTCCTGGGGAGTGGAGGTGGATCAAGGGTACTGGCAGAAGCTTGGGGCTCAGGCAGCAGGACCTCCCCACAGCGTTTGCACTCTCGAATGCGGTTGTATACCCTGATAGCAATGTCAATAGGGGACTCTAGGTCGGGAGCCAGATCCCGGAAGGCTAGTTCATCCTTGAGTTCAAGGGACAGGGCATGGTGGAACGTTGCTATCAGGGCTCGTTGGTCCCAACCACTCTCAGTGGCTAACGTGCGGAACTCAATAGAAAATTCAGCTACACTCCTTGTCCCTTGAGAGATCTGAAGCAGCATGTGATCCATTTCTCCCCCACTAGCAGGGTGATGAAAGACTCAGACAGAAGCCCAGGAACTGGAGGTAAAACAGTAAACATTGGAGAGGTTCGGGACTCAGTTTGCTCTCCTAAGCGTTGTAGGATCCCAGTTAAGATCTGCTCATGTCTGCGAATGGTGGAGGCTTGGCCAGACAGAGCAGCTAATATACAATCCACATTGGAGGCAGGTGGGGCTCCTTCTGCTGGGTCCACTTCCATGGTTCAATCTTGCTGTAATGGGTGTCTGAGGCTGGAATCGAACTCAGGTCTTCTAGTCAACTGAACTACCTCTTTACCTCTGGTCTATGGTGGATGATAGATATCCATTGGACCCAAGAGCAGAAGAATAACAAGCAGGATTTGTCAATCGAACAAAAGGGCATCACTAAAGGTTCCAAGTTCCCAAAGTACAACATAAAAGAAGGCATGCTTCTTTAGTGAAAATACAAAACAAAAGATGAACAGTAACAAAACGAGAAGCTTAACAAACTTGACTTCCTAGGCAAGGATTACACACAATAAGCTAGCTCAAGATTGAATACAAGGCTAAGGAAGAGGCACACTTAAATAGGCAGAACACAAACAAGATAATGACCAGCAGGTGGTTGAAATTAATACCTAATTAGTGGTGACCCAGAGAGTTCTACAAAGGCTGGGCCATCCTAGTGGTTGGGAGAGTCATTACATGAGCAGCAACTAGATGCTAGTGCCTTACAACTACGAAAGCACCCCAAAACAAATTTGTATATAACTGTTCTACTTGTAATTAATAGTTCTCTAATCAGAGATATGTATTTGCTTATTTGTTTTCATATTTCTAATTTGTTACTGAGTGCACCTTTAAATCGTACAAATGGACTGAAACTTGTACTTGAAGTTTATTATTTCACAAGAAATTCCCACTTCAGCATTAATTCCCCATCATTATTCTTTGCATCCCCGATCAATTTGTAGTTCATTGCATTATTCCATTTAACATCATAATGGTGTATCTATCAAATGTGATACTAAAAATACAGTGTATATTACAAACTAACTCTGTGCCCACTTAAAGTGTCTTATATTCCGAATGCGCAAATGAATAAGAATGTTGTACAAAGTCAGCAGTCTCCTGTACACTCACTTCTACACTTGTGAGAATGACAACATGTCTTTCAATGCACCAAAGTCCTTTTAAGCATTCCCTTGGATTTCTGTCAAAACATTATGTCTTTGACAAACAAAGCAGAGGAACGGCATGCCTCAAAGGTTGTTTGTATAAGAGAGCAACATCTGATTCCCGTAGATCTTCTCTGTTGCTCACTCTCGGAGCTGTCAGAGGCGGTGAGTTGAGCGGATGGGACGATTCAGCTGGCAGAGGCCTCTCACCTTGAAACTTGAAGGGTAAATGTGTAGCGCTCTCATTAGGCAACCATTAGATGCACTTGGTTACACACATTTGGTTACCTCTCGTAAGACACTTTCAATGTAGCTACTGTGGCAAGATGATGGGGTTAAATAAGTACTTGGAGCTAAAGCACTTTTTCATGTTCTTTCTCCAAGAGAAACCTGAATAAATGATACCAGCATGAAGACATTCTGCTAATAAAAATGCCTCTTTTCTACTTTCATCTGAGCATGAATAGTAATGTGGGGAGCTGCAAATGCATGTTGCCAGTAGAGGTGAGCTAACTTGGCCTTTTAGTACAGAGGTGTGGGGTGACTAAAGGTAACTGCAATCTAAAGAAGACAAAAACTCTAGAAACATAGAGACTTTGATTGTGCCTTCATCATGCATTGCATTACCTTGATAATGCATTGTTCATGCATTGCGTCATTTTGATCATGTTGATATCAAACAGTCACATATCCTTTTGATGCCATGACCTAGCAGTTAGAGTATGTTCTCATGCTGGAGACTTGTATGAAAAAAAAAAAATCTAAAATAAATGTATTGTCACACAAGCAAGGCCGGTAGAAAACATTTCCAAGACTTTCAAATGATGTTATACCATCAAAATGATCACAATCTCAAAGGATAAGAGTTTGGCTGATTTCAGTACAATGGTCCTGCTGGAAGATGCCATGACTACATTATCTGGGGGTTAAAGCAGATTCTTCAATTCGAAGCAGCATACTGTATAAATGACAAGTATTTCATTATATCATAGTAAATGTTTTGATAGGGCCCAATTGTTTAGAGTGCTCGAAACAGTGAAATATTTTCCCTGTCTGCTGTCTTTGGCTCACTGTAGTTGCTAGATCCATCTGCCAATCTTTGTCATGATGTCACTAGTTTCATTTGTTATGGCATAATTATGTATGCCTTGGTGATGTTTCCAATTTATACTTAGAATTGAGGAATAGACTTTACTTCATTTATTTCATCATTGCAATCAGATACATTCCCTTCAGGAATTCAGTAATCCTTTTATGAAATGTGATTTAAACTGTTCTCCAAGAGATGCATTTCCTTTTTTTCCTAGACAGTAACCACGCTGTTGATTTGACTGTTCAATTTTTTTTTTTGCATTGCAAATTTTTATTCATAAGAACAAACTTTAGTAACACTTAAGAACACATGTTCACTACTAACAAAGCATTTTCCCTGAACAAACTCTGAAATTGCTGCTTATTAATATTTAGTAAGGTAGTTGTAAAGTTTATGTATGGGGTAGCATAAAATTAATTAAGGGATCTAAAATATGGCCATGCAGAATAAGGCATTAATACGTGCTTTATACTAGTACTAGTACTAGTACTAGTAAACACCCAATATGCTAGAAATATGCATGCTAATGAGCAACTAGTTAATAGTGAGAATTAGTCCTTAAAATAAAGTGTTATCCAAATTTTCCGATGTTTTCATGCCGACATTTCTCATCCTGTAAAATATCTTAAACTCAGAAAATAAAATAAAAATTAATTTAAGGACTATGATCTTATCTTTCTTACTCATCGAGTCATTGTTTACCTATTCATGTACCTACAGTAGCCTATGCTTTTTTCAAATGCAATGCTGTTTCTTAAAGTCGAACTAGTGCAAGATGTGCATTTGTGGTTAAAAAGTATATACTAGATAGACCCTTATTCCTCGGCTGAAATCATGTAGAGCCATTTGAGGATGCATTGAAACAATTTGGACATTAAACCCATTGGCCACCAATACATGTCAATTATATGGAGAAAAATTCTGGAATGTTTTCCTTAAAAACCTAAATTTCTTTGCAACTGAAGACAGAAAGACATGAACCTCTTGGATGACATGAGGGTGAATTATCAGGAAATGTTAATTCTGTAAGTGAAGTAATCCTTTAATAAGTTGCCTTTACTTTTAGCCAAAAGCTAAATGGGAATAAATAAATAAAATAAAATAAGGTGTTTTAATTTGATTGATTTATAAATAATGGCGCATGCAAAAGAGCTGTCTAATAGCCAAAGTATTCTGTTACTGTTTTGATGTAAGAAATCGCTGCAAATGATTCAGCGCGTAACTGAACTGTCTGAATAAATCAAACAGAACTGTGAAAAATCCAGACCTTTTCCCTAATCCATTTAATCTTCTAGATAAAAAAAAGACATTCGCGAATCGCTAGTGAACACAACATGTTCGCTGAAATACTGTCAAGGATAATGATTTTCAGGTTAGTATACACTAATCTCCACTGAGAGGCAAGGATTTATCATTCACTAAATCGATTCGTTCAAAACACCGCTGTGTTGGCAGCATTATACATGCAGACACACATATGAGTAGATTTAAACAGCAGATTAGTCATTTAGAGTACAATTTGTATGTCTTGTGTTTAAAGGGCCACACATAACGTATGATTAAAAGGCAATACATCAAAATAAGTGTAACAAAGAAAGCACAAATGAAAAGAAAGCATTAAAATTATAACAGGACGAATGTAGTATGCCTAGATGACATTCATAATACATTTTAATGGTCACTTAAGTACTTATTCAAAAGAAGTATGATATGAATGAGTCATTAATGACTCACTAAAAAGATTTGCTAAAAAAAACCTTTTTTTTCACAAAATGAACCACTACTCTCGTAGAAGCACAACGGTTCCTGTGGCCTTGTTTGGAGATATTTTCATATTGACAAAGCAAAAATAGTGACTTAGTAACGAGTAACTTTCAATATTGTGTCTTAATTGTAATTAAATAATGTTAACTTTGGATTTTTTTCTTAAAGCAATATTGTGCTTACTCTCTTCCCAAAATGCACCACTCCCTACTTGCTTCTGTCAGTTAAAATGTTAAAAGCTTGAAACAAAACATACTCAATCTCTTACTACAACCAGTTCAGTGTTTCAGAAGCTGAACTTTCTTATGCTAAAGCACTTCTTTTATTGCAAACTCGTTTAAGTGATGACATAACACCTCAGACAAACTGCATTATGCATGACATTAATGCCTTATTGTGGTGTGTTGCCCATCAGTATTCAGAAGAGCACACCTGACTGACTTTCTTAATTAGACCTGTGCCTGGATCCTAGTGCTTCCTTTGCACAGTCATATCAGTCATCTTTTACCACCCAATCGGTCACCCCAGCCACCTTACACTGTAACTAATCGACTAAATGTCTTTATTTCAAACAGGTTTCCAACTAATTGACCTGTGGTGGATTCATCAGTGATTACATTTTTCCCACTAATTTCACACCATGATGAGCAGAAGATTAATGAAGTGTATTTTTTGGCTTAATGCAATTTGCGGATTGGTCATGTCATGTTCCTGTGTCAAAGTGGCTAGAGAGTAAAATATTTATGTGCAACGAGAAAAAGGAATGCATTAATAAAGACCATTTAGATGGGAGATTTTTTTACTTACATATGATATTTTTGTCAAAAAAATGCAAAGTCTCTATGAAACAGAGGATGAGTAAAATGAGCTTAAGTCCATTCTGATGACTGCAATAATTCTTGTCACATTCACATTTTGCAAAGTTAAAAAAATGTAAAACTTCAGAATATATCATCCTCTTTCAAGTATTTGATTGTATTGATTGCACTGATATCACTATTGTACTGGGGTGCGTTCCCAAAAACATTGTTAACTAACTAAGGAGGTAAGTTCCATTGAACTCTATTGGTAAAGGCAGTACTTGCGACCATCGTTGCTTTTGGGAAACGCACCTTTGACCATAACATCACCCACTGGCAATCATTTTCTTCAAGATGTGTTCATCAAATTGTACAGTTTGAGAGCATGCAGAAACACCCACCCAGCTTTTGATGAAAGATATTTGCTTCTAACATCATGGCGTTACACAACCACACCACAGGATTTGCCCCAGTTTTTTAAGAAAACAGCATTTTTGAAAAACAGAAATGAAGTTCGCACAACTTTTTTTCCCCACTATGTACTCTGTGGTGCGTCTGCTTTGAATTATATATTTCACCCAGATGAGAGAGATGCCCATGTATTCTGAGCTACACAACCACTTTAGTATAACTTATTGAAGACATACAGGCTGAAGAAGCATTAATGGTTACCAGTGCTCTTTGGGTACCTGTATGCATTGTCACTCGGACCATCTCTGACTGAACTGAACCAACATGTATAATCATTTGTATTTTTCCCTTCAATTTTATTGTCATTGATAGACAGACTGGTTGATTGATTGATTGGTTGGATGATGAATTTCTCCAAAAGATCATCATTTATTCTTTACTGTTGTAAAGTCCTTCAGTTCAAAACTTTCTCATCCAATCCTGGAGTATTTCAAGATTAAACATATTTATCAAAATATGTTTTAGGTTCTTTTAATTTAATTCTCAATCAGCATGGTGAAGTTTAGGTGATCGCAATTCCAACTCTGATCTTAAAGCAATATGCAATTTTGCAGAAACAAAAACAAATTCCACCTGATAAAAAATGTCAGCTTCTTTAACTTATGGACATGCACATGATAAAATGCACATCTTAAAGAGAACATGTAAAAAAACACTGTACACACACTGTACATTCCTAAACCAGGAGTTAACGTTCTTATATGCTGTTGATTAGACCAAGGAAGCATGCAACCTGTTTACATAACGGCTCTAGCACTGCACATCCTGAATGGATTTTTTGGTGGACTACAAAGTTAAGAACCTCTGAGTATCTCTGAAAAAGCTAAAACGACTGTTTATACAAAGCGTGACGTTTCTGTCCAAAACATGTGAATATCTTCTAAATTGCTTTTAAAATTAGGAATTCCTTTATCGAGGGTTTAAAAGCAGGGTTTAGAACAACGATAAACCCTGGGGTTAAGTGCATTGTGCAGAAGAAGTCCAAGAACATAGTTAACCAATTATTATGATAATGTGTCTTAAGGGAGTTACTCTAGCAGTATATGACAGAAATTAGATACACTGACAGTGGCTCAATACAAGGTCAGACTGAAGATCTAAAGAGACTTAAGAGAAAGTCTTTCAACATTCTAATTGATACAGCACATCCCTAATTAATAACTGCATAATCACGCTGACAAATGAATGTAAATTTAAATCAATTTACACTGGATTAATTGCAGGTAAATTGTTATGGGGTTAAGTGACTGGCTGAAGGTCGTACAGTGTAAATATGATCTCATTTCATACTCTTTAACCTTAACCTGCACTAAATAATGAATCCCAGATCCTTGACCATTATTAAAAAAATTATAAAATAGACTCACCAGTCATGCATTAGAAGTACAAAATGAGGATTTGTAAAAAAAAAAAAAAAAAAAAAAAAAAAATGTCATAAGATTTTGATATAGGCCAAGAGAATACTGGTTTTCCTTTGATGTAAACAAAATGTCTCACGAGACTAGCATATTCTCACTGGAGCTTATGCCAGAGATTATCTTACTATTGGGAGATGAGAGGGTCTGTATTATTTCCTATTAAAGAAAGCGTAACAGTCAACTTGGATAATGTGTGCCTTAATAACCAATCACATTACAGCCTTGACATCACTGAATTTCCATCAGAGTTTTCCGAAAATCAATCGCCATTTACAGATAACATAGGAATGAATGAAAAGTGCCATAAGCTGTACCACCTGTCACAAAAAGTCAGTGACTTCTCTTCAAATTTAGTTTTTTTCTCTGTATAAACTCCAAAAATGTTTCAATCCAAAAGTATCGCTTAGTGTAAAACCTGTTGGAGATTAGCTGATAGGCAGTCAGTTCATTAAATGATAACATTTCCTCTAAAAAACTCTCCTTTATTGACATCCATAAAAATAAAAATGCATCTGGTCTCCTTTCCCACGTACTGGCAAACTGGAAGCATTTGCATTAGTCATCACACTTTTTTGTCTAAAGGTTGCAGGCTTGCCTTCTAGTGGCTTTCTGTCATGCTTATGTCCTACTATCTGCTGGAATGCCACTGTCTTCTGTATGTGCGTACGACACCAAGCGGAAGCTAGGTATTACAGTTTATGGAGTTTTGAATATGGATATTTTTCTTACACAAACACATCGCTTCACTTTAGAAGGCCTTCATTAACTCTCTAGAGCCACGTGGAGCACTGATGGATGGACACACTTTTTTAGGGCATCAAAATCTTGACCCCCATTCACTGCCATTATAAAGTTAGGAAAAACCAGGACAATTTTCATTTTTGGGTGAACTCCCTTTAACGTCACTGATGTCAAACCATTTGTTCTTTAATTTCTTCTTAAGAACAGAAGTTAAGTCATACTTACATAAGTGAGACTAAATATTCTTCTTCTTCTTCTTTTTTTTTTTTTTAGCTAAACTATCCTTTTAAGTTCTGCATTCCAGTCGTTCATTAAAGACAGTACTCCATAGCCTCAAACAGACTGTGTTTTCACACTACACTGAATCTGCTAAATACAGTAAGTCCCAGTGTGTCTTGTTAGCTGTGCAGCACACCTGGAGACATTACCACAGTGATGAGGGGTTTGCAGAGCACTGCAGAGCTCCACAATGCGGTGACCTCATTGCAAACGATTATATCAAAACAACTCATTTTATGCAACCGCTTATACTACAGTGTGTGACCTGGCAAAGTTGCAATACATAACCTCAACTTTTGTCATTAACTGAATGCAGTATTTTTCCAAAGTAGATTTAAGGATTTCATCAATAAGATACTGCATTATGCTCACTGGGACTTGTTATAGCAATTGCATATCATTGTTGATTTTCTTTTGGATTTTCATGATATCATCTTTTGTTGATTTTGATTGCTTCCATTGTCCTCATTTATGTCGCTTTGGATAAAAGCGTCTGCTGAATGATTTTTTTTTTAGCAATATGCTTATTAATTAATTATATACAGTATTTTATATCTCAGTATCTTAGGTGATATGCATGCTCTCACTTTGTCAAAGTTTGTCGTCATTATTTTAAAGATGCCATGTCATTTTTTTATTGTACTAAATTATAAAAATACCAGAATATTTGCAGATATGTAGGAAATATGTTGATTTCACATAACCTACTTGTTTCTCCAAAAAACAATGCTAAAGTCAATTATTCTACTTTGACATGTGCGTTCCATGATGGAATGTCTGTTTTTGTTTTGGTCCATATGATTCCATCCACTTCCAACTTACCCAATAGTATTCTGCCACCCCGGGTTGCCAGTTGGTGTATTGCAGCCATGGAAACCAGCAAACGGACTGGTTCAGAGATGACAAATTCTACCTGGCCTAAAAAAACTTTGCATTTATCTAAAAAACTTTATGAGCAGAGGAATATTAAGATGCGGATAAATCAACTCATCTGCCTACAGACAGTGTAAGGCACGTCGCCTTCTACTGTCATTTGTGCTCGTTTATCTTGCACGTCCACAATCTGGCAACCCGAGTGAACGTTGATTCTGAGGAGATGACTCTGAATTTTAGAATGCTTTACCCATTTCAAACACGAGCTGTCAATATTACAATTTTAATACTCACTCTTCTGATGACACTTTTGTTATGCATTGTGAAAATGTGAGCTGTATTTTACTTGCTAAAACGGGTGCCTAGTCTTTTAGTTCAGTACTTCTACTCTATCAGTATCTGTAGAAAACCACCTTTTTAAAAGTGCATACTTTAAAGGTGCTTTCTACTCAGAAAAGAAACAAAAACTATGTGGCATAAGGTCAAGACTGTTCCAAAAATTCCAAAAAGTGTGAAAAGTGGGTCTGGAGTGCTATCGTCTACATCTAAATGATAAATGCTTAATGAGGTGTTGTCAGTTTAGTGCAACAATGCGGTATGCATTTTGAAGTCAACCCTTTGGCAGAATCACCCTTCTGACTGGAGCAACATTTTTATTATATAATGTATATGTCTGTCTCTTTGACGAGGCAGTTTTTTGCAATACTTTTCCCCCTCAGGCCCTGGAGATGACACGACCTTCAAATGGCCATAGGCAGTGCTAGAATAAATGACTCTCTGTGGCAGACCATGAGGTCTTGTGTGGTACAAGTAGTTGCACCAGAATCCTCAGCTCTGACTCAGCTGCCATTCTGATCAATAAAGCAATGCCACAGGGTTAGACACCTGTTTATGTAACTCTACCACAATATCTACCACACAAGCAATCCTTAAAGGGATAGTTCACCAAAAAATTCTAAAATAAATACATTTACTTTGAATACAACTAATAATAATAATCATTTAGAAAAAAACGAACTCAACATTCCTCACCAGTTTTTTTCCAAGACCAAATTGCCTAAGTGATGTTTTACGTATTTATTTTTACAGCGTTATCCTTCACAGACTTACTTTGTGATTTTACTCCCATTTTGAAATCAAAAACAAAACCTCATTAAAAAAATTCACAAGCAAATTGTTGCTTGCCAAACTCCTCTTAAGGGTTCAGTGATAATCTAATCCTGCCCACATAGGAATATCTGTTATTGCAGTATATTATTCTATATGCAGTATATTATTATTATTATTGGGGAAGTCGTGGCCTAATGGTTAGAGAGTCAGACTCCCAATCAAAGGGTTGTGAGTTCGAGTCTTGGGCCGGCAGGAATTGTGGGTGGGGGGAGTGCATGTACAGTGCTCTCAATACCATGACTTAGGTGCCCTTGAGCAAGGCATCGAACCCCCAACTGCTCCCTGGGTGTGTGTTCACAGTGTGTGTGTGTGTGTTCACTGCTCTGTGTGTGTGCACTTCAGATGGGTTAAATGCAGATCAAGAATTCTGAGCATCTCATAATTTATTTTGACCTTTGTTGAATACTAAACCTACAATAAGTATAAGTTGTGTAGTATCTGTTCTTATCAGTTTAATATCTAAGGGGGGAGTCGTGGCCTAATGGTTAGAGGGTTGGACTCCCAATCGAAGGGTTGTGAGTTCTAGTCTCGGTCCGGACGGAATTGTGGGTGGGGGTAGTGCATGAAGAGCTTTCCACCTTCAATACCACGACTTAGGTGCCCTTGAGCAAGGCATCGAACCCGCAGCATAAATGGCTGCCCACTGCTCCGGGGGTGTGTGTGTGTGTGTGTGTGTGTGTGTGTGTGTGTGTGTGTGTGTGTGTGTGTGTGCGTGCGTGCGTGCGTGCGTGCGTGCGTGCGTGCGTGCGTGCGTGCGTGCGTGCGTGCGTGTGTGTGTGTGGTGCATTTCGGATGGGTTAAATGCAGAGCACAAATTCTGAGTATGGGTCACCATACTTGGCTGAATGTCACTTCACTCACTCACTCACTCATAAGTTTCATTGTCTGGTGAACCGTCATTGTGGATTTTGACCTTTATTCCAACTTTCTGTGTAAAAAAAAGATCAGTTGTTAGTCCAAGTACTGGCATCCCATCTAAAGGAAAAATAGAATATAATGAGCACCCTATCAGTGTAAGGTACGAATTCTAACTTTCCTTCAATATTCACATAAAGACATAAATATATAATATATGTAAGTCTTATTTATTTCACTGAACAGGCATCCTCTGTTAATAATTGCAACTTGAACACCGGTTGAAAAATGAATTCCATCCAAATAGTGCTTGAGATTGGGCCGTCTGAAGATCATTTCCAAATGATCCTATCCAAACCCCCCCCCCCCCATCTCTCTCTCTCTCTCACACACACACACACACCTACTTCAATCAGGGTGATCAGGCTATCTATCTCCTTTAAGCAGCCATAAGGCCTTATTGTCGCTTACTCTTTGTCTCTTGCTCCATTTCTCCCTCTCTCTGTCCCTTTCTGAGCTGATATTGTTTGATATGGTGTGATAAATCATACTATTCCACTATCGGGTGTAAAGTGATTCGAGTCACAATCAGAAGGTGTGTAATCCATAATGTGTGCCACACACTGTCTCACGGGGGTCAGACGTGCAGCCAGAGAGTGCTGAAAACTTCATTGCTGAAGTCTGCACTTAGACTAGAAGTCCTTGCAGTGCAAACACATCACCAGATAACCACAATATCCATTTTTGTGTAGTACTCCTACGCGTTCAATATAACCACCATTGAATCATTTTCTTTTAAACCTGAAAGATACAGTAATTGTTAACCATTTAGTGCATCAATAAATATTTGTCTCCACCAGCATTATGGATGTCAGTATAACCAATTATTTGTTTTAGAAATAAATGCTTTGAAACCGTCTTTGTTATATAAAATGCTATTTAAATAAATGTAACTTGACTGCCACAAAGACTGGTTATTATTAACCAATAGATTCATTGCTATTTGAACATCATTTTAGGCCACTGTTTTTACCTCTTACTGTATTGTAACCTTTATATTCCAGTTATTAATACAATTGTTAACACAGTAATTTAAAAGTGGTTAACTACTGCTATGGTAATTCAAATCTAATAATAGATATGAGAAAGAAGCATGAACATAGTGCCGGTGGTTTTTCGGGATAGTGTTCCTTCACAATCCACTGCAAACTCACATTCAGGTCCAGTTGTATACTGGCATGAAACATATTTTCTAATCAACTCCCGGTGGATAAAAAGTAATTCATTTCTCACTGATTCTTCTATTTCACTTGGAAACCTGTCACATTATGGAAACTGAATGGGTTGCAAAGGTCAAGTCAACTGGAAAATGATTGGCTGAGAAAACTGGCATAACATGAAAGAGAGGAAATGACATTCGATGACTTGTTTACTCAAATATCATCTGACAGCATGCTGGTTCAGACTGATGTCAGACAGTACCAAAGTGTGTCAAGTCAATTTCATTTGTATAGCACTTTTCACAATATACATTATTATTATTCACAGTGGTATTTTTATGTTGTATGCTATGATAAACTGTTGCTTTTTTGGTTATGTAGCATGCATTTTGGTTATGTATCTTGCAACTTAATAAATGCACTAACAAGACAATGAGATTTCTTTAGAAATATGATGGTACATTAGAGATGAATATGTGCAACACTCAGGCTCTGCCAACTATCACATACTTTTGCATGTTTGGAGACAAGAAAAGCATGAAACATGCAATAATAAATACAGCGAGTGTGCATGGTTGCATTGTCAGCTACTCACCTGTATGACTTCATGCTACACAGTCTGCCACCTCTTTGGCAAGATCCATCAAAATAAAGCGCAGGCACGTCTTTTGACATCTAGAAATGAAGGTAATGTTCTGTCTGTGCCTCCCTTGGAAACCCATGGCATGGTATTATGGGTGATTTGTCAGCACTCAGTGGACCCATAGCACCATGTTCTCTGACACACGCCAGGCAGTGCAGCAACGCTCAACTTGTTCTTCGTCTCTTGTACTGTGCCAAAGGATTTCAAGCACTGTTTGAGGAAATTCTCTCAATGCAGTGGCCCCAGAAATGGCGCCAAGAGTGATGGGAATGTGTCAGTGGTGGATGATCCTTTATGCTTCTGTGGTCTCTGTCTTGACAAGTTAAGAATCTTTCTGGTGATTCTTAACTTATTAATCAACAAGGGCAGAGCAAAGATTTCAGTTTCAAATGGTGAAACACATTGACAATTAGAAATTAATTAGTAATTTTTCATGTTGTTTAGTCTATCAGTTCAAAATAATATTCAAGCAATAGTTCACCCAAAAATGAAAATTTGCTGTAAATTTACTCACATTTCTTCAAGAAATGTTCAATTTCTTAAATTGGTCACCAGTGTAACCTCTGCAGTGAATGGGTGCCATCAGAGTGATGAGTCCAAACAGCTGATAAAAACACCAAAATAACCTAATCCACACCACTCCAGTCCATAGATTAACATCTTGTAAAGCGAAAAGCTGTGTGTCTGTAAGAGAGAAATCTCTGTTGGTTTAAAGTTTAAATCTTAATGGTGGATTTATTTTTGACACACAGCTTTTTGATCATTTGTTTATTGTTTGCTTATTATTTGTTTGATTATTAACTAATGGACGGGAGTGGTGTGGATTACTTGTGGATTATTGTGATGTTTTTATCAGCTGTTTGGACTCTCATTCTGACGGCACCCATGGACGGGAGTGGTGTGGCTTACTTGTGGATTATTGTGATGTTTTTATCAGCTGTTTGGACTCTCATTCTGACGGCACCCATTCACTGCAGAGGATCCATTGGGATGCAATGCTAAGATTTCTCCACAAATACTCCTAAAATGTAAAACAAACACATCTACATCTTGGCTGGCATAGTTGGGAGAACTTTAACTTATAACTTGAAGATGATTTTGAAACTTTGACCCAAAGTGTTCACTTCTGGTTTACAGAGTTTAAAATGATGCGTGATGCAACTGAGCCATTTGGTCAGTTTTGCCATTAAAGAAAATATATAAATGAAAAAAAAAAAAACTCAGTGCTAAATAATATGAACAAGATAACCATTCACTGCCAACCAATCACTGTCACTCTTAATATTTTAATATGGTAATCTATTCTATTTTGGCAAAATGCACATTGAATACAGTTTAAAACCATGAGAGGCTAAAACACACGAAGCTGCAAAGCAGTTTAATGAAATGTAAATGAGATTCGTATTTCATTGTGTTGAACTGCACGAGGAGCAGAATACATTTCGTGACCTCTTTCAAGGCAGAATTTTAGATCCCTCGCTGACCTTTGATGTCTTATTAGCAAAGCCTCAAATTCTCTCTCTGATTTACACAATGCCATATCACAGCTTTTCAAAACACAGAGAAATCATAATGCCGTGAATAGATTTGAAAATACAGAGACCATGAAGAATACAACAGGAAAGTATCTGACATGGGTAAAAGACCTTGAATATGTTTATTTCTTAGGTTGTGCAATCTTTACAAACAGTGCCCTAATTCCTTATATTTTTGTATGTCTTATTTATGAAATATGCACGAAACCCAAAGCTTATACAGATCTCCTCATGGCAATGTGATCTACTTTGACGTTTCGTATTTGTTGTGTAAACATCACTGGACTCTGCCTGCATATTTCTGGGACATTTTCAGAATAAATGACTATAATAATGCATCACCACACATTCACACACAGATTCGCTGTTGTTGTAATCAGACGCCATGAAACTGCCGCATAATGTGACGTACTCGTGAATGAAACAAAATGAGGACAAAATGCAAGGACCATTCCATTGGGAATTGATTAGATTGCAAAAATGGGCTGTTTCATATCTGAATAAGAGATTGCAGCTGTCTTGGATGAAAAAGGAATCAGTTCATGTTTATCTTAGCCTCCACCTCTCAGGTTCACCCTTGAAAGGAGCTCATCATATCCTAATGATAACACTTAAGCTACATTGAATTACTGTACTAACTGGCATTTCAAAGGTTGTGTCACCCACAATAGCAATAGCATGAAGTAATGCCTAAATAGCTTTCATTTTCACCAGCTGTACTGTCAGACGAAAAGGAAAACCTTTTCAGAGGAAGAGCGAGTTATTACTGTACTTTATTTGGATGAATGATTGTCAAGACAAACGTTTTTCTTTGAAATGAAGTGAACTGCTGATTCAGGGAGCAGAGACAGTTAATAGGACCGATTTAGATGTCATGTTGTCCTTAAATCTGACATAAATGATCGGTGTTAGCTGGGTCCAAGCAAAGAGGGAGCTGTTGCATTTATGGTTGGGAATCATTTTTTTTTAAAAGGTGGATGTTAAATGCATCACAATCTTCCCTGATTTTTATTTTCTAGCCTTATATCTCTCATCCTGCAAAGATTTTGGATTAAAACCTGCATAGTGAGCTGTGATATTTGACAGAGGTGCATTAATGAAGGGAAGTAAACATGTAGAATGAGTATTTTCTGTTTACTTGGAACTTTTACTGTTTGCTTTATTGAGCCCCTGGTTTGAAAACATACACCCTTTCATTATGATATTTGTCATCTTATCAAACTATAATTGCCTTTTAAATTTATGGTACTTATAATGGTTAAATTAAGTATTTGAAGTGACAAGGATTTGTACAATTTGTACAATTCTCTCCCCTTAACTGCTCAGCTTGGCATACTGTTAGCCTGCTAGCATATTGTGATGATTATCTTTTATCACTTGTAAGAACATGCGAATAATATGATATTGTGGTAACAATAGTTGCTTATCAGCATGCATATTACTAGTATATTGGCTGTTAATTAGTACTTTTGTAGTTATTTTAATTATTGATTTAATAATTGACAGAACACATTAATAATTCAGAAAAATGTAATGTAAAACATACCACATTTAGCCAGGGGAGATAATTTTCATCTGTATTCCCAGGCAGGGTTGATATTTAATAAATAAAATAATAAAAGAACTAAATATATAAACAAACAAAAAAATTGACATACATAGAGCATTTGTAAAACTAAAATCACAATAAATGTCCACAATTTTGATTTGACAACAACCAAAATGTTCTTCCTTTTTTAGTTAACAAATTTTCTTCCATTTATTGATGCAGAAATTGCACCATATATATTTATTTTTTGTTATCTTCTATTTTATTCTATTCACTTACAGAATTATTATTGATTTCATTATATAATCTTTATTTGTTGCTTGTGCAAGTGTCTACAAATGAAAGAATGTAACTGAAAATGTTGCAATTGAGCAATCAGCCGTAGATATTCCAGTGAAAATGTCAGCATTAGATGTGTATGCATACATAAGTGTTGTTTTTATTTCAATAGATAACATGTCTCATATTCAGACAAGGAATGCCTAAAACATCTCTTGGTTCTTCAGGAGTACCGCGTGCATCACACTAAATAATTGAACAATGTAGCGGTTAAGAGTGAAATATTTATGCATTTTCTGCAAAATAAGGGAGGGTTGGATATTGTGATTGAGCTCACAATATCTGGTGGTTTACGACGGCACTCAAACCAAGCTGATTCAAGTAGTGCTTGTGTTAAGCGCCGGAGTGCGGGCGGATGACGGGGAAACAGAAGTGGGTAAGATCAGACGAACCATCACAACCTCTCACAGAATGTGTCACGTGGTCACAGATTTTGGTACAGTAAGTCATTAAAATGAATCTGTGATGAGATGAGCTCATGTAACCGCCTCCAGACTGCATGAACCCATTTGCCTCTTTCTGCATCTGCTAAATGTGATTGTCATAAACAAAATTGTCAGGCCCAATTACTTTTAGTCATATTGCTAATAAAATACTGTGTTTTAAACTGTGGCAACATTGAACATCTCATATGGCTGCTGTTTACATTTCAAAGCTAAAAGAATAAAATACTACTGAATAAAGTGAGGCTCCTATTCTTCATATTACTGCGCTACATTTTTGCCTTGACATTAAATGTGAAACAAATGGGTTCAGCCTCCCTAGGAGGACTGGAAATGTGCAACAATGAGGTGTTAAACTGAAGTCAATTGAATTTGGTTGCAAGAGAGCTAAAGATGGAATCATTCCATAAAGAGGCATTGATAGAACAGACCGTGACATACAAAAGATCCAGCACAGACACACACTAGACATGCTCATGTCATGTCATGTTATTTTACAATCCCTGTACATATGCATTGGTTTATGTGATGTAAAATGAATCAGTTGTAGATCAAACAGTTGATTTATCGGATGTTCTTTTCATATTCTGTACTGATTTTGGGCAATTAATTTAAGCATGGTAAAATGCGTTAAATGTGTTAAAAAAGTATCACGCACTGTAGCTGAAAGCATTACATTCACTGAACTACTGATCAAATAACATGCAGATGGGTATATGCAGAACTTGGTGAATTATTAATAATACAACCAGATGTTACAACAACAACAAGAAAGCAATGAATCCATGCTTACATTTTATGTTTTTAGATCTAAATCAAAAATGAGAATCAAAACTTTAACTTTAACTTTATTGCTGAATTTTATCATCAAACTATGGCTATTAATTAAACAAATTCCATGTGGTTACAAAAACAAGTAATGAGTGTAATGCATGTATGTCTTTGTATTTAGATTAAAATATATGTATATACACGTTTGGAGGATGCTTTCATTCAATTCAGATTAATTCAAGGTACATATTTACTGACCACTCATCAGGAAAGTGTTTAAAACATGCTTTGAAATAAAGTTTGGGGCTTTAAAATCAGCAAGGTTATTATTATTTTTTTAAACATTGACTCAAACCTTCCACAAAAATGTTCAGCAAACATAACAGTTGTCCTAGATGGGTCATTTTTTAAGTTTACTGCAGTAATGTTTCATATCACTTTTATATGTAAATGTACAATGCACTGCATGCCTGTCATATTAAAGCCTACTGTATTATATGTACATTTCCATGGTCTGAAAATTATTAATGTCATCTGATACATAAATGTTACTTTTTTTTTTTACAAGTAAAAGGCCAACAGGTGTCTTTTCGCTGTGAAACTGTGATGATTTGTATAAATTAACAACTTTTAAATTGTCAGTAATATTTAAAGACGGACACTTTGTTACAGCTGCTGGTGTGTAAATGATGCGCACGAAGGAGACGATACACTAAAGGGTTCTTTTAATAATCATGGGAGAATAAGGACACAGCCAACATAATACAATACATCAACTTAATCACGGACAAGGAGGAACTCAAAAGACAGGGTATTTAAGCACGAGGGGAGAAATCAGGTGAATGGAGACAGGTGGGGATTAATCAATTAACCAAACAATAACAGGAAAATGACCAAATAAGGAAACAGAAAGTCAATGAATGTAACACACTTACTGGACTGAAAGAACTTATGTTCACTTGATTACCCATGCATCATTTTTTTGGAAAAATCATGATAAATATTAAACATGATACATCAGGGGACGAAGAACGTTTAATTATTCATCTCCATGTATTTTACATTTCCGTCACATTTTGTGTTTTGCCCCTATAATAAGAACTATATAATTTTTTTAATAAAACGAAGCATTTTAAAACAAATATTATTGGGAGATATACAGTAGAGTGACAACTGATATTAAATGCATTTTGTGTGAGTAGATCGTAGTAGATCTCATTGATTTATTTACTATCAGAACCTCAGTTCTCTTTTTGGTCATATAAATATCAGCAACTGCACCAAAGTTCATATTATTATTATATTCATATTATTTTTTCCTTCTCAAGTATGAGCTCCATATCATACTATATGAAGATTATACATCAAATACGATACTAAACAAAAGCACAAAATGCTCATTCAAAAAAAGTGACTTTTGTAACTATTATTTCACATGTCAGTCTTTTAATCACTACGTAAGGTCTGGTCAAATTCTCATATTATAACTGATGAACTATAGATCTTTTTAAAGATTCACACTTTTCTGAAGGCCCTCACTAGCCAGCACTTGTGACCCGTCGTGTCTTTTAGTCACATTACTCAGGTTAACCGATCTGCCAGCAGCTCTCGATGGGCGTGACAGCAGTCTTTACACCTGGCTGGAGCCCGTGGATCCTGAGGGGCCGTGCCAGGGCGTGGAGGCATGATGAATAACAGATGTTTCCTGATTGGCTGTGCCATTTGTCATACACCTGCCTCGCCTCAGCCGCAGAGAGCTCCACAATATGTCACTGTCGCCGGGCGGATGGCCCCAATGCATCACCCCATCTAAGCAACACTCAGCTCTCCAGATCCTTCTGCTTTTATAGAGTCATATTTCTCCTCCCAGCGAAAAAAGAAAAGAAAACCGGACAGCTCATGTTTTTCTTTCTTTTTTCACTCAGTATGTTCTTAGCTCAGGGGTAAGGTCAAATGGACACAGTTGGTTGGGTTTTTAATGTAAGTTGCGCTAGGCAGACTGCATTAGCAAAGCTGTGTCATGTTCAAACCGCAGTGAGAAGGCCTTTAAGCACCCCTTTAAAAGTCTTAAATGTAAAATTGTCCTGACATCAGTAACACCACAATCTATTCAGAACCCTGAATGTTTCATTTGCTTTGGTTATTTGGTATTTGATATGGCAGCTTTTCCATTGGTTATGTGATTTTCAGTTCAAAGAACATGATTCGTGGTGTGCAACATTGCCATTTCTTAAATGATTATACACTTAACTACGAGGTTCAGCACATTATTTTACACATTAGGTATGCTAAAATAACAATTAAAAATGTTTACAGCATGTACTACACTAATCAAGGTTAAATGTTCATTTCTACATATATTAAAATTCATAGTTTAAGTTGCATAAATTAATATTAAAGCATTTTAAAATGTATTAAGAATCAGCATCTTCAAATAGTGGGTTGTTAGTTTAGGACAGGGTTTGTTCTCGGTAAATACAACGATTTAAAATGATTTTAGTTCACTGAAATGAAGATGATATGAGGTCAAATAAAATATAAATGTTAAACTTAAACTTAAAAATGTTGCCTTGGGATCTAACTGAAATTAAATAAGATAGAGCTTGTACAAATACGGCTCACTGGCAAAATATACAATATAATAAAATGGAATATTAGCAGTATGCACATTTCTATCAAACAAACAAACTGATACATACATGCATACATAAATAAATAATAGTCGGCATGTAACTATGAATGGTCATTAATAAAGAATGGTGCAGTTACAACATCTGCCAGCATGGACTAACTAGTACAGCACTTACTGTAAATCAGTGTTTTTTTACCTTTTTGACTCCAAGGCCCCCTACTGTTGACAACAATATTATGAAAGCCCCATTACTTTATTAATTTATGTTTTAATTGATTAAAAATAAAGATTTTTTTAAGCAATACATTTACTTAACTAAAAATTAAATAATAAAAAAAGCACTTGAGAATCACATAACACCTGCACCTCTAACTAATGAACTTCAGAGCATAACACACACTGTACCATTCGTGCTACCTTACATCACTAACACAGGCTGAGAGGTGAGCAATGACATTTCTAAGTGACTTAATACTGAGACAGAAAAAAAATCCCAATGACTTTCAAATTAAGGATAAATCTGGAGTGAGTCATATCTATGAATCAGCAGGACCTAGCAACTATCACAAACACCATAGCAACCACACAACAACAAGCTTACAACCAGAACAACATCCTGCCGTGCGTTTCCAACATTTCATGAACTAATGTGCCGGCTCTCATATTGAGTTGCTTAATGTAAGAATAATGCATTTTAATGCATCCCAATGTGAAGACAAACCTGAAAATCAAATTAGCAATCAAAGAAACCAACAAAAACCCTGAGTGAGCTTTTGCAAGAAAAGGCCGAGATCAGCGGGAAATAAAATAAATCATAAAGGGGAAGCCTGTAGAAGGCTTTGGGTTTTTGAAGTTTTGATCTTTTGATCTTCGTGTATTACTTCTTCTTTTATAATCTATGGATGAAACGCTGATCTCTAGCCATCGTCCGAGGTCACATGTTGAATATGCTGATTGTCTGGTGTCATATCTTCTTTATAAGAGTAACCTGGCTGACATCTGACATGGGCAAATCTTATGTATGTACTTCACTTCACTTCACTGTACTTCGAGCTGCTGCTCAGCTTCATATTCAGCTTTCAAAGAACTAAAGAATTTACTCATTCCATACAGTGTTGCCGTAAACACACTTCTGACCTGAACTTCTGACCCTTCTGACCTGAAAAGTGATCAAAAGGAAGCCTGAACATTTTTGTAAAATGTTATGATTGATATCTAAGATTTCTCGGCCGCATTATCATCTCTGGTTCAGCCATGAATAATTGAAGAGAATGTGTTTTCTCTTTGCACATCTTATTCTGTACCTCATATCCAGGCATTATTCATGCTTGAATCTTTAATGCTGTGATACTTGAATGGAGTGGTGCTTTGTCTCGATCAGATCAGCTCTGCTTACATCAAACAACAGGCTGCAGGATTACGCACAGACGGCTCGGGTGAGTATTATTAGCACTCAATCACAGACATTCGTGATGACAACCAAGTTAATGTACGTGAACAGCTTTTTCCCAGGAATTACTTGAAGTATTTTTGACTATCAAACAACAGACTTTTACTTTATACTTGAATACTATTCATTCGACCTGAGCCAAGATTAAAGTCATAAAACCTCTAGAAAGCTATTCATTAGCTAACGTTAACGTGGATGGATGGATAGGTCTGATCTATCTGATCAAGTTGGATTTTTCTGCAGTAATGGTTCTTCTGGTGGAGAGGGATATATTTTACTCTCCATTAAATATCTGATTGGACACAGTGATATATAAGACAGTGATTGTTAAGTGTTTTATGTGGGTTTGAGATAACAGAATAATCACTTATTCTGGCCACCACATGAAGAGGAAAGCTACATTTAGCATGTCTCATTAAGATCTCCGCTGTGATTTAGTGCCACTTTATGGACTCACCTGCTCAATGTTTTAGTGCAGTATTTGCAATTGGGGGGAAATTACTTTTACTTTATAATACCATCATTTAAATATAGTTAAATGATGGGGAAATGTGACCGTATATATTGAGACACCACAAAAGTATGATTTAAGGATAATATTTGTGTTATAAGATAAAGTTGATTTAATTTTGCTTAACCAAATATCCATATTGTTCAGTGCTTGAAAAATCATGCTAATTCAAGAGCACCTCTTATGACCCATGTTTTTCATCTTGCTAACAATTAATTTAAAAATGCATAAGAATGCATTTACATAATTTCCAAAAGCATCATGACATTAATAATAAATAGTTTTATTTTTATACACTAGTTTGTAATTTAAAGGAAATAATAATATAATAAAAATGTAAGAAATAAATTGAGTGGATCACTATACTTCAGTATTGTCTTTCAGTAAATGTAAATGTCTTCTTTGGAAGCATCGCAAAAACAAATTCAAACAGATCTCCATTACTTTTTCATTGATTTGTATTAAAATAATAATAATAATAATAATAATAATAATAATAATAATAATGCTTTAATACCTCTGTTCTGAATTACTAAATTATGGAAATAAAAATGAACTGAGTTTATAATTAAAACCAGCAAAATAGATCTTATCATAAAATATCTTAAAATGTATATTGTTGTTAATAATATGTGATTCTGCAATAAATCATGACCCTGTCCCAGAATAATATATATTTTTTTAAAGTTAAACTGCTGAACATAAAAAGCATCTTTAAAAAAATTGCAGTGAAATGCAAAAAAAAAAAAACAACAACCGGTAAGACACATATGCAAACAATTTTTTTTAAAAAAGCCTCTTTTTATTATATCCGTGCATTACGTCTGCCTTTAATTATTTTTATTTGGAGGCTCTTCTTGATTATTAACATTCGATTATTAAACAACATACTATCAATTAATTTAATTTAGAGCCCTAATCAAGTCACCAAAAGCTACATACATGGCATCTAAAACTTGGCATGGCATGCAAGGAGAAAAACATACACAGCAGCAAATGAAACAGCAGTCATATGAGATATTCATGCGCATACCGGCCTCTGCAGCCAATAAAACCACAAAACCCTCAAAGGCATAAGTAAATCAATTTATTGTTGCAAAGATGATGCTAAAAATTACATCTACCCTGAAGCAAGAACATTTGCATAGTGACTTAACTGACCGTGTGAATGCTCATTTTAATAAATGTGATTCAATTGTGTATTTGTACTGCATTGATATGAAAAGCATATTTGGCCAAATGCAATAAAGAAAAAGAAAAAATCTGCAAGCCCTTAGGAAACAAAAAGTAAATACAATATCTCGTTGCCTCTGAGGAGTGCTGAGAAACTTGGAATGAGATTAAAGATTAATCTTCTCTGTCCCCTCTGAAGATGCTTCGGCACAATTCAGAGGTAACGGCACTACATTTTAAGCTTGTTCTATGCACAGAAGATCCAGAAGGACTCATTTCTATTCACTATATACACTGTTGTTAAATATGGCATCTGAAGATCTAAAGATCAACTATAAAACCAATGAAATGTTTACTATTAAGAATGCTTGACAATAAAACAGACTGAATTCATGTAAGAAAGCTTAATTTATTTAATATACTATGAATTAAACTGATATGCAAAGATTAGCCAACCATAATGAAATGTATATATAGAAGTCTCAAAAGTGCAGCAGGGTCATGTTATTATCATGTCGTAATTAGTGCTCTCGATCAATTAAAAAAAGTAACTAATTAATTGCAATTGTTTTCTGAAATTAATCATGATTAATCCCTCCTAAAGTTTTTAATATACTTTAATATTGCAATAATTTCACACTCAATCTTCAAATTAATGTAGAAACGACAGAGTATATTCAGAATATTTGTTTAATGGCATCTTTTGTATGTCTGAAGGTGAGTATACCAATACTATTGATGTCTCTATTAAATAGTTTTTCCCCCTAATATTTAACCATTGTATACAGCCAATCAATATTACATTAACATTTATTAGACTTTAAGAAATAACAACTTAAGTGAACTAAAATGCTGACTGCAAAGTCATTGCCTGATAGGGCATCCAAAACAATTATGGATGTTAATTCTATAAGCAATATCAAAAACAAAACTAGCTGTAGACAAAACACAAGACATCTCAACACAACAAAAGCTATGCTTTGCTATATTTCAATGTGCACTTTTCTGTCTTTGAGAGGTTGATTTTTAATAAACATACCAGATGTGATATTATTTAAAAACTACTTTTCAAAAGCATATTGTATTAAATTCTTAATTTAATATATGAAACTAATATTCAACCCAACTTTGGGTCTAATATGGACTAACCCAACTATAAAATTTTAAATAAAATGTTTACCGCAAAAATTGGTTTAGTTCATATTTGACCCAAAGTTTGGGTTGAAACAATCCAGCATTTATTTACTCAACACAACTATAGTCTAAATGAACAATCCATTTCGGTATTAAGTGTGAAGATGATTTCTATTCACCCATCTTATTTTATCTGGCCTTCAACAAACACATACATGTGAATCAAAACATGTCTTCCCATCAGCCTTCAGATCCTGTGCTGATTCTGCTCAATGGCCAGAGAGAAGCGAGAGATGAAAGACTTAAACAAGGAGAGGCACTCAAATATGTATGAAAGCACACATCCCTCTCACAGACAAGAGAGGGAGTGTAAGGTGCTGTCAAGGTGTTTGATCGATGTAATGGAGTCCGTTTAAGAAGCGGTGGGTGCGTGGCCGATTCCCTGGAGCAGAGAGAGAGTGAGTTTGATATGATAATGCACCTCGTGCCAGTTCTGTGCGCCATGCCATATGCCCATCCTTTCATTGGGGGGATTGGTGCAGATGGTTGGACTCGCTGCTAATAAGGGGAATAGAGCAGGCTGGGAAAAGGGATGAAGGAATCCCTGGTGCAACACTAATGACAAACCCACTGACAACACCTTCAGTCTAGAACAGCAGGGTCAACTTGTCCTGCCTTCTTCCAAAAATCACAGAAATCTGTCTTGTTGGCTACAGGCTGAACTCCTCCTTGACTCTTGAATAATTGATGTAGAGGTAAAGTAAGTGAGTCATTTCTGTGCCAATTGCGGCACCACATGATAAAATAATGATTGTTTCCAAACAGGTCTCATAAGGGAAGAGTGCTCATAAGAGTCATTTGTTTGTGAATCAGTATTGAGCATGCTGCAATTTACTAGACTATAGTATACTAGTTAGAACCTGCTCGCATTTATTTGTATGTGAATACCACTGGTCTTACTGCATTTGATTCATTTACAAACAAAGAAAGAACTCATAGTCATTTTTGTTTGTGGATTGGCACAGGTCTCACTCATTTTTTGGCCACGAGAAATACATGTAGTTCCCTCAACATAAGAAATCGTGGCCACGAGAAGTGGATGTTGTTCCCGCAACCTCATCTCGAGGCCATGACATAAGGATGTCGTTACCTCGACAAAATGATCTCGTGGCCACAACATAATATGATGTTCCCACGAGTTAATATGTCTTTCCCACAAATTAATATCTCGTGGCCACGACATATTATCGCGTTCCCACGAGTTATAATTTCGTGGCCACGACAAAACTAAGCAAACCGAACCAAGTCACCTTACGGCACCGTAATTTTCTCTCCACAATATGCTCTTCTGTATCAGCGGCACCACAAGGATAAGTTTACGTACATTTTACGACGTGGGGGTAAGTGATTAAAGAGCCAGTAAGATGAAAATTCTAAGCTTCCTATCACAGTTTATAAGTCCTGTACATTAGGTTTAAATCCATCCAAGGTTAAAAAAACATTGTCATTTTGTCAAAATATAATTTTAAAATTACCTCAATTCTCTGAGATCCCCAAACGGTTCGCGCGAAGCTGTTCAAAAGATTCAGTTTCCTTAAACCCCACCTTTCGGTAGCATACTGTGCTCTGATTGGTCAACTAACATAACCAGTTTGGATTGGTTGTTCGGCACACAACTTCATGGTAAACAATGCGTTAGCATCTGTTTGGGGTGAATTATGTCTTATTCCTCTCACCGCGAAGCAAACAGTAAAATAAAAAACTTGAACAGTCTCGCTGCTTTTTCTTCTGTGTGGGTGTATTCAAGCCGCGCGCTTCAGTTTGAATCTGAATAGCGCGTTCAGCGCGGGGGCGTGGTCACATTAGATATAGTGAAGGGAGACATGAAAAATAGACATTGCGTTGTTATCATATGGATTACGTGATCACAGAATATCTGTTTTCGGCAGCACTTGTTTAGTTTTAAAGTAGACATGTCAAGCTTTCTATAGATCTCTCTCTCATGTCTCTTCGTTGAGTTTTCACGGAGTTACACTTCATTTTAATGACGTGTTTGTACATGACGATCAGCGCAGACAGGCTGCAGACAGCACACATACTGATAAGACGCTCAGGAGAAAACAAACACATAACTTCATAATCATACTTCGCGTTGTGATTCGGAGATGCTTGTTGGTCTAAATAAAGCTGGTAATGAACCCTCTTTTATGGCCAAACGCTTTGAAAATCCCGCCTTGTACTCACCGAGATTAGAAAAGCAGTCATCAGTGAAATGTTGTGAACACAACAAAAGGGATTTGTTTTACTGCTCTGGTATTGTGGTGAAAATGAATTTTAGACATTGGTTCTTCTGATCTTCATTCTTTGGCAGTGAAAATAAAACAAACTTGCCTTTACGATTAAAAACACACTGTCTCCTCGACATGATGCTATCACACCAAACCAGAGCATCTGTGTGTGGGGGTGGGGCAGGTCAGAGCTTCAGTTTCTCCCAAGACGGAAGGCGGAGATTATTATGCAAAGTGTTCCTAGTGACGTACATAGAGATTTGAAATCTATAACGACTCGTTTCAGCGATTCAGAGTCGACTCCTTACTTTAGACGCCAATAACTTTATAAATCGTGTACTTTTTGGTTTAATTACTTTGCACATTGTTTACACTGATGGACAGCTACATCATACACTGGAATACAGGTCATTTTTGATTTCCCATCTGTGTGGCTCTTTAATGACAAAATGTTCAATTTGGTGTAGTATCCCTTTAAACGTTTACCTTTAAAAAAAAAAATACATTTCTATTTCCATTAACGTTTAATTTACTTCAAGCAACAAACTGTTTTTTATGGTTTTAGTTAACTTACCCTCTACAGCTTTAAATAATTAAATTTTTGTTATATTTCTTATCAGGAATGAATGACTGCGTGGCTTGTATTCAAACCGAGGCTGAAAGGAAGGTCTACACAAAACTGCACTGCATCCATTTGAAATTGACCTGCAACTGAATCAATAAACATGATTTCTGTTCATTTCTTTACACTCCACCTACTAATAAAAGGATTCAGAATATAATTCCTTTGAAAGCAGTGAGGTCAGAGCACAGAGCATTATTGATGGAAAGTTTAAGGCCTTATGGGTATCAGCACAGTCTCTGCTGATATTTCCATGCTTGCTTTCTCACTGTCAGCGGCCATCTGCTGTGTCAAAGTGTAAGCAGTGTTAAGTGATGGCAGTGTGGGAACGCTGGGTAAAGATTAATTCTCTCTGACTGGCATACAGTTCATGCAACAACTCAATGCTGTCTTTAATACCTGGACAAGCATTGATTTTCCATGCAAAGACCATCTGCATGAACGGTGAATATCAAGAAAGAACAATAATTCAATGAATGATTTTCAGAAAATCATCTCTAAACTAAAATAAAAATTAGACACACAAGACACTTATTCATGGACTGGAGCCTTGTGGATTATTGTGATGTTTTTATCAGCCATTTGGACTCATTTGGACGGCACCCATTCACTGCAGTGAGTCCAATGGTGAGTGATGCAATGCTACGTTTCCAAATCTGTTTAAGAAATTATTGGGGAAAAAAAAGATCTTGGATGGCCTGAGGGCGAGTAAATATTCAGCTAATTTAAACATTTTGGTGGAATATTCCTTTAATTGGTAATCAATCAATAAAACTTTAATGTTTTCTAAAATCAATAGAAAAAAATAATTACTGGACTTAAATGATTGTTATAGGTGATAATATATTCAATAAAATTATTATCTATGCAGACAAATGAAAGAAAAGAAAAATGCATATAGATTTGAAGGGACATTTTTGGGTGAACTTTTCCAGTAATATTAAATGCATTTTAGAAATGTTAAAAGAGTTTGTTAAATGTGAATGCCAAAAAGAAATCTTTCCTCAATGTCACAGAAGTGATTTTATGTTGTTATGAGCAGCCAAATATTCAAACTGTTTTCTATTTAATTTTATAATTCTATATTATATATACCTTCAGTTCTGGCACATAACTCAACCCGCGTTTGATCTACAGTCAAGAACGATGCCTCAACTCAACGAACTTATAAAGGTGAGGCGTGTTATTACTTTTCTTTCTGAATTTAGATTTTTTTGTCTGGAGGCTGAAAATCAGGCGAAACAATCCCACTCACTGATGACATGTTCAGACTCTGAGCCCCTTGAGGTCTTAGTCATATCCAGACATGAAACAAAAAGCAGATATAGACATATTTCTGTAACACTTTACAAGGTTCATAAATTAGCATTCAAATGAACTAAGCATGAACACAGCATTTATCAATCTTAGTTAATGTTAATTTCAACATTTACAAAAGCATTGTTTAAATCAAAAGTTGTGATTGTTAACATTAGTTAGTGCACTGTGAATTAACTTGAGCTAACAAATAACTAACATTAACAAAGATTAATAAATATTATAATAAATGTATTGTTCATTGTTTGTTAATACATTAACTAATGGAACGTTATTGTAAAGTGTTACCGATATTTCTTTGCAGTATTTCAGAGCGTTTTAAATCCAACACTGTCATGTAACTTGCAGGTAATGTGCATAAGGATTAAATTAGGACAATTGTTTTGTATGACTAGATTTCTTAAATATGCAAATATTATCTAACTAAATATGCACTAATTTGCATACAGAATAGAAATCTGAACATGAGACCAGATTCAATGTTTTTTTTTTTTTTTTCATTTTGTTGGCAAATTCAAGTTAAAGGTTGTTTTTATATCTATTTATATCACTCCATAAATCAGAAAAAAAAAAAACTTATGGATAAACCTGTGAATTTTGGTGTGAAATTACTTAACTGGAGATTCCTGGCTCAGTGCATGAGACAAAAAAGCCAATTTGAGAAAATAACCTGTATTGAAATAGAAATCTACATAAAGTGCAATAAAGTAAAGACTTAAATGTGTATTTTTGGATATTTTCTTTTCACTAGTCTAAAAGAAGTAATGTTATGGAATCAAAATAGCCTGAAATAAAATAAAAATAAAATAAATGAACAAAACAATGGTTTGCCTGTAGTGTCTTGCCTAAATTCATTCTGACACTGCATACTTATACTGAAAGCAGTCTAACACCCATTAACTTCAAACCACAACACCTTTAACTCCAGTGCTTGTCCTTGCATCATCACAAATGGTTGACATCGCCTAAACAAAGGCAAAGTGCTGTGCTGACTATATAAACTTACAGTTTATATTTAATTTTGATGCTGAAGTGTATGATGCAGGGCACAGTAATATTCTTAATCAGGGCAGAATCAATCTGATCATGCAATGATGTTTTTAAGCTCTTCACAAACACTATTATGTGTTAGCAATCCAACTGTTTGGATATGCAGCCAACAGCAACTGGGTTCTAATGCGCAGATATCAAATGTGTGAGCTGAAAACCTTGGTGTAAAGCTCCCAGCTGCATATTTTACGATGGAACTGCATTTTTAGTTTCTCAATAGAGTAAAAACCACCCAGCATCCCTGTGCTGCAGAATGTTAAATGCGTAGAAGCACTAGTTCTCTATCACACGTGATCTGTGACATGTCCAAAGCCTTGCATTATGAGAGATTATTTAACTTTGTTTCGTGACATTGAATTTCATAATACATTTTACAAAAAAATGTAGATAATTAGTGGTGCTTGCATAGCATCACTAAATGCTTTTTGTCTATTATAAAGATTAGTAAATCGTTCATAAGCATTAACAAATGATTAATAAATTAGAGATGTGTGAACAAGGGTAATTTCAGTTCTTTTGGGACACTTTTTGCAATTGAGATGACTGTTCATAAAGGTATTAATGATTAGTAAACATTTAGAAACATTTGCAAATGATGAATTGTTTCCACTTTAGATTGAGTACTGCAAAAAACATGAACAAATAATGAAATAATAATCGATTATTTGTTAGGATGTGTAAATAGAGGTCTACACAACAAACACTGACCAAAAAAAATGAAGAACATATGAACTGAAAGTTTACTGACATTTGTAAGCATTTCAATTCACATTAAAGGGGGGGTGAAATGCTCGTTTTCACTCAATATCCTGTTAATCTTGAGTACCTATAGAGTAGTACTGCATCCTTCATAACTCCAAAAAGTCTTTAGTTTTATTATATTCATAAGAGAAAGATAGTCTGCAACGATTTTTCCCGGAAAAACACGACCGGCTGGAGGCGTGGCGTGTGGGCGGGGCTAAAGAATCACGAGCGCGAGTAAGCTTTTGCGTTGAGAGCATCTGGAAGCTGTGACATTACTGTGAGGACAAAACCAACCAAAACAAACCACAGCTAACAGTCAGATTCAGCCGTTTATTTATGATCCAGAATCAGATCCCGAGGCTGAAACTGAACGAGAGCAGCAGCAGCAACGACTCGCTCCAAGCGGGGCTCGAACCTGGGTCTCCGATGGGAGGCTGACGCACTAACAAGGAGGCCGGAGATATTTTAAGCAGTTTTACTCACCGCCTGCGGTTTCAACACACAATCGTGACCCTTTTTCGTTGGGATTGCATTATCCTTAAGAAATAAACGATGTGCAAATCCGTCGTCAAACTGGGCCTTGTTTGTAAAACAAGCATCTTCGAAATGCAGGGAACAAACACAAACACTTGCACAACTCCGTTGATGCTCTGTAAAAATAAACTCCATCCACTGGTCCCTTAATGCTGTTTCTCTTTTGGTAATCTGTGCAGGGTTGTCTTGCCCTGGCAACCAAAAACACACTCCTTTTGTGACATTTCGCGACGCTCTCGCTCTGATCAGTGAAGTCTGTTGTGCTCTCTCTGCTCTGCTATACGGGAGCGCGTGCTCTTCCGGCAGAAGTGCCCTTAGGACCCATATAAAGGAAATTCCGCTCCATCTAACGTCACACAGAGCCATACTCGAAAAAAACTTTCCGAAACTTGTGACAAACCGGAAGGAGTATTTTTGGAACAGAAATACTCCTTCAAACGTACAACTTAATTTTTGAAACTTTGTCAATGTTTAGCATGGGAATCCAACTCTTTAACAGTGTAAAAAACTCAGTATGCATGAAATAGCATTTCACCCCCCCTTTAAATAATCATATGTTAATCATTAGGTAATGTTTGGTTAGTTCATTAGTAAGCATTAACAAGAACATGATATAATTTCTAGCTATGTGAATATTATATATATATATAAACTAATGATCTGTTTTTTTCTGTTTTTTTTATTATCAATGTTTCAATGTTGAAAACAGCTACTTAATATTACTGTTGATTCTTTTTTTTCTTCTTTTTTTTTGCAACAATCCATAAAGAGATTATCACTCAAATATACGATTAAATAAATATACAAATGTATAAATATATAACTATGGTGATGACATAATTTTGCAACAAATGCAATCCTAACAATCATTATTCAATATAATATAATATATTCGCATCTGTCTTTTGTGAAAGAGAGCTGTCTATTCCTGCTAACTGCTTCCCATACAAAATGTACAGTTCAGCGGAAGGTTTTGCGGTTTATTTAATGTTGTTTTTATTCCATTGACATGGTCAAATATTAGAGAAACACTGGGATGGTTTGTTTCACTGAAATTGGAATAATTAGCTAAATGGATTTCTCTATTACCAATTTGTTAACACTGATAATAGATGTACAGTATTACAAATATTACAAATGACAAGGCCTGACCCTCGACCTCAGATTTGCTTTGCTGTTACACTCATTCAATAAGCCAAATAATAATAATAAATAGATTACTTGTGACTATTCAGAGTTGCATTTTAACATTTCACTTAAAAACCTTTGTATCTCCAACTGCTACTGAGGTTTTCAAACGGCAAGCGGTTTATAATTTAAAATGTCCAGTCTTAAGATTGTTTTGAGGTCCAGTGGAAGTGATTTTCAGACATTCAGTCCTGTACAGATGTGAAATAATTGCTCATATCCTTCAAATGCTGTTTGTAGTTGTAAAATGACTATAAGCAGAACATACGTTCATGAAAGCACTTTCTTTTTATACATGAACATTATTTTTGACAATATTTATGAACTCTGCTAGGTTTGTTGAATTAAACTATTGGGTCAAAAAGTACATGTTTGCACTGCAGGCATGTGCTTTAAATATGAAAACCATAATCCATAAGTTACTAGTTTTAGCATTGGTTGCTTAATGAAATATTGTATGTCTCATTAATTGCATTCATTTGATTTATTCATTTAATATTGTCACACTAGCTGTGATTCAGATGCTTCAAAGAGCAGCTGAAGTCAAGAGTACCTCATGGCATCAGAAAAATGCAAAGAATATGACAGATGTCGGAGAAGTTGCCTGGGCAACAGGGATCTTTGTTCCATGATTGATTCACTGCAGTCACCAGCCAGACATTACAAATGAGTCAGAGAAATGAGTCCCCGGGAATTATTAATGCTGACAAATCTATTGACTGCTGCTCAGCTGAGGGGAATGTAGATGAGGAACCATAAAAACAGCGAGTGTGTGAAAAGCTCCACTTACTGAATGGCTGAAGCGGCCATATGTTGCATTTGATCCCCTGAAGTCCACTGATGATGTTAGTCAAGACTAAGTTTGTATATGCACCTCAACAGAAAGTTCATACTGTGAAATTGCATTTATGAAAACATCAGCTTACGTGTTTCACATCAGATGCAATCAGATTCACATCAGTTGTGTTTTGTACTCTGTCCATAACACAGTCAAGTACATCAAACATTTAATACATTTTTTTAATTATTTTTTTTTGTTTATTTTGATCTAATCCAAGGTAAAATATTAGATTTATGTTAGTATTATTTATAGGCTATTACAGTATTTATTTATTTTTATTATTAGTTTTCAGTTTTAATTTTAGTTTGGAATTTGCACTTTTTCAATTTTTTCCCCCATTTATATATATTTTTTGTACATTCTTTATGTGCATTTCTGAAAAAATGTGAGTGGTGCTTGCTGTGGAAAATCTCAGCACTGGGGGTAGGTTTTTTTTAATTTTTTATGATCTTTTAACAATTCATTAGGATTTTTAGCATTTTTAGCATGTAGCTATTCAGTGCTAGCATGTTTATAATGTTGGAAGTCCTGTTTGCTAGCCTGAGTCAAATGAGCCAACTCATATGTTTATACGATGTTCTAATGCAAACTGATGCAAAGATATAGGTGTTGCTAAACGGTTGCTAGGGTACCAAGTTTGGTTGCTAGGGAGTGGTTTGGCAGCTGCTAGTGCAGATACTCGAAAGGCTATATATAAAGCAACTCTGATGCCTCTTATGACATTTGGATTTGAAGATATGTGTCTTTAGGTTCGGGTTGCTAGGGTGCTCTAAATTTTTTTTTTTTATTAAACAATAAACAAATAAAAATATTACTATAGCAATAAACTTATTTTATTTTAGTTATTTACCAATGATAAATATTTATTTATTAATTATTTATTTCAGCTTTATTTTGTTTAACGAATATATTTATTTACAAATAAAATCACTAATTCCAAACACAGTGCTCAGATCAGGATGTTACCAGTTGCTTTTGGTAACCTCCGGCTATCTGTAATCCAAGAACTGATTTTTAATACATAAATAAATATCTCATCTGAGGAGAGTTTTGCTATCCAGTCAGAGCAGTATTGTGATGAATGCTAGACACTGATCAGACGAGGAATATTCAGCTCCTCACACTGCACACAAGTCAAAGCATGATCGAGTGTTTCTCAGAGGGAATCATTTCACCGTGTGACGCAGGACAATTCCGCTCCAAACAAATATCGACATATAATACATCTTTTTAGCTAATAGAAATGACCAGTTTTCCCTGATTTAATGGGAAGAAAAGTGAAAGCTTTCTGTTGCCTGTGGGAAGTAGAGAAATTGAGTTTGGTAGTAATGAGAGAGTTAGTAAATGAGTCATTTCACTGGCGGTGGAGGAAATGATTTCACAGAGCTAAAACATGGATTGACTGAAATAGTATCAGAACACACTCAATACAATACACTGCCGCTCTATTGAGAGTTTCATTCAACACGGTTTAAATAGCTTATAAAATAACTGCTTAACTAAAGTCATTTCATTTTAATATTCTGAAAAGTTTTGACGGGGGAATAGATGTCCTTTTTTCGATTACAAATGGCAATTAGGTTTGAGGCAACAGGGCTGTTATAGCAGTATTACCGTTTTCAATTAGCAATATAAAAAGTATGATTAATGTTCATACTTTTTTTTTTTTAATTGTCTAGCCTAGCCCCTCCCCCATTTATTAGGATAATTGTAATATAATAATAATAATTATTATTATTATTAATATTACAAAAATAAAATAAAAAAAATCTAATATTTGTATTTATATTATTATTATTAAAAGTTTATTTACAGAACAGTAAAATTACAATACTTATATTAATGTATTCATTTGTAGTTAAGATATTATTTTATTTATTTTTTTTGTACTAATGTACTATAGCTACAGACTTTAGACTAGCTGACTTTTGGTTTTATTCATAAGTTACAGATAAAAAAAAAAAAAACATTATATATATATATATATATATATGTGTGTGTGTGTGTGTGTGTGTGTGTGTGTGTGTGTGTGTGTGTGTGTGTTTTTACCTGGAAAGTGTAAACGCTGTGGTGCTTTGCAAAACACAATTTATATTTACTGAAATTATTTATTTTTATGCATTCGGCAGGTAGTATGTGAGTGGAACAACAGTAAAATTACAAATGTAATATTTAGTAAATGACACAAATCTGATGTACTGAAGCTAAACTGACTGGTTTTGTTTAAATTGTTTAATTGTTTATGGATCAAAAAATACATTACTGACCTCAAAACTGTCTTTTTTATGCTTGTTAAAATATAAATATTTAATATACCAGACTAATATGTAGAGTCAACAATACACAAGTTATGAAGCCATTTCCTCCGAAAGTCAGCAATGACAAACTTTTTTTTTTTTTTACTTTTTTAAAAAACTTTAAGTGACATCAGAAAGCTTTTAGGCAGACATGCCTTTAATCACATTATGGCATTATCAGTGTATTGATGATAAATATTGTTTCTCCACATCCTGAAGTTGTTTCCACTTTTGGTTCCGCTGGGCAAAAGCAAAAGTCAAAGCCAAAAGCCTTTCACATGCTGAAATGCAATTATAGATGTGTATTATTTGATCTGTTACTGGTCCAGCTTTCATGATGACTGATAAACAATTAGGAGATATGATCTCCATCAGTGACATAACATTCAAACAAGTTCACTTCTGAGAACAAAGATGCTCTCTCTACTTATTGTCATTGCACTTTGAATCTTTTTATATATTTTTTCCACAGATACGCTATGTTTCCCTAACCCCTACATCACAACACAAAGGCAATATGGTTTACAAATGTCATTTCTGTTGACTTGAGCTTCAGGTCACACCTCATTAACACAGAACTGTAGTGGTCTATTATTTACTGGGCTATTTTTCACATTTTCTAATAACACAATCCAGCAGAATTCCTCACACAGAACTGAAGCAATCTAGCAGAAATTCACACATGACTGAGCCAGTTGTAAAAATACAGAAACTGCTCGTTGCCTTTAACCTAACTCTTAGCGGGTTGTAGCAAACATCTAAAAATCACTCATTCAATAAATCTTGATGACATTCAGTGATCCCTGCATCGTGCACTCACTCTCTTCCCAGCAATCTACATGGATTGTTACCTTAGCAACAGGTTTCTCAGCACTGCAACCGACAGCTGGCATCCCACATCACTGCAATGGAGCTAACAAGGAAACACAGGACAGAGCATTTACACACCATCAATGCATTAAACATATGAATGTCATTGCTAATCACAGGCCGGGCTCAATCCTGTTATGCAACACCTTAAAAATATGCTTGAATGTGCACGTGCTGTCATGTATTTAAGTATTTCTCTAAAGGATACATATTTCTAGAAATATGCTCTGGTCAGTGAAAAAAAAAGACATTAAAAATTAACAGGTTAGAAATAGAGCTGGAAAACTGAAACAGAAAACTCTCTAAATCAGAAACATCTTAAAGACATTTTTGAACGTCTACTTGAAATCAAGGACAGCATCACTGTTTAATTATCTGGTGAAGGGGATTTACTTTACTACAATTTTCCAAACTGGCCTGTAGGTACATTGGATTTTGGTGATTGTTGTGTCTGAGTGAAATCATGTTATTAGAAAGATTTTGGTAGTTTTACAAAGCAATTGGTTCAAATGATTCAGAAAACTCTGTTCATTACTAGCTAAAATGAACCACTGCTAAAAGTTAACCAACATGCGGATGCCTGATTTTAATATCTTCTGAAATACTGATATTGCAATGACTTATCGAACAGTATCAAACTGTTTAGACTGAAACAAACCAACTCTTACCACAGAACTAAAGAAACTCACTGCTATACTAACTGATGTTTGTTTGTACCGTGGTTTTCCCTCCAAAATGATCTCACTTCCTGGGTGATTATGCCATTATGGAACTGTTAAAGGTACAATTTATAGGATATTTGCAGTAAAATACCCCAAAACCTCTAGGCTAGTGTTATATTTTTTTTTCCCAGCTGATTACTAACATTATCTCTAATGTTTTCAACTACTTGTTAAACTTGAGAAAATTCCCATTCTGAACAGTGACAAGGGGCAGTGCAGTCGCCTGTCAGTGATGTTAGTTCCCCTTTGTTCCCGCCTTTACTGACGTAGAAACCACATGACAACAGTGTCGTGGACAAATGCAGAAGTAGCTTCGTGACAAACTTCAACTAGAAAGAGACGCCGATCTCGCTTGTGTTTTACTCGACAGGTGAGTTGTTTTGATTTGTATCTTTACAGAAAACGTATGCTATTATAACGATCAACAAGATTAGTGTTATGGGGTATACATGCCAAACGCGTGGCATCGCGTCTCTAGACCCGCGTGACGACGCGTCTGATCCATAATCTGATCACATCTTTGCATTTGCTTTGTATGTAATCTACTCGCGAAAATTGTTGAACTCACGTTAAATCCATGATTTATCTTTCCGTCTGATTGATGGCCGTCAGCACAGCAGTTGGGTAGAAGACAACAAATCCCATCATTCCACGCTCTTTGATTGTTATTGTTTTGGTAGTGCGCCCTCTAGTGGCAGGTCCTACAAACTGTACCTTTAAGGTGTACAGCATATGCAAACAATTTTGGCCTGAATTTAGATCTCATGTTTTTATTCTGCCAGTGTTAAAAATCATTTAATCTGCAAAAAGATAGCGGTTTCATTACAATGACATTAAATCTCTGGAGTAAATAAAAACATTAATATTGCTTAATATTACTATATTTGAAACAAATTCCAGCGTTTTCGCTTGTGTGCCTTTTTATATTTGTATTAAAATTCCCCCATGATATCTTAGCAGACATTAAGAAACACCTTGAGTTGTCTCAATAAATTGGGCAGAAGTTGGCAAACATGAAACATCTGCTCAAGCCTAAATTCACCCCAGTGTCTTCTCCATTGTAAAACGGATACAATTTTTTTGAAATCTAGTTTAATGTTTTCCAGTATATTAAGACATGTGATGATGATGAAGAGGGGCATGATAATTAGAAATGACCCACCTCTAATCTCAGTCCATCAATGAGAGGTTAGTGGAGGAGTCATAGTGCAGACTGCATGGAGATCAAAGGTTCTGCATATTCTTCATACATTGGCAATTTCTTAAATAAATGCTTTAATCTTTTTAAAATCAAAAGGTAACCTTGATCTGTTTGGTCCAGTGAATTTGAATGAAACACAATAACCTGCCCTTCAGTGGACAGATCACACACACACACACACACACACACACACACACACACACACACACACACACACTACAAGCCACAAAATTAAATAAAAAAAAATTGCAATAGATTTTAATGTGAGGAAATATTGTCTTCTGCTTCAAGACAATGGGATGAATGATAAATAAACCTTATGTCTCACAAAACACATCTTACAAAATTAATCACAAATTAAACATTTTCAGAATTTTACATTTAAACATTAAACTCTAAAATATTTACATAACATTAGTTCTTTTTTATAGCGAGAAAACATGTACCTCAATGTACAAATGATACCTTACTTTCAAAACACAGATGAATAAACAAACCTATACTCCTGAGAGAATGCTGGATTATATTTTAGAGCACACCATCATTTCTTTAAGGCTGAGCAACAGAGACGTGACAGCACTTTATCACCTGGATTGAGTTTTCCCTGTTCGGACAAAAGTGACGTTTCTAAAAATCATAGGCACATGAAATGACAAACCAATGATTCCTTTTGTGCATGTGAAGAAATAATAACTCCTGCACTGCGTCACTGTGTCTCCTCTGACATCATCACTGAGAGGTTATGTAAATCCACAGAGGAGCCTTCAATTATAAAACGCTTCTCTGCTGCCCCCTCATGGTGAATTCAAGTCAGCGCAGGTGAAGACTGCAGTGCAAACCTACGCAAACGGGGCTTTAAGAGCATGCACTGCTTAAAAAATAAATTCTCATGGACCAATACATAGCTCCTAACAAAATCAGGCCAACAGAACAAAATCCTGTAGGACTGTAATGTGAATATTCATGCATGATGAAATAAGTGGACACTCTCAAATGTATTATTACTGATATTCATATGATATGGTGCTTTGATCCACAAGGGAGGATTTGTATAGGTGAGGTACCCTATCTTTCGTGGATGTTTATGTCTTTTACCTGTCCAGCAGGTTGCTTTAAATATCCCTCAGGGGTCTAAAGTTCATCCAGTATTTACAGCTCATCCGTGCTGCTAAAGTCATGAAGTATTCAACGCAGAAGAATTAGAGAATCTCAAACAATGGCCCCCAAAAACTGTCCTTAGGTCTTTATCTTTGGAATGCTGATGAAAAATTGATTGTCACTTTCGGGGCAAGGGTAACATGTGAATGGTGTTAAAGTGCTCTGTGGCATTTCAAAGACGGGACTCCTCGGAGAAGGTAAAATAGAAAAACATGGGGGAAATGGAAAACCACCTCTCTCCCCACCTCTCTCTCTTCCCTCTCTCCTCACAATTTCAAATGTGTTGGTGGCACAATTCATTTGCAAATGAGTGCAATAATTGAAATTAATATACAATGTACATTTTAACAACGTATCCAAAGATGGGAATTGTCTGATAAACCTGTGACAGCAAGTGCAAATCTAAGAAATTAATGTGTAGCATATATATGCTGTCTGAATTAATCATATTATATATATATATATATATATATATATATATATATATATATATATATATATATATATATATATATATATATATATATATATATATATATATATATAAACACATACACATATACTGTATATACACACATGAGATTCCCATAAACATTTTTGCATGAGTTTTTTTTTTTTTTTTTGGAATAATAATAATTATTATTCTAAATGGTGATTCTCATTACTGTGATAGAACAAACTTTATTACAGCTGTAATAAAACACTATTTAAAGCAGTACAAAAACATTTACCGTAGTATATAAATACTTTACAATTGAAATAATATTTTACCACTATTTATACATTACGGTAATGAGAATTTAGGGGCTAGACTGTTATTAAAATAATGCCACAGAAAATAAAAACAATCCTAAAATAGGACTGATTTGACTCATTTCTGTTGATTTTGCGGTGTAATGTGACCTGGACATGTTTTGTGAGAATTTTTAGATTGTAGAAAGATGAAGAGGGCACTTTGGGTGACTTCCTACATGATTTGATAGAAGACAGAAGGGATGATGGGTAAATCAGCAGAAGAAGATCTCTCCGTCCATTGAAGGCTCTGTCAGGGGCAGCAGATGTGATGCTGAAGACACAACAGAGCAATATTTGAGGAGAAGATTCATCTACACTGAACCACAATAGAAATCTTTCTCAACCAACGTAACAAATAACTGAGATTAATGCATAACACTCAGAAAGCCAGCATTTATACAGTATGTGCAGAACAGATACAGCGGTTGTGGTTTGCAGGCATTGAATCAATTCTTTATCATTATCCTGATACTGAATGAGTGTGTGTAGGTTCACAGTGTTTACCTGCGTCCTGAGGAGGCTGGCTCTTGCTCTTCTTCTTCTTCTTGTCCTTCTTCTCTTTGGATGAAGCCAGCTGCAGCAGTCGTGTGGGCATCTGGTTTTGGCCTTCTAGGCTCTGAGTTTTGCTGCCCAGGGAGAAGAGGCTGCGGCCCTTCTGTTTGGAGTCTATCCTGGACAGAGAGTTCTTCCTGGGGCTGGACGATAAGTCTCCCTCCCAGATCTCCCGCTCGATGGAGCTGCTGCTCTGGAGCTTCAGGGAGTCCTCTGACGTGCTGGAGGGGGTGCGCTGAAGTCGAGCCTGGGGAAGAAAAGAGAACAAAAAACAAAACAACAACAAAAATCATGTTAAAGTGCGAAACAAATTCACCTTCTGTAAGTTTGGAACTTATCATTAATTATATTATATATTAATATAAATTTTCAAAGCTATTATTTGAAGAATGGATATATGGAATACAAAAATTCTGTCAGATAGTGATAAGCCAATAATAACTATGTATGTAACTATAATGTAATGAATTATTGACTAGATAAATGTAAAATAATATTATACATGTTTGGGTTCAGTAAGTAATTATTTTTTTTATTTTTTGGAAAACAATTCTGTTAATCAGCAAGGAGACAATAAACTGATCTAAAGTGACAGTTAAGACTTATCCCCCCCCCCCCCCCCAAAAAAAAAAAAATAATTTCAAATTAATGCTGTTAGTTTCTATTTAACAAAAAAACTGAAAAAAAAAAACTAATGATGCTGAAAATTTAGCTTTGTCATCACAGGATTTTTTAATATATAAAAACAGAAAACAGTTATTTTAAATAATAATATATTTTTAATAATAATAATAAAAAAAAATTAACAATATTACAGTTTTTAATGCGTTTTGATCAAATAAATGTGTCCCTGCTAAGCATAAGAGACTTTTCAAAGCATTATATATTATATATATATATATATATTTTTTTTTTGTATATTTACCTGAGGGGAGAGAGTGCGTGTTTATTAGTCAGGACCAAAATGTACATTATGAAAATTATTCATTATTTATTTTGAAATGTTCTAATGATTACATTCAACATCCATAAAAAAAACTCTAACATTGGCTGATAACTGATATGATACCAATGTACTGTATTCTGCATCCCTAATTTTTAGTACTTTATAGCATGCATGTTTTTATCTCACAATAAAATGTGAACAAGACACTGTGCCAATAGCCAAACGTCTGTCGATGGTTCATTTTTTAAATTAGACGTTTCTTAATTCTTTCCATTTTATTCAGTCATATGCAGTCAAATTTTAAGAACTAAGTCTTTTAAACCATTTCCAAACCAGTTTTTGGATGCCCTCAAATTTTCAATTAAATACTGCTTGAAGAAAGATGACAGCCTTCGGATCTCTATTCTGAGTGAATTAATATTGTATATTACTGTAGCTTGAATGTCTCACCTCCACCTCACGGAGGTGCTCCACTCTCTCCATCTCCTTCTGCAGCTGCTCCTTCTCTCTCTCCAGCCTCCTCTGAGCGTCCCTCAGTCTCTCTAGATCCCTCTGATAGTCCTCCTTCCTCCCCTGCAGCTCCTGCCGCACCTCGTCCAGCTCTTTGTTCCTCCTGCGCATCTCCTCCTCCTTCACCTGCAGCAGCAGCTCGTGGTCCGTCAGCTCCTGCTCCTTCACATCCCACTCCTTAACCTTGCGCCGCTTCTCTTCGGCGTGGACGGCCTGCTGGTGCTGTAGGGTGACGGCCTCCTGACGCTGACGCTCCAAGCTGCGCTGTTTCTCCTGCTCCACCAGCGAGGGGGGGCGAGAGGAGGACCGGGACGGGGTGCGCTCGTTTAGGGCCTGACGCTGGTCCTCGATAAAAGTGTCCTGCTGCAGCACCACGGCCTGGAAACAAAATCCATAAAGTAACCATTTAGAACAAGACACGGCTGTCTTCAGGTGACACCACAGTATTAAGAATCAAGCATACGTAACTTTTGAACAGGGCCATTTGTTTATATTCAACAAATATCATCTCTTTTGGATTACATATAAACCTCTTTTATGTGAAATATCTTGTTCAGGTCAGATCTAAATAAAAAATAACATGTATTTTGTATGATCCTTCTTATTTTACTAAAATAATTAACATCTTGCAGATACTTCAAAGTGTATGTAAACTTTTGACCAGACCTGTGTTAAAATATATATTTACACAGAAACACACACACGTGTATTTATATATATATATATATATATATATATATATATATATATATATATATATATATATATATATATATATATATATATAAATAAAAAAAAAATATATATATATATAAAAATATATATATATATATATATAATAATAAAAAAAAATATATATATAATATATATATATATATATATATATATATATATATATATATATATATATATATATATATTAATACTTTTTATTACACATATATATATATATATATATATATATATATATATATATATATATAATAAAAATATTAATATTAATATATATATATATATATATATATATATATATATATATATATATATTAATATTTTTTGAAAGAAATATATCGAAAGATCAAAAGTGACAGAAAAGGTATTTCAATTAAATGGGGTTCTTTTGAACTTATAAAAAATAATGATATCAACATTATTAATAAGAAATGTTTCTTGAGCAAATCAGCATATTAAAATGATGGATCATGTGACTCTGAAGACTGGAGTAATGATGCTGAAAATACAGCTCTGCGTCACAGTAATAACTTACAATATATTAAAATAGTAAAAAAATTAATAAAAGTATAATATTTCACGATTACAGTTTTACAGTATTTTTACATTTGTATTTTTTTTTTTTTTACAGTATTTTTGTATTGTAAGATGACAGTTCAGATGTATTCTTTTATATTCAGATTTTCAAAATGATTTCTTATTTGTCACATCAGCATATATAATATCGGCTGTGAGATACACACCTGAAGTGAGGTCAGGAGGTCATGCAGGTGAGTGACACCAGTCAGGATCTGCTGTCAGGAAACACAAGCCATCAAGAAAGACATTGTCATTTGTCTCGATCTCAAAACAGCATGCAAAAAAACCTCAAAATGTGTATGCTGATTGTTAACATATTTATAACTAATTATATCGGAGACTTAACCAATACAATACAGTTGTTATCATATCTATATGTTATCCAAGTACACTTTGATTCTTTGCCAGTTCTGCAAGCTAAAAACGTCATCCACAGCCCCAAGATGAGCTGAAGGATAACACCCTGAACTCTAAAAGAAGCATGCTCTTCTGTCTTACCTCGCTGTTTCTCTTCTGCAGGAGCAGCAGGTTGGCGTTTCCTCCCTGTGGAGCAGACAAGCAGAGACTGCAGCTTTACTGAGCCCAGCTGAGAGTGTTTAATCAGCCCAGCACCAGACAGAGCGAGCGCAGGCCTGAGCCCAGCTCACGCTGCTCATTACACACATTACAGAGTCAGCCGATGCTGGGCGCTCCTAATGCACGCTTATTCATTTTCCACCCTCCACTGAGCCCTCGCTCCACTAATGACTCCCATTAGCTACAAAACCTGACAGCACATGCGTGTGTAGTAAACACTAAATGACACTAGGGGGGAGTATGGTTCTGGTTGAGGCTGTTTATTGATAGGGGTTTTCATGTTGTTTTAAAATATTTTAATAAATATATACCCACGCTGAAAAAAAAACAACACAAAAAAACGGGAGTTTATAGTTATTATGTGACATTAATTTAGAGCAGAAGCACAGCAATCATTAGAAATTAATATTTTTGAAAAATAATCACACTATTTTTAGTCAAAAAATGTAAAAAAGTGGTTGTAGTGTAAGAAAAAATGTGGAAGACTGTATAAAATACTGAATTTAAGACCAGGAAAAAGCTTCCAGTTGCATCAACTAAAGAAAAAAAATATATATATATTAAATTATTTTTATTAAATTGAATGTGTCATGCTTTTAAGATTGTTCTGACAACTGATTTAGATGTATATGATTTGCGTGATGCTGTTCGGACTTCAATATTCAGATTTATTCGCTATTATCTTTTGCATTCTGACTTTTGCATCAATAACTCCTAGTTACTGCTTATTAATAGTTAGTTAAGATTAGGTACTGGGTAGGAATAGAGATGCAGAATATGTTCATGCAGAATATGTGCTTTATAACTATTAATAAACAGCCAATATGCTAGTCATCAGCATGCTAATAAGCAAACTAGTTAATAGTGAGAATCGTTCCCTAAACTAAAGTGTTACCAATATTTATCATAGTAAAACAGTTTAATACTATTTAATTATTATAGAAATGCTTTTCAACTTTAAAATGTCCTTACTGTCACTTGCTGAAGAAATGCTTTAATTTCTTTCAAACAACAACATATCATACAGACCCCAATCTTTTGCATATATTTTATACATGCATATATATACATATATTGAATTATTAATATAGTAGAAGTAATTTATTGTAGTTTTCATTTTAAATTATTCAGATTTAGAATGATATACTCAAGATTGACTTCTGTATATTTCAATATATATTGAAACAACAACTCACATTGTAACTAAAAATTCAGGCTTTATATTTATACATTCAGATTTATGAACATATAAGATAATATAATGTTGGACCAAAGCTAATACTGCTAGACTTCCTACCTTCTTCAGAACACTGTCAGATCCTGTCCTCCGAAGATCTTCAGCTTCCTCTTTGTCGCCATCTACAGACACACAAACACAATGACTGTGAGCAGAATCGACTCCGTAACTGTGCTTTATATACAGATTTATTACATTGCAACCATCAGCTGCACTGCAGGATCTGAAGCATCAGAGTAATCATAATGAGTAGATTAAATGTCTCACGTTTGCAGATGTTTATCTGGTGGCTGTCAAACCCTCCGAAGGTCTCGGCTCTGCGTGGCAGACACACGGGTCCCATGTTCCCCGGAGCGCAGGCCAGCTGCTGTCCCACCACCCCTCCCAGACTGCTGTTCACTAGCGCCTGCAACATCTCCACTGCCACACACACACACACACACACACACACACACGCACGTCACTAACCGCATTACATTAAGTGAGTTACTAGTCCTGGAAGAACATTACAACTGGAAATGAGATGTTGCCACAGCTGCCACCAGACACAAATGACTCATAAACAACACATCAGCTTTCAGACAACAGGTGAGGAGCATCTGAAGACGCTGGTGGCATTTCTTACCCTCTCTGAGAGCGTCCATCATGATGGGTTCCCCCTTGGGCACGTCCTCGTTGTTGGCCCTGAAGAGCATTTTAACCGCCGAAGCGGTGTCGTCGGACGAACCGCACATTTCACGGAAAAGCTTCATCTTCTCCAGCAGGAGTGAAACAATCTGTTCATCCTTCCTCTGGAGCATGTCTAAGACACACAGGAGTTTGTGTTATTTGCATATATATATATATATATATATATATATATATATATATATATATATATATATATATATATATATATATATACACACACACACACACACACACACACATACATATATTTCCTGCACTACTATTCGTGATGAAGAACAACACCATGTCAAAAGATTGCTTTTATTTCTAATTTTAGGCTTAAGAATTTATTAAACTAATTAACTTGCATTGTCCTTGCTGACTGCATGCCACAAACAGTACAAAGTGATTCACAAGCAAATGACTCTTTTGAATCAGTTCATTTTAATCAAATGGTCAAAAAGGCTTACAAATCAGACTCAAATCTTGAGTTACTATTTAATGTGGCTTAAATGCTTGTACTTTCATAAAATTGTTAATGTTCTATACACACACACACACACACACTCCTAAACAAATCAGTTGTGATTATTTATTTATTCTCTATATAAGAAATATATTACTTTGAATAATTTGGGGAAAAACATTATAAACTGAAAAATGAGCTAAAGTAACAGAGAGAAAGGAAAGCTGCTGACCTCTCATTTCTTTTGTTTTTGTTTCGAGTAGCTTCCCGTCTTCCTCAGTTTCACTCGGGATCCCCTCATCATCATCCTTTTGTCTGTGAACACACACACAAAAAAAAAGAGAGCCTTTAATATATACTGGTAATTTCTGAACAATACCATCCAACTACCCTTGCTATTTTTTTAATTTAATAATAAAACATTCAAAATTAGTAATTTTGATATAATTAAAATATTTAATCTTTAATTTTTTTAAGAGAACTCATTTTAAAGCCATAACCATAGCAAAAAATATTTTCTTTTTGTCTTTCTGTAAAATATCCATAAATGGCGATGATCAAGATGACTGAATAAGAAAAAAAAAGACTGTTTCACTGTTTCACTGAATATATCCTAATTTAAGGATGCTCATGCTTTAAATTAGAAAATTAGTTTGTTGATGCATTGTTAGATTTATGCTTGGCACAAGAAATAATTATTACCTTGAAGCAAAAAAATTAATAATTAGCAATTTTGCTCCTCAAATAAATGCACCTTGTTTTTAAGCCACGATGCAGAGGGAAGTATGCGAATATCTGCTACTCACATTGAGTTCATGGCATCCTGAATCAGCTGCATCCAGGTGTTACGTTCCTCTCGGGAACTGGCGTGAACCTCCACCATTTCGGGGTTTGCGATGCCGGCGGTGATGAGGAAGAGACCTCGCTCCTCGTGGGCCACCTCTCGCACGATCAGCTTCTGCAGGGAGATAACAGTGGCTCGCTGGTCCTGTTGATGAGAAGAGGAAGAGGGCGGAGTGAAGCAGAGAGAGGAAGAGAGATCAGAGAGACGGTAAATCAGCTGATTGAACCAAACTTCAACAACACTGTAGTGTAAAATGTGTATTCAGTTAACCCTTGTGTTTGCTAACCTGAAAAAAAAAACTCTAAACCCAAGTATTAAAATTAATGTCACATTTGTGTTACGGAAATTTTATTTAATCTAATTCTTTGCTTTGATAAGGAGGCTAGCTTTTCCTATTATATTCTGGGGGTTTTAAAATAAAGCATCATGAACAAAGAATGCCATGAATAATTATAATAGAAGCGCATTATTAAAAGAAATCTTAACACTTTATTATAAGGTATAAGGACACTTTTATTAAATATAGTTAACTAAGAATGAACTATTTCTACAACATTTATTAATCTTAGGTCAGGAAGATTTCAACATAATTTCAACATATACTCATGCATTTTTTAAATCAAAAGTTACAGCTTCAGCGTGTGACATTAAATATAAAAAACTGATATCAAATCACTTACCAGAGACGCAAAAACATATTTCTGGTCTTTTTCTTGGAGGAACACAAAGACATCCGAAAGAAGGAGTGCATGGACATCTTAAGATAAAAACAAAACAAAAAACAGCTGTTACAGTAAACATTAAATTCTACAATATTACATTTTTATATTTAAAAGAACAACAAATTCTATAATAATATTTGTGGAAATATGCAATATTGTATGTACCTTTGATAAATAATTTAATGTAAACTTATAACTTAGTTGGTAAATATATATATATATGAAATAATAATTCAATGTTAACTTCCCATTAATTACTGGCTAGCTAAATGGTTTAATTACCTTTTCCTTCAAAATGAAAAATGTCATTACACTCACACATCATTACCAAAGCCCTGAACAGATTTCAGCACATGGGATCTTAAAGATGTAGATTTTTTTCGAAACGGAAGAATCCCTCGTTTATAAAAGCTGTGAGAGGTGGAGAGTTTTCTCTTCTATCTACTGCTGAAGAAGATTTAGGGTAAGAGAGTTTTACCCTTCAGTCGTCCGGCAGCGTTTTTCAGCTGGAGAGGACCATCATGGAGAAGCTTGCGACTGCGCTGCAGATCCTCTCGGGCGAACATCTGACCGTTCTTCATGCGCGTGATGGACTTGCTGTCTGTACGGCCGTGGATTTCTTTCAACCTTTTCTTCTTCTCATGCTCATTCACTTTACTGTCCACTGAAGCGATGATGTCTTTCACCAGCTGTAGCGCCTGCGTCAAGTCCTCAAAATCCTTCTCGTTCTCTGCACAAGCACACATACGCTCAGGTTCAGATGAAATTGAGTTGTAAGAAATTCCTATAAACAATAAACCAGGCTATTTTGTTTCTTTATAGTCTCAATCAAATCCTCTTGAGAGCTATAAGCTCCTTCTCAAATTGCCCCTGAAAAGGATATTTGCTATACTTGACACTCTTATTCACTTTAAAACCTCTTTGTCGGGAACGTGACCAAAAAGCCTTTCAGACGGCTGTGCAACAGTTGGAAGTGATTTGCGGTGAATGTGGAAAGTTTACACGCTGAGTCGCTCAGGTCCAATTTTACAGGATCTGTTTGTCTCATTCGTGTCATGTTTTGTTATATCATCATCTCGGTGTATTTGTAAAGATCTGAGAAGTTCAGGACCTTCGAAAGCAGGCAGTGATGACTCAATCTATCAAATACAGTACAGTTTTTTATTGACACTATTGTGAATGATTATTACAATTTTAAATAATTGTTTTCTATTCTTATATAAAAAATTAACAGTTTTATATTTAGAAGAACAAATAACAAAGCAAAACTATTTATATGGACGTGAGCAATGTTTTGTACTTTATGTACCTTTGATGGAAATTTTTTAGTTTAATCTTGTGATTTGGTAGTAAAAAATAAAATAATAGAATTAAAATACTATAGAAATTTCTACATGAGTGGATTTGTGCACTCTTATGATTTTTTGTAAAACGCGATTATAAATATTTATTTTAAAATGTAATTTATTCCTGTGATGCAAAGTTGTATTTTTCAGCATCATTCCTCCAGTCTTCAGTGTCACATGATCCATCAGAAATCAGTATAATATGCTGAACTAGTGCTTGAGAAATATTTCAGAAAAAAAAACGCCCAAAAAAATAGCATTTATTTGAATCTGAAATCTTTTGTAATATTATAAATGTCTGTAATGTGCATCTTTGCTGAATTAAACTATTTTCTTTAAAAATAAAAAAATAAATAAAAAAAATCCTGCCTACCCTAAGCTTTTGAATGGTAGTGTAATCTTTTTTTTTATATATTTTTTTTTTTTATTGAACAACTATTGGGAATGGGGGTGGAATGGGACTGGATCACATGGGTCACAAGTGAATTAGAACTCCCACAAAACATGCATTTTCTGCTATAATAACCATTTAGCCCAAACACTACTACTAAGAACTGATTGATCGATTTCTTATATAAAATAAATAAATAAATAAAATTCATTTTGTGGTGGCCTTCATAAGATGCTCGAACCCCTGACAGCTGATGACTGAATCCAATCAGAGTAAATCTCACCTTTGGTGTGCAGCAGGATTCGCTGTAAAAGCACCGGGTACTTTGTTATCCTCTGAGTCACCAGTAATATGCACTCTGGGATGCCCATACGCCGGACAACACTGCTGCTCATTTTTTTCTAGAAACAAGAGCACATTGAGGACTGTTAGGTATCTCTGTGCATTTAATGGGAAGAATGACCAACATAATAAAGTGCAGCATTTACCCTGATGAACGCCTGGAAGCGTCGGTCTCTGGCATGCAGCTCCTTGTAGAAGTTCACTGCTTCACTGTGTCGACTGCAAAATTTGCCATAGATTTTCTTCATGCCTTCTGCATTGGAGTCTGAGAACTGAAGCATATCATGTGGCATAAATCAACACAGGAGCTTGGATATGAACAATGAATCTGCGGTCTATATCAAGCTGACATCTGCACGTCGTACTCAACAAGACGTCTTTATATGCTAATAAGTTACAATACAAGGCAACATTACTACTCACAAATGTAGTATAATAGCGATTTGCAAAGGTTTTTGTCAGCCAAACCACTTTAATCTAAAATATTTACCCTCAGACTTTAAGTTAACATTTAAATAATTTAACGACACATTTGCATAATCACAGTTCTTTGATGTTGGTTAAAGGTCACATGACATGCAGGTAAGCAAATAAAATATTTAATCTGTTAAAAAATACAAATAAATACATAGTCTAAACAATACATATTGATTATTTATTATATTCTTGACATTTATTATTTTCTTTCCATTTTTAGGACGTAATTAATTCTGCAATTAATAATCTTTGTAGAGATGCTGTAAAATAATAAAGAAATAATTTTGTTTTTGTTTTCATACATTCAAATTTCCCTAATAACATCTGCAATTTCAACTCAATTTTATGAGTTTTCAGAGGGGATTAGTAAGCAAACCGAAGTGCAATGAACATATCACTGTAGGATATAAATATTGAAATTCTTTTACCATTAAAGCACCAAGTTAAATATTAAATTATAGACATTTACATTTTTATACTGTTCACTATATATATATATATATATATATATATATATATAGTATAGCATAACAGTTCCAAACAGAAGAGTACAGTATATCATACATTATCACAACAAAATAGTATGATATACTATAGTACAGTGAGGTGCATGCTTCAAAACTGGTTTTGTTACAGACTCCAAGTTTTACATTTAAATGGCAACAGTACACAAATTAACAAGAAAGTCCTAAAATTCAAACACAGAAATGCATTTATTTATATATACACACACACACACACACGTATGTTTTTGTGAAAAGTGGGGACATCCCATAGGCGTAATGGTTTTTATACTGTAAAAACGGTATATTCTATGGCCCTACCCCAACCCTACACCTAACCCTCACAGGAAACTTTGTGCATTTTTACTTTCTCAAAAAAACTCATTCTGTATGATTTATAAGCGTTTTGAAAAATGGGGACATGGGTTATGTCCTCATAAGTCACCCTCTCCTTGGAATACCTGTGTCATACCCATGTCATTATACAGAGTTGTGCCCTGATGTGTCACAAAAACAAGAGCACACACACACACTCAAACACCCATACCTGGTTGACCAGCACATCTCCTATCCTGTTGATTATGAATCCGTCCGTTGCTTCCAGCTTTGCTTCCTTCTTCTTCTCCAGCAGAGCGCTGAAGAAGAATGAATGGAGTTCCAGGAGCTCGTCCAGCATGGGGAACATCTTCTCCACCGCCTGGACCTCCAGCTGGAGATCTCTCTGCAGGCCCTTACAGTACACATCAGACATGATCCGTAACGTCCGCAGGTGATGCATCTCCGTCTGGACCAGCTCTGGATTGATAAAGGAACAGGATGTTTAGATCCAGACATCTGCGAGTGCAGCAGTTTGCACGCTTCTTGCTTTCAGAGCAATCAATGGAGATGTAGACTCCTTGAAAACGAAGAGATTCCCATGTGTAAGTTGTCAACTACTTCTGAACTATTCTCTTCAACTGTAAACATCCACTTTGAATTAACTTAAGTTAGTTGTTACTTTTTACCTATTGTTGATCAGAGAAACTAAGAGCAACTATTAGCAAACAGCTTTAGGACTTCAAGTAATAAACTTATGGAAAAGTTAGAAAAATCTACTTGACAATAAAAATTGGCTGTGCTTTCAGCAAACATAATAAAATAAGATTAAGTACAAAAGAATTATAATCTATACTTGTGGATCAAAGTTCAACAAGCTATCATACTGAAGTTAGTGAGTGTTAATGTTAATGTTGTACATTAGTGAAGTTATATTGTATTATTTTCACAGACCTTTCCTCAAATCAATTTAACTTTAACTTTTTTACATTTAGATTGTGGTCCATGCAACCTTTAAAATAGCGTTTATCTGACAAAACGGAAGTAAACATGAATAAACATTTAGGTCAAAACTTCCACATGTAAAAAAAAAAAAAAAAAAAAAAAAAAATACAATTGCAACAGTGTTACTTTGGTATCACTGATAAACTATTATAGTTTATTATTTAGATTTTTGTATTGACCTTTTTCTTTAAATTTAAAGTGTTCGTAATTTTTTGTTTTTTTATTGGTTATCATTTCTTCAAAAGTTTAAGTTATTTTAGTACATAAAGTTAAACTAAATGAATGTGCTGCAATAAAATAAGTTTACATTTTTTTTGTGGTTTTAGTTAAGTATAATAACCCTCTTTAGCATTTTGCATTACCATAATTTAGTCAGAGTAAGTGAATAAAAACTCACAGAACAGCAAATGCTTATAAAGAAATGGAAATTGCATTAAATTCTACCATAGATGACATCTTGTCTCTTAATGACGTCCTTCTTGAGTTGCTTCAGATATTTCTTATCTACAGTAAGGCTCCAGGAATCGGCCTCCAGTTCTTTAACATCTGCTTCAAACTCTCCCATCAGCCGGCTGTCAACCATCTCAGTTCCTATTAGAGATGCAACAATACAGTTAGCTCACGGTTCAATAAATATCTCAGTTTTTGGTTTGGTTCGCATGGCGTGGCACATCAGAGTGTTTTTTGTTATTCTACGCTTTGGCGTCAGGAGCAGTAAGAGGTTAAATATTTATTTCTTAAAATTCCACTGCACACAATCTTAGGGTACTGTAAAATATACATAAAATAAATGGACGGTAGTAGGAATGCATGGTCAAAAAACAATTTCATTAATAGTGAAAGTGAGGAATGACAGGAAATAACTGAGTGGAAAAGAAAAGGATAAAAGACCATGAAGCCACAGCTCTGACAATTAATAACTTATTCACTCTCCCCTAAAAGATCTCAGCTTGAAAGCTCTTTGAAGCTTTTGAGAGGGCAAGAAATTGTACCTGGTATTATACCGGGGGAAATATGTCTGCTTACCTTCATCTAAAGACTCAGTGGACGCTGTAACCTTGTGGGGTTTGTGGAGAGAGTCTGTGGATTGAGACAGATACCGCATGCCTCTTAGAGGCATATCGTCAAACCTACAGGAAGAGGATGAGGTGGTGTGGTTATGACAGAAGGTCAGTAAGGTCAAGTGCCCTAAAGACAGATTCACTGAAGATTCTGTTCATTTGTATGTTGGGAATGGCATGCTACTGTACCACACTTCTTCTGCTAAGAATGCAGCACCCATGTTGTCTATATGCACTGAACACCCATATAACCTACAGTATAACATTTGTCCAAATGTGTAGAATACTGGGGTAGAGCCCACAAAGGAAGAAGCTTCATTTGATCTGATTTTGTGTTTTTTTTTTAAGAGTATTTCTACTTAGTGGCTAATTTTATTTAAGTTTCAACTCAAAAGTAGATCCAAAAATGCAATATTTGTACATACTGCTGAGAAGATACCAGTTATCTGTAAACATGCAACATGAGGTAATGGTCACACTTCAGTTTGGGGACCAATTCTCACTATTAAATAACTATAAACTATGTTTTTTCCTCAATAAACTCCTAGTTTCTTATTAATAGCTAGGAAGGTAGTTGTTAAGATTAGGTATTGGCTAGGAATATGAGATGTAGAATATGCTAATGCAGAACATGTGCTTTATTACTTCTAATAAACCGACAATATGCCAGTAATATGTATACTACTAAGAAACTGGTTCATAGCCAAAATTGATCCCCACACTGAGGTAATTTTAATTTATTATACTGTACATTTTCATAGCCATCTTTTCATAATAGTTGGCAGGAAGCAGCATATTCTGTGCAGTGTTAATTTAGTATCATTATATTACTATTAAAGTATTTATTTAGATTTTGAATTAGCATTTATATTTATTTATTTTGGAAATATTTTGATTCAGCTTTACCTTATTTTTATTTCCGTTTAGTTTGAGTAATTTTAGTTTAGTTTTACTTAAGTTTGGCTCAGTGGTAGAGCATTGTGTTAGCAGAGCAAAAGGTCATGGGTTCAATACCCAGGGGGAAAAATATAGCCTGAATGCACTGTAAGTCAGTTTGGATAAAAGCGTCTGCTAAGTACATAAATGTAAATCATATTAATGTAAAAAATGTAAAAAAAAAAATGTAAAATATTAATCTATATTTAACTAGGTTTATTTCAGACAGAATGATTTTTCATAGTTGTAGTTTGAGATAACTATTACAAACATATACAGTAATTTCATTCTCAGTTAAAACATAGAATACTTGTTGGTATATGTGTTTAGGAACTAACATTGCAATGTTGTTGATGGACATGCTTTTCGAGAGGTTGCTGCCGTGGAAGGGCATAATACTGGTGGCTCGTCTGGACGGGGCAATCACCGAATGCTCCTCTGGAGAAAAGATAGCAGACCAGGGACGATCCCGCATTGTGGACGCTACACACACACACACACAAAAATAATAACTCACATGCAACATTAAGATCAGCTGCCATAAAAAAAATAAGACTATACAAAGAGAAACAAAAACAACAAACCCACATTTTGTTCGTAGAGTGACGGCAGGCATATTGGTGGACTCTGGTACAGCAAACTGTTGTTTACGAAACAGAAAAAAGGAAGATATTTTAAACAGAAGACAAGGCAAACACCTTTCTTGACATGTAACTGAAAGAATATGGTACATTTTAGAATAAAAAACAAAAACATATTATACCTGCATTCTGCTTTTGGGACAAACTGGGATGTTTTCTCTACAACTCTTGTGAACTCTCACATTGCAATCTGCATAAACACACGTCAAAAGAACACATTAGGAAAGTACTCACTTCTTTGATAAAGATGCTATATTACAGCGTTGCAGTATAATATTTCAGTTTGCTACCCAAGCATAAACACAGCTTTTTCTCTTTGCAGAGACTTCATGTCCATAACCAAACACAAGGGACTGATGTAGCTGGAGGTCTATGTTTGCTATTTTGCTAATCTGGCTCATGGTCGAAGTGGTAAAGACAGTTGGGCTTATGCTTAGGAATTCCTTCCAGTAAGGAAACTCCACCAAGCACACAAATTAAAGCCCACGAACATGACAACAAGCTCTAGAAACACACTTCTCTCTCTAAGAGCAAGAATCTAACCACAATGATCTTCAGATGCTTCCTGCAGAAAATACAGCATTAGTAAACACAACAACACTTTCAAACCCCATGAGAGAACTAATTATGTGTGATCGGAATTAATTAAACAGCATATTTTCTTTGTTTATTATTTCTTCTTAGCATAATTTTTTTTTTAAATAATTGCCATTACTGTATGTTATATCATTTTTATTTATTTATTGTGTTATTTTTATATAGATCTACAGTATTGGTTGGTCTAGAAGGCTATGGACAGATGCTTAAATAAATTCATCGAGAAACTTACGGGACATTTATACACCTAAATGTAAAAAAGCATCAAACAAACAAAGAGGAGGGAAAGGAATAAAACAATACAACAAAGACTTCCCCCTACATGAATACGTTTTTCTCTTCAGCAGCTCCATGAGGAAGTGAACAATGTTACCAAAAACTGCTTCCTATTTTTAAGCAACGAGTCTTTTGAAATACATGACACATCAGTTCAGACATCTTTAAACCCCCTTAGCATTTCTATTCTGTATTCATACTGATAATCAAAAGATATTATATGTGTCCTGCACATACTACACATGATTCTGCTATTTTTCCTATTTATCACTGCTTTGTCTGTACCCAAAATAAGCACTGTACAAATAAAGGTAATAAACGATTATACTACACAATGTCTTTGCATGTGAAATCTAGTTTAAGGGAGTAAATAACTCAAACGGCGGTTAATACCAGAGGTGCAATGCCGAATGGCTTCTTACTTGTGCAGCTGACAGTATCTTTAGTGTTGAGGGTTTTGTTGCATTGCTGGCACAAAGCTGGATGCAGCAAGTTTGACGTGCTGAACACGTGTCCATTCACTGATTTCTTCTCTCTCTCTTTGGCCTCTCGGACTTTCTCCCGATTCTTTTCCTTTTCTTTTTCCTGTGCCAGAAAAGGAATAAGAAATATTACAATAGGCGACAGACTCGGTGCTTAAATATGCCAGGCACCGTAATGCCCATCATAGCTACTTTAGTTTAAACCCATCAACTCAAACTGCTCATCGTTTTCTTTAATAGCATTTCTGCAAAGTAATTTACTGCACCAACCTGTCGTCACGTTCTTAAACAAGGTGCTTGTTTGCCATTACTAAACTTTACAGGACAACATTTTAAAGGATGAGCACCCCAGATCAGAGCTGATAAGTATGCTAAACAAGAGAAGGACCTTTAGTTGGAAACCCTATTATCCACAGCTGCTAATTTGTGTAATATATTAAAAAAAGAAAAAAGAAAAAAAGGTGCGATGTCATTTCAAACTGAGTGCATTTTCATTGTGATTCAGACAGTTGTGCATAAACATCCTCTAAATTGTTGTCAAGTTCTCCTGTAACAAAGTTCAGCTTCCTGCTTATTAAAACAGGCCTCCAGTTAAGCAACTGTATAGAAACAACCATTTTTGGCAATAAAAAGCAAAAGTAACATACCATCTGGTTTATTCTAAACTTTAAATATTCATTTAAATTGCACACGGTTATAAATATGTATCTTTTTTTAAACAACCGTCAATAATGTGTCAGGTGTGGATGAAATGCACTAAAAAGACCATCGCTGTGACAAATAAACAGTGAGCGTGTCACTGTTAGGCAACTAAGGAGTTCAGAAAACGTGAACATCTAGAAGTGTGAACAGAAGATACACAACAAAAAGTCAACGGGACAAATCATCGCTCTCGTCAAAAGCAGCGATTGAGATTTGGCTTACCTCTTCTCCCTTCAAGGTCCTTATCTTCTGATAGCGGCCCTGCACCTCGCAAAACTTTCTATATAACATTACTGTAGGAGGCAGAGCCTTTGCAAGACTCTCTACCGAGACAACAAGTTCAGCATCACCTCAGATTCGGGAGGAAGTGACTCAACCCGAGCTGGGAGGTGCTGTGACTCTTACTTCCTTTTTTATTACACGGTCATTGCTGGTCTAAGAACGGCAACGTGCTGATGAAATCTGTACGTTTTGGTGTAAAAACACCCTTATGAAAACATTTCTAGCCGATAGACGAAAGCCTTTCAGGGTATAAATTCAATGTGTAAAGTATTAAATTGATTTGAATGCTTTATTTTACAAAGCACAAAATGTGTAAACGTGAAACTAGGCCAAAAATATCTTGACTTTTGGGAAGTTTAGAGTATTAATAGGATGTCAATTCTGAAATGATATATGCAAAGTAGCCTAAAAATAAAAAAATCTGTGCCTCTTCCCATTATGTCTCTGCAGTTTGTAAATAAGGTACTGGCCCTTTAAAATGCTAAAATGCTGAGCTAACATTAAAGAATGAAACATTACCGTGCCTTCTCTTCCTGTCTTATTTCCTCTAATGCTCAGAAAGAACCTGACACCATTTACTTCTTCATTCATTTTAGTACCATGGTAAATTCCTGTCTTACGTTGACTGACTTTGCATCCAATCATCAGTATGAATGAAAAAGATGATCTAATCTACATTACTGGTATAAAGGAAGTAAACTGAAAAAACTTGACAACAAAAGTTGACATACTCTGGCCTTCTTGTACATTTTGTTCTTCAAGTAGCTGAACGTCCGGCTCACTTTGGTGGTATTTTTTTCAAAATCTCCTCTTAAAGGACCAGGTTCCTCCTCTGTGATGCTAAAAAATAAAAAAATCAAGATATAAATGAATACAATACTCTGTTTCCACAAATGCCTAAATGAAGTGAGCCAAAATAGTCATGGGTGTCCGACCTGTATCCCATTGAGCTGGTGGCACTGGTGAATGACGTCATGCCTATAAGTACAATGATGGATTCAAATTAGCTTCGCCAACAACAAACAGCCTTCGTGCCCAGTGATAGAGCCTGATTTACGTACACATGCAAAATCATCTTTTTGCAGTAAGAGTTAGTGCTAGGTCAAGCAATTCAACCAGATTAAAAGGAAATGGTGCAATAAACATGCTACTCTATATTTTATATATATATATTTATTTATTTATTTCTATTTATACACACACACACACACACACACACACACACACACTTTTTTGGGTAATCAATAAAAAATGCTGGGGAATTTCTCACAATAATATCTAAATATGATTGTAAATATAAAGGCAGGGGTAGTAAGATAGGGCTAGTTCAGAATATGACCATGTCCAATCCACTTGAATGGCAAAAACAACACTATATTAAATGGTTAATTCACAAAAATAAAATAAAATTATATATATATAATATATAATATAAGTTGATTAAATTGAATTTTTATTTTTAGTGAACCTTAGCTCTCAAACTCCAAAAGCAAGTGCCATTAGAGCTGGGTGATATAGCTAAATGTATCTCTCAATATTTTCACAATATTGATATACACTATTGATGATACTTTTACTTTGCCTGATTTTTTTTTTTTTTTTTGCCACCTCATGAAAAGACATGATCTGCATACCTGAAACAGCTATTTTTGAAAAAGTACAAAGTTACGCAATATTGCCTAGTTTATATAGTCAGCATATTTTCTTTTTTCAAAACCAACATTAACGTTTTAATGAAAACTGAAACTGAGAATAAAATGTTGGTAATTAAATTTGTGTAAGTAGGCAATGTTTTCCAGGGTGTTATGTTCTCATTAGGTGATAAATTAAGCCAGTCGTAGGAAAGTTTTTGTCACCAAGCTGCCTCTCTACATTTCAGCTGAACAAATTGTATATATTGCTACTCTAGCTTCATTTTTGGTCACGGAGAAGTGCGTTCATACTGTTAACTAGTTGTAGTGTATTGAAATAAATGGCGATACAATCAAAATATATCATTAAAGTAATGCTAATAGTTTTGGTCAATGATTTTAGCTTCAATTATTTTGGTCAATACTGAAAATTAGTTTTGATCACATATTTTTAGTGTATGACTACATACAGTACAGGTGCATCTCAGTAAATTAGAATGTCAGGGAAAATTTGATTTATTTCAGTAATTCAACTCAAATTGTGAATCTAGTGTATTAAATTCAGTGCACACAGACTGAAGTAGTTTAAGTCTTTGGTACTTTTAATTGTGATGAATTTGGCTAATATTTAACAAAAACCCACCAATTCACTCTCTCAACAAATTAGAATACTTCATAAGACCAATAAAAAAAAAAAACATTTCAATTGAATTGTTGGCCTTCTGGAAAGTATGTTAATTTACTGTACATGTTCTCAATAGTTGGCAGGGGCTCCTTTTGCTTTAATTACTGCCTCGATTCAGCGTGGCATGGAGGTGATCAGTTTGTGGCACTGCTGAGGTGGTCTGGAAGCCCAGGTTTCTTTGACAGTGGCCTTCAGCTCATCTTCATTGTTAGGTCTCTTGTTTCTCATTTTCCTCTTGACAATACCTCATAGATGCTCTCTGGGTTTCAGGTCTGGTGAGCACACCAACACCATGGTCATTTAACCAACCTTTAGTGCTTTTGGCAGTGTGGGCAGTTGCCAAATCCTGCTGGAAAATTAAATCAGCATTTTCAAAAAGCTGGTCAGCAGAAGGAAACAAAGTGCTCCAAAATTTCTTGGTAAATTGGTGCAGTGACTTTGGTTTCCAAAAAACACAGTGGACCAATACCAACAGATGAGACTGCACCCCAAATTATCACAGACTGTGGGAACTTAACACTGGACTTCAAGCAACCTGGGCTATGATCTTCTTCACCCTTCCTTCAGACTCTAGGACCTTGGTTTCCAAATGAAATACAAAACTTGCTCTCATCTGGAAAAAGGACTTTGGACCACTGAGCAACAGTCTAGTTCTTCTTCTCCTTTGCCCAGTTGAGAAGCCTCTGATTTTGTTTGTGGTTCAGGAGTGGCTTAACAAGAGGAATACGACAACTGTAGCCAAATTCCTTGACACGTCTGTATGCCTTGACCCCAGCCTCAGTCCATTCCTTGTGAAGTTCACTCAAATTCTTGAATCGATTTTTCTTGACAATCCTCATAAGGCTGCGGTTCTCTCGGTTGGTTGTGCATCTTTTTGTTCCACACTTTTTCCTTCCAGTCAACTTTCTGTTAATATGCTTGGATACAGCACTCTGTGAACCGCCAGCTTCTTTGGCAATGATTTGTGGCTTACCCTCCTTGTGAAAGGTGTCAATGATTGTCTCTCTGGACATATGGCATGTCACAATATTCTAATTTGTTGAGAAAGTGAATTGGTGGGTTTTCATTAAATGTGAGCAAAAATCATCACTATTATAAGAACCAAAAGATTTAAACTACTTCAGTCTGTGTGCACCAAATTTAATACACAAGTTTCACAATTTGAGTAGAATTTCTGAAATAAATACATTTTCCCACAACATTCTAATTTATTGAGATGCACCTGTATGATAGCACTCTTTTATATGGAGGATCATACTTTTAATTTATTAACTGAGTGTGTATATATATATATATATATATATATATATATATATATATATATATATATATATATATATATATATATATATATATATATATATATATATATATTTATTTATTTATTTATTTATTTATTTATTTATTTATTTATTAGAGGGACAGGTTTCGAGTGTGACTAACATATTTCATCTATCTCTACATCTGCTGTGAATCACAGGACATCGTCTAGGGATGAGATGCTGGAGGTCACTACACTGAAGATGCTATTATCCAGTTCTTACTGTAACTTACTTATGATGTCCTCCTCATCACTAGATGAAGAGGTGACAGCAAAGACACTTTTAGATTTGGGGAGGAGTGGTGAAAGCTTGAATTTAAATGAGATCTGCCTCTTTCGTCGAATTCTTCCTATCGTTGGGCGGCCGCATTGGGGATGGAAAAGTCAGAGCAAGTACTTATTAAACCAGATGATTTAAGGGCTTGAGAAAGGGGTGGAGGACAACTAACACAAACCAGATGAGGAAAACAAATGATGTTATATTGATACCACCTGTTTGTGTACAACCTCTGAAACAAGGAATTAAGTAGAACAATCTGACACCAAAAGATGTTTCTAACTATAGCTCAATCTCTAAAAGCCAGAAACTGAGAAAAGAAATGGAAATAAAGCAGCTTTACTTACCATCTATGTCCCGTTGGCTGATGGAAAGCATAGAGACTGATTTTTTGAGGGGGAGGGTCACAGATGGACCACTGTGTCTGAACTGATGATACTTCCTTGATTTCTGAAATCAAAAACTCAGATGCTCAGTGATAAAGTTACAGAAGTAAAACAAGTAGCTCAGGTTGTTTCATGCTGGCGTCAAATAAACCTAAATGTCCTGATTTGGAGAAGATGGTTTTTAGATAGCTCACCTGACCAGCTGGTATGCTGCATTCTCCCAAATCAGACTCAGGACCTTCTTCTGTGAGAGACATCAGTGAGCCCCTCTCCTCACTTTCCTGCCTCTGAACCCCTCGCTGATGTGTGGATGGACCTCCGGACTGCGGTATCCAACGTTTGCCATCCTCAATCCCTGCTGCTAGACCCTCCAAACTATAACTGCAACAGAACACACCATAAAGAACCAAGTTAGACTAAGAAAGAAAAAAGAAAAAAAAAATGATTAAAAAAAATGCATGAATAGAATTTAAAAAAGTAAAAACAATTTAAAATAGAATATAATACATAATAACAGTTAAAAAAAAATAATTATAAAAAATAATTATAAATATGTAAAATAAAATAAAAATAAAAGAAAGAAAGAAAGACTTTGAGAGTCGCCTTATTTAAAGTGATACAAAAGAAAGCAAAGCTGAGCGTGTGCGGAAAATACTGTTTTGTACCTGTTGATCATCACATCTGTCCCTCACAGATTTGTATATCACATCAAAATAAATATTTTGTTTACATGATTTCTTTTTCACCCAAAAAGGCATACACGTCTTTTTTTTTGTATACTACCAGCAAACAAGATGCAAAATATGCAAAGTGCATGTTGATTTTACACTAAACGCACCAAAGTAGCATCCAAAAATGAATCAGAACTTATTTATTTTACATTATAATGACTCTTATGCTTTAAGAAGTTAATTTAAAGAACCCATTTGGACATCTTCAAAAAGTGCATTATTGAAATGTAGTGGGTGGTTTTCAGACTATGAAAAGTTCACAGATTTAAGCTATTTCTGTTCAATCTAGCACACCAAAATAGTGAATTTCAACAGAATGGCTGCTGTTAGTATGAGACACCAAGACTCAAAGCTCAAAAAAAGCTCAAAGCTGCACACAGAGTAGCACAATAGCAAACCAAGGCAAACTGAGAAGTGTTTTAGGATGCTAAATATATATGTGAACATACAGGTGGCTAGAATATTTCCAGCTGTATCGAGATAACAATTATTTTAAACCTCAAAATGGATAAATGGAATAGTAAGAAAATGAACAAAAAACAAACTACACTGAAAGTGAAAATGATGATTACGTCTTACTGATCTGACACTTAAACATAGCTTTAATTGGTGTAAACTATTGTAGTCAAGTTAAATCAGGCATATTCAATATTTATTTAACATTTCGGTGCCACAATCTGAAGCAGGTTTGTTACAAACATCCGCTTACCTGACATTCAGAGCAGTTTCGAGTACAACAATATTAGTCATCACGTAACAACAAAAGAAGCTACAACAAAAACTACACCGCAAAAAGCCCCTCCTATGTATCTCTGAAGGAACACGTCTAACTTTCAAAAGCCATCATTTCTCTAAGCTTCGCAGAGGCTGACTGAAGCAGCACAGAATAAGGCCTAAACAAACGTTTCACTTTGCTCTGACAAACAGGTAATGCAAATGTTGATGCAAAAGCTCTTTGTGCAAGTCAGAGGGGTTGGCTCTTCGGTTGGATTTACAGGAAGCTTGCACACAACGCAGTCGTACACTTGCAGTACCTGATGAGCTCTCTAATTTCTTCCAGCTCTCGACAGGGTTCACTGGGGCACCAGCTCAGACTGGACAAAATATAGGGGGCGTCAGAGGGCACAAACCAGTTAGAGGAGTAGTAGAGCGGAAAAATGAAGATTTGTTCAGTTAACAGTTTGATGAAAGATACTGGGTTGATTATTACGCTCCTATAGATCACAACAGTAGGGTTCCAGAAGTTAAAATACTATTCATTTTCTCCATAAAATCTTCTTATTTTGGGGGGAGGGGGGACAGATGGGGGGCAAAACATATATTAAAAAAAATGTATGGGTTTAATTTCCATCGCCAGTATTGCAATTTATGCAATGCCAGCATGGAAATTATAATATAAAATCTATTTAATATAAATGAACGCGCACACACACACACACAAACATACATACATATATATACATACATATATATATATATATATATGAATTAGTAAATAAACAATAAAAATGAATAAATATAATGAATAATATAGCTAAATAATTTTAATAGATAGATAGATATATAGATAATATATCAAATATATTTAACAGAAAATAAAATGTAAAAAACAAATATTTAATACATAAAAATGAATAAATTATAAACAAATAAAAAAATGATAAATGAATTATAAAATATACAAGTGATTTAAACAAACAAACAAATACATGCATACATACTGGGTTTATTAACTGGGGGGGGGGGGGGGGGGGGGGGAGTATGGAGAAAATGAACAGTTTTTTTTATTTCAAAAACATAAAAAAAATTGGGTTTCATTGTCAAATATTCATTACTGTGATGCATGGAAATGGGAATTTATATTGATTTCAGATACTAATGAAGATCTTGAAATAAAGATTATAAACGAAAATATGATACCTTCTTCTGTAAAACACAGGCTTTCTCTCTCCTGTACTTCGTACAGAACTGGAAATGAAAAGATGAGATGACATGAAAATATGAAAGATTAACCTACTTTGACTTCAAAGATCTGTATGATAAGAGTCTCTGAGAGGTAAAAGTAAAACTAGTAAAGTATGAAATTACTTCTCAAAAATGAGAGAATGCAAATGAAGAGCAAAGGGAAGAGCGAGGTGAGAAAAGGGTGTCACATGATGAGAAGTGTGAGCGATGTCATTCTCACAGCATGTCATGTTTAAAGTGCTAATGCATTAGCATTCAGTGCGTTCTGAGCGGGAGTTAATTCAATGCGTTAAAATGTATTATAAGTGAAAATATTTCTTAAGCACAAAATCAGCATATCAGAATGATTTCTTAAGGCTCATGTGACTCTGAAAACCAAATATAGAGTTATGTAAATATGTAAACTTTTCAGTTGTGGTCTGTTTGTATATTAGGATCGTTAAGATTCGTCTTGCATTGCAACATTATGACAATTAAGCACATTACATTTTATGTGTCTTATTTCTTAACTACTGTAGAATTTTTATTATATCATTATAAATTAAAACCAATACAACAGATAATATTATGATGTTTAAATAAACCATTAAAAAAACATGATATTTATCTTTTAAATAATATTTTATTTTAATTGACGTACTGACGTACTCCGTTTTCACAGAGCTGAAAAATAATAAATGTTCCTAAGAACAAGCTTTAGCATCATCAACATCTCCTCGTGTACCTGCGCTGGTTCATTTCTTCTTCCCCTCCCTGGTTCTTCCCAGGACCCCAGCTGTGTCTGCGTAATGGAGAGAGGGAGCGTACGGTGGACCGGCAGAGAGAGGCAGGCAGTGGCACCTCCGTCAGCCTGTCTTTGGCCTCCTCTTCTGCCTCTCCTCCTTGCCGCACCTCCTCAGAGCTTTCGGCCGAGGAGCTGGGATGTCCCACGCTGGCCGTGTCGTCCGTGGAGGAGCATGAGACAGACACCTCGCTCGTGCTGTCGCCTCCACCTACAGCCTCGTGCCCCTGAGCAATAAACACCAATCAGACACAAATTAACTAACAGACTTTGTTAAGACAGATGAAATTATTCAGCACAACAAAGCACTACTGTGCTATAAAACCTGGCTATGTCTCGTAAACAAAAAAATAATAATTAAAAAAAAAAAACTTAAAAAGCTCAAGCATTTGTTCTGCCAAAAATCCTACTGAGAGTATTTAACTAAGTACCATATTTTCCGGACTATAAGTCTCACTTTTTTTTTTCATAGTTTGGCTGGTCCTGCGACTTATAATCAGATGCGACTTATTTATCAAAATTAATTTGACATGAACCAAGAGAAATTAACCAAGAGAAAACATTACCGTCTACCGCCACGAGAGGGCGCTCTATGCTGCTCAGTTCCCCTGTAGTCTATAGAGCGCCCTCTCGTTTTATATATTTCTATTTAGCTTTAATCAATTTTTTTTATTCAGTTAATTTCAGATTTTGTCAACTTGTCAGTTTCCTAGGCAACATCTCTAATATTTGTAAAAGTTTGTTTTAAGTTTTCAATCTAAAATTTTTGCTTTGTTTTTGTTACATGGAATAAAGATGTATATATATTTCCCCTCCCTGGATCTTCTTTCTATTTACCTTTCATTTATTTTTATCTCAATTTTAGATATTTTAGTATATACTTTTTTAAAGTTTTTCTTAAAATTTTTATTATTAAATTATATTTTGTTTTATCATCTAATATATAGTGTGTGTGTCGGTGTGTATTTCTATTTAGCTTTAAATTATTTTTAATTAAGTTTTAGTGATAGTAATTTTAGTATTTCAGTTAGTTGCAAAGGTAACATTTCTAATTTTCATTAAATGTAGTTTTTTTTAATCTAAAAATTATATTTTATCTTTTTTAGTTTTAGGTAACAATAACAAAACTAATCCTGACCTCATGACCTATTTTTGATTCACTTTTGAATTCTATATGAAATGTAATATTGAAGACTAAATTTTGAAGTTTGCATTGAGAACATTTCAAAATTGAACAGAGCAATAATATCATCGTATTATTAGCATTTTTTCTCCTTTATATAGCTTTTTATTTATTTCCTCAAATGTATTCTATAAAACTGATTCACGTCTGAAGTATACCTAAACTGTAAGCGTTTGTTTGCCTCAAACTTGTGTGCATCTCTCAGACTGCTGTCTGTCACTTTAAAGTGAAAAAAGTATGTCACTGAATCATCACCAGGGTGAAATGAGTCTGCTAGACCGACCAAGACGTCTACACACCAACACACACTCACAGACTCCTTATTTTCATCCATCCAGGCATCTTATGACACACACAAACCGTATCCTATGTTCTCACACACCTAAACTTAAAGCAGTTGTGAGCCGCCTTGGTGTGAGGTTTTGATGAGTCTATTGCACCGAGCGCTGGAGAGACAAGGTGAAGAGGATTTGAGCTTCTGACACACATTGAGGTTTTTCGTCTGTGTTCAGGGGGGATGAAAGCCCTCTATTCATGCACCCCTGAAATAGCTTCTATTGAGCGTGTGTGTGAGGAAGCAGAGGGGGTGGTTTGTAAGTGTGTGTGCGAGTGTGCAAGAGGTTTAAAAAAGGGTACTGGAGAACTTATAGACACGTGACCTAGTTATAAAAAAAAAAAAAAAAAAAAAAAAAAACCTCTAGAGGGTTTTAACATTTAGGTGTCCTCAAAATTAACAAAAACCCTAGTGCTCACATGAACACACAAAATTACCAATTCTGCATTCATCACCGGATATGTATCATACTTCTGAATTTGTTTTCCGCATTAAGTGGTTATTAGTGTTTTTTTGTAAAAGCAGGGCTTTTAGTCGGTGCAAGATGGGCCAGAGAAATGTTCAGAGAAAAAAAATAATAAAATTAAATTAAATTAAAGTAAATTAAAATTAAATTGAAATATTTTATAGTATACATATCTCTTTATATTGCATTAAAATTTGTAACTCACTTTAAATCAAGGGGATCATCACATCTGGAGGTCCATGGCATGAAAATATTTTAAATCCCCTGTGATAAGCAATCGCTTTTACTGTTCCTCATGTTTCAAGTTAGGGACTTTTCAAAGCTGTTAAACCTCGGTATTAAACTTTTATACATGAGTCATCTTGCACACTTGTGCAGACACGAATGAAACCTCACATGTGTGCAGCTAGTTGTGCTCTATTCACTTTCAAAATAAGCAGTCCAATTATTTTGCCCGCTGGAAAAATAAAATAAAATATAATAAAATAAACACTGAGAGAGACAATCAAGCCATATATATGGACAAAAATACCAAAGACTTAAGCAGTAAGCAACCATATAACAAACAACGCACATTTCTTCCAAAAATGTAATGATTTTGCTCACCTTTCTGAAGATGTTTTCCTCTCCAGTGTCAGGACTGAGAAATCCATCTGTATCGCTTCCTGAGTCCCGAAACGTGACTGTTTCCGAGTTGCAAGTGTAAAACTCTGGATACTGCGAACTTTCTGCAACAAACACACACAGTTTCACATGATGACAGACAAATTTATAGCATTTACTATAAAAAGCAGCGTGCTAAAATAGCTTGTTTATCCAGATAAAGTCTATCATAAAAGTCTCCAAAGAAGTTCTCTTACTGAAGCCCAATGTCCTCTTAAACAAAACATGTGATGTCCTCTTCAGAACAGATCTTTGTACAACAGCACATGTGTTCACGACAGCAAAGTCTGACTATCTTGATAGAAGCATCTGAAGCGTCTCTCAGTACCATACCGCCGCGTGGGTAACAAAACCATTTCACGAGGGAGACAAAACCATCATGATAAACCTCAACAGATTCCATAACCTAGAAAAATACCGCCTGTTTCCCTCCCTCTCTCGCTTTCTTCTAGTCTTTTAAAGTGCAACACACTCACTGCGTTAAAGTGTGTTAAAGAGAGTGAGTGTGAAGGCTGGGATCAGATCTGTCATGAGGGTGTGAGCTTCATCAGCTGTCGCACACCACACAGGTGGCTCCATGTTTTGGGATGTGAAGGAGGGGACTCGCTGGGACCGCTACAGTTGCCCTTTCTCTACGCGTCTGCTCTCAATGCTAAAGTAAAAGCAAGCGTCATTACCTCAGCTGCAGATAAACAACTGACAACATAAACACACAGGTCATGACAGGCACCTGAGAAAGATTCTGTGTTTCGTATCTATATATAATCCAAGTTAAATTTGGTTATTTGTAGTATGTTTTTGATATGATTTCTCATAATTTTTTAATGCTAAATGCCTCAATGCAATGTAAGTTAAAATTAAAAATTAACATTTATGCATTTAGCAGACGCTTTTATCCATAGCGATTTATAGTGCATTCAGGCAAACATTTTTTACCTAACATGTGTTCCCTGGGAATCAAACCCACAACCTTTTGCGTTGCTAACGCAATTCTCTACCACTTAGCCACAGGAACTTACTGTACATAACAAAGTTGCTATGGATAAAAGTGTCTGTTAAATGCATAAATGTTCATGTAAATGTAAAATACTTTTTTTGCATGTTATTAAAAACAGAGGAGCAAAAAATAAAAAGAACAATATCTTGGCACGTAAAAAAAAAAAAAAAAAGTAAATTAAGTTTAAAATAGTCATATTTTTCAGCTGGTTTTAAAAACATTGTAATTTGATGAAACTGCAACCATGCAACTAGAATGTGATGTTCAAAATGGAATTTCTCCTGTTACAGTTCCTGGAAATTCCAATGCAATGCAACGCACCACAAAGAAATGCAATGCAATGCAATGAAATTAAAACATTTTGCTGCATAATAAAAAGGTTAAAAATGAATAGTAAATAAAAAAGAAAAAATTAAGCAATAAAAATTAATTGAATAATTAAATACAAATATAATGGAACAATATGTTTAGCATGTTAATGAAAAAAATGTAAATAAAAATATATGTATTTAAAAAAAATATTTTTTGCATGGTTTTAAAACACAGCACTGTGACAAACCTGAAACCATGCACCTATATTGCTACATTGTTAAATGTTTAAAAATGTTTGATGATTGCAAGGAAGTGATTAATAAATCTCAACCCACTTCCTGCATTTACAAACACGCATCAGTGATCAGTGATAAGGGATAAAAGTTGTGTGTTTAAGACAATCCATTCAGGGTAGTCTAACTGAAAAAAGCAAGTTATGCCACTTATGTTCACAATTGGTGAAAAAAAAAACCTATAGTACAAATACACTTTTCATTAAACAGGAAATCTCTCTTTTTCTCTCATGTTTGCGGCTTGAATGCATTCATGCATTTGAATGCATCTCTCTTTTTTATACCAGAAACTGTTGGTGTATTAAAGGTGAACAGTCTTCAGAAAGGTTTCATGTAAAGATCAACAATGCCTTCATGCTCCTCTATACGAGCACTTGCCATTACTATCTTCTGTTCCTTGCGCACCACACAATTCATCATACTTCCTTAAGAACCTCACTACAAGAAAACAAGTTTTTCCTTTCTCTTCTGAAATTAAATGGTTCAGTCTGTGTAGACACACTCTCGTGTTTTTACAATGCAAAGTTTACGCCTTCCTGGAAAGCAAGCCAATCATAACTGAAGTAATTTACATATTGTCATTTACATATTGTATAGAAGTCTTAAAGGTACAAACATCAAAACAGCCCGTTTAATTCTAAGGGTCAAAGAGAGGGTGGAAATGTTTTTATAAAAGAAACTGTGGCTAACATTACAGCCTATACAGACAGCATCCTATGTGTCGAGGAACCTCATAAGCAGGCACACATGCCACACAAAACACTGCTCATCACATGAAGTGCATGAGCGACGTGACTCACAAATGAATCAGAGAGAAAATTACGTTAACATGTTTCCAAACCTACAACATATGCACAAAAAAGCACACAAATACATAAAAGCAGATTGATATAATTAGATTTTAATTAACTGTTTCAGACCATAGTTTGCTATCAAATTTTTAGCATTAACTAAAATTTACTAAAAATTATCAATTTATTTACTGCACTGGTTATTAATCTGTTTACATATAACAAATACTGTTTATTTTTACTTCATGTCAGTTCAGATACATTAAATATTATCAGGCACTATTATTGATTTTATGTAACTACAATTAGAAGTATTTTTCAATGTTTGTTTGTTAACTAGTTTAACTTATGTTAATAAATTATAGTTGTAAAGTGTTATGAAAACTTTTTAGTACTGAATTAAACACACACTACCATTCAAAAACGTATAATATATAGTGAAAATACATTAAAAGCAGTAATATAACAAATATTATTATATTTTAAAATAACCATTTTCTATTTGAATGTATATATTTTAAAATATAATTTATTCCTGCTGTGGCAAAGCTGAGCTTCCCATTACACCTACGTCACATGATCTTTCAGAAAACCTTTTAATATGCTGATTTGCTGCTCAAGAATTTCAAGAACATTTCTTATTATCATCAAAGTTGAAAACGGTTGAGCTGCTTAATAATTGTGTGGACACCTTGCTACACTACCACTGAAAAGTCTGGGGTAGGATTTAAAAAGGAATGCATTTTTTTTACATTAATAATAATGAGTAATTATTAATAATTGAGCAGCAAATCAGCATATTAGAATGATTTCTGAAGGATCATGTGACACCGAAGACTGAAATAATGGCTGCTGAAATGGATAAGCTTCAACTAGATAAATATAAGCATTAAATGACATAACCATCAACATGATATCAGGTCGTGGAAGTGTGATCTTACCTGTGGATAAGTTGTGTCTCTTCTGGGAAACACTGGAACACAGTGCGTCTTTGTCTCTGTGGATCTGGGGACAGAAAGAGGAAGATATGGTCTTACTCATGTGACTGTCTAGCTGGAAAAAAGTTGTTTAACATATTCAAAGCAAATATAAACATCAGACTGCATTCAAATTTGATGAGTTTTTTCATTTTCTTTCACTGCTGAAAAGGTCAATGAAACCGTGGGTTTCTAGTGAATGCCTAGGCCACAGACGCAGCAGCTTTGCTCACATACGCTCAGAGTCTGCAGCATATATGAGGTTAGAGCTCAGTCTGTGGTTTGTGGACCCCATAACAGCTGCATCTCACTCATCATAGACCACACACCACCTCGCACCGGCCCTGAGGGACCACAGCGGCTTCAGCAATCAGGATACAATGCTGAGATGCTCCCCACAAGCCAGACATCCAAACAAACTACTGCTGGCTGGATTCAATCCAATGCATAGAAGAAACAATGGCTGCAATTACAAAACCCAGCTTATAAAACAGATAAAGCTCAAATAAGATAAGCTAAGTTTGAATATGTTGTAAAATAAAGCAATTAGCCATGAGAGGCTGTGCGCTACAGTGATTTCACTCCCTTAATCCATAGATAAGTTTAATTATTACCTATGAAATATTTTATTTCTATGTAAATAAATGAATACATGGAGTTATACATTATAGCAAATATTTTTTTTTTTTTTTTTTTTTTTTTGGAAAGAGGAAATTGTGGTAAAAAAAAACATTTAATTAAAAATATAAATATTATTTTTTAGCAAATATAAAAACACATTAAAAAATGGTGGCCAACAGAAAAAAAAAATCCCTATTGTGTAATTTTAAAATAACAATTATGAAGAAAAATAAACAGTTCCTCCACCAAATATGGTTTTGAATATATATATATATATATATAACTAATTCTGCAAAGACACATTAAATGTATTAGTATATTGAAGAGACCGTAAAGACATTCCCTTTTTCCAACACTGATAAAAATAAGAAATATTATATATATATATATATATATAAAAATAATGATTTCTGAAAGATCGTGTGACACTAAAGACTGGAGTAATGATGCTGGGGAAAAAAAGCAGGGAGTGTATTTTGCAATTCTTATTTTGTTTTAAACAAACCAGCAGACAAAGCAGTCCTAACACAGGTCACATATGGCTTGGTGCTAAAAATAAAAAAGTTCTTGTGTATCTAGTATACCATACTTACCTTTTTTAGTCCAGTTTCAGTCTGTATTATACTAAAGAGGCCCAATAAATTTCATGCCTGCTTCCCTTCTCTATGTCAGCTTTTGATCTGAGGCACTAAAATATGAATAAATACAGTATATTGGAAATGTTTACACAGATCTCATGTTACGAACAGCAACCTGTACAAAGCACCCACAACAGAAAGCCTGTATTACAGCGACCTGCACCGCTGACGGTTATTCACTCGGCTGGAAAGCACACTGAAAAGCTCTTTTGCCTTTGTTATAACCCAGCTACAGGGTCGTCCAGGTGATGCAAGGTGGAGAAAAGAAAGATCCCTAGAGGGAGTAGAGAAAGATCCCTAGAGGGAGGGAATACAGGAGAAAAACGTCAAGAATGAGAAAAAATGGCTTCTGATTTGACCCAAGAGCAGGGACTAATTATGTTCACACCCTCAAAAACCAAGTGGCCATGCACAGTTTTAAAGCAGTTTACAATGCACAACGCTCCACTGATGAGCACGTTCATGCCAGGGCTCTGACTAACCACTGTGTGCCTCTGGGAAGGCACTGCGTGTGGAGAACACTGTCCCAAACACAAGCCCTGCCTACAGACAGGCCAGAGAGCACAAACACACACTCTTTGGGTTTTCCGTACAGCAGTTCCCATCAGAGTGACTGATGATATCACACATCCACTGCGGCTGAAACGCCAACAAAAGATGAAAAAGATTACAAATGAAAAGAGCTGTATTGTTTAGGCATAAGCGGCAGAACTCTAAACGAGACTTATAGCTGCCAGACCGTGAGCGAATAGGTTGAGGGTTTATTTAATTATAAAGTGTGCGAGATGTTTTCATTGGATGAATGAATCCCTTCTTAGGCATTGTTCACACTAAAATCAGATCCATTTGTCCAGGGAGTCAGAGACGGCACGTATAGAGATCACATGTGCGAGATGATTTTAGGAAATATATTAATAGTAAATTATGCACAAAACAATTACAATCCATTTGTGTCTGGTAGAATTTTTTAATGGTTTTGAAAGAAGTCTCTTATGCTTAGAAAATGGTCCATTTCTCCTCTTGACTAAACAAAGGGTGCAAAAAAACACAAGGTGCCAAAAACGCCTCAGGCTCATTTATTGGTTTGACGTGCCCTGTTAAAAACTGGCTGACCAATGAGATTGGCACTTTTGTTCACGTGCCTAGAGCTGCTGAAGTTACAGTAAAACACAACTTGGTGGCGCTCAAGCACAAAGCGGTCTTGCCGAGCACACTTAATACCTAACAAAGAAGAGGAAGTAAGTAGACCAAGAAGATGCATCTTGGCAAGATGAATGTTGAGCTGCTGGTCTCATTGGTGTCTGAACACAAAGGGTTTTACGAATAACGCAACAGCGACTACAAAAATCAATAAAAGGGAGTTGTTATGGAGAGGGATTGCAGATCAAATAGGACTTGATGTGTCCCGTGGTTTTTCTGTGCCATCTAATGTCAGGGAGTGAATTTGCACAATTTAATGTGATCTTCACAAAACACAAAAGACGCGTCGAAAAACACCGGCGATAAGCGTGCGATAATCATTCCGGTGTGTACGAGGCTTAATACTGTGAAATTTATTTACAATTTAACATAACGGTTTTCTATTTCAGTATACTTTATAATGTAATTTATTTCTGAATTTTCACTTCAGTATTCAATGTCAAATGATCTTTCAGAAATCATTCTAATATGACGATTTGCACTTGCTTATTATTATTCGTTAACCAGGAAACATTTTTTTCATTGTTTAATGAATGTAAAGTTCACAAGAACACAATTTATTTTAAGAATTTCTTGTAAAAGTGTAAAAGTCTTGCCACTTTTGCGCAATTTAATACATCCTTGTTCAACAGTGTTCGAGTTAAGAGTGTTCGGTTGCATTTTAAAGTATTAAAAAAATAACTTTATCCATAATATATTAATACTGAGTCAATGTAAAAGTTTGACTGAGCAGGAGACCACAAACTGATAGGGCAAAAGGGTTCAGTTCTGCTCCAGAAACAAATAACTGAAATATGGCATATTTAACCTATCAATCGCATTCAGTATGTACAGTAACAGAGACTTTCTTTTGTTTCAAAAAGCAACTCCATGAATCAGCTTAAGGGGACTAAAAACCAAACCAGCTTGAATATAAAATAAACATTTGCATCTCTAACTGCCACTGAGCTATACGTACTGTATGCAAAAGAGACAGACATTTAAATATATAAACAAGATTGATATAAGAGGCATTTACACTTTTAAAGGGGGAAGTCATGGCCTAGTGGTTAAAGAGTTTGACTCCTAACCCTAGGGTTCTGGGAGTTTATTCATCAAGTACTCGTTAATTTTAGTTTACTCAGTTCAAAATGCAATTAGCAAAATCACTGAATAACAACAAATGTGCTTGAATCAAACCATAATCCATCCAACCGTCCATCCATCTATCTATCTGTCTAAAAAAACTGCATGCTTACATGTCAACCACTATATATTGTGATGCTCTAAAGATGCTTCAAACCGCTATCCATTACACAGGCCCAAACCCTGAAGTCTGTTTAGAGCCAAACATGGCCCAGTGTCCCATTCCAGAATCTGGCACCGCTGCCGTTCTCACTGCATATTTGTGGCGCTAGGGGAGAAACCAAAAAGGCCATGCCAGCAGACTCTGTCAAGCTCAGAGCATTCAGAAGTCTACCCAATAAAAACACATCTGGTTTGAAAAAGCACAGACCATGTGCTGGCTCTCGATGCATGCAGCGGGAATAAAAAAAAAAAAAAAAGCTGTAATACAAAAGCAACTGCTTAAGGATAAAATGTATGGCATGATAAGACCACGTTAATCAGTTAGTGGGACATTTTGAATCTAATTTCTGTTCCTACAACACCATTTGTGTTTCCAAAACCTGCGTCTTCAAACTGTGCAAAGCTTCAAAATCTCTAGTTTGTGCTGATTGTAAAGATGGTGATTTTTTAGCTGCGGTACAGCGCTATGAAGTCACTTGGCCGACGGCCCGTCTCCATCATTCTCTCCAGGCTGAGAGCCAAAGGAAACCGTTAGGATTTGAGAAGCGGCTCCCAGACGGTCACCAAACTGAGCTGCCCCTTCCACTCACGCAGTTCCTGACCTCAACATGTAAGCGCAAACACACGCACACACTCATGCACAAACTCCATTTACAGTCAAAACATTGTATCTGAGCTTTCCCAGAGGCATTTCTCCAATCCAACAGCCATCCAGTCTTTAGGAGTCATTAAGCACGGAAGGCTAGAGAAATGCACTAGGATCACTTGCAAAACATTTTACTTTTGAAATACACTATAGTGCTATAGTTAGGGGTCAGAATGATTTTATTTGAATTAAGGATGCATTAAATTGATCAAAAGCAACACAAATACTATTTTAAATAAATGCTGTTCTTTTGAAATTTCTTTTTAACATAGAATCTCGAAAAAAATTATCAGTTTTTACAAAAATATTAAGCTGCAAAACTGTTTTTTTTTTTTCTTTTATAAGAATAAGAAATGTTTCTTGAGTAGCAAATCAGCATATTAAAATGATTTCTGAAGGATCATGTGACACTGAAGACTGGAGGAATGATGCTGAAAATACAGCTTTGCATTAGAGGAATAAATTCGATTTAAAAGTAAAATAGAAAACCGTTATTTAAATTGTAATAATATTTAACAATATTTATTTTATTTCATGATATACCTGTATTTTTTATCAAATAAATCCAGCCTTGATTAGAGACTTTTCAAAATCATTAAATACATTTTACCAACCCCACACTTTTGAAATGTAGTGTATGAAATTTGATTGAAAAACAACTTTTTTTTTAAATTTTAATAAGTTGACTGATAAAAGGTTGAAAAACAAGAGGGATCGATCACCTGAAAAATTATTTTTTACAAAGTCAAGTACTGTACTTCTTTGGAATAATGTGCAATGATGAATCATTTACAATAAACCTATGAACTCTATTTATATTGGCTTCAAATTCACTGAATCAACTGTACTGAATCAAATGACTCCGTGACTCTATGACCACAGGCATTCAAATTCAAAAGAGGAAATTGAGTCATGGACTGCCATGTGAGAGCCACTAAACAAATAGTTCAATAGTTTACTGAGAGCTTGGGGATTTAAGGTTTGGAAAGAAGTGACATCTGTGCTAATGACTGTTAAGACCGATCAAGCCACACGTCTTCATTGTTTGATCAAACTGGCAGATCAACGCTTCAGTGTGTGTGTCTGTTGAACCACATTAAACAGCTGAAAACAAGTGTTCGGTCTGGCATGATGTGTTAATGGCAGAATGTCAAGCCAACAAAAGAACTATGAATCAACAAATAAGACATGAGAGAGTTCAGAAATAACAGCTGACTGCAAATGCACAGACATGGCCTACAGGAACAGACGCTTTCTATGAACATTAGCTTGGAAAATCATATAAGTTAGCAATACTTTCTGAAAATCAATTATAATAAGTACAGAGTCATACTTGAGTATATAGGAAAGATCATAAATTAGATATCAGTTGTGATCTGTTCTGAAACTCCTGAGGAGACCCATGTGAGATTGCTGTATATATTTATTAATGTCTCAAACTGCGATTGATGGCAATGTCTGTAGTAAAATGTCAGAGATCTCATTTAGTCATTTAGCAGCACTTTTATCCAAAGCGTCTTACAAATGAGGAAAATGGAAGCAATCAATCATTTTATAATGATTTAGTAATTAGACAAAAATCCATTTCTGTACACGCTTTGTGCCGTGAGACTAGTTTAAAACCTACAATTTAAAGCATATATAGTCACGATGCTGCAGCATCGAATGTCAACATTTCTTCTTACAGATCTTCTTACCTTGATTAAAACTACATCCACAGTTCTCTCTCCTTTGGCACAAAAACTATATCTCCGCTTGTATCGCTCGTACATCTTTCCAACACACGTAAGAAGAAACCGTGACACTGAACAAAGCTTATTTCCCACATGAGGTCCTGACAGGCACAATCTCCACGGCTCAAGCGTTTGGAAAAGTGAGACGCTCCTAATCTTTCACATCTGTGTGAGGACCGGCCCCTTTCCCTCGCTCATCCTCCACTCCCCTCTCTCTCTCTCTCTCTCACACACACACACACACTCGCATATGCAAACAGTCTCTTTTCCTCTTTCGTTGCGCCTGCCACCCCATCCCACCCCATTGACTCTTTTCCTGCACACGGGTCATTCCTGCAATGAAGTACCTTTAATATGCAAATTATATTATTTGGTTGAGGTTTAAGTGCACATGAATTTTAAATCATTTCTTTACTTTGGTATCAGCAGAAAATGTGTCATGCTGCACCTACTAAGATGAAAAACTGTCTAAAGAAAATTTCCATGGTTTCCTGTTTTTGTTTTTTCTTCCTCCGATCAAAAAAAAAAAAAAAAAAGGTTTCCTGAGAGTTTATTTTTTATTTTTATCTATTTATAGTTAACATTAAAACTAACTAAAACTAAAAGCAAAAAAAAAAAAAAAAAAAAAAAAAAAAATATTTTGTTTACATTGAAATGAAATATGAGGAAAAAAAAGATAAAAACATTTTTGATTCTCATTTAGTTTAAGATGAGGCACTAAATTAGCTTAAAAAAAACTATGAATAAAAACTAAATAGAAATAAAAAACAATAACTAATAAAAATAAAAATTACTCATATTTAAATTAAAATTGCAATGAAAACAGAAAATATATATGAAAAAAAATCTAAAATATAATTAAATACTATATTAGTACTGTATATTAAAAAAGTTGAAAAAACCCACATTGTTTAAAGGTTTTTCTTCTATGTCTTTAATATCCATATTCCCATGCTCTTAGTGTTGTGTAACATCCCTGAATTCACAAAGCCAGGTCCTTGATTACATCATCCTCCAGGAAGTGACATCATTTGGGAGGGAAAGCAACAGCAATGCTAATATCTAATAAATATTAGAAATGGATTTGAGGAATTCTGTCATATTAGTTGGCTTATTTCAGTTTAACACGGGTACGTTAACTCTCACACAGCAACGGCTAACTTACGCTATTTTATTATTATTATTATATTCCTGTTAAACGTAGTGCCATTGCGTAAATAACCAATTTCTAATTAGAGCATCTTAGCTTGTCCGGAGCACAATCACAAACATAGGAAACGAGGCTGAGCAACACTGACTAGTGATTTCTTCCATCTGCTCATGATGTCCAGAGGTCAAATAAGCAAAAAAACTACTAATAAAAATCGTGGCTTCGTGTGTTGCCAGGATGGGGCTGGTTATAATTTGCAGTAAAAGGCCTTCAGCACTTGTGGTTCACATAAAAGGGTAATCCCAGCCCCCCATTCCACCAAACGGATGTAAAGAAGCCTGTGGATGAACAGCTGGCCCAGATGTCACGCCATTAAACTGTCAATGTCCAACAGGAGAATGGCTGATCTTGCCAAACTACAGCTCAAAACACTGTGCTGTGAATAATCATTTTGTAACCTGATACACCGTGCCTCCCAAAAAGTCAATTAACTGCGTTTCGTCAATTGCTTCACATGTATGCATCTCTATCAGCTATCTCTAGTGCTTCGATTTGAACTTTTACAAAATAAACAAATCCACGTTGCTTCTGGACTTCACGCCTCAACGCTACCACATCTAGTGTTTCTGTGAACCCAGACACACAAGCAACTTTTTATTACCTTGAATAACAACAGCACAATCACATTGTGTGTGCAAGCACTTTAGAGTAAACCAACAAAACTGAAACCAGAGCATATGGCTGCATATAGAGTACCATTCAAAAGTGTGTTTCTACAAAAGTCAACAAAAGTCTCTAATGTTCACCAAGGCTGCATTCATTTCATTTGATCAAAGAAATACAGTTAAATCAGTAATATTGTGAAATATTATTACAATTTAAAATAGACATTTTCTATTTTGATATATTTGAAATTGAAATTTCTTCCTGTGATGCAAAGCTGAATTTTCAGCATCATTACTTCAGTGTCACATAATGATTTGCTGCTCCGGAAACAATTCCTATTATATTCAGGGTTGAAAACAGTTGTGCTGCTCAAAATTTGTGTGTATGTATTTAATTTTGTGATTTTTTATTTATTTATACAAATCTTTTAACATTATAAATGTCTTTAACCATCACTTTTGATAAATGTAATGCACTATTGATGAATAATATAGGAAAAGAAAAAAACAATATGATCAGACTTTTGAACGGTAGTGTATTTCTGTTCTGTATTGTAGCACTGGCTCCACATATCCAAAGATATTACTTCGGGATATTCAGATGTTTATAATAATTCTCAGATCTTTTCATAACTAGCAGGCCTAAAGATAAAAGGGAGGACCACATCTGTTATTGCTTATACATGTGCCCGACACCATAGGGACCCGAACGAAATGCTGCTGAGTAACAGGACGTTAACTTATGTTGTTTCAGGGAAATATCGCCCCCATTTGGAGCTCGGTGTTCAAAATTATTTACTTCTAAGCAACTGTAAATACTGATGAATGTTAGGATATCACTGACAGAGATACTGGCAAAAAAGCACGAAGCTATTTCTGTTTAAAAACAAAGGTTTGAAATCAATTTAAATGTCCTGTTGGGACAACTAAATAACTCTTTTAAACAAAAATGGCTTGTGATTCTGAAAAACAGTGAAACCTAATAGTAAAAATCATCTATTAACATACATTAAAACAAGGTAGTAACAAAAACAGTATTTAAAAAAAATAATAATAATAAAATTAATAGTTGCTAACTATTATGGGATGTCATTAATGTCACAACACACACCCACAGCGTATTCTTTTCGTAAGTCAAGTGTAGTAAATTAAATATAAAGTCTATAAACACTATATGTTTAGTACTTACCACTAGTGCATCATTTTTGTCCATGATATCCGGCCACATTGTCCTTTGAAAGTCCATCTGATCTTCCAAACGTGCATCCGACACTGTGACAGAACATTTCAAATTCATAAAATCAGTGAGATCTTAATGTTCAAAAAACAGTATAAATTTGTTCGTGAAATTAAAGAAGAAAAAATATATTATTTTAATAACATCATTTGTAGTACACTCAAGAATGGAATATACGAGTCATGATAAATGAACTAAAAACATGTCCTGCACTGCAAAAGCATCAACCAAACAGGCATATTTCTGGAAATAGTAAATCTGGCTATTTTAGTTTAGTTGCGTAACTCAGCAACGATAACAGTACTCTTTTAAAAACATGGGTGTACCAATGTACTTTTTCGGTCACTGTGAGAACGGAGAAAGTTCAGTTCAGGAAATGGACGCTGACCTCGTCTTGGAACTTCACTTTCCTGGACATCCCATAATGACATCACCTGTTGCTAAGTTACATTTTGTTATGTACATAAATCACGATGATATACACCCTGTTCGCTCAGGCGTGTGTGTGTGTGTATGTGTGTGTGTGTGTCAGAGATGCACAGGCTGCTTTTAATCATTATGTTGGATCAGAAAAATAGAATTACTTAATTTTGGTTGATCATTGAAGAGACTGTCACAAGAGACAATCAAACTGTATTGTTTCATCAGTGATGAAATTAAACAGGAATCTTGGTTTCTGATGGATTCATACTAAAAAAAATGTTTTTGAACCACTAAAACTGTAGGAGCTACAATAAATACTGCATACTGCATAATAATGCATATTGCAACTTTTATTCCAAAGTGACCTATGCAATTTACATCAAGCATACAAAACATGCACAAAAATGCACATATTTTAGATTTGTGTCTGATGACAGAGGTGCATGAGCCCACGTTTATCACTTCATCTCTCTAAATAAAGTTGTATAGCCTTGGCCTTTGTAATAAATGTTTATAAGGAATACCACTATAATTTATAATTGTCTATGCATTTTTCAAGATTTTGTTGTTGAGTGACTGAAATTAAAATACATATCAACAGTGTTTACAATGTTTGTTTACTGGCATTTCACATTATTGCAGAATAAAATCCTGTGATCCCGTGGATGTATCATTTCCGACACGCGCTGTACATGGTAGACCAATCACAACAGACTGGGCCATCTGGCCAATCAGAGCACAGTAGGCTCACGGAAAGGAGGGGTTTAGAGAAACAGAATCTTAGAACACTTCGAACGAATCATTTGAGAATTGTTAAAAATAGAGGTTATATTAAATGCATATTTTGAGAAAACTAAAGTATTTTTTGACCTTGCATGCATGTAAACCTACTGTAGGAGATGCCCAAAAGAACATTAGAAGCCTTAAAAATTGCATAATAGGGGTACTTTAAAAATGCAATTTTTGTTTTTTTTTCCAGAAAGCATGGTACATCATCGATATTTTAAAGTTCTACTGTTCCGCTCACCTTTCAGTAGGTCTTCTTCACCCATTTGCTGCACAGCCTCCTGCACTGCAGCTTCTGTTTCTTGAGACACAGGATCTAAGTTTGCTTGGGCTTGTTCAGGACATACAGAAGGAACTACAATACCATCCTCATCCAGAGCATTTGGGACATGTATGGCACCATCTACATGGTCACTGAGGACTGAAGCACCAAACAGATCTTCTGCATTGACTGCCAGGCTTTCCTCATTGATTTTAAACTCATTTGACTTAAAGACACACTGATCTCCAGATTCGTCTGTGTTTACAAAAACAACACCCGCATCCTCTTCTAAAAGGTCTATTTCTGCTGTGTCCTGCATGACCTCATTGTTTGAGGTCATATCCTGTCTGGGATCCTGAGAAGAGTCATCTCGGAGACTCACTTTCTCCATATCTGTAGGAATAGCTGAATCAAGAAATTCACAAACGGGTTTGTTGTTCTGGTTCCCTTGAACGTTCTCCGTCACCTCGCAGCCAGAACCTAAAGGAACCTCTAGATCTCCAGGTTCTAAGGTGTCCTCACTAGTTGCTGCGGAGGATCCAGGTTCTGGATTGAGCTCAGTTTGTAAGACGCTGGAAGAACTAAGTTCACTTCCTTCCACCACTACGTCTTCAGTTGAAAGAATTGGTTGTTCTACAGGCAGCAGCTCTTGAATTAATTCACGCAGGTGTAAAACGCTCTCATCTTCAGCAACTGAAATCCTTGAGGGTGTATCACTAAGTTCTTTGTTCTGTTGGTCTCCATCTGTTTCCATGTACGGCATTTCTAGACTCTCCTGAAACTCCTCATCAGCCTCTTCTTCTTCTTCTTCATCAAAGGTTCCTGGAGGTTCAAGATCTCGTCTACCTTCCACACCACACGAGATCTTCTCACAATTGTCTCCCACCAGTTTAAGGGTTCCTAGGTCACCAGTTGTTTCACAAACGCTTCGACAAGCATGCATTTCATTTTCCACCAAAATTTGGTGTGAGCTATCTAGAGGTGTATCTCCATCAGGATTCACATCCGGTGCTTCCTTGCTTTCTTCTCGCACCTCCTCTGATTCTGTGAGATCTCCGCATCCATCCTCTTCCTCAGCATCAGTCTCAGTGCCTAGAGAAGAAGATCCAACATCTGAGCTTTCTGGCGTGTCCAAAGACTGAGTGATTCCCATATCTCCTTCCTCAACGGTGGGGCTACGTTCAGATAGCTCTTTCTCCTCCGAAACGTTCTCCTCTACAGAGTTGTGTCCTTTTTCCTGATTTTCCCCCAGTGCTTCACAGATTAAGTCATCTGCCTTATCAGCTTCCTCTTTCTGTTCTCCGCAGGAAGAGGTTCTGTTGACTATGCCCTCAGAACCACTCTGCAAACCATCACAACTATCTCCAACGTCACCGGTACTAACTACACCAGCAGTTGAACGCTCCTCTTGCTCTCTGCAATCATTCTCACTGTTTTCACAAGCACACGCCCGGTGATCTTCGCTATTTCCATTGTGTAGGAGAGCCGGGGCAGTTTCACAGCTGAGCGAGGGAGCTCCGTCACCCTCCCTGTTTTGTGAGGGATCCAGCCGGTCATTACGTCCTTTGTTTTCTTCTGTGTTAAAAGAAGTGAACTCTCGTTCTCTTGTATCAAGGGAGTCATGAGGTGCCTCTTCACAACAGCAATCCCTGGTCTCCAGGTCGTCATCACATTCTTGGGCAATGATCGGAGAGTCTGAGCTCTGCTGAAAGGCAACTCCTCCCTGAACACAGAACAACAGCTTAGGGTTTTCTCTCCTTCATGCAATTCTCTAATTCTACAGTTATGCAACTGCAATGAATTGCAGATCTACAGCTGTTGGAGAAAAGTTATGGTGGAGGTTGCAATCTGAGGGATATTTCTTCACTTTTGTAGACCGCATAATAGTATGTATTCAATTAGAAGACATTTCTGATATCCAAAGCGACTTGCAACACTTATTATGTTAAATATATAAAATAACTTATTACAATATATTATAGTATCACATAAACTACAGTTCAAAACTCAGTAGTATATTTTAAAGGAACTAATACTTTTATTCAGCAAGGCCACATTAAATTTATCAAAAGTGACAGTAAAAGACATTTATAAAGTTACAAGAGTATGAATTTCTTTAATCATCCAAGAATGATGACAAAACAGCTTTATGGCTTCTACTAAAATATTAAGCAAAAACATATTATAATATATATATATATTAAATAGTACATATTATATTATATACTATTTAATATTATCAAGTAGAATTAATAAGAAATGTTTCTTAAGCGGCAAATCAGGATAGTCAAATTATTTCTAAAGTATCGTGTGCCACAGATAACGGATTACTGAATAAACTGGAAAATAAAAACATTATTTCTCATCCCAATTACAGCTTATTTGCATGTTGAAAATTAGCTTGTCATCAACATTACATATTAATAGGTTACAGGTATAATTATAAAACCATAAAAAACCAAAGAAAATGAATTCTACTTAAGTGTCACATTTATTGAAATGAAATGTATAATGCATATTTATATTTTTGCTGTTGTTGTTTTATTTTCTTTAAAATATATGAATGTTGAAAAGAATAACCACTTTCTATTCTGTCATCTCAACTTTTTAGCAAATTATATATCATTTTAAATGAATTGATATTACAGATTCAACCACATGGTTGAAACTAAAGTTATATTATTATTATTATTATTATTATTCTCATTAACACATGCTGTCCTTGTCGTGCTGAATAACTAAATCACACTCAAAAAAAAAAAAAAAAAGTACAAAACCAAACAGACAGACAGAAACAGACCAAGTTGAACATCTAGAAAAGGGAGTTTCACCAACACATCTCCGCAAACTGTCCTGACTCACCTTCCCTTGAAAATGGCAAAGCATCAGTCTGTGCAGTTCCAGGATGTCGGCCTGTATGTTGGGTGGTGTGCCGCCCGGCTCGGTGCCCAAAGACAGGGTGTAGGTGTTCAGAGAGGGGTGGTGCTGTACCACACAACTGCTCGAGGAGGAGTCCTGTCTGAGCGTCTTAACATCTGTATCCAAATCCTCCCTAAATCAAAACAAGCCATCACATGAACAGGATATGCTCAAACTGTTCCATTTCAACTTTCAACAAAATAACACCCTGCTGTCATCAAGACACTCTACATAATTACAGTTCTTATGGATGTACGGCTTTGATTTATTTGCTCAAGAGGCAGTGGGGAATGATCGAAATATACAAATGGAGTAATTATGCAGCTCCATGCATATTTTCTATTCGTCCGTCAGCTCGAGAGCATTAATAATAAGAGGTAATGGATCAAATCTGGGCCTAGAGTGTTGACTAATGTGGGGTGGAGTGATTTTTGTAACAGGAAAGCAACTGTCACTGTTTTCTGAAGCAGCACGCAGCAGATGAAAGAACAATAAGCGATCAGAACATTTAAATGTCTCAACAATGAGATTCCACGGAGAGCTAATGGAAACTTCCTATTTCTCTGATGTTTCTTGTGTGGGAATAAAAAAGCTTAAAAAATCTTTAAAAATTACAATAGTTGGTGAACTTAAAAAACTGTAAGTATCAGACAGCTTTATTGTCAACAAACCATAGCAGAAAAAAAAAAAACATGTTAAGCTTCATAAACGGTTTACTTGTGTTTTGGACTATTTAACCTAATGCAAAGATAATGATCTATATTTAAAAGCAGACTGGTGGCCCATAGAGTGACAACTGACTTCCTGCCTCTCCATCATGACAGATTTATGCTGTGTTTGTTTAAATACGATGCTGTGTATGCACAGTAAGTGCATCACTCACAGGCTGAAGAGCTCCACCAGAGCTGCATATCCTCGACTCTGGGCGATGACCACCGGTGTGGCGCCCTGTTTGTTACACAGGTTGAGGGCCTCTCGGGCCCCTGGCTGCTTGAGGAGAAAACTGGCCACTCTGAGGAGCCCGCGGCGGGCTGCAAAGTGAAGGAGGGTCTCTTGAGGTTCCCGTCCTGAAAGGGAGTAAAACAGAGGGATGTAAACCAATGTCTGTCTGGCCTAGTCTTTTGGCCTAATTTACAAGTACTAGCATTTTATTTAATTGCAAATAGAAAATAGTCTAGGACATGAATCATAGAAACTATGTTTATCATGTTTTTTTTAAGTATTTATCCTCCTATTAGCTAGATTTATTTGATCAACAATACAGTAAGAAACAGGAATATCTTGAAATATTATTACAATTTAAAAATGACTTTTTTGATATATTTTAGACATATGTCCTGCTTAATATTTTTGTGGAAACTGCTACATTTTTCAGGATTCTTTGATGAACAGAAAGTTAAGAAGAGCGTTTATTTAAAATGGAAATCTTTTGTAACATTATAAATATCTTTACTGTCATTATTAATCATTTTAATGCATCCTTCATAAAAGTATTAATTTCTTTTTTAAATAAAATCTTTACTGACCCGACAGTTTTGAATGGTAGTGCATATACAGTATATTTCTATATGAAGAATGTTTTTGCATTGCATAACAAAATATCATGTGCTATTTGTTTAAAAAAAAAATTAAATAAAAGAGCACAAGCACAATTTTCAAGCATAATAATCCATTACAAAAGTTTGTTAGGACAAGGACATAGTACTGTGATTCAGCAGAGAAGAACAAAGCCAAAAATTATGTCAATTTATTAAACAGATTTGCCACCTGTAATTAACATCACATTGTAACTGACCCGTCAACGGTCACGTGACCTCATTTAGGGACGTTTATTTGGCTGCAGATATGTGCTGTAGAATAAAATCAAGTACATTCTCTTCTAAATTTGTAATGATATACAAAAAAAAAAGAATGAAAAAAAATTGAAAAGAGATTTCCACAAAAGTATTATTAACCCTCCAAAATTGTGCAGTTTGTATTTTTAATTTCTAAAAGATAACATTTTAAATTAAATTTGGCTGTAAATTTTATTTTTTATTTGATTTATTTTATGGAATAAAATAACATTATGGAACGTTAGAAATCAATCAATCAAGTGTGATCTTGATGATCTACTAATGCTATAACGCCCCCTAAAGGATCAACGCATCTTAACTTCTGCTGAGACAATCCTCCAGTTTGATAATAAATATATGACAAAGTCCTATTGGATGATGTAAACAGATCTGAAACATCTCAACCATTAAGCCAAACAGAAAACTTTAAAATAAAACATTAAAGTAGATGTACTTAACTTCTGAAATCAAATGGACCACATTCAAAACCGGAACAGATGTAAAGAGTTGCCATTTTTCCATTTTATATGAAATAAACAGCCATCAGACCTCAACATGCACTTTTCCTTGTCATGATCATTTAAGCTACAAAATTATGCTGGTTTAAGTTCTTGTGATTAATAGTCACAACTAATTAAATTAAAACATTATTAGAACATTTAGTCTAAAACCCTCTCTGTAAAAACCTTTGACTCTAATAAAACAAAATGAAGCAAGAATATTGAACGTGGCTTTATCCAATGCTCAGATTTCTGTTATAGAAATGTATGTAAATTCGTTTATATTTAATTAGATAATTTCCATAGTTAAACAGAAAACTTTTTTCCAAAAACAAGTTTGCAATTCTTAACAGATAATAATTAACTGGGGAAGTTTTCACCTGGGATGTCTTGCCTTAAAGAACAAATATAGAAGACAATTACAGTCACACATGGTGTAACGGACGATTACTTGAACCTTTTGATTACCAGCCCAGATCTAAGCACTAGCCACCACCAAGCCGCACTCACGTTTGTTATTGCTCAAGAGGCTCCAGCCAGGGGGCAGCGTGATATGTTTGAGGGCCAGGGACAGATTCTGGTCCAGCTTTTCACACTCCTGCAGTGGGATCTGATGCTCGTCCAGTAGCAGAGCCTCTTCTAGTAGGTTTGTCTGCCCCACCGTGCTCACCAGGAACTGGGCCATGTCGAAGGCCAGGTCCTGTACGAAGTGCATGCGCTCGGTAGCCAGAGTATGAATGGTACCATCTGGTCCCATTGAGCACAGGGTGACCAGCACCCGCTCACAGCAGTTATGAGCTGTACAGAGAGGAAAGGTTCATGACAGTCAAACACATCCAGTACAATAAATAATGTTGAAATCAAATGAAATAGGTCAACCTCCAGGGAAAAAAAGGACAAACTTATATTTACTGTAAAAGCATTATGTTATGTGCATAGTACAACTCTCTATAGTTAGTTACACAAATAGCATTCAAATTTACTGCTTTTGTAATGCACATGACTTTTTAACCCATCAGCCACGTGAACAAAACTGTAAAAAGTCAAAAAAAAATTATGTAATTTCTATTTCCAGGAAAAAAAGAAAAAAAAATTCTGCAATGTCCCAATAACACACTTTATAACAGTCATGCAAGAACAGGACACCGGTTTTAGAAACATCATTACTCCATAATGTTACATATTTCAGATCATCTTAATCTTAAATAAGAAATAATACAGAGTAGGACCCCAAATTTTATCCAGAAAGTGATGCTTTAATGTTACTGGTTTACTATAATTTGTCCCTGACCCGGTACTGAAAATTATTACATTTACATTTTTGTTGCTGTTGTTGTTATAATAATCACTGACATCCAAGATGTTGATGAATTTGTTTCTTCGTCTTGAAAGATTTGGATAATTGTATGTATCGTTACATCACCTGCTCACCAGTGGATCCTCTGCAGTGAATGGGTGCCGTCAGAATTATAGTATAAACAGCTGATAAAAACATCACAAAAATCCCCTCCAGTTCATCAGTTATCATCTTGTGAAAAAACTGAATGTTTATAAGAAACAAATCCCTCATTAAGGCATTTTTTAACATTGCTGCTGGATAAAATATGAGTCCTCATACTGCTGCAAAATAAGCAAGAACAGTCAAAATGGCTCTAAACAAATATTTTAGTGGATTTTTTTTACTTTTTCAGGGAAGTATTATTATGGATTATGAACATGTATTTTGGCCAAACAGCTTTTCATACTCCAATTGATGGAGTAGTGTGAATTACGGTGATGTTTTTTTTTTTTAGCTATTTGGACTCTCTGACAGGACCCATTCACTGCAGAGGATCCTTTGGTGAGCAAGTGATATAATGCTACATTTCTGATGAAGAAACAAACTCTTCCACATCTTGGATGGCCCGAGAGTAAGAAAAACTGCAACAAATTTTCCTAGTATATTTAAATAGAAGGTCAATTTTCCCATTGACTTCAATGCTAACTCTATATACAAACAAGAAGCAAACACAGCCTCTCCCTGTAATCTCCCTCCATCAGCGGATCATCCCCTTCACTGACTGCTGAGGCATCTGACACTGAACATAATGACTGAAACAAGCATCGCCATTCATTCAAGCTGACCGAACATCTCCATAGAGAACAGGTTCGCTTCAGTGACCAAACAGCCCTAAATAAACACACATATCATTCAAACGATGAGATAAGAAAAGACCAATGCTGTATAGATATACCTAAAAAATATACCACAATCAGTTTCTCCACTGAACTCTCTCTATGGGACTGAGCTACACCGTGTTCAGTGTGACTCAATCCACCCGAGTCGTTAATAGGATCACCAAGCACACATGTGTGTTGACAGGACCAAGTGCTGCCACCTTTATCTGTCCGCAGTGAGGACTTACATGAGGGTTGATTCATATAACACTATTTTTGACTAGAAAATACATCTTAAAACACAGATTATGTATATGTGCATGAGCAAAATTAGTAAACTATGGAGAATGCAAATTTCTTTCATTTCTTATTTTTACATGCAGTTTATTTTTAATCTTTGTAGTGCTATTTACTACCAAGAGCACCAAATCACAATTTTACAACAAACTTTTTTTTTTTTTGCCAGCTTAACCTATTTGACCTACAATATTTCATGTCCTGATAATTTTAACTTAACAACACATTAGCATGTTAACGGCTCTCTGATGTTGCTCAATGTCACATGACATGCAGGTAAACAATTAAGCATGACATCGCTTTTAGTAAATGTTTAAAAGGGACATTCCGCAACAAAACTGTTTAATACAGAAAAGTATTAAAAGCATCATCAGAATAGTCCACCTGCCATCAGTGGTTCAACCGTGACGTTATGAAGCGACAAGACTACTGTTTGTAAGCGAAGAATGCAAAAATAACGAATGAAGTCGTTATTTTTGTTTTCTTCACTTCATAACGTTACGGTTGAACCACTAATGGCAGATGAACTATTCTGACGATGCTTTTCATATTTTTCTGGACCTTGACAATGTAACTTACATGGCAGCCTATGGGACAGTCTCAACTCTCAAACCTCTAGGTTTTAATCCTAAACATCTCAAATTCTCCCGAAGACGAACGAAGATTTAACGGGTTTGGAATGACATAAACCCAGTTTTGGGAGATGTGTGTAACAAAAAACTTTTTTTCCAGCAGAAAAAAGGCTGAGAGGTCACAGTTGGGATGTAGTTAGCTATAACATCACAGATCTAAAGGCCCAATTTTATGCTCACCTGGACACACAGCCTGAAGGGTGGCATGGTTGACCTTCAGTGTGCTGGTAAGATGTCTCTGAGCAGAGCCAGTGAACAACAGGAAGAACTGCACCTCCCCCTGTTCTCCTTCACCGAGCGCCTCATCACACAGCTGAACTGTTAGAACACACTCGCCCTGATACAGGAAAAGAGAGAAGCATCAAACACCAAGTTATGTGTTTATGAATAAGGATTTTAGGGCAAAATCACAAACAAAATCTCAAAATGATCCAAGCCTCCACCTGTCCCAAAACCTTTTGATTAAATGATGTGTTCATATTCTGCACTTTCAGCAAACTTGATCACTAAACTACCATTTGAAAACACAAAGAATACAGTTCTACATTATTTATTAGACGCAAGCACTAGATGAATGTGAATGGTTTGCAAAAACTTACTATCCTTGCTTCTAAATGGAACCTTTCATACATGTTTAACCCTTGAACTCAAAAGAGCCAAAACTGAAGTTGTGGTTACAACAGGATATCACACTCGTGTCGGTCTGCACAGATTAGCACAGATAGCAATGTGAATTTAACAGCACACGCCCATGATGTTCTAGATGAGAAGCTTCTCTCCTGCTGTCACACTTTCACGAATGAACACACAGGGGGGGAAAAAACTACAACAATATAATTCATATTCAAACAACCCGCTCAGAGGCCGATGGAACCACCATTGCAGAATTTAGGAAATCTAAGTTATCTAAATTATTTCAGGAGAGGAAAGACGTCTTTGGGGATATAGACACAAAAAGGAGTGTCACACATACTTCTGTGCTCAAAACCGACCTAATCCATCCTCTATCACTTATCACCATTGTATCCATTTATCCCAGCCCTTTGGATAATCTAATATCATTCCAGCAGTTGATTACAGATGTTAACACAAAGATAAGTCTCTTTGAACCCTCATCAGATTTCAAAGCAGTGGAGGGAAAATCCCTTCTCTTTGTTGACTGTACTTCGTACGTTGGATGAGCTTCTTGTGATAGAAACATTATACCACTCATACATCCATACAGTCATATTCCCCTTCGGGTCTAGATTAGCCGTATTCCCTAGGAAGCATTCAATCAGGGGTCACTGCTATCCTGAATGAGAATTTGATTGATGCTTCAAGATCTGTGTTGAAGACGACTGAAAGGATAGCAGACTTTGAGTAGACTGGTGAAGATAGACTTTTTTTTGGAATAGGATCTGATTATATTATTGCAGATAATGTATGTGGTGAAATACTTTTCTTTCTAATTCAGCTTCTTGAGCACAGACAACTATAAGACAGACATGTGTTAGTTGATCTGTTTGCTGTATTTGTTTGAGCATCTTGAACATCCTGACTCAGCATGATCAAGCAAGGAATTCAAAAGAAAAACACAATAACCATATCAATAGAAATTTTGAGAAGAAAAGTAAGAGAAGTCTTGTTTTCAGGAAACATATATTGAATTGAGTAGGGCTGGACGATATGGCCAAAATTTATATCACGATATATTTATTTTAATTTAATTAATTTTGGTCGTTACGATATAATTCTGATATCAATATTAATTTTTTTTAAAGCCTAGTAAAAACCAAGAATGCCCACAACAGATGTCTGTGCTGTGCATACAAACTTATCAAAAATGTATTTGCCAAGTCTATGAAACCTCATTTAAATTTATATAATATTTTAGAAAAAAAGCAGCGAAAATAAGTTTATGTTCAGCTTTTTTTTTATTTAGGCTTTATACAAAAAATAAATGTGAAATCACTGTCAAATAATCATCTCAGACTCACCTAATTAATATTAATATCTTTAACAAACTATATACACTACCAGTGAAAAGTTTTTGAACAAAATATATTTTTTAATTATCTTCTGCTCACCAAGCCTGTATTTATTTTATCAAAAAAAAAAAAAATAACTGTTTTATATTTACAAATGATTTAAAATTTAATTTATTTATGTGATTTCAAAGCTATATTTTTTGCATCATAACTCCAGTCACACAATCCTTCAGAAATAATTATTTTATTATGTTGAAAACAGCGGAGAATATTTTTTTCCGGTTTCTTTGATGATTAGAAAGTTAAGAAGAACAGCATTTATCTGAAATGGAAATTGTAACATTATAAATGTCTTTATCGTTACTTTTGATCAATCAAATTTTGAGCATCCTTGCTAAATAAAAAATTATATAATTTCTTTAAAAAATAAAAAAAGAAAGAAAAAAAGAAATCATATGGACTCAAAGCTTTTGAATGGATTAGTGTATAATTTTACAAAAGCTTTATATTTCAGATAAATGCTAATCTTTGGATCTTTATATTCAAAGAATCCTGAATAAAATGTACTCAACTCTTTTAAATATTGGTAATCAGCAAATCAGTATATTGGAATGATTTCTGGATTATGTGACACTAGAGACTGGAGTAATGATGCTGAAACTTCAGCTTTGATCTCAGGAATAAACTACATTTGAAAATAAAAAAATATTTTAAATGGTAAAAATATTGTTATCCGTTTTTGTTTTTACAAGCAAACTGGCCGATTCCGATACCAATTTTTTTCTCTTTAAGCAACAAACAAGAAAGAAGGAAAGTATGCATAGACAAAATGTTCATTTGGTATTTAATAGGCCAAACTGGCTTTTGTGTATTTTAATCAAAAACTGACCAGTTTTTGATTAAAATACACAAGCGGAAGAACTAGCGGTTTGTTTCTCCAGTAACGCCTGTAATCAAAGCAGCTCTGCTTATGGCGGATTCTATATCAGATTAAATGAAAATGCCAAACTTTTCTGAAGATAGACGGATACCTTCAGATATACATTCATATAAAACACCCGCGACGTGTTTTGATTTTGAAACGTGCAGTTTTAATGTTTATTCAACAAAGTCAAATGCCACAAATAAATCAATGTATGGAAAATACTTGTAATGTATATCGAGAATGTATCGGAAATATGTTTAAAAATCACAATAATCCCTAATCGTTTATATATGAGATGAAGATCTAGTGTATGTGAGAATATATGAGAGAGCCTTGGTGACATTGTAGATGTGTGAGCTCTACTATCCCTCCAAGTTTCAAGTCTCTACAGCTTAAATTTTGCTCTGCCCGATCAGTTTTACTTAGAGAATGCTGATCCTTGGCCATTCTAACAATAACAATCAGGTTTATGCGCTACAGACTTGATCCCCTAAAAATCCCAAATATCGGCCTATATATTGACCTGGTTGATTGGTCATCCACTGGCGCAGTCAATGGACAACAATTAAACTTTCTAGTATGATCACATTTGCTGAAATTGCAGCTACCTAACACTTAGCCTCGTTTGAAATTCCTCACACACATGCTAATGTCTAATTGTGTTTGCATGAAACAAAACTGCATCTCCATCTGAAATAGATTTAACTGAGCAAATAAAGAGGAATGCAAACTAAGCATGAAGTATACTTACATATAATGGGGCTTGACAAGGACTAAGTTTCATGACTCTGGACACTGAAAAGAAAAAAAGCAGTATGACATCAGTGCAAACAAAGCCGTACATCATCAAATCAACCAGAATACTGATGCCGTTTGCAGCCTAATTATAAAAAGAGGTTTATGATTTAAAATAAGTTTGAGCATGAAAATACCCTGAACAAATGTGGAATGAATTCAAATTAGTACCTCTACTGACAATATAACAGCTGTTTGATAAATGGCACTTCAGGCCTAAAAGATATTCACAAGTGTGACTCACACCTTCAGTCTCGGTGAGTGCAAGACATGCTAAAATACAATGCTGACTCACAGGCCTGTAATTACCAGAAAAGCGATCTCAAGAAACATGTCAAGATGATGTCCTGGTCATATTTCAAAGCAATAATCAAAAGAAAGAGACAGGCAGGGCCATTCTTGGAGGGGTGCAACTGACGCGGCCTCAAGGGGAACGAAATGAGGGGGATGTTTTTATGCTGTTTACCCTCATAGAACAAAAATTCTTAAACAACCAATCTGACATGCAATCCATCAGCCAGCCACTCTTTCATTGGTTAAAACAGCGCTGCTATATTTAAGGTGAAAGGTGAAAGGATAAACAGACAGCTCTAATAATACCCATCCTAATCCTCTTCTCTTGTACTCAGGTTGCTCTACCTTCCCTCCTCACACAACCTACAAATTTTACCTTTTATATCTGGTTTTGCAATGCAAATTACTTTGTTTTTAGCATCATCTTGCTTTCAAGAAGAAAACATATCAGCATTTATGTGGGAGGCAAAATAGTGTTTTCAGTTTTACTTGGGAGTGAAGTTTTGTTTACAGAAAACACACATTCACACATTTCCATGTGACTTCTTTTCTCTCTATAGCTGCTTTTAACACTTTATTTTAAAGACCAATTCTCGGCATTAACTTGCATGCATATTACTAACGTACAATTGGTTTATTAGTAGTTAGCCTATATATAAGTATAAAAAATTGTATATACAGGTGCTGGTCATATAATTAAAATATCATCAAAAAGTTGATTTATTTCACTAATTCCATTCAAAAAGTGAAACTTGTATATTATATTCATTCATTACACACACTATATTTCAAATGTTTATTTCTTTTAATTTTGATGATTATAACTGACAACTAAAGAAAATCCCAAATTCAGTATCTCAGAAAATTAGAAATGTGAAAATTAGAATATTACTTAAGAGCAAAATATGAACATGAAAAGTATGAGCATAGGGGTGGTGTTGACGCATTGAATAAGACACATGCCTTTGGTGTGAGAGACTCGGGTTCAAATCCACTGTGAGACACCAATGTGCCCCTGATCAAGACACTTAACCCCTAGTTGCTCCAGAGGCATGCGACCTCTGACATATATAGAAATTGTAAGTTGCTTTGGATAAAAGCATCAGCTAAATGAAAAAATGTAATGTAAAATGTAATGAGCATATACAGCACTCTATACTTAGTTGGGGCTCCTTTTGCTTGAATTACTGCAGCAATGCAGCGTGGCATGGACTCGATCTGTCTGTGGCACTGCTCAGGTGTTATGAGAGCCCAGGATGCTCTGATAGTGGCCTTCAGCTTTTCTGCATTCTTGGGTCTGGCATATTGCATCTTCCTCTTCGCAATACCCCAAAGATTTTCTATGGGGTTAAGGTCAGCTGAGTTTGCTGGCCAATTAAGAACAGGGATACCATGGTCCTTAAACCAGGTACTGGTAGCTTTGGCACTGTGTGCTGGTGCCAAGTACTGTTGGAAAATGAAATCTGCATCTCAAAGTTGGTCAGCAGCAGGAAGCATGAAGTGCTCTAAAACTTCCTTGTATACGGCTGCAATGACCTAGGACCTCAGAAAACACAGTGGACCAACACCAGCAGATGACATGGCACCCCAAACCATCACTGACTCAGAAAACTTTACACTGGACCTCTCAATGTCAAATGCAGAAATGTTAATCCATGCATTTATGACCTCAAGGTTAGATTATTGTAATGCTTTATTGGGTGGTTGTTCTGCACGCTTAGTAAACAAACTACAGCTAGTTCAAAATGCAGCAGCAAGAGTTTAGCACCTCAGTATTTGAATGAGCTCGACGTCCGCTGCATTCTCAAAACGCAGGCAATTTGATAATACCTAGAATATCAAAATCAACTGCAGGAGGCAGATCCTTTTCCTATTTGGCGCCTAAACTCTGGAATAACCTACCTAACATTGTTCGGGAGGCAGACACACTCTTGCAGTATAAATCTAGATTAAAGACCCATCTCTTTAACCTGGCTCACACATAACACACTAATATGCTTCTAATATCCAAATCTGTTAAAGGATTTTTAGGCTGCATTAATTAGGTAAACCGGAACCGGGACACTTCCCATAACACCCGATGTACTTGCTACATCATTAGAAGAATGGCATCTATGCTAATATTTGTCTGTTTCTCTCTTATTCCGAGGTCACCGTGGCCACCAGATCCAGTCTGTATCCAGATCAGAGGGTCACTGCAGTCGCCCAGATCCAGTACGTATCCAGACCAGATGGTGGATCAGCACCTAGAAAGGACCTCTACACCCCTGAAAGACAGCGGAGACCAGGACAACTAGAGCCCCAGATACAGATCCCCTGTAAAGACCTTGTCTCAGAGGAGCACCAGGACAAGACCACAGGAAACAGATGATTCTTCTGCACAATCTGACTTTGCTGCAGCCTGGAATTGAACTACTGGTTTCGTCTGGTCAGAGGAGAACTGGCCCCCCGACTGAGCCTAGTTTTTCCCAAGGTTTTTTTCTCCATTCTGTCACCGATGGAGTTTCGGTTCCTTGCCGCTGTCGCCTCTGGCTTGCTTAGTTGGGATCACTTCATCTACAGCGATATCGTTGACTTGATTGCAAATAAATGCACAGACACTATTTAAACTGAACAGAGATGACATCACTGAATTCAAAGATGAACTGCCTTTAACTATCATTTTGCATTATTGAGACAATGTTTTCCTAATGAATGTTGTTCAGTTGCTTTAACGCAATGTATTTAGTTTAAAGCGCCACTCAGCAGCAGTCCAGTCCAAGACGCTTCTGACGCTGTCTGTTGTTCAAGAGTGGCTTGACACCAGGAATGCGAGAGCTGAAACCATGTCTTGTATATGTCTGTGCGTAGTGGTTCTTGAAGCACTGACTCCAGCTGCAGTCCACTCTTTGTGAATCTCCCCCACATTTTTTTATGGGTTTTGTTTCACAATCCTCTCCAGGGTGCGGTTATCCCTATTGCTTGTACACTTTTTTCTACCACATCTTTTCCTTCCCTTCGCCTCTCTATGAATGTGTTTGGACACAGAGCTCTGTGAACAGCCAGTCTCTTTTGCAATGGCCTTTTGGGTCTTGCCCTCCTTGTGCAAGGTTTCAATTGTCGTCTTTTGGACAACTCTCAAGTCCGCAGTCTTCCCCATGATTGTGTAGCCTACAGAACTGGACTGAGAGACCATTTAAAGGCCTTTGTAGGTGTTTTGAGATAATTAGCTGATTAGAGTGTGGCACTAGCCGTCTTTAATATTGAACCTTTTCACAATATTCTAATTTTCGGAGATACTGAATTTGGGATTTTCCATATTTGTCTGTTCTAATCATCAAAATTAAAAGAAACAATAATTTGAAATATATCAGTCTGTGTGTAATGAATTAATATAACATACAAGTTTCACTTTTTGAATGGAATTAGTGAAATAAATCAACTTTTTGATGATATTCTAATTATATGACCAGCACCTGTATGATTTCATGCAAATTAGTAACTCTGCATTGTTACACAGTCTCTCAATACTCAATTTATTAACATTAGAACTAGTTCAAGAACAAATACATGTGTATGAATGTTTTGAGAGTAAGGCATAATTTTTTTGTGAGAAGACCTTCAATGCGTATGAATATGAATAATTTATGCAATTATTAGTAAATGACAGATGATGATTTCTTCTGTGAAGGACCGAAACACCTGGCTGAACCTGAATGCAATAATGACCAGTGAAAGTGCCTTTAAGCTGTCTAAGATTTCATTACAATACACCTGTGCTGTAAGATGATATATAAGCTTATACTTCAAATACATGGAAGTATAACTACATCAAAGGAGAAACATGGCTTCCCACCTTGAGGTGTGGCTCTTCTGGGTTCCTTTCATAATGTTCTATTGCACAAAAAGTAATGCCAGCAACAACTTAAAAGGGGAAGTTGTTTCATCACACAAAGGCATTGAAATACTTTGCTGATGTGACAATAGCAAAGATCAAATATAAATTTCCTCCCAGCTGAATTGGTTATGGAAACCTCTTTCTCTGACACCTGCTTATTCATAGTAATAAACAATAATGACTTCATGAGGACGGAAGGAAATCTGACAGCAGACCTGAAGATGAGAAACTGAGTTTTATCAACACAGGCATTTAGAAACAGTTATATGAACAGACTGAGTTAGAACTGGAAACATATACATAGTATATATAGGTAGGTATATTTTATACCACCTGCAGGGATGATGTATTTTTGAAAGCTGAATTCAGATGCTGAAAATTCAGCTTTGCATCACAGGAATAATTTACTTTTTAAAATATGAACAGAAAAACCTAATTTAAAATTGTAATAATATTCTTTTGAAAATTGAAGTTAAATCTTGAGCTTGAGCTCTAGAGAATTACTGAAAAACCTATTAGCATGTTTCACCCTCAATTGTAGCATTCCATCACATGATCCATGAGGACTCTGCAATTAATGTCTTTTTGAATTCCATGCATCTGCAAAATGAAAAATTATAATAATTTGATCTGATCTAACAATCGGGGCAGCTTATCTGAATTATGAAATAATTATCATGGGTCAAAACTCTGAATGGAGGCCCAAAACGATTATTAAGCCTCTGAGTTAGAGTAAATCTCTGATAGTAATCAGCATAGTGCGACTTTTGTGTGGCAAAATACTATACAGTCAATGTTTAAAACAGACAAGAACATGCTCAGGTACTGGCCTTGCTGGTGTAGAAATAATCAGGACTGCAGTAGTTCCTCAGGTGTGAAATTTAACTAGTGGACAATGCTGCTGAAGAAGCACCTGCTTTCGTTTTGCTTTTTAATATTTTTTTTCCCCCTGTGTGACAACAAACCCCTCTACATTAAATGTATTTCCATATTGAATAAGCCTGTCTTTTTTTTAAACAAAGCAGAGTTATTATGCACACACTAGGAGTCATTTCATACAGAAGACCACAATATAGATGTCCATTCGAATTCTAGCTGGATATTTAGATGAATATGAAAATGATTATAGGTTTTTTTTTTATATGATATGATGTTCTCACCTGGTGGATTGCAACCCAAAAATGGGCCACAAGTCTGATCTGGTAAGTTTGTGGACAACAGAAATGTTTTTTTTATAAATTCAAATAATTAAACAATACAATTTAGATTATTTTTTAACTACGTAAATTTTAAAGTTTTAATTTAGCTGAAAACAAAACTGAATAATTAATGTATTCACAATCATTCAGAGGAAGTACCGAAACATACACCATATTACCAAGTTCAGAGGGTTGATTGCCAATTGTGTGAGCAAAAACCTGATCGCACTATATAGAAAATTGTACTGCATCAGGTGAACACCACTGTTTTTGTTTCAAACACATGGAACCTCAACACTCAATAGTGACATCTGATACTGGTGTCCCTTACTAAAACCTGCTCGTGACTACTGAGAAAAAATTAAAAATAAATAATCTGCCAGTATAAAAATGTTTGGTTTAAACACATAGCTTTACTGGAAAAAGTATAACCAACAGGAATTTCAGTTTCTCCCTGCATCAAAAGGGAGACATCAGATAAACTTCTGAAATAGTAATGAAGTAGTTCTCAGTGACATGAGTCTCAAGACTTTGCCTCAAAATTATGCCAACAACAAACCTCAGTCATGAATGCAAAATTATAAATTTTCCTTCTTGGTGTGGAAACTGAGTGCTATTAAATGTCATTTGAGACATAAAGCTTCTTTTATTACTCTGACCAGAAAAGACCACACCTTCTGATCAATGCACGTTTTGAAGTGGTTCCTGATCTACTGCAGTTCAAAAGCTGCAATGAAATCGTAACTGTTTGTAGTCTACGTAGTTCTCCAGAGAGCCACATTAGTAATGCTTGAGTAAGTGAGTGTTTGTGTGTGTGTGCGCGTGTGTATTGGGGAAGGATCACAACTGAAAGGTGTGGAGGTGGAGCTTGATGCTGTCACGGTCTGGTGTGCAAAACAAAGCACATGACAAAGTATAATCAAAAGATTTCTTTTAATAATCCACGGAAGAGAATGGGCACAACCAAACACAAATCCAAACAAATAAACATCAACAGCAGACAAAGGAACAACTACTAACAACTAACTAGTCAGGGTAACGGAGACACAAAAAACTAACCTAAAACAGAGCATACACGTGACAGATGTGTAACTACTCGGTTTGTTTGAACTGCCATAGCAACGATGATTAAAACTTCAAACCATGAGGGCTGCAATTCTGTCCAAGACCATGAGATAAGTGTAACGACTGGAAAACCACAGCATTTTTTTTTAAACATACCCATTGAAAACCATCTGTTTAATCAGATATCTACCTGCCAAGACAAGCAGAACTTTGATTCCTCAAAAACTACCATTTAAAAGTTATTGAAACAAATGTTAGTTTTTTTTTCTACTTCCTGAAAGTGAAAGTGAAGTGACGTGTGGCCAAATATGGTGCCCCATATTTGGAATTTGTGCTCTACATTTAACCCATCCAAGTGCACACACACACACAGTAGTGGACACACACCGACTCTCTATCCATTAGCCCACGACTGTCCCAAAAAGACTCTTTCAGGCCTGTTGCAGTGGTCTATGGTAACGGTACTACCTGGTGTTTGGCGGTACACCAAATGCATTACTTGTCCACCGTGGTTTTGCCCCCACTATATTTTTGCTTTTTAAAGAAATAAAAATCATTTAGTTCAGTTGGACAACGGATGCTACAATTAAGAGTCTGCTCTGCTCCATATAATGCATGCTCCAAAGCCACAGCAAAGTTAAAGACTAAAGAAAACCCAAGACATGTTACTCGAAATGGGCAAAAATGCAACACTCAATATGGCCGCTCTATCGATGGAAGCCCTGCCTTCTGATTAAAGAGCCAATCGCTAAAGTTATTGCGTCACTGCAGCTGACAATAGAAATCCAGTTGCTATATAAATAGTCAGCATTCTGGAGATTTGCGATTTAAAATGTTATAAAAAAAAATCTTCAGTTCACTTTAATTAAAACTCCAGTACAGTATTGTACACTGTAGAAAAATATGAATTATCATAGGTCTACTTCACAATTCTTTTGAGAGAAGTATTATTATTTTTTTTTTATGGAATGGCCATTATTTAGCACTATAAACACATGTAATGTTATGATGTTTTCTTTTGTTGGACAGCAGCTTCTCATTACAAGTCATAGTCATTACGACGAGTGTTGTTTTCAAATGCACGTTAAGCGGGGAGGAGTTTCCTCATCTCAGCACATAGACTCACGGGGACACACTAACAGTGCCAGTTCAGAGGAAAAATAAAACACAGAAATTATAAAAAAAAAAAATAAATTGCCAAAAAAAGTAATGACTACTTTATTGTGCTCAATTAAGAAATCAGAAGGCGGGAATGGAGGAGGGATTGAGCAGGATTTCGTTGCTATTGATTTGTTGCCTCTTTTTAATGAAAGGCCTTATGCATTTGTCAATTTGTCCCTCCTTGCTATTCAGGGAATTAACCCAGCACTCTGATTGGTCGAACTCTTCTTCTTTTGCTGTTGCTTGATTTGAATACTGTGTGTGCACAGAGGTGTCACCAGGCTTTTGCGTATTTTAAAGGGACAAATCGTACCAGCGTACTTTGATGTTAAAATGCGTACTCGCTACGCAAAAAGCATACAGGTTAGCAGGTCTGCGTAACAAATTAGAAAACATTTCAACTAATGAAAAAAAGAAATGAAAGGATATTTCATATGCATTTCTCCTCACATTTTAGCAAACTCCTCGTATGACATCTTACCTCAGATCTTAAGAGCTCCAAGCTGAGTCCATCAGAGCTCATAGAAGCATTTTTTCAACATATTACGTGTATCAAACATACAGAAAAGCACAGCTAAATCTTCATGCATGTCCAGTGCATGGCAGGTTAGGTCACAGCGCCGATTACTGCGAGATAAATGCAGCTTTGTGTTTGGCAGCAGATAAGAGCTGTGTGATGTCATGGGTGGGGGAGGATGAGGAGGCTGTGGCTCAGGTGTCTGTTTCCAAGAGCACTTGAGTAACAGAGGCCATTGCTGCTTGCTGTGCTGCCTGATGCCTGTCTGGTTAATGTTCTCCTACCTGATGCTCTCAAAACCTGCAGTTATTGCTGTTTGCTCCTGCTGCTTTACTTCCTCAGGGAACGTGTCCCTTGTTTATAGGTCAACATTTACCTGTATTGCCTTACTGATGTCACATTGTGAAAACTGGAGGAGGAAACTCTGCCAAGAAACACTAAAAACAACAAACATGACTAATCAATAGATATGATAAATGGGTCATTCCACCAGAGACTGAGAAACTACCATAAGTTTCAAGAGAACGTCTCTGCATTGGTGAACTGACTTGAATGAAAAATGTTACGCTTCAATTAAAGCAATGCATTTTCATATGCTACCACAATACACCAGACTAATAAATAAATAAATCAACAAAGAAACTTCTATCTAAAAGGTAAATGCCTATGTTTCAGATGTAGCTGTGTTAAACTGCATTATTTTTCAGTCTAAATATGAAAGTGAGAATAAAACACAAAAGAAAAAAAAAATTTTTCAACCCTTTAATTATGAATAAATATAATGTACATTTACAGCTCAAAACTTTTTTGATTATTATTGCATTGAAGGCTTTTTTTTTTTTTTTTTTTTTTTTTTTTGATTTAGGCTAAAAAAAATATCACAATTTTAGATGCTAAAGATATAAATTCAGTTTTCTGAATATATTTTGAATAAACACTTGTCATTAGGCGAATTGGTACAGTCTGTACACCTGCTGACTATTTAACAAGATGAATCGACAGTAAAATTTTATTTCTTTATAACCGATAAGTAAACATTTCTAAACATTAAACTTGTTTTGATGTTTGCCCTTTTAAAACCACGTCCGTGATAATACACGCCGGGTATTTCCAGAAAGTATAACTAAACAAAAGCTGTCAAGCATTCACACGCCTCTATATTTCTCCTAGAATGCATGAAATAAACCACTTAACTTACCTCTTAACTACACACGTCTACCTCCGTAGTTTGCCTTTAGGACGCATGCGGATGCAAATAAACTGGAAACAAGTCGGATGAAATCCACTTTTCATGATACTCTTTGAGGAAACATATTAACCGTGATCTTTAACCAGTGAGAGGCAAACGCTGAGCTGATAATCAGAAAACTTCCCTATCAGTGTTTTTGCGTCTTCCAAGGGTGGCCCAGAAATCATAATCCACCATTGAAATACATTGAAATCTAAGGTCATTTTTTTCCTTAAGGCAGACGTTTGTACACCGAAAAGCATAATCATTTGTATTTATTATATATAAGGAACAGAATATGGCAATCAAAGAGAAATCCGCTTCAGTAGTATCTATAAAATTATCACACAAAATGCATCATTCTTTAATCACAAACGACTGTGATTGGTCCATTTTGATCAGCGGTGAGAAAATAATCAGGTATCATGTGACAAGGGCTGCGATATCGGCGTTTTGAATAATAAATTACTATTAACAATGACACTAAGAAAAGTTGCTTTACTGTGAATTTAAAGTACACAGTAAATAGTTAAAAAGTAACAATTATTATCTAGACCTTGCCCAATCACAGTCTAGCTTCATGCCGTCTAAGCCACGCCCTTCTGATTTAACTCAGAGGAAACATCATGTGCGTCTCTACTATGTTCTCTGCCAGAGACGGTTCACGAGTTTGGTTTCTAATACTGGTAAATTAAGAGCGTTTTATTGATTATTTTCCCTTATGCACTTCTAATGTACCTTTCTTTCTTTTCTTTTCTTTTCTTTGCTTTTTTTATTATTTTTTTTTTTATTTGAGGATGTTGAAACAAGTTGAATATTTTCAATCAGATTTGTCATCAGCAGCAGGTGTTTTATAGTTCATTGTGCCGCCCCCTGGCGATAAGTAAATAGACTGCATTTCAAAAACTCTTAGTGATATCTAGAAGTGAAACCAATTATATTAGCAGCTTGAGGTCAATTAGCAACAAATCAAATAATGTTAAAATGAATATGCTTCTAATTTTATATTCATTCTGTCAATATGAATAAATTTGCCCAGCACAGGGGTGTTCAAACTTGGGACCCCCTTGAAGGCAATAAGGGGTCCGTGAAAAGTGTATGTATATATTTATTTAGGCTATTTATTGTATAATATGTATGTTTAGGGCTGTCAAAGTTTGCGTTAAAGATATTAATAAAATACATTTATCATAATATTTCTTTACATTTAGCCCTATGTAGTTATTTAATTCCCCTTTTTAAAGACTAGTCAGAACTCAGTAGATGAATTGCTAATTTTTTTATATTAATATATATATATATATATATATATATATATGTGTGTGTGTGTGTGTGTGTGTGTGTGTGTGTGTGTGTGTGTGTGTGTGTGTGTATATATATATATATATATATATATATATATATATATATAGAAACTTTTAAAAACTTTCAAAGCTAATATTTTTAAAAGAATAGTTGAACAATTTTAGTAAATTAACAAGCGAAATGTTTTATATTTATTTAAAAAAAAATTACTAAGTTGAAAACATAATATTTAATATTTGTTTCTCATCCAGTAGCCACATTACATTTTCATACAACCAAATATATCAATGAGGTCCGCACAATATTTGGTGCCCTTAAAAAGTTTATCAAAACATATCCAAGATATCTTGCCCTAGAACCATTAGAGTCTAGATGAAAAGTGTAGTGTGAAAGAGTAGAAAAGTGTTTACGTCTAACACTATTAACCCTTTAAAAACAAATAATATTTCCTAAACATAATGTTTGCATATATATAGTGAGGCACAGCTTGTGTGCATTGTGGATGGAAGTTCATTTCAGATCTTCGATGGCCTGTCCCCAGTGTGTTCAGAGAGCCCTCTCCCCCCAGCAGAGTTCTGAGGTTAATGATAAATAAGGAAACAGTGAAAGAAAAGCCTCTTCTGTGTGTGTGTCACACTGAGCTGCACTCACACACATAGGCAGAGATATGCAGAGTAGGGGGAAACGTGAGGTGAATTTCAATATCCCTTCTGCAGTCCGTCGCTCCCAGTCTGCCACCAATGAAGAGAGATGGGAAACAAGCTTGAAACAATGAAGAACATTGCTGCCTTTGTCCCATCACAAAAGCTGTTTTGTATGTTGAAGGACATGCTGGAGGAGGAAAGTGACAGGGTGGGCTGTCAGACTCGGGCCAATTCTGTCAAAGTTGATTCATGCAGATTTGGAGATGTTTTATGGTTTGTCAACAATGTTGTTGTGTCTTCCCCTTCATTATGCATTCAAATATGACCTGTATTGCTACTACTGAAGATTTAAAAAGACTTTTAGGGTTATAAATAATTAAAAGGCTTTATAATGTAAGCTGTAGAAAAGCATTTTGTCTCCTTCACTCATTACTGATATAATTAACGATATTGTAAGTATATTTAACTTATTTTAATATATTTGTTTTTGTTTGATAAATCTATCTCTGAATAGAATGGTGTATAATGCTCATTTAGTTTTAATTTTATATGTATTGAATTTATTTATAGAATTTTGCTCAATATCAATATTGTGTGGTATTCCTGTGTTTTGAAAATAATGCTTCAATGTTTCTGACGATGTTTAAAGGTGTGAAATTCACAGCCATTCTGGTAGGAAAGATTTTTCATGATTTTGATTTCTTTGATCAAAAATATAGTAAAAGAGGTGATTTTGTGAAATATTATTACAATTTAAAATAACTATTTTCTATTTGAATAGATTTTTTAAATGTTATTTATTTTAATGATGGCTAAATGATTTTTCAGCATCAGTAATCGGCTCTTCAGTGTCACATGATCCTTCAGAAAAAATGTGTGTGTGTGTGTGTGTGTGGGGGCATGTTTTTGTGACATATCAGGACACAACTTTGTATAATATAATGACATGGATATGACACAGGTATTACAAGGAGAGGGTGACTTATGAGGATATAACCCATGTCCCCATTTTTCAAAACGCTTATAAATCATACAGACTGAGTTTTTTTGAGAAAGTGAAAATGCACAAAGTTTCCTGTGAGGGTTAGGGTTGGTGTAGGGTTGGTGAAGGGCGATAGAATATACAGTCTCTACATTATAAAAACCATTACGCCTATGGGATGTCCCGACTTTTCACAAAAACAAACGTGTGTGTGTGTGTGTGTATTTTTATATATGTATTAAAATTGACATGCTGCAAACTGCAAAATATGTAATAAATAGTAAGCAATTATATTCCATTACTTCGTTGCTATTGTCTTTCTCCAAAGAAACGCTAGATGGCGACTTTCTCTTTCCCTGTGGACTAAATTTGAGGATATATGAGCCTTGAGCCTTATTTCTCAAGTCTTTCAGTCTGGTGACTGGAACTGCGGTCACGCTCCAATCAGCTCTGACGGTTTTGATTGGGTCACTGTGGTTGTGACGCTCTACCGTCTTTCCTTCCCACCTACGTTCCACCGTTCGTGACCTCTGACCTCTGGAATACAAGATAGACAGAAGACGACTGACCGAGTATGACACCAACACAAACAGTCAAACACTGTCATCCAATAGAAGATATTTTCCCCTACTTGCTTACATTTTAATTTACAGTCAGCTGATCCCTGGTAAATATACTCTGGCAAAATGTTAGATTTTTCTTCTTTTTTTATATATATATATATATTAACAATGGTATTAGTAATCATAATAATAATTCGATCAACAAGGGATTAGTGCAACCTTAAATACCTGTGATTCAAAAATGAAATAATATATCATTAAATTAATAAGAATTACAGTACATTGGAATAATAGGGATTATTAGTGGAGCCCTTAATACACTTGATTTAAAAATGTTAGTAATTTAAAGTTTTGGACATAAAATCAGTCCAGCAAAATGATGGATTAATTGGTGACAACAGGACATTAAATGTGGAGTATTAAGTGGTCTGCCACTGACAAGGTTTGAGAACAACAGTGTAAAACCAAGGGTTTGTGGAGGTAAAGCTGGTCTTACTGTAGATGAAGTTTAGATGAATTGGTGGGAGGGGAAAGTAAAGAGGCAGGGCAAGCAGAGAAATCACAGGGAATATGTGACCTAAAAATAGCCAGTGGTTCTGTTGGGGTGGAGCTAATCCTCTTTGCGGCAGAATTACTGGCTGTGGGATTAGGCAGCTTTACTGCAGGCAAGACTTCTACCCTCTATAATAGGCTACTGTCCCGGAGCAGGCCGTGCAAACCTGCGCGGAAAAGGACTTTTTACTTCAGCTAATTAGCCCATAATATGTCACTGATGTCAATCTGAGAAGGAAGTGATGTCAGCAATCGTCTGTTTCCTGAAAGAACACGTTAATAAGAGTTTGGAAAATGTTTGCTTGTACTGTTGGGGCTAGGAAAGCTAAATTATACATTTGGCCATTCAAAGGCAATAGTGCTGTATCTGAATAAATAAGTCAAAACATGATATTTTCTCATTCAATAACTTCTCAATGATTACTTAAAGCATCAATTGCATAAGCATGTGAGGTAAATTGTTTAGCATACATGATTTTACTTGTATTGTTCACCCCAAAGCATGCTATAGCATCTGCTATGGACCAGCATGTGTTCTTTAAACTGGATTCTACCATTTGGTCTGGCAGCATCAAGTTTAGGGAGAATCCATCTGGATGAGCCGGAGGTGCTGATCATGAGGTCGACCCATAATCCTCTGGTCTGCCCACCAGCCTCCTGTTAAGGTGACATTTAGGGCTTGCCTTATGAAACTCTGCCAGGATTTTTCCTTTGGATTTATGTTGAATGCCATTAAACATAAAGGAATACTAATTCTGGTAAGTTCATTTCATTTCATTTAGATTTTAAGCTATTTTAAAACTTCTTTCAAAGCCTTTTGCTTTTAAATAATGCATGCAACTTTAAATGTCAGTAGTCCTACAAATTACAGATCACAACGGTAAAATTAATTAGAATTCCAGTTTGAAAGTGACTGTTGCATGTTAGTATTTTGCAAATCTATAAAGCTGATGCAAAGCTTCATGACACATTGCCTTTTAGATGGTTTATTGACTTTTAGCCATTGACATTTTTTGCTTCCTGTCCTCCAATGCCATTATAATTATAAAATGACAATAGCTCTAAAATGAAATAGCCATTGAAACTCTATAGCAAGAGTATGTCACAAATGAACTTAGTTGGGAAGATTGTATAAAGACTTCAGTTTAGCTTTCAGATGTTTGATATAGAAATGTTGGTTAATGTTTTAAATGCAATTTTAAATGTAAACAATGAATCATTATTATTATTAATTAATTGTCAACATGTAGTATGATTTATATTGGTTAATATGTTAAATGAAATTTAAAACATACTGACAATTTTTTATATATATTTTTTTATGTGTAGCATGAATGCTCTGTAAGTTGCGTTGGTTAAATCGTCTGCTAAATGCATAACATTTAAATGATATGAAATTTGAATGTGTATTCGATATATATCTGATATTGTGCCAGGACATGTATGTTCACACTAGTTTTAAATGCAGATGGCATTCAGATCATTGTAAATGGAAGAATATCATGATCTAATCCCATAGAGCTAACTGCGTGCATTCGCTAGGCTCGCTTTAGCTTATTTTGTCACAGTACATGTCTAAAGTTACGTAATGCCCATCTGGGGCTGTCAGATCACAATGGATACTTGGGGAATGTAGATGTATCCTCTCAGTAATCACTTTTCTACTGCTTTTAATGTTTGGGCAAAGAACAATTGGGAATGGGTTGTTTTTCTTAAGTGTTGAAGAAAGCATTTCTCTGCAAACCAGTAAAATGTATGGATCTGTTTTGCTCTTATATTATACTTAAAACATCTGATTATTTGATCAAGAGATATGTTCGTCACAATTTAATCTGGCCTTCTGGGAATGAATAAAATTCATCTGTTTTTGAGCTGGATTCAGTCATAGGAAAGCGGGAGAAAATATGCCACAAGAAAAGCTGTTTTTATATTACTTAGACATTTTTCATATTGTTAATGTCTTGATCCATTGCTAAAAAGACACACTTGAGAGTGTACTTTGTCATAAAAGCAGACACATTTTGTTTTTTCTTGAAATGTATTTATCATGTGCACAAAACTGTTCAATATCAAGTGCTTTGATTTCAGGTAGCAATGAGCTGGATGTGTTTGTCTCTGGTGTGGTCAGATCAAATACCTTGGACTGGATAAGAAGGGGGTTTAGTATGAGGTCCAGTCTTGACCAATGAGAGTGTGGGATTATTGTCTTGTATTGTATTGTCTTATGCTAAATGTAACTATTGTTTGTAAACATTTCAGAAGTTATTGGCAGCACTTGAGCCTCGATGCTTTTAAAATTGTTTTCATTAGTTAGAACCTGGAGGTTAAATTACATTATTTTTAAGTGTTTTTTTTTCAATGTAAATTTGCATTTGTGGATAAAGACTTTCCCATATATAATGAGAACATATACCAAATTTTGAAATCAACAGTATACTCATAAAAAATAAAACACCCTCTTTTTTAGAGTTGCAATTTAAAAAAATAAAAATAAAGCCAAATCACACCAAAGAAGTCTCTCACATTCACAGAAAACTGCTTACTTCCACATTGTAAAATAAATTGTATACTTTGAACGAGTTCACTCCTTCATGACCAATGAAAATAGCGAGATTCACATACGAATGACTAATGAGTTGGTTCTTACTAATGAATCAAACAGCGGGGCTAGTGCACTTATATCCCCAAATGAATAAAAAACCTAGTGAATGTTTTATTTTTTTTATTTTTATTAAAACACACACACAAAAAAGATTGTAAAAAGTAATTACCCTACAAGTTTGTGTGTAAACAAGTTTTGCAAGTCTCCCAAAAAAAACCTAGCAGCCCATTGAATGGACGGCACATTATGTCTCAGTCAGATTTTCATTCATGTAACATTAAATGTAGGCTATAATCAACCCTGAGTCACGTTTATGAGCTTATTTTTTCCCCAAAACCTTTTCTTTTTCTAACTAATGTTCTTTTCCTTTCAGGTTCAGCATGTGGCCTTGTGTAGAGCCAACTAAAGGGAACTAACTCATTTGCCATAAATACTGAGTCCTTAACTTAAGGTTTCAGGTGCAATTTATATTTTAAGACATTGTTTTGGATTTGGAACTGTCATCAAAGGCTCATAGATTTCTGAGGATTATGCTAATTTAGCTATTTTTGTCTTCAAGAAAATAACAAATTCAGGCCAAAATGGATGACCCTTACCAAAACAATATAAACCAGCAGGGAGAAACATATCCCACATATGGAGGAGGAGAGTACACTTACCCCTATCAGACAGACTACCCTCCTCAGGAGGAGGAAGATGCTGCTAGTGATGTCACCGAGGGGCATGATGAAGATGAGCAGATGTACGAGGGCGAGTACCAAGGCATCCCTCATCCGGACGAGATCAAGGAGGCACGGAGAGCCGCCCGAAGGGAGGCCCGCATGAAGGCCAGGATGGCAACTGATGTGGAGGAGGAAACATTGCCTGAGCAATACGAGTCCATCATGGAAGACTGCGGCCACGGCCGCTTCCAGTGGACCCTCTTCACGGTGCTGGGTCTGGCCCTGATGGCTGATGGGGTGGAGTGCTTCGTAGTGAGTCTCGCCCTGCCCAGTGCTGAGAAGGACATGTGCCTGTCGAATGCTGACAAGGGCATGCTGGGTGAGTGAAGGAGTGGGGATCAGAATCAGCTTCGTTTCTGATCAGACAAAATCAAAAAATGTTCAACGCAATGTTTTCTGAACTAAAAGCTAAATGTGCAGTAAATATTTTTGGGCTGGGAAAATGATAGCAAATCTAAATGCTCCTGCTCTCACATACTTTTGAAGAATATCTACACTGCGGTACTTCTAGTGTCCCATATATGTGTGTATAAATATTACATTTATATAAATAATAGTAATTAATATAATTATTTTTCCCTCTATTATTATCAATATTATTGTTATTATTATTACATAAATAATACAATTACATTACAAAAAAAGAAGAATAAAAATATATATATGCTGTTTATAAGTTTGGAACTTTTTTAAATGAAATTAATACTTTTATTCAGTTAGGATGCATTAAATTGATCAAACGTGGCAGTAAAGTCTTTTATAATGTTATCAAAACGATTTCAAATAAATGCTGTTCTTCGAAACTTTCTATTGATCAAAAAATCCTGAAAAAAAAATACTAAGCAGCACAACTGTTTTTTAACATTTAATAATAAGAAGAAATATTTCTGAAACACCAAATCAGCATGCTAGAATGAAAAATCAGCTTTGCCATCTCAGGAATAAATTACATTTTAAAATATGTTTACATAGAAAACAATTTTGATTATTCATAATATTACTGCTTTTACTATATTTTTTGATAAACTTTTAAATGTTAGAATATAATTATTGTTTGAGACTACATTCTGATTTCTGACCAAATATTGCTAATCAGAATTAGAATATTTTCTTTATTTTCAAGCAGACATCAGATCCCATGTGCACCCTGCAGTATATCTCCCTGTCCTGTTTTTTTGGTGTCGGTGAAAGCCTACGGCACGCGATCAAAGAAACATTCTCATTTGACCTGTGCTGAGCAGGAAGAGTTTCAATCAGGGATGAAAGTTGTCTGCTGTCTGATGTGTAATCCACAGGGAGGTTCATAATCCCTGCCACGTGCCTGATAATCACTAATCCCAATCTCTAATTAGCTGTTTGAGACAGTGTGTGTGTGTGTGTGTGAGAGAGAGAGAGAGAGAGAGTAGCAGACCACTGATAAATTCAGAGACAGCGTGTATTATTCTGACGCTTTGTTAAATACTGATTGTGATAAAGATCGCAAGTTAGTCCAAACTAATAGGATTTTTCACACAAAATTAAAATTCTGTCATCATTTATTCATCCTTTATTCCAAACCCATTTGACTTAAAAATGAAAGGAAAAAAAAAAGACAAAAATGCTACTAACTTTCGTTTTTAACATTTGATTTCCAAAGTAGTTGGAGTATTCATTTTGCCGGGATGTCCTGTGTTATTGTTCCTCAGTAGCTGACTGTGTGGCTCTGTGTGTTCAGGTTTAATAGTGTATGTGGGGATGATGATCGGAGCTGTCCTGTGGGGCGGTCTGGCTGATAAACTGGGCAGACGACAGTGTTTGCTCTACGCTCTGGCCATCAACTGTATCTTCTCCTTCCTGTCCTGTTTTGCACAGGGCTACGGGATCTTCATCTTCTTCAGACTCTGCTCAGGAATCGGGTGAGACTCTCCAAAATCAGCAGGGATTCATTTATGGATATGCACTTCCGTTCAAAAGTCTGGGGTCGATAACCCTTTTTAATGTTTTAAAAAAAATAAGTCTTAATGACCCCATACTTTACCGTGGTAGCGTACATAAACTTTTTGCATTCATTTAAAATTAATGTTAATGTTAATTAGAATTAAATTGCTGTAGAGTACAGCTAAGACGGATTCACTCACTATACTGGCTTTATGGATAAATTGAATCTGATCGGTCCATTATATGATATTAAGACACAGTCTCTGGTGATCTCCTGCAGGATCGGCGGCTCAGTCCCTGTCGTGTACACGTACTTCGCTGAGTTCCTGCAGATGGATAAGAGAGGAGAACATCTCAGCTGGCTGTGTTTGTTCTGGATGCTTGGAGGACTGTATGCTTCCTTCACCGCATGGGGAATCATCCCACATTATGGTCATCCATTAGAAATCATAATAATTCATTTATAATAATGGCAGTTAATGCAATTTTTTAATGCAATTTTGAAAGCACGCTTGAAACAATAATTGCAGTGTGCAAAGAACTGATATATTCCATTTGAATGAGCCTTTTATGAATGTTAAGTCCCAGTGTAGGACTTTGTAACAGAAAGCAATAGTGTGTAAATCTATAACAATATCAGATGCTGTCTGGAAGTAGCTGGACCTACCAAAACCACATGTCAAGATTTCATGTTGTGATGTTTCGCCTGAAGTTTGTAACGGTTTGGGTTGTTTTTCATCTCAGGCTGGGGTTTCAGTATGGGGACAGAGTTCCAGTTCCACAGCTGGAGGGTGTTTGTGCTGGTTTGTTTCCTTCCCTCTGTGGCTGCTCTCGCTGGACTGGTGTTCATGCCAGAAAGTCCCCGTTTCCTCCTGGAGGTAACATGATGGAGTGCATGATAGTTTACTAGGCATACAGGATTTTAGCACTTTTTTTTTACATACATACATGAATAAAAAAAAAAATATATATATATATATATATATATATATATATAAAATATTTTCAAACGTCTTTATTCAGATGCCATAATAATACAAAAGTGCCCAGTGTACAATAAAAAGTGTGCAAAGACGAAACATTTTCAATATCACATCTTCATCGTTGTCTAAAACAGTAAAATGCAAATAACATGTCAATGAAATAGAATGTATAGTGAAGAATTAATTTCTGTAAATTATCTGTTGTTTTGTAAAGTCCTATTGTGTAAAAATGAGTTCAAATAATAATTGGTGTGCACCCTGTTAAATATTTATTGATTGTACTTTATTTTATTTTTTCAGAGCGCACGACACGATGAGGCCTGGATGATCCTGAAGCAGGTTCATGACACTAACTGGAGAGCGAAGGGAGAGCCAGAGAGAGTGTTTCAAGTAAAGATGTTTACTTTAAACTATTACAGAGCTGACCCTGGTAAAACAGCTCATATCCATGTCTGTAATGAGTTTACTGAGTAAAGGCTTGATTTTTATAACTATAAATAAATCCACTTACATGCTCTGACTTAGGAAATAAATCCCTCTCTCTTTCAGGTTTCACAGATCAAAACTCCTCAGACACAGGATGACGAGTTCATAGAGATTCAGAGTGAAACTGGCACTGCCTTCCAGAGATTCATGGTCAGACATATGACTCTGGTTAAACAGGTATGCACCTGAATGATGGCTAAAAGTGTAAGGCTTGTTGAGGAGGAGAGGTGTACTATTACCTTTCCTTGAGTTCAGAAATACAGTTTTTGTCTGGCAGATGATAAAAGCATAGAAACATGCAATAAAAACATTGGATCTTAAGATGTTTTTTTTTTTGCTAAAGCAAATGCAGTGAATGTTTCCTTTGTTTTCCAAAAGGTCATGAAGAACATGCTGTCACTCGCCGCACCTGATCTCAGAATCCATGGTTTGTTCATTGCCATTGTGTGGTTTACCATGGCCTTCAGGTGAGCAGCTCTTGATAGAGAAGCTTCATAGCAGAAAGAATAAAAAATAATAGTTAAATTAAAAAACTTAAATATGCAAACAAATGTAAATATAGAAATGCTTAAATACACAAATGCAATGCTAATATAATAAGTTGTAATTATTTCAAACAATATTTAAAAACATATTAATAAGTGAAGTGACATTCAGCCAAGTATGGTGACCCATACTCAGAATTTGTGCTCTGCATTTAACCCATCCGAAATGCACACACACAGAGCAGTGAACACACACACACTGTGAACACACACCCGGAACAGTGGGCAGCCATTTATGCTGCGGCGCCCGGGGAGCAGTTGGGGGTTCGATGCCTTGCTCAAGGGCACCTAAGTCTTGGTATTGAAGGTGGAGAGAGAACTGTTCATGCACTACCCCCACCCACAATTCCGTCCAGCCCATAGACTAGAACTCACAACCCTTCGATTGGGAGTCCAACCCTCTAACCATTAGGCCACGACTTAATACACTAATATTCAAACATTTAGGGTCAGTCAAACTGTTTTATGTTCTTGAAAGTTTTTTTATGCTCACCAAGGCTGATTTTATTTTTGTTATTCAAACATATATGTGTATACAGTATATGTTTGTGTGTGTGTGTGTGTGTGTCTGTGTGTGTGTGTGTGTGTGTACACTGTATATATATAAATGGCTCTTTAGTTATAAGTTGAAAAGTATTTGGCTACTTAAGGAAGCGTGAAAGTGTTTCATTTTGTTGCATCAAGTGATTTGTTTTGATGAATTAAGATCAAAAGAAGAGCATTTATTTGAAACAGAAATATTTTGTAACATTATAAACCTCTTTACTGTCTCTTTTTATACATTTAATCCATCCTGGTGGAATAAAAGTATCCATTTCTTAAATTTTTTTAAAAAAGTTACCCAAATTGTTGTGTATGATAAAATTGTTATCTATGTATTTATGCCTATTAAATATATGGCACGCACTAATTAAAAAACAAATATAATTTTATAATATAATTTTAATTATTATTATTTAAAGGTATTTTTCTGTGTATAATGCATTTTGAGTATATTTATAATCAACATTTCTCTTCTTGTTTCATCTGTCATCTTTAAAGATTATTTTGCCTGCACTTCTGTGATTGCCTTCTTAGTGAAAGTTGCATGTCAGGCTGCCTAATGAAGTATCTTTAGTCGCCATCATGTCTGGAGCATGTAAATAACGATCTGTCTGTAGGATGAAATGACTCCTTCAGCAGTAAACAACCTACAGTATAAATCAGTCTCCCTCCACACAGCTTTTACGGCCTGGGAGTGTGGTTTCCTGACCAGATCAAGCTCCTCCAGTTTGAGGAGTTCGAGTCCAATGTCAAGATCTTTCATCGTGAGAAAGTGGAACGCTTTCATTTCAACTTCACTCTGCAAAATCAGGTCCACAAGGAGGGGGAGTATATCCATGACAGGTACATTTATTTATTCATTTACAGTAGTACACGTGACAGATTTTTATCTTAACCCAACCGTCTCTCTGTCTTGATATATATGATGTTTTATAAAAATGAAGGACGATTGCAGGTACAAAGTTTGGGGTTGGGTAGGATTAAAAAATAATAATAATTTCGAAAAAGATATTTTATGCTCACCGAGGCTGCATTTATCTGATCAAAAATCCAGTAAAAACAATAATATTGTGAATTATTATTACAATTTAAAATAACAGTTTTCTATGTGAATATATTTTAAAATGTAATTTATTCCTGTGATCAAAGCTGTATTTTCAGCATCCTTCCTCCAGTCTTCAGAGTCACATGATCTTTTAGAAATCACTCTAATATGCTGATTTGCTGCTCAGGACACATTTTTATTATTATCGATGTTGAAAACAGTTACACATGTTTTATTCTGGATTCTTTGATGAATAGAAATCTTTTGAATTATTATAAATATCTTAACTGTCACATCTCGACTTTTAGTCTGTCCAAACTTTTAAGTGGTAACGTTTGCGAATTGTAATTTATTTTTTATTTTTTTTTGTACAGGTTTATCAACATAGAAATACGAAACGTGAAGTTTGAGGAATCACTCTTCGAGAACTGTTATTTTGAGGACATCAGATCAACAGACACCTTCTTTGAGAACTGCACTCTTAAAAACACGGTCTTCTACAACACTGGTATTGAATGTGTTATAAATTAACCTCGAGTCCTTTAGATATTCCAATGATTATTTGGGGCTTCTGTTATTTTACTGTGTTTTTGTCACGTTTCTCGAAGACCTGTGGGAAGATTCCAAGTTCATTAACTGTAAGCTGGAAAATACGACATTTCTGCACCCCAAAAAAGGCTGCCATCTAAATTTCCAAGAGGAAAATGACGTCGTGATCTATCTAGTCAGCTTCCTGGGCAGCTTGTCTGTATTACCGGGCAACATCATAGCAGGCCTATTAATGGATAAAGTAGGACGACTTAAGATTATAGGTGAGTGTTACACAAGACTGTTATGGATTCCAATGGGTTTATAGTATCTAAATGACTTGTGTGTGTGTGTTTGCAGGGGGATCCATGTTATGCTCCGCTGGCTGCACGTTCTTCGTGCTCCTGTGCTTCAGTCAGTGGGCGGTCGTCCTGTTCCACTGCCTCTTCTTCGCAGCCAGTGCCGCAGCTTGGAACGGCATTGAGGTCATCACAGTGGAGCTCTATCCAGCCTCCAAAAGGTACAAAAGATCTGTCTCCAAAAGACATTTCTAATGTTTCAAATTCATACAAGACAGATGAGAAAACATTTGAAAGCACTTGTTGAATTACACTAAAATATGTTTTTTTATATTTTGAATGAAGCCTCTTATGTTCACCAAGGCTGTATTAATATTGTGCAATATTATTACAGGTAAAAATAAAAAAAAATTATATTTAAATATATGTAATAAATTATTTTATTCCTGTGATGCAAGGCCGAAATGTCAGTCTTCAGTGTCACATGATGCTTGATGTTTTGGATCTCAAAAAAAAAGAAAAAAAAGTCTTATTTACATTAATATTGTAAGTAAAATTCTGGTTGATATTTTTTATGAAAATTTACACTTTTTTTTCAGAATCCTGCTTAATAAAAATTTGAAAAGAACAGCATTTATTGGAAATATTTATAATTATAAAGCTCTTTACTGTCAATTTTGATCAAATTAGTACGTCCTTGCTGAATTAAAGTAGTAATTTCCTTATTTAAAAATCATACTAATCTGAATCTTAAATGGTTTGTAAACAGTAGAATAAATCCATTATGGATTTCAATAATTCAAATTCTTTACTTATGATACTGTGGTCAACATGTAAAGCATAATTTACAGTGTGTACAGAAAGTGTTCAGACCCCCTTAAATGTTTTACTCTTTGTTATATTGCAGCCATTTGCTAAAATCATTTAAGTTCATTTTTTTCCTCATTATTGTACACACAGCACCCCATATTGACAGAAAAACACAGAATTGTTGACATTTTTACAGATTTATCAAAAAAGAAAAACTGAAATATCACATGGTCCTAAGTATTCAGACCCTTTGCTGTGACGCTCTCATATATATATAAATCGTCCATTTCTTCTGATCATCCTTGAGATGGTTCTACACCTTCATTTGAGTCCAGCTGTGTTTGATTATACTGACTGGACTTGATTAGGAAAGCCACACACCTGTCTGTATAAGACCTTACAGCTCACAGTTCATGTTAAAGCAGATGAGAATCATGAGGTCAAAGGAACTGCCTGAAGAGCTCAGAGACAGAATTGAGGCAAGGCACAGATCTGGCCAAGGTTACAAAACAATTTCTGTTTAAGGTTCCTAAGAGCACAGTGGCCTCCATAATCCTTAAATGGAAGATGTTTGGGACGACCAGAACCCTTCCTAGAGCTTGCCGTCAAGCCGAACTGAGCTATCGGGGGAGAAGAGCCATGGTGAGAGAGGTAAAGAAGAACCCAAAGATCACTGTGACTGAGCTCCAGAGATACAGTCGGGAGATGGGAGAAAGTTGTAGAAAGTCAGCCATCACTGCAGCTCTCCACCAGTCGGGGCTTTATTGCAGAGCGGCCCGACAGAAGCCTCTCCTCAGTGCAAGACACATGAAAACCCCCGTGGAGTTTGCTAAAAAACACCTGAAGGACTTCAAGGTGGTGAGAAATAATATTCTCTGGTCTGATGAGCTCAAGATAGAACTTTTTGGCCTTAAATCTAAGCGGTATGTGGAGAAAACCAGGCACTGCTCATCACCTGTCCAGTACAGTCCCAACAGTGAAGCATCATACTGGTTGCAATCGAGGGAAAGATGAATGCGGCCAAGTACAGGGATATCCTGGACAAAAACCTTCTCCAGAGTGCTCAGGACTTCAGACTGTACCGAAGGTTCACCTTCCAACAAGACAATGACCCTAAGCACACAGCTAAAATAACGAAGGAGTGGCTTCACAACAACTCTGTGACTGTTCTTGAATGGCCCAGACAGAGCCCTGACTTAAACCCAGTGAGCATCTCTGGAGAGACCTGGAAATGCTGTCCAAAATGCTGGAGGAATGGCAGAGGATCCCCAAATCCAGGGGTGAAAAACTTCTTGCATCTTTCCCAACAATACTCATGGCTGTATTAGATCAAAAGGTACTTCTACTAAATACTGAGCAAAGGGTCTGAATACTTAAGACCATGTTATATTTAAGTATTTCTTTTGTAATAAATCTGCAAAAATGTCAACAATTCTGTGTTTTTCTGTCAATATGGGGTGCTGTGTGTACATTAATGAGAAAAAAAAATTAACTTAAATGATTTTAGCAAATGGCTGCAATATAACAGAGTGACAAATGTAAGGGGGTCTGAATACTTTGCTGTGTATTTATACTTATATTTATATACACTGTGTATATGCGTGTATATATATTACCATATTTATATACCTTATTTATGAAATTGAGGCTGTTAGAGTGTTTTGTTAATCTATTTACCTCTTGTTGTTTATTATTATTTAGTTTCTTCTTTAATTCTCTTGTTTATCATTTTTTTGAAGTGTCAAGTAGTCTATCTGAACATTTTGTAAGGTCTTTAAGTTTGCAAATTTACACACCTACTTTGTACAATGTTTTTGTCTGTAAATTTGTAAAATACATTTTTTCACTATGATATGAACAATCAGGGCAAGACAACAGTGCACCGTATTAAACAACATGAACCGCTATCCCTCCTAACCTCATTAACTGTACATCAAATGAAACATGATGCTGACTCTGAATAAAGCAATGAAGTGTGTTTAACTCCTCCATGGTTTGTGTCCTCAGAGCCACAGCTTTCGGTGTGCTGAATGGCACATGTAAACTGGCAGCTATCATTAGCACTTTCATCTTCGGCAAGTTTATCGGCATCACCAAGATCGTCCCCATCATCCTGTCCTTCTCAGCGCTGGTGTGCGGAGGACTGCTAGCGTTTAAGTTGCCTGAGACACGAGAGGTCATTCTTCAGTGAAAAAGCCAAACTCCTCAAGGCCTCAGCGTTGGGTCCAGCTGGACACTGGATGACCGCATGCTGGACAGATGAACACTTCCAGCAAAAGAGAGAGCTGAGTCACGTCAAGCTGATATGTTAGGACCACTGTAACCTAGTATTACTTTAAAGTAGAGTTGTAGAGCATATGTTTGTTTAAAGTGTTCACAGTGGCTATATTTTGAATAAGGAATCCAAACGTGGAACTATATTTGCTATAATCACACAAAATTATTTAGAGGTGAGTGCTAATATCAAACCCCCTTTTTATATTGGAACAAATAGTAATTTTAATATGTAAAAATTAAGCTGTTTTTGCTTTTTTGCAACAGAAATCTTTATCACCAACGCAATTTGCTCACCAGATTTTGGTCATCTGCTAGTTTTTGTTGTGTTGTATTTGTTAATGCTGTGGTATACTGTATATTTATTTCACATTAGATAATTATATTTTTACTTAGTTTTAACTTAGTGGATTCGCGTCTTTTCAAATATTGTTTTTAATGCCTTTTAATTCGAAAATGATCATACTACATCAGAATGACGTTGTTTGTATGAAGATAGACATTTTTTTAATTTGACTTATGTGCAGTGTGTATAATGCTCATTTCCTGTGAGGGAAATATGTAGATTATGTGATTTAGATTTTTTTTTTGTTTTTTGTTTTTTGTTTTAAACATGTGAGTAGTAATTATGAAGGAATGGTTCTAAAATAATTGTTTTACGTCTTTCTTTTTTCCACTTTCGACTGCAGAAAAGGTTATTCAAATGTATTTTGTTTTAAGAGGTCAACACTGATTAAACTCTACAAAAAGGCATCCACAGTAAGTCTTGCTAGCTTTATGTCAAATCTAAAATATATTCTTTTTATATTTTATGTTCAACAATTTAAACAAGGATCGATTTATTGTTTGTTCTGGTTTGTGATGGTATAAAAATAAAATCTAAAACATAATTTTACTTTTGATTTTCAGTGATTTCTCAGCACAGTATAATGAAAGTGGGAAAGAAAATGAGAAAACCACAGTATTTTTGGTTTTAGATTTAGTTCCCATGCTTCTCGGAGTATGTGCACATGGAAAGGCGCTTGTAAAAACAAGGCCAGGGCTCACGTGTGAATCAGTCACACCTCTTGTTATGCTCGCTCACTTGTGCAAAGGTGTGAAACAAAAATCTAATATACCAAGTTAAAAAGTAACTAAGTGCAGTAGCTAAAGTCAAAGCAGTTAGCATGCAATTTACCAAATGTACAAATGCATTCATGTATGTATCCACTGCAAATACAAGCATGAGGAAGAGATATTTTACTAGTGTTTCTGTGGGAGTTTGATGGAAAGACACACACAGGTGCCAGCTTCACTCATTCTACGGCAGTACGGAGGTGCCAAATCTAGCACGCTGCTCGTTCACTCTCACACCACAGAAAACAGAGAGGGCAGCCTGGAGGTCACCGAGCTCGGAGAATCCATTCTCAAGAAATGAATCGTGAATGAAAATGTTCATGGTTACCTGGTTAGATTAAAACTGTGAGCGCACACTAGTCTAAACTATTGATAGGCCTACACACAAATGCTAATTTTTATTCTTCGAAAGCCTCTGTGGTACTGACACAATAACATGATTGGAAATCACTTTATTGTAAGAAACACCGGTTATCAGATATGGATAAGCTTTTTTTGTGGAACTGGTTTAATGTTCCGGCGTGCTTGTGTTTATACACAGTTGCGTAAAGACAACGTGATGTCATTGTCACACACCTAAAGTAAGTGGAGTGCAAAGTTGATGTGTTTCCTCAGTACGGACCAGTACGGATCAGCTCCAGGCCTGGCAAAGAGGATATCATCCTCTTTTGGAAGGCCAAACAAAGTAGTTTCACTTTCACAGTGAAACACACAGGGTCTTTACGACATGGCGGCGGAGGCAACAACAATACTACAATGAGAATAAAAGTTAGGCCTTCTTTCTTTGCGTGAACATCTGGGAAGCATTATACAAATCTTCATTATGCTTGGATTTGAGACTTTAGTTTTTTGCAACTTTACAGATCTTCTTCATGCACCAAAGAGCTTGTAACCCTCCAAAGAGAAAGAAAAAAATAATAATTGCATCATATGACCCCTTTAAACTGATAGGTTGTGGAATGCATAAGAAGTTTCTTAACAGCCGGTCACTTAAACATAAAAAAAGTCTTTCCATCTCCATATTTTCAGGTTACATTTAATATAATTAGTCCTATATATTAATATTTTTCCATCTGATAAAATTAGATCATCTATGTAAATACAGTATTGTTCAAAATAATAGCAGTAGAATGTGACTAACCAGAATAATCAAGGTTTTTAGTATATTTTTTATTGCTACGTGGCAAACAAGTTACCAGTAGGTTCAGTAGATTGTCAGAAAACAAACAAGACCCAGCATTCATGATATGCACGCTCTTAAGGCTGTGCAATTGGGCAATTAGTTGAAAGGGGTGTGTTCAAAAAAATAGCAGTGTCTACCTTTGACTGTACAAACTCAAAACTATTTTGTACAAACATTTTTTTCTTTCTGGGATTTAGCAATCCTGTGAATCACTAAACTAATATTTAGTTGTATGACCACAGTTTTTTAAAACTGCTTGACATCTGTGTGGCATGGAGTCAACCAACTTGTGGCACCTCTCAGCTGTTATTCCACTCCATGATTCTTTAACAACATTCCACAATTCATTCACATTTCTTGGTTTTGCTTCAGAAACAGCATTTTTGATATCACCCCACAAGTTCTCAATTGGATTAAGGTCTGGAGATTGGGCTGGCCACTCCATAACATTAATTTTGTTGGTTTGGAACCAAGACTTTGCCCGTTTACTAGTGTGTTTTGGGTCATTGTCTTGTTGAAACAACCATTTCAAGGGCATGTCCTCTTCAGCATAGGGCAACATGACCTCCTCAAGTATTTTATGCAAACTGATCCATGATCCCTGGTATGCGATAAATAGGCCCAACACCATAGTAGGAGAAACATGCCCATATCATGATGCTTGCACCTCCATGCTTCACTGTCTTCACTGTGTACTGTGGCTTGAATTCAGAGTTTGGGGGTCGTCTCACAAACTGCCTGTGGCCCTTGGACCCAAAAAGAACAATTTTACTCTCATCAGTCCACAAAATGTTCCTCCATTTCTCTTTAGGCCAGTTGATGTGTTCTTTGGCAAATTGTAACCTCTTCTGCACATGCCTTTTTTTTAACAGAGGGACTTTGCGGGGGATTCTTGAAAATAGATTAGCTTCACACAGACGTCTTCTAACTGTCACAGTACTTACAGGTAACTCCAGACTGTCTTTGATCATCCTGGAGGTGATCATTGGCTGAGCCTTTGCCATTCTGGTTATTCTTCTATCCATTTTGATGGTTGTCTTCCATTTTCTTCCACGTCTCTCTGGTTTTGCTCTCCATTTTAAGGCATTGGAGATCATTTTAGCTGAACAGCCTATCATTTTTTGCACCTCTTTATAGGTTTTCCCCTCTCTAATCAACTTTTTAATCAAAGTACGCTGTTCTTCTGAACAATGTCTTGAACGACCCATTTTCCCCAGCTTTCAAATGCATGTTCAACAAGTGTTGGCTTCATCCTTAAATAGGGGCCACCTGATTCACACCTGTTTCTTCACAAAATTGATGACCTCAGTGATTGAATGCCACACTGCTATTTTTTTGAACACACCCCTTTCAACTAATTGCCCAATTGCACAGCCTTAAGAGCGTGCATATCATGAATGCTGGGTCTCATTTGTTTTCTGAGAATCTACTGAACCTACTGGTAACTTGTTTGCCATGTAGCAATAAAAAAATATACGAAAAACCTTGATTATTCTGGTTAGTCACATTGTACTGCTATTATTTTGAACAATACTGTATAATTTATTTTAACTATGCATTGTTCAATCAATCAGATATAATTCGTCCTCATTATCACTTTGAATCTCTAAATTCCCACTTCACTGACCACAGTGACCACAGTCGACCACTAAACTGCAAACCTGCTCACCAGTGTGTGTGAATGTCACACCTCAAGTGCAGTCTGCTAATGGAGTTTCTTAAGCATCATTAAACATCATTAAGGTCAATTATGCTGTTTAGCTCTTTGAAATACAACTCCATACAGACAACTAGCAGCAGTTTTGAATTATTGAGCTGAGGACTGGGACTGTATCATATATATATACCACTGATAGTGGGAATCATCAAATGATCAAGCTCAACTGTTTTACATTAGTTTGTAGTTTAACCTAAAACTAAATGACATAAAAGTACTATTCAAGCATGCTTATTTGATATTCATTATAAGATTTAGGGTCAAGATAGTTCAAAGAAGTTTCTTATGTTTACCAAGACGGCATTCATTTGAATAAAAATACAGTAAAACAATAAAGCTTATTTTTACAAGTTTAAATAACAGTTTTTTATTTCAATAAAATGTAATTTATTCCTGTGATGAAAAGTTAAATTTTTTTCATCATCAATCCAGTCTTCGGTGTTGTCTCTTGATCCGTGAGAAATTATTCTAATACGCTGATTTGCTGCTCGAGAAACTTTTTTTTTATTATTATTAAAGTTGAAAACAGCTTAATATTTTTGTGGAAAACGTGATGCATTTTTTCTTTGTTGAATCGAAAGTTCGGAACAGCATTTGTTTTTAAATACATATCTTATGGGAAGTCGTGGCCTAATGGTTAGAGGGTTGGACTCCCAATCGAAGGGTTGTGGGTTCTAGTCTCGGGCCGGACGGAATTGTGGGTGGGGGGAGTGCATGAACAGCTCTCTCTCCACCTTCAATACCATTACTTAGGTGCCCTTGAGCAAGGCATCGAACCCCCAACTGCTCCCCGGGCGCCGCAGCATAAATGGCTGCCCACTGCTCCGGGTGTGTGCTCACAGTGTGTGTGTGTGTTCACTGCTCTGTTTGTGTGCATTTCGGATGGGTTAAATGCAGAGCACAAATTCTGAGTATGGGTCACCATACTTGGCTGAATGTCACTTCACTTCACTTCATCTTTTGTAACATTATAAATATCTTTACTGTCACTTCTGATTTATTTATGCTTCCTTCCCGAATGAAAGTATTTATTTCCTTTTTTTTTGTGAATCATCAGAAGTAAGTTTCTTAGATAAATTAAAATTGATTAAACAGAAACCACATTGTTTGGTGGGTTGCACGAGATGAGTTTCCTGGGAGAGTTGCTGCACTAGTTTGTTGTTTTGAAGAGGAGTCAAAATTCACACCTCTGCTCCTGTGGCCTCTCGGAGTCTTTCCCAGACAGATCCAGGCCGAGTCCTGGGGTCTGAGAAACAGCGATGGCTACCACAAGCCTGCAGAGGTGTCACCTCGCACCTCTGAGTCCAACATATAAACCTCCAGCCCTCCATCCCTTCATTCACCCTCAGATTCACAGTATGGAAAGCTCAAGCCACAGCCAGCAGAACCAGTGGAGCTGCTCAAGCTCAGAGTCAGAGTTTTACAGTGTTTCCTCTCCAGACACCGTTTCGCCGAATGCATCCATGGAGCGGGGCTTCTCTCCGTCCCACCAGGCCCAGCCTGCATGCTCAAAATCAGTCAAACCTGCAAGCTTCGTCAAGAGGAAACGCAGATTAAGGCTGAAGAACCCGAGCGAGCAACGGCAGAACGCAAGTGAGAAGGAGAAGTTGAGGATGAGGGATCTGACCAAAGCTCTCCACCACCTCAGGACCTACCTGCCGCCGTCTATAGCTCCCGTAGGCCAAACGCTGACCAAGATCGAGACGCTACGGCTCACCATACGCTACATCTCGTTTCTGTCTGCTCAGCTGGGTCTCAGTGAAGAAGAGCTGAACCAAAGGAGGAACGTGAACTCCAGCAGCTGCGCATATTCTCCAGAGATCGTTGGTTATTTTCAGTACAGGACTATGGCTGGAGACTGGGTTGTGGCGCAAGGACAGGGTTATGGGCATTATGAAGGACAGTATGAAGGTTTCTCTGCTCATACAGGGCAATCTGATGAGATCAGCATGGATCAGTATGACGGTTCCTCACAGCAGCATTCAACAGAGCAAATCTTCTCTGCAAATATAGACGGCTTCCTCCAGTCACAACAGTGTGCTCAAACAACACAGACATACCAGGTAAATAATTTTTTTTATGAATGATAAAATAACTATATATATATATATATATATGTGTGTGTGTGTGTGTGTGTGTGTGTGTGTGTAATTTTTTATTTAAATATAATTTATAATATATATTGTATTTTATTTTAATATTAAATAAATAATATTTCATATTAAATTAAATAATATTTAATAAATATAAAATATAATTATAATTATATATATATATATATAATATATATATATATATATATATATATATATATATATATATATATATATATATATATATATATATATATATATATGAATAGTGCAGAAGCAGTAAAACAATCAAAGTCAAAAATAAATCAATAATTGTCAGACCCCTTTGCAGCAGCGCCACTAGATGTCGCAAAACACCAGGTTGAAGATCATTGGTGTAAGTTCGTATTTTTAGATACTGCAAGTGTGACTAGTGACTATTTTCACTTTTTCAACACTTTAAATAACCCATAAATAAATACATTTAAATATAGAAAAATTAATAAAAGAATAAATAGCTTGAAATTGAAATAAAATGAGTTTTACATTTTTATATATCCATGTAACTATCTACATATAGAATGTTTATCAGATATATTTGAAATATATTTATTAATTGCAAAATAATATCTGAATTCAAATAACCTTTTTACATATTTGTTTTGAGCATTGAACGCAAGGGATTTTTTCTCCACCATCAGTGCCATGCGTTTAACAGCTGTAAATAAATTTAATTTATTTAGATATACTGTACCCTAACCAATTCTCTATCCTGTACTTTAGGTTTATGGCAGAAACTTTGGCCATCATCTTGTTCCTCGAGCTTACTGGAGCTGACAGCAGAATATGACATCTGTACTGTTTACAGTAAATGAACGTGGCTGTTCGGCTTCCTATCTTGTGAAATCAATAAATGTGAACCAGAGTTAATACTGTTAGTCTTATAGTGTAAGTTATATATGTTATCCATGTATGTCTTGTGTAAATACAAAACTATATTTGATATGTATTTATAATAAAACGTATTATTCAAAGGTTTATATTTTGTTATTTAGAATTGCTACACTGATGTTTCATATGTTGATTGGGTTATATTTATATCTATATATATATATATATATATATATATATATATATATATATATATATATCTATATCTATATCTATATCTATATCTATATATATCTATATCTATATCTATATATATATATATATATATATATATATATATATATATATATATATATATATATATATATATATATATATATATATACAGGGTTCTAAATTAACACCCGCCAACCCGCCAAATGCGGGTTAAAATTTTGGCGGGTGTTAATTAAAACTTACTAGCCAGTTTGGCTGGTGATGCATGACATGAGGCTCTGTTCTCGGTCATTTATCCCCCTGGCAGCACTTCCTACATTTCCCATGAACACTGTGCTGTAATGCTACGTGATGACGTTTCATATGCTCATTGTCTGCACGCAGTTTGCAGTGAAACCAGCGCGAAAAAACATGGAAAAAGAACGAATGGAGCCAGAGCAGGGAGCATAGACTGAAAGAGGAGGGAGTTAGCTATTAAAGAAAAAAAATTAGATTAAACTAAATGTGGCGGTGGTTGGGACAGATTTCTGGGGGCAAAAAGAGGAACGAGGAAGGGGATGAGGATATTACGGAGAGCCCCGCACGTCACCTGTAGGAGAAAAAAAAAATCAATCCGTGACGACGGTTTTGCAATCCTTCGCCTCAGTTTATAAACCGTACTCACAAATTCATAAACTGTTCCCTCGGTTTAACAAATTGTACCCACGGATTAAGAAACCGTGCCCACGAATTCCCAATCCTTGATTTTGTAAACCGTACCCTCGGTTTTTGAATCTGTACCCACGAATTCATAATCCGTGCGCACACTTTCACAATCCGTTCCCTCGGATTTGTATTTGTAAACTGACACGCATTTGTAGCTCCGCCCCCACCGGCAGATTCATTTCTGTTTATTAAACATTATTTTTCATAGTATCCAATGAGTCCACGATCAGCATTCACAAATAGTCTTCTTTTTCCTGTTTATTTTAATAGTGATTATTACATTAATCACCAATAGGATAAGACACAGCCGCCTGTATTTTATGAAAAAAAAAAAAAAAAAAACGCTAAAAAGAAAAAGAAAATAAGGGTAAAAAGCAATACAAAACAAATAATATGCCGGTTATGTTTTCATTCCTTTTCTCTCTAACTGAATGCAATGTTATTTTCGGCCTCATTATTTATTAATAACATTAACAGTGAAACATGCATCTAACTCCGGCAGGTGGGGTGGATGGAGCTTAGTATAATAAAATCAGAAAAATAAGTCTTCATGCATGTTAAGAAAGAATTGTAGACAAGCATTTACAAAACTGTCAAAGTTTATTTAAAAATAAAGCAATTCATGAATTATTTTCTTGTAATCATTTATTTAGCCTACAAATTAAAATGATAAAAATAACTTATATATTATTATATATTATTATACAGGTTATGCATAAGAATCTTTTATCCAAAACAATTTACAACAGAGGAAAAAATTACTCCAGAGTTAGTCACAATGCCAGGTTTATTGTACAACAATAATCCGTTGCTATTATAAGATTATTCCTTTATTATTATTAAACCTATTCCACATAATAATAGTCAATAAAACTGTATGTTAACAGGAGCTTGCTGCATGAATCCGTGAGTACGGTTTACAGATCCGTGGGAACGGATTGCGAAAGTGTGCGCACGGATTATGAATTTGTGGGTACGGATTCAAAAACCGAGGGTACGGTTTACAAAAACTGAGCGCACGGATTGGAAATTCGTGGGCACGATTTGTTAAACCAAGGTAACAGTTTATGAATTCGTGAGTACGGTTTATAAACGGAAGTTTTTCATGCCAACAATGTTAATAAAATGATCAAATGCATTCAGTGGCACTCATAATTTGTTATTTTTACCGGGGAAAAAAATGGCTAGTGGAAATTCTGATTGGCTGGTAACTTTAGAAAGTTACCAGCCACATTGGCTGGTGATCAAAAAAGTTAATTTAGAACCCTGTATATATATATAATTTTTATTTTTATTTTTCTGTCAAATGTACAGAGGTCCTGTTTTTGATTAGTGGCCTACAGAACATTTTCAACACAACAGTAAAAAAACTGCTTATTCAAAAAACAGTAATTCCAAATGGATCAATAATATAACAGGGTATCTGCAGAATTGTTTTAATCAAGTTTAAGACTTTTTAAGACATGTGCAAATAAAATTAATACCATATGAGCGAGATAGGGCAATGTGTGAAATTACATTAAATTACATTAAATTAAATAGCTGCTAACTGCCCATTGCTGAGATGTTCAATAAGATTCACATCAAGGCCACTTCTGAAAACTCTATAATAATTTGGAACAAAACAGCCCTGAAACAAAACCAATCCTTCATGTTTCATAGTAAGTTTCATTTAGACCTCATGTGACTTGCCAAAAAGCTTTACTTTCTTCTCATTCGTCCAAAGGACATTCTCTCAAAAGCATTGTAACTTGTCAATATGCATTTTAGACAAATCCAATCTGGCTTTGTGTACAGTTATGTGTATGTGCTGCTCCTTAGAGGATGAGAATCATATTTTTTCATTCTCATTTGTTTTTTAATGCTTCAAAATGTACTACCGATTCATAAATATTAAACCTGTCAAAGTAAGATGAATACAGTAGATAACACAAAAATGAAAATCTGTCATTAATTACTCACCCTCATGTCGTTCTTGCCTTACTTGCCTTAAATACTTGTGAAAATAAGAAGTTGACATACATACATACATACATATCTATTATATTTTATTTATTTATACATGAATTTTTTTTTTTTTTTTTTTTTTTTCAAGCAGTGGATTATGAGAAAAATGAAAGAAACCAGACCGGAATTAGCTAAAATGCATATAGACAAGTCACAATGCTTCTGTGAGAATGTCATTTGGATGGATCAGACAAAACTGGAGCTTTATGGGAAGTCACATCAAGTCAAAAAAAAGTGTCCCAATGTCAGAAAGCTCTGTCTCAGTCACAGGTCATGGCTCCTTCAACAAGATAATGACCCAAAACACAAAGCTAAAAGCACCCAAGAATTACTATGAACAAAACATTGGACTATTGTGAATGGTCTTCTACGAGCTTTGATCTGAAACCTATTGAACTATTTGCTCATTAAGTGCAGCACAAACTACCTGTTATCACTCCATTGCAGTATTTGCCTTTATTGGTTGTTCAACTAATTATTGGGTTAAAGGTCCCATCATTTTTGTCCATGCCATTTTACTTTGCTATGATTTTTGATTCAACAGAATATATCAAATAATAAAACAAAGTCGTATTTGTATTGAATATGGAATAAACAATGATGGACGTCAATGACTTTTCTCAATTTTGCGTTATTTCAAGTTTTTTCATACAAACCAGTTTTTCCGATTCTTGATTTAATATTTCCAGATGTTGTTACAAAAAGCATTATTTTAATTTTAAGTGTTTATTCATTTATCGCAACTGACAGGTGTGATGATCAGTGGAGTTAGGTTTGTCCCATTATAGCCAAAGGATGGGCTAAAATATGGATAGAGTTTCCCAGTGAAAGACTGACAAGTGAATGAGTAAATATGAGATCTGGACTCTGCATCATAGAAGGAGACCAGACCCTCCTCATAATCCACAAACACACCGACCCGCTGAGGTTTCACTCTGAGAGGCAGAGGGACAGGGGGACAGGAGCAAGCTGCATATTCATTCCAATGAAACAGCCACACTGTCCAAAATCCATTGCTGGGATTCAGTATAATGTCTCCCTTCCTCTTAGTAGATTCTCTGGCCACCCCTAAAGCCCATGCAGTCTTTCCCCTCACCTGCACCTCAAAATAAAATCTCCCTGAGGAGAACCCCTCCTTTCCCAGGACACTAACATAGTAATCAAATCTCTTTGGATTGTCTGGGAGTTTCTGCCTAATGTCTCCATGCCTCACTTGTTTTCTATCATCAGACAGGATGAGTTCAGGATTAGCTGTATCAGGATCCAGAGTCACATCCACTGAGAAAACAGAGAATAAGAATCACAACAGAAACAATTTGTGACAATGATGATAATTAATTTGTACAGAAGCAATGAAGCTGTGAGGATATAATTGTAAACCAGGTAAACCAGTGTAGTGCAAACAGCACACTGTACCTGCATACCGCTGCCTCCTCCTCAGCTCTGTAGAGACAAATGACAATAATTACATTATATATAACTATCTATATAGATATAGATATAGATATAACTATCTATCTATCTATCTATCTATATATATATATATATATAGAGAGAGAGAGAGAGAGAGAGAGAAAGTAATTACAGGCAAGCTTTAGGGATTTATTACATATTGTATATTAAACATATTATAAGTTATAATACATATTTTATGTGTGCTCATCCACTGGATTAGATTTATAAATATTTATTTGTATGTATGTATTTTAGTGTTTTGTAATGCATCGCATTGTTTTTGTTATATGTTGTCATGTAGTGCCTTGAGACTGCGCCGCAAATCCAATTGCCCCACGGGGACAATAAAGTTCTTCTACTACTAGATGCTCTTTTTAAGCCTTCTTTTTGTTTTTGAGTCTACTAGGTATTCATGCTGACAAATTGTTTTATACTGTTGTATTCTCTCTCTTCTCCATCTGTCTGAGACGCATTACATAGTTCCAGTCTCTCCTTCTTTCAAAAAGCGCAACATGCTTTAATTAGATTGGTCAATTGTTTCAAGTGGGTTTCAGAAATGTCTCACCCCTTGCCATAACCACGAGTATGCCTTGGGTGGGAATTATTTAGTCGAATGAGGGATATTGTGACATGTATGTTTACAGAAGATATCTCAGCCGTTTCAGGTAGTTCAGAAACTGTGCTTGCTGAAAGACAAACTTCACTTGAAAATAAAACCCCACCCACTATTCAATAGTATGTTTCAGCTGAAAAATATATCCCAGTATATTGAAATAAAGTCATGTGGATGTGCCATAGAAACAAGACTTTCAAATTGTAGATTCTTTTGCTTTACATAATTTGTATACACAATTTTTAGCTTTTTTAGTCTATGCATCTGTGTATGTCATATTTGTGTTGCATCATGTTTTTTCTTGACTTTAGTTAAAAAACAAAAAAAACACCTTATGATTGCAAACAACATTCCAGTATGTTTTAAGAAAATGTTTTAAGTTCTTAAATTACTAAACTTTGACAGAATGGCACCACTGCTCTGCAGTAGCCTACCTACCTTTCATTTTAAAATAATTGACAACCATTCGTAGTGTCATATTAATCTTGAGATCAGGTCTTTGATTGAACACTTCTTTACAGTATGGACACTTGCACTCCTGACTGCTGTTCCAGCACTGATTCAGGCAGCTCTTACAGAAGTTATGTCCACATGAAGTGCTGACTGGATCAGTGAACACATCCAGACATATAGAGCACTGAAGCTCCTCAGCCAGAAGAGCACCGGAGGACGCCGTATCTGGAAAGAGAAATTATGATATATCACCTACACTCAAGTTAGGACACTTGACTGAATTTATGTTTATCATTATAGTTTTCTAAAATGTAAGTTCCTGCGCAGGGTTGCAAGCAAACAGCACCTCGATAATCAGTTAGGTGTCTGTAATCTACAGTGCCAGTAAGGTGACTTGTTCGTTTTACTTAGTTTTTGTCATGGCCATGAGATATTAATTTGTGGGGACGTCATATTAACTCGTGGGAACATCATATTATGTTGTGGCCACGAGATCATTTTGTTGAGGTAATGACATCCTCATGTCGTGGCCTCCAGATGATGTTGAGGGAACAACATCCATTTCTCATGGCCACGACTTCTTATGTTGAGGGAACGACATGTTTTTCTTGTGGCCATGAGTTTAATGCGTAAACAAACCTGCGTGACCATAGCAACCCGGGATAATCAGAGATGGAATCATTAATATTTTATTTTGAATTAAGAAATTATTATATTATTTATACATATACAATGTATGCATTTACATTTAATGCATTATGACATTTTATGTTAATGTTGAGCATTTACAGTACGCTATTATTTTCAAAAGTATTCAGAATGTTAAGTAAAGAGATCGAAATTGAAGCAAAAAAAAAAATGAATATAAACTAAATAGAAAAATATAACCAATAATAATAGGCTAATAATAATAATAATGTACACATATTACATGGGCAATACTATCAGTTAATGAACTTACAAGACTGTAGGATTGTTAAAAAAAAGTTTGTATATTTTATTATGCACTTTATGTAATATTTATATATGATAAACTTCATTTGAAAGCTGACTATCGCATGTAATACAGCCCGGTAGCCAAAGCATATGGTTAATATAATAATTACTTAATTCAAAATAAAATATTAATTAATCCATCTCTGATTATCCCGGGTTGCTATGGTCACGCAGGTTTGTTTATGCATTAAACTCGTGGCCAAGAGAAACACATGTCGTTCCCTCAACATAAGAAGTCGTGGGCCATGAGAAATGGATGTTGTTCCCTCAACATAGCATCTCGAGGCCACGACATAAGGATGTCATTACCTCAAAAAAAATGATCTTGTGGCCACGACATAAGGATGTCATTTCCTCAACAAAATGATCTCGTGGCCACGACGTAAGGATGTCATTTCCTCAACAAAACGATCTCGTGGCCACGACATGAGGATGTCATTTCCTCAACAAAACGATCTCGTGGCCACGACGTAAGGATGTCATTTCCTCAACAAAATGATCTCGTGGCCACAACATAAGGATGTAATTTCCTCAACAAAACGATCTCGTGACCACGACGTAAGGATGTAATTTCCTCAACAAAACGATCTCGTGGCCACGACATAAGGATGTCATTTCCTCAACAAAATGATCTCGTGGCCACGACGTAAGGATGTCATTTCCTCAACAAAATGATCTCGGGGCCACGACGTAAGGATGTCATTTCCTCAACAAAATGATCTCGGGGCCACGACGTAAGGATGTCATTTCCTCAACAAAATGATCTCGTGGCCACGACGTAAGGATGTAATTTCCTCAACAAAATGATCTCGGGGCCACGACGTAAGGATGTCATTTCCTCAACAAAATGATCTCGGGGCCACGACGTAAGGATGTCATTTCCTCAACAAAATGATCTCGGGGCCACGACGTAAGGATGTCATTTCCTCAACAAAATGATCTCGTGGCCACAACATAAGGATGTAATTTCCTCAACAAAACGATCTCGTGGCCACGACGTAAGGATGTAATTTCCTCAACAAAATGATCTCGTGGCCACGACATAAGGATGTCATTTCCAGTGTTGTGGGTAACGCGTTACAAAGTAACGCGTTAGAGTACTCTAATTACTTTTTTCCTGAAATTTGTAACTTAACGCGTTAGTTTCGTGCGTAAGTAATCAGTAACTTCGTTATTTAAAAAAAAAAAAGTAATCCGTTATTTTAAGGAAAGGAAAATCCCGACTGCAGCCTGCTTTTTGTCAGACAGTAGTCCTAGGTCTACTGTGCCACCTGCGGATGTACAGTATCAGCGGAGCCGAAGCTCTGTGATCGTAAAGTCAATGGCTGTGATACGTCTGTGCCCTGCGCCTGACCCTGTGTGTGTGGGGGGCTTTTTTTTTTCGAACTCCCGGCAAGATGGCAGAGAGGACAGAGTTTGGTTTATGGAAGTACGCACATTATTTTCAATTTGTCAACGAAAAAGAAAAGAACATAACGGTAAAATGCACAATCTGCTTTGGTGAAAAGCTTCTGTCGACCGCCAAAAATTTTACCTCAAATTTAACGCTACGTTTTAATCACTACTTTGAAGAGTAAATATAAGAGGACTGTGTTAAAGCGAATTTAGGCTTGTGACTGTGAGTGACACTTTAATAATAATTAGTTCGGCTATTAAGCGATTTGTCATTCGCCAGTGTGGCAATGAAGGATTTAATTCGGTTTGTTATCATTTTTGTTTGACAGGCAGCTGTTAATTTCTGTTAGATCGTTATCTGGCTGGTTGTTCATCATTTCTAAATGGATTTAAATCTGCAAGCCTGTTTAAGGTTGTGTTTACAAGTAAGCATACTTGTACTTTGATAACTGCATTATTTAAAGTTAAAGAAAAATCAGGAGTTATCTTGTGGTGCTCATAATATACAGTAGCCCAGGCTGGGTAGGTGCGAATTTTGATTAATAATATGTTCTGTGATAATAAATAAATAAAACGCCATGTGGAATAGCCGATTGCTGACTGTCTTTCCTGTTATTGTTATCCTGCAGTGTTAATTTAGTCGGATGACTGACGTTATTCATTGTCGGGAGTCACGACTCCTAGGTGCATTTAAAGGGGCCGGGGGCTGTGTCTGTCATGTGTGAGCTGCTGCAAACGGCTTTTAATTTTTGGTAACGCATGAGTACTTTAACGCGTTACTTTTATGAATAGGTAACGCTGTATCATAACTGATTACTTTTAATTGATGGTAACGTTGTAACCTAACTAACTACTTTCCAAAGTAACTATACCCAACACTGGTCATTTCCTCAACAAAATGATCTCGTGGCCACGACGTAAGGATGTCATTTCCTCAACAAAATGATCTCGTGGCCACGACGTAAGGATCTCATTTCCTCAACAAAATGATCTCGTGGCCACGACATAAGGATGTCATTTCCTCAACAAAATGATCTCGTGGCCACGACGTAAGGATGTAATTTCCTCAACAAAATGATCTCGTGGCCACGACGTAAGGATGTCATTTCCTCAACAAAATGATCTCGTGGCCACGACATAAGGATGTCATTTCCTCAACAAAATGATCTCGTGGCCACGACGTAAGGATGTAATTTCCTCAACAAAATGATCTCGTGGCCACGACGTAAGGATGTAATTTCCTCAACAAAATGATCTCGTGGCCACGACATAAGGATGTAATTTCCTCAACAAAATGATCTCGTGGCCACGACATATTATCACGTTCCCACGAGTTATTATTTTGTGGCCACGACAAAACTAAGTAAACCGAATAAGTTCTCTTAGGGGCACCATAGTCACGCCTAGATCTTCATCGCCAATGTTTCACTGTGTGTAAAGAGTGATTTTTTTTGCATTGTTAGTAAATGTGACCTGTACGGTCTCTAACATTATTATGTTAAAGTGATCTAAATAAGCATTTTTATATTGATAAGAAAAAGATCAGTCAGTCTGCTGGCCATTCTTTTCCTGTTTCTTTAGACTTTATGTCATGCGACAAAATGACACCAAACTTTGCTTTGCAATTGCAACCAATCCAACGAAATGCTAACAATTGTGATAACTGATTTAGTGTTTTACATGATTCAATCTGGTTCTGTTCCAATTACTACAGTTTGACATTAACCTTAACATATCCCTTGCATTAGAAACCCACTCAAAACAATCTCTGTCACTTACCTGGTATCAAATGTGTCCAAAGGGTCTTTGAATGCCTCAGTAAATATTCTTATGTTTAAAGACGTTGAAAGTTTAAGGGTCAATATTATTGTTCATCAAGTTAGTTTCACTTTTTCTTTCACTGAACTACAGTGATGTCAGAGCTCCTCCCATATTTACACTTTTTATATCCATGTGTTGGGTTTCCATGGATATATATACATTGTTATTAAAAGTTAATACTTTTATTATGCAAAAAAAAAAAATTAAACTGATAAAAAATGAAAGTTTTAAAAAATATATATCGTATGTTATAGATGTTATAGAAAATTATATAGATGTTTCTATAGAAATATATTGTTGTTATTATTATTATTATTATTATTATTACAAATCCAATTTCACTATAAAGACAAAACACCATGATTGTCCATAAACTGTTTAATACATAAATATGTATTACAAACAAACCAACAAACACAAATAAATAAGCAACAATCATCCATAAAAATGTATTACAAACAAACTAACAAACACACACATAAACAACAATAAATATCATGCATTTATATACATATACATTAATTTAATAAAAAAAACTAATAATAATTGGCCATTGTGAGTGGAATATTGGTTTTGGCAGTATGATACATTAAACATTTTCAGTAAATGTCAGGGTGTTTCTCAACTTTGAAGCATATTCAGTGTTGAAGTTGAAGTATAGAGCTGTGTTCACATCATCTACTTCACAGACCTCCTCCACTTCCATCATTATTTCTTAAAGAGACTCCGCATATATATATATATATATACACATATACATATACATATACATATATATATTTAAATTAAGATTCCGAAAATGAGTCGATAATAAATCTTTGACTTTTTTTTTACCTGTCACAATGTAATAGAGACTTTGAAAAGAAAGTTGGGGCAGTGTAAACTATATTAATAATATACAGAATATAATAGAGAGGGTGGCAAGTGGTCATGAAAAACTAAACTATGCAAGAATCCCTTATATTATAAGTTGACATCAGTGAGAAAAATATAATTATAAATATGACAAATTGTAATCAAAAGTCTATGGCCCCATTAAAGGGATATTTTGTCATCATTTACTCTCCCTGATGTTGTTCCAAACCAGTATACATTTTTTTCTTATGCGGAACACAAAATAAGATATGATGAAAATCACTGGGGTCCAAATGTCAGTGATTTTCAGTGTCTCACACACACACAGCAGTGGGCAGCCATTTATGCAGTTGGGGGTTCAATGCCTTGCTCAAGGACACCAAGGCCAGCCCAAGATTCAAACCCACAACCCTGGGGTAAGGAGTCAAACTCTCTAACCACTAGGCCACGCCTGCCCACTCAATTTGCATACCTGAAAATAGAGAATTTTTTTTTTACCCGCGCGGGAGCCGAAAATAGTTAAGCTTAACTTCTCTTAACTTTTCCCATTCATTCTCTATGGTAGTGCTTAACACTACGGATGCGATATATTTGTGGCCACACGTAGATTTCCCGGCGCTGTTTCGCCTCTTCCGTGGCGCGGAATTCAAACAGCGGATACTCATCTGTCAATCATTCGCTCTGAAGGAGAGGAGACGCGTTTTACGATCGGAGATTTCTTCACGAAATTGTTTTGTTTGAACAACATACGCTGCCAAACTCCCAGCAAGCAGGTAAAGTGAATTCTGTGTTTCTTTTTAAAAAACTAAACTAAAACAAAACGTATAATAAATTACTTATTATATTATCATATAATCATATTTATGTGATTAATTATAGCAACTGTTTTGAATGTTATGTGATTTTCAAGACTTTAGTGCAAAAAAAAATAAAAAATATATATATATATATATATATATATATATATATGTGTGTGTGTGTGTGTGTGTGTGTGTGTGTGTGTGTGTGTATGTATATATATATGTATGTATATATGTATATGTATATGTATATATGTCAACATTTACTGTGTGGTACAACTTAAAATAACTATTTCCTATGTTAAATTAACTTTATTTCTGTGATGCATCATTTATACTCTTCAGTGTGTCATATGATCCAGAAATCATTGATTATTTGCTCACAAAACATTTCTTATTGTAATCAATGTTGATATTATCATTGTCTCTACAATGATAAAAGCACATTATTTTCAGAGACTGGAGTAATAATTCTGAAAATTCAGCTTTTTATAACAGGAATAAATTACAATGATTAGAAAATATATTCAAATGTAAAAAAAAAAAACATTTAAAATTGTACAAATAAAATGCAATTCTACTGTTGCATATATATCCATATAAATATAATAGTACAATGGTATATATATATATATATATATATATATATATTATGAATTATAAAATACATTTGATATATTTAATTGGAATCTATATTTCAGGAATGTTTAGATGATGCGTGCTCTGTCAAGACACCCTCCTCCACAGAGTAGGTCACCCTAAAGACGGTCTCACTCTCAGTCCACCAAAACATCACACCAGACACTTTGACAGCGGAGGATCAAAGGTCAGAAGGGTTTCTTCCAGATGCAGGTAAATAAATAATTCATACAGGCACTTATGTGTGTAAACTGTCTCTCTCATATGTGCACACAACACCAAGACATTATATTTTAATAAAGTAATCCTGTTAATCTTCTGTAGAACACCACACCATCGGCCATAACAGCATCCCTCGTTCAGCTCACACTGGACCCCTCAGAACGGCTGGTCTTCGTGTTGGACCATAGATGGACAGATCTGTTGAGAATTGCCCGTGAACATCTCTTGGCAACGCAACGTAGGAGCAAGGATCTTCTTAAACAGGTCGAAGGCTTTTTTTTTCTTCTTCTGTGTTTTCCACAACTTTAAATTGCATTATTATTAATATTATTGTAGCTGTTGTTGTTTAATCTACAATTTTAAATTATTTAATTGATTTCCATTTGTTAAATAAAACATCAAAAGTACTGGCCTTGTTTACACTGTACTTTAGTGTGTTAATTAATTGTATTGACTCTGTATTGTTATTTTATCTTGCTCAGTTTTGTAAACATGTTAGTTTACAATGTAAGTTACGGCTATTATTAAACTCTGTAAATAAATATTTTATTTAAAATACTCTACCAGTCAAATGTTTTTTCAGCAGTAAGATTTGTAATGTTTTTTGAGGAGTGTCTTCTGCTCACCAAGCACGCCTTTATTTTATCCAAAGTACAGCAAAAACAGTAGCATTTTAAATATTCTTACTATTTTAAATCAGCTGCTTTCTATTTCAATTCAATTCAAGTTTATTTGTATAGCAATTTTTACAATACCAATCGTTACAAAGCAACTTTACAGAAAATTATATTTTTACAATATTTAGTAGTAGCTTATAAGTGGTGACTGTCAGTTTGTGCATGTTTGACAGGATTTTTAGAAAAATTAATACAAGTAGTCGTACGTAGTCAGCCAGACTATGAACATTACTAATATTATGAATAATTAATAATTATTATATGATGCAGTCACACTTGTAGCAATAATTGTTAGTTCTGTTTGTTGATTCAGGGTTAGCATCATCTGAGGTCCTCTGAGGGTCAGCATCATCTCTTCTCAGGTCTTCTGGATCCAGACTGGAGCTTGTGTAAATCTCGTGGCAAAACATAGAAACAAATAGAGACATCATTAGCATAGCTGCTGATCCAACAAAGTAAAATTAATTAGTTTAACCCAAGATAAAGAATAATAATGCACTCGCAATTTAAGAGATACATTATTTGAATGCTTGGCGAAAGAGATGTGTTTTTAATCTAGATTTAAACAGAGACAGTGGGTCTGAATCCCGAACATTATCAGGAAGTCTATATATTTGAATATATACTGTATTTTATTTCTATGATGTGCAGCTGAATGGTCAGCATCATTCCCCCAGTCTTCAGTGTCACATGATCTTCAGAAATCAGAATAATATGATGGTTTACTGCTCAAATGTACTCAAATCATACTATATATATGTGTATATATGTATTTTTTTTTTTACATTTTCTTCATCAACATTTTTCATCTTGATCATCACTTTTAATCAATTTAAATCATCCTTGCTAAAAAAAAGGCATTCATTTCTGTCATTTCTTTCCACCCAAAAGAATGGTATAATCTATATTGTTAAGAAAGCTTTTTATTTCAAATAAATGCAGATCTTTCTATTTAAAGAATCCCTGGGGGATTTTTTTCTTGAGCAGTAAATCATATTATTCTGATTTCTGAAGATTATGTGACACTGAAGACTGGAGTAATGATGTTGAAAATACAGCTGCACATCACAGAAATAAAATACATTTTACTATATATTCAAATAGAAACCAGTTATTTTAACTAGTAAAAATATTTCAACAATATAATTGCTTTTACTGTATTTTGGATGAAATAAAGGCAGGCTTGGTGAGAATTAAAAATCTTACTGTTCAAAAACATTTAACTGGTAGTGTTATATTTTTTTCTGTGTTCTCCACAACTTTAGATTTTATTATTGTTGTTGTTGTTGAATCTATACATTTAAATAGTTAGTGTATTTCAATTTGTTAATTAAAATACTATAAGCATTTGGCCTTGTTTGAACTGTATTGAACTGTGTGTGTTTTTTTTTTTTTATTGATTAAAACATGTATACATGTTGTTGATTTTCTTTTTTTTATTGATATTACATTTTATTGACTTGCTCAGATATGTAAACACTGAATGTTATAACTGTTACTATTAAACATACATAATTATTTAATGTAAAACATATTTTTATTGTTTTTCTGTTCTCGACATCTTTATTTGTTGGTGTTGTTTAATAATCTATGATTATTTTATGTATATTTATTTAACTATTATATATTTTGGTTAATTTTTTTTTTCAATTTTAAGTATATTACTCTATTATAAATAAAATGAAAAACTTACTTTTTTGTGAGTTTTTGTTTTATTTAATATATATGGGTTTTCTGTACACAGTTATACAAATATAAATAGATGTCTCTTTAAAAATAAAGGCCTGAAACATTATCAAAATGTTATTTTCAATTATTCATTTTTTTTTCTATATTAAAAATAAGTATTCCCTATTATAATGTACATGTTTATTACGATTGTTGCACATTTTGTACATCCTACAAAAGAACAATTATTACAAGATTTACTTTATCTGTTTACAGTTCGTTTATTATATGTTAATCGTAATTAAAGTGTATCTAGATGAAAAAACGAATACAAACTCATTTTATAGTATTTGTGGCCGAGACAGGATTCGAACCTCTAATTCTGTGTATTTTACTCGTCCCGCCTCCCAGCAATTTCCTTCGTTCCTATTGGCTAGTCAGCGCTCTACACCTATCCGCGACTGGCCCTCGCGAGATTACCATGTATATGCGCATTTAATCAAACAGACCTTGAATTGTTTTTGATCTTGTTTGCTTTGTCCTATCAAAGAAAAAATATCTGGTCTAAAGGTTTTTTTTTTTTTTTTTTTTTTTTTTGCTACAAGTTTTACCCTCATCATTTTCTAAAATGATAAACTTACTGCATGGAAACTACCATGTATATGCGCATTTAATCAAACAGACCTTGAATTGTTTTTGATCTTGTTTGCTTTGTCCTATCAAAGAAAAAATATCTGGTCTAAAGGTTTTTGGTTTTTTTTTTTGCTACAAACAAGCAATATTTTCACAGTGTCTGGTTTGTGTTCCCTGGGTAACCACTAGATGTCCTCCTTCCCCACGGTGTCTGTCACTTCCTGAACCCCATTCCCCATTATCTCTGTCTTCGCATTGCACTCAGCTGTCACTAATCATTAATAATTGCACTCAGTCAATTCCCCATTAGCGTTTGTCATCTCCCTGTGTATTTATAACCTGTCTGTCTTAGTATGTGGCATGGGGTCCTTGTAGAGTTATCCCGTCAACGTCTAGTGTTGTTCTTGCTCTTGTGTAGTGATGGCAAAATGAGGCTTCCTGAACCACTGAAACCTCGCAGCCCATTGCTTCACTAAAAGGTTCATTACTCGAAGCTTCATTCATTATTGCTCACTAGTGACACCTAGCTACTGTGCAAAGAAATAGCAGACCTATAAAAAATACTGAATCAATGACCTGAGCAGACATTTGTCCATTGCCTGGGTATCAAATAAAATATGTTTCTCTCTCTGTCTGAATTTACTTGTGCAGAGACAACTGTCACAAACAGTTCATTCATTATTCATAAATTGTTTGGATAGTGACAGTAGGAACAACAAAAGTGAGACTGTGTTGAGTGTACTGTAGTTCTTAGGGTGGAGGGAGTGTAATAACACAAATTGCAACAGAAAAGTGTGGGGTGGGAAAGGTTAAGAATTGTTTCTGGTGTGTTTTGTGCATTAAACTGTTACTAGTTTTAGTGCAGTGTTGTGCTTATGGGACTATGGATTTAAAGGAACAAACTGCAACACTGGGTGGGTGAAGGAAGGATATCATACATTCTTTTTATTGAGGAACAGAATTTTTTCTGTGCTAGCTTAGACGATCCCTCCTTTTGGACAGAACCTCTCCAGCCTTGGAAAAGATCCTTTCGCATGGAAAAGAGAATACAGGGGAACATAAAAATGTCAGTGCCAGCTGGTATAAATGAGGATACAGATGTTTATGTTGAGCCCAATATACTAGTGGATCCTCAGATCTTGTGAGATTCACTTTGGATAAATATTGATTTGATTGTTAGTCTGTGCATGCTGGTGCAGTGCTCGATAATGCCTGAGCATGGAGGAGGTGTTATTGCTGTATGTCAGCTCCTTTAGGCACAGCAAGCATTTCACCTAGAAACATAAACAAATAGACATGAAATATAATACAGCCTTATAGTGAGTATTATTATTAGATCAAGACAGTAAAACAATAATAATACACATACCTTATTGTGACCAACCATTTAAAAAAACTACCAGAAAGGGGAGGATTTCCTCTTTCTTGCTGGCTCCATTACAAGGAAAAAGGAAGAGGTCACAAAAAGAAAACAAATCCAAAAAGACAATCCAAATCAAAAAGTAGTCCAGTCCAAATCAAAAAAAAAAAAAAAAAAAAATCCAAAAATTCTTATCTAACTAATATAAAAATACTATAATATAACAACTTTAATAATAACAATATACTATAACTAATATAACATGATATAATCTAATAATATACATCCCTAACACATATATGACACATTAACGATGACGACACAACTATCTAACTCTAACTCTGATTCGCTGACTCTACTACAACTGATTCATCTACTCCTGACAACACCCACAAGGTGGCGTGAGTTTCAAACCCCCTTTATCCGGAACCGACACTCAGACCGAACAGATGACGTGCCCACACAAACCGAGGCCTCGTTTGTCATCAGTCACGTGATTTCCATGTTAACAACACAAGCCTCGAATCGCAGCTTCATCTGGCACGCCCCTTTTTTCTCGACACAAGCTCCGACGCCTCGGTTCAAATGTCACATCACTACTCTTGTGTTTGTGTCTGTTTATGTGGGATTGCTTCTTTGGTTTTGATCCCTGCATGGACTGTTTACGTTTTGGATTACCCCTAATAAAAGACATACTCGCATTTGGATCTCTCCCCGTGTTTTCTTGTATCCCGGTTGTGACAGAAGGACTCCGTCACAGCGAGGTCCAGTGGTATGTCGTTTGATGCTTCTTCCCCAGCCACCAAGCGGGTGAGAAGTGATCATTTTGAGGGAACCCACCTGGTCAGGTTTCGCGGGACCAGGGGAGGTTGCTGAGGAGGGAGTGGTCGAGAGGAGGCTCAGCATCGCTCTCCACCATGGCCCCCCTTCGACCCGGGGCTCATGTGGGACGGATCAGAGCCACCGTCTCACCATGGCGGACGGAGAAGGGAGAAGAAGCGCACATCAGCCGAGCCAGCACCACTGCCCATGATGGCCGCAAGCCCAGCGCCACGAGGCAAGATGGACGCCAGCCCAGCGCCACTGCTCAAGATGGCCACTGAGACATTCTTGGATTATTTCTCCATGCTGAGCAAGATCCTAGAGATTCCCAGGAGTGTTCATGTCACGTCTGCTGATCCAGAGACTGTTCATATCACGTCTGCTGAGCCAGCGCCACAGCCCAAGATGGCCGCCAGCCCAGCGCCATGGCACAAGATGGCCACCAGCCAAGCACCTCAGCACAAGGTGGTCATCAGCCTAGCGCCACGATGCAAGATGGCCGCCAGCCCAGCACCACATCATAGGATGGCCACTAGCCCAGCGCCAAAGCACAAGATGGCCGCTAGCCCAGCGCCAATGCCCAAGATGGCCACCGGTCCAGAGCCACGGCCTAAGATGGCCGCCGGTCCAGAGTTATGGCACAAGATGGCTGCTTGCCCAGCGCCTCTGCACAGGATGTCAGCCACAGCTGACCTTCCAGAGTTGAGTCAGGTTCCCGTTGACCCTCCAGAGTCGAGTCAGGTTCCGGTTGACCCTCCAGAATCGAGTCAGGTTCCGGGTTGACCCTCCAGAATCGAGTCAGGTTCCGGGTTGACCCTCCAGAGTCGAGTCAGGTTCCGGTCGACCTTCCAGAGTCGAGTCAAGTCAGGTGCCCGTGGACCCTCCAGAGTCAGGGTTAGTCACCGTTGACCTTCCAGAGTCAGGGCTAGTCACCGTGGACCTTCCAGAGTCAGGGCTAGTCACCGTGGACCTTCCAGAGTCAGGGCTAGTCACCGTGGACCTTCCAGAGTCAAGTCACTGGTGATCTTCAGGGACAGAGTCAAGTCACTGGTGATCTTCAAGGACAGAGTCAAGTCACTGGTGATCTTCAAGGACCAAGTCAAGTCACCGGGGTTCTTCATGGGAGAATTCAAGTCACCATTGATCTTCATGAACAAAGGCAAGTCACCATTAATCTTCATGAACCAATCCAAATCACCAATGATCTTCATGAACAAATGCAAGTCACCAATGATCTTAATGAGCAGAGTCAGGCCACCAATGATCTTGAGGAGCAGAGTCAAGTCAGCATTGATCTTCTAGAATTAATTTTAAACACCATGGGACTACCAGAGCCTCTCCATGTCTCTGCTGAACTACTGGAGCCTCTCCTCATCTCGGCTGGATTACCAGAGTCTCTCCACGTCTCTGTGGAACTTCCAGAGCCTTGTCACGTCTCGGCGGATCTACCAGAGTCTTTTCTCACCTCTGCGGAACTTCCAGAGCCTCGTCACGTCTCAGTCGAAGTCTTTGAGCGCCCGACTGATCCTGTCGTGGCCACGGAGGCTACCCTTAACTTGTTCATGTTCTTTGTTTCAGACTTGCCCAACCAGACTTGCTCTCCTGCCAGTCCGATCCCACTGTGATGGTCTTCGGCGCCGCCATGGTGGGCTTCGGTTTCAACCACACGGTTCTTGTGGTCTTCTGCTCCGCCCTGGGGGGCTTCCATCCCGACCACACAGCTGTGGTGGTCTTCTGCTCCACCCTGGGGGGCTTCCGTCCTCTTTTTGAGCAGCACAAGACCATGCAATCAGTGTAGCTCGCAGTGCCCTCTGTTGGTGAAAATAATCAATACATGAGTGCTCTGGTAACCAGCAGGCTAAAATCTTTACAAACATCTTGAAATAAAACATCTGAGGAAAGGTCTTGAGGTGTTTTAGTAACCATGATATTCGCAGAATAGTTAAATCTGCAGACAAAATAAAGGCAAAGAATGAATTTGCATTTTCATTAAGTCCGCCTGATCCACGCAGCAAAAATATTTTGTTTGTTATCAATAAATATCTACTCTAGAGGGACTTGGCTGTTGTCATTGATTCTATTTGGAAATCTACCGGAAGTTAAGTTAGGTCCACAAAAGTGCACATGCACAGTAACGTTCGTTTACGTTGTTGCCGTTGAAACCGTCTATAGAATCTTAAGTTCAACTATGAACCTTTTTGATAGCTAGAAGTTCATTTTTGCACTTAAAGGTTATTTTCTGAACTCTAAAGGTTCAATCTCTTTTAAGAGTGAAGAGCACCAAATCAGCATAATGATATCTGAAGGATCATGTGACACTGAAGACTGGAGTAATGATGCTGAAAATACAGCTTTGTCGAATAAGTTACATTTGAAATATATTAAATAGAAAACAATTCATTTCAATTGTGATAATATTTATAAGTGATGCTGTATTTATGCTATATGATCAAATAAATGCAGCCTTGGTGAGCATCAGAAGCCGCGTTTTCACTGTCGAGCTTAAACCGAGCGTGCTAGTGCGTGCAAGGGCCAGTCATGTTTCCACTGTCACTTCCGGGGCTTAATCGTGCCTCTTCGGGGCTTCCTCGGGGCCAACGGCCAAGGTTTTTTGGCCCGACGAAAAACCTTGGGCCAAAGCAGGCCAGCTGGGGCTAGAGGAGGGGTTATGAACAAAGGCGGAGTTTCTCCGCGTCTGGAGAGCTTCAGCACCGCGGATCATTTCAGAAAGATAAAAGCTTCAACACCAGCATTAAAGACGTTTTAAAATAAGTTGAGCTCATAACTCACTCTTAGTTAGCAGCAAGTGTTTGAAATAACTTGATCCGATGTGGATTATAATCACTAACCAATTCAGAAATATTTATATGCGATGTAAAAGACATGCACGCTAAAAATTAACATTACCATAGTAAATAGTAAATGCAACCACTTTGAGAAATCAGACGTCAGCTTCTTATTCTCTATCACAATTGTGTATTTATTTAGTAACATATATGATCTGTCACAAGTCTCGTCCTGAGAGTTTAGCTCCACGTTGCCTGTCATAAAAATATAATAATGTTTTATGTTCGGGAGCTTTTATAAAAATAGAGATATTATCATTCATTCTAAATGTGACGTATAGGTCACTGTAGCTACAAATAAACAGAAAGACTCGCCTAAATAAGCAGGCTATTTTCATAAGAGTTAAAAATAAATAAAATAGAAATACGTTTATTTCTGTGTTATTAATTTTGAGTCCTGATAAATTAATTAATTATGCTCAATGTATCACTTATTCTATAGTAAAACATTGATGCTTTTGAATTTGAATATATAACAAAGCATGCAAACAAACAGCCGCTTTTATCATGTTCGTTTTGTGATCACGCATGTTCCAGTGACTTATTTCTTCGTTTTCTGATAACTTCTCAGATGAGGCTGTGTGCCGTTGTTCCTGAGAGGCGTGGTAAAGGCGCGTTTTAGTGACGCGCAGCAGAGCTTAAGGCTTGACTGTGGACACCCTGCGCTGCTCTGGCCTCTGTGCTACTGGTCCGGAGCTATGAGCCCCGCTCCCCGACCCGTTTTAACCCCTGGTTCACACTGGCCAGACAGAGGAAATGCGGCTAGAGACTTCTTAAAAAACATAACAAATTCTAACAGACCCTAAACCTTTGAACAGTGTGTAAAAATATCATGGCAATACACCAAAAGTCTTTACTGCTTGATGGATAATATTTCACCCTCATTAGCTGTTTCCACATCTTTTTGCCTGTTTACAGTGTATTGCCACTAGAGGTTGTCAGTTATGTTCTGATTCAGTGAATCATGTAATTGTGCTGCATCAGAAAAACCAAGCAAATGTGCCGTTTCCTGCTAATTTAACCAAAACAATGACCAGAAAGGAAACTACTTTGATCACAGATAATTTACTTGGTATGTTGTAGTGTATTCCATCCAACCCATCCAGCCCTGATCCATCAGATGTAATGTGTATTCAGTCTGTGACAGATGAAGCCTATTGCTGCTAATAAAGTTCAACTGACTGTGAAAAGCCTGTTCACACCACAACGTCTAGCCACAAATGTAGCCGTTGAGACCCCCCTCACAATACTCATGTCCTAATGTGAGCGAGAGGCATTTTGTATGCATAGAACAGTTGTGTGTGATTTACAGTAAGTTGTGGAATTAGTCCACAAAGTTTATTTTCCAGCTCGTGAGGGATATTTGATGTGCAAATCCCAATGTCAAATACACACATTCGGCTCTTTCATCTTGGAAGGCAAATACACAATTAAAATGTGTGAATGTGTCACAATCACATGTTAATCGGCTCATAATCCCTTGGATGTTAAACAAAGTTAGAGGATAGCCCCCAAATTAAAGTGGGAGTTCACCTAAAAATGAAAATTTGCTGAAAATTTACCCATCAAAGATGTGGATTTGGCTCACCAATGGATCCTCTTGCTGTGAATGGGTGCCGTCAGAATGAGAGTCCAAACTGCTGATAATAAACATAAAAATAAATCCATCAAACCCTTTGCTTCTGGCCAAAATAGTCTTCATCCATAATCCATATCCATCCATAGTACATGCTTCATAATAACGCTTCTTTCGGTAAAAAAGTAATTCTTCAGTTGTTCTCTCACGTCTAAGTCCACTGACATATTTTTTTAAAACTGTTTTTCACTTGCTGTTTCACTTGATTTGGGCATATATCTTCCTGATTCAGATTAAATTACTTTTTCACTGGAGAAAGCAATATGATGGATAGAGGACTTTGTAGCTGGAAGCAAGTTTGAAGTTAAAACCTCATAATTATGGATTTGTTTCTTACAAACTTGCAACTTTTCCTGATGGACTGGAGTTGTGTTGATTACGTGTGGATAATTTTGATGTTTCTATCAGCTGTTTGGACTCTCATTCTGACGGCACCCATTCAGGATGCATTGGTGAGCAAGTGATATAATGCAAAATTTTTCCAATCTCTTCTGATGGATAATCAAACTCTTCTACATCTTCTTTGGCCTAAGGGAGGGGGGAGTAAATTTTGAGCAAATGAATGAACTATTCCTTTAAGTTACATAAGACAGCCTCTCATTCTGGTAGTTTAGTTCGGTTTACCAAATTTCAATTTCATATCTACAATCTACAGTCGGGTGTGGATTCAAATAGAACTGAAAACCAGCATGTCTGTCAAAAATAGTGTTTTTATGATAAAGTTCATCAGAACTTTCTGAACCAACTCTGTAAACATTTTCATTCTTTGCACCTTTGATTGGGAAACTACACAATCTTCTTAGTTAGAATTAACATTTTGACTTAAAATTACAACATATAATATGTGTTGATATCTATGTATATGTGTGTCTCTGTTGATGCAGGAGTCAAATGCGATTCTTCTGTTTGTGGGAACTGCAGGCACTGATCTCATCCACCACCATCATCTGCTTCATCACTACAGGAGCCCTAAGAAGGTGTTCCTTTCAGGTCAAAGCTTCATGTCTAGCTATTAATGTAATCAAAATAGTGTTAATCGTGTTAACATGAAGGAGCGGGTGTGATGTGAATCTGGTTTTTTCATGCTCCGCTCCTCACATATTTTAATGGCAGCCACAAAACTGAGCCTTATCTGTTGACTACTGTATTTGTAAGTCAGGGGATGATTTGGATTTGTAATCTGAGATGCAAACATCTCAGACCTGAATCAAACATGTCATCAGCAGTAAATTAGCATTGACCTTGATAGTCTGAGGTCATGAGGAAAACACACACAAACACAAACATGAAGTTCTTTATGGTTGTTCAGCTTCAGACGGAGTGCAGCGAAGCCGTTACTGCATTCCTCAGAAATACTGTGTAGATGTGTAGCTTTGTATCTAGTGGTGGAAAATAACATGTGCATCAAGATTTATGTTAAAAATGTATAGATGATTAATGGAAATTATGTTAATAAAATGCTGTAGTTGGTCATTATTATATGTTTATAAAATTATATGTTCTTTAAGGTTCATTTATTCTTTTGTTGTGATAAATTAAAAATGTATATTTTTTAATCATTTTAAAAATATTACATGTAGCTGGTCTTTGAATTTGCAAACTGCAAGTGTGTGTGTGTGTGTGTGTGTGTGTGTGTGTATTACTGTATATGCATACTACCTTTATGAATTTTGGGATCAGTTATATATATTTTTAAATTATCTCTTATGCTCACCAATGCAGCATTTATTGGATCACAAAATTCAAGTATTGTTTTATAGTAGCTTTTATATTTTAATATATTGTAAACTGGTAGTGTATGGCCATCAAGATTTATGTTAACATTGTATAAATAATAAAAATAAAAATAGTAGATGCTCTTCTAATTTAGTACACTATTTTATATATAGTGCTATTTAATAGTACTGTACTCACCTATATGCTTTTTTACACATACAATTATTGTTGTTTACATGTATCTGAATCAATTTTAATTATAATCGTTACAATAAATACACTCAAAAATCAACATTGTTGCTGTTTGCAATTTTCAGTTTTGTTCTCTTTTCCTGGCCCTCACACCTCACATCTGAGGCAGGGGAAGCTGCTCTTTCCCACAGACCCCCTACTTCTGGTGTCACTTCTCCTCTCAAGTACTGACTGGGATCCACTGAGGTGCCAACTCACACCTCACAGAGGATATATACAGCAGGAGCGCGCTCCTCCAGAAACCACAGCCTCATTCAGCAGAGAATTCCCCAAATCTGCAGCCATGGATATCTCCAGCTCTTCTCTTCAGCTCCAAGACAGCAGCGCTTCCAAGTTTGACTGCGAGAACCTTCTGGATCAGAGCTACGCTGTATCAGATGCGGGATACTACAGCGCCTGCAGCAGTCTGTCTCCAACCTCTTCCCTCGATTCCTGCGGCTTCTCCCCTCCGGCTGACCCTAGCAGAGCGGGACAGGACATACTGCAGCTCTTCCCTCATGACAGCATCACCACCCAGGAGAAGAGCCAGGTCCAGCCCCCCAAGAGAACCGGACGGCCAAGGTCAAAATTCCCTGGAGTGAAGCGGCAAACGGCAAGTGAACGTGAGAAGCTGAGGATGAGAGATCTGACGAAAGCTCTTCATCACCTCAGGACGTACCTGCCTCCATCAGTGGCTCCTGTCAGAAAAACCTTGACCAAGATCGAGACGCTGCGGCTCACTATCCAGTACATCTCCTGCCTGTCCGCTCAGCTGGAACTCAGTGAAGACGAGGAACATCGTGGATCTCAGGCCGAGGTCAACGCTGCATCAACCATCTTCGACAGCTTCACTGCGACCCCTTCAGATCCTTTCAGAAGTTTCCCAGCTCAGCAGTTCCCATCTATGACCTGCTCTCAGGTGTGTACATGGTACTTCAACAGTATTTAGATACTATTTTAGATAATAATATTTATTATTACATTTAAATACAAAATAAATACAGACTTTATAGGAAATGTTATACTTAGGGGTTTTTTTGTGTGTAAAACTGATATACTATTATAGTGTTGTTCTATTTTTTTACGTTTATTAGATTTGGGGATATATATAGTTATTATTTTTATTATTATTTATTTATTTATTTATTCAAGTTGTTTAGTTTCCTATAGGCACCAGGCTTTTAATTTATAAAAAAAAATAATTATTTTTAACATTTATTTTAAGTAAAATAAAAAGTATGGGTTTAGTTTTAGATTTAGTTTACTATAATAAACCTGGTTATTGTGATGTGTTATATATATAAAATATGTTTCCATAATAATAATAATTATAATTCAATTCTTTGTATTTTAACAATTTAATAGAGTAATAAAAAATGCTCCTGTTTTCTTTCTTAATTTGATCTGTATTTTATTCTTCCAGACTCCAGTCGAAGGTGATTTCCTTTTAATCCCAGCTCCAGATGTTTGGTTTCTCGAGCAGGACAATTCATTCCATGGACAGTGCTGATCAAAATGGTCTGAAATGCACAATCTTAATGCAGATATTAATTTGCATTTAATGTACAATAATGAAAATGAAAGACTTTATATTTGTAAATATTTGTACAGCTATTTATATTTTTCTATGTTTCAAAATATATTAATATTTATGAATTTTCTGGAAAATGAACGTCACTTTTTTCATGACTTTTGTGATTTGTTTTTTATTGTTACATACAAATGATTTCAATATTATGCTCTTTAAACAATGTACAACACAAAGCAGATCCAGTTAAGCAGCATCCTAATGAGAGACAGCTGTGACGGTCACTCCATCCCGCTGTAATTCACACATTTAAGGAAACAGCCCTGCAGAGGGAGCATTAATGTGGGAAGTAAAGTAAACTAACTCTCACAGCTGAGCTCCTTTAATGCCCCTTAGACCTTAAATGAAGCTCTGTGGGACTCTTCTTCTGAAATGCAAGATCTGATGCCTCTTACAAGCCAAAAAGATAAACTGACTTGTTTCCTGATACCTTAAATTCTCTCGAGGTACTTGGAAAAGTTCACCCCAAAATGATAATTTGCTGAAAATTCCATTGGATCATCCCAGATGTGTTTCTTTGTTCATTGAAACAGATTTAGAGGAATCTAGCATTACATCACTTGCTCACTAATGGATCCTCTGCAGTGAATGGGTGCCGTCAGAATGAGAGTCCAAACAGCTGATAAAAACAACACAAATATCCACCAGTAATCAACAGAACTCTAGTCCATAAATTAACAAAAGAAGTGAAAAGCTGTGTGTTTGTAAGAAACAAATCCATAATCAAGTCATTTTAACTTTAAACCATAATTTCTGGCTAAAATACAAGTCAATAATAACCCTTCCTCCATTCTGACGGCACCCATTCACTGGAGAGGATCCATTGATGATCAAGTGATGTCATGATACATTTCTCTAAATCTCTTCCGATGAAGAAACAAGCTCATCTACATCTTGGATGGCCTCAGGGTCGGTCCATTTCCAGCTAATTTTACAGTTTGGGTGAAGTATTCCTTTAAGTTTAAGCCATGGTGCCAGCAATACAGTGAAAAATACACAATATATACACAATAATAATACAAATCTAGCTGGGACTGCATTAAAGATATTAATAGCACCATTAGTGACGTGAGTGACAGCTGTTCTTCGATGTCCGTTTCTGTGTGGTAAAAGTCGTAAGATTCCTGAAGGTGACGATTCTGCAGCTGCTTTCAGACACCATGATAATGAATCACTTCCTCATCCTCCCTTCCTGCCATTTGTCCTGTCTTGTCTACTTCCTCTGTTGAGGCCATAATGACACAGAGGAACCGACCATGTTCATCTAGTTATAGAAACACAGAAGAACTGACCACGTTCATCTAGATATTCTAGAAACAAGAAGTCCTGTAATGTGCCGTTACAATTACTGAAGGTTCATTCCACTGTGGATACCGTTAGTTCATCTTTCATAAGCAGAACAGTATTTTTCCCATTCATTTCCTCCATAGGTTTTTCAAAAACAATTAAAACGACAAGCTTTTGATTTCAGGTTGACATTCATAAAAAGAAAAAAGCCAACAAAACTACTTGTTCTATGAAGAATTGCCAATAAATCATTAATGAAAAAATGATCATCATAAATGACAATACACTATCAAACTGATGATTTTGAATATAAAATATATTTGATGTTTATTGCTAAATATTTAAATGCATACAAACATTTTTTAAGCGAAGGAAAATTGACATCATAATTATAAACAACCGTTATAACATACTGCAGAATATTTAATCACTCTTATTTACTAATTAAAGGCACAGAACGGCTGATAAACGGACTTGATGAGAAAATGTCTGTATTTGTTTTCAAAACATAAATAAATGGCATACTCATGTTAGTATGAAAATATTCTCCAGAAACATTGATAATGAGAGTGATTGATTAGGCTGATTGTTGAGTCAGCCAGTTCATCACGTTTGCTTTGTTTTCAGAAACCCATTTCACGTTGGCTTTTGTCTGTTCAATGGCCTGCTCTATTGCGTGCATACCAAAACTAAAACCGCTTGCTTCGATGTCCTCTTTAAATCTCTGCAACTGTGATTTGTAAAAAAAAAAAAAAAAAAAAAAAAAGAAAAAAAAAAGGGATGAGTCACACATTTTCATATTTTCTATTTATGGTTTATGTCTACCAAACATAATTTTTTTTAAAGATATAAGATAAGATATTTCTTAAATATATACATATATGTGTATCTACATAATAAATATACACATGCATATATTATATAATCAAATGTTTTGGATGTGATTATTTACGATTAATCATTTTTAATCATTTGACAGCACTACTAATATTATATATATATATATATATATATATATATATATATATATATATATATATATATATTACATACATACACATACACTTTTTAAAAGTCTGAGGTCAGTAAGATTTTTTAGAAGTTAATAATTTGAAATAAAAGCAAAGATACACTCAAGTGATCAAAAGTGACAGTCAAAACATTTAAAAGTCACAAAAGATTTATATTTCAAATAAGTGCTGTTCTTTTGAACTTTCCATTCAGCATAGAATAAAAATGTCTCTTGGGTTCCAGAAAAAAATATTAAGCACAACTGTTTTATCATTGGTAATAATAATAATAATAATAATAATAATAATAATAATAAATATTACTCGAGCCTTGCCATCAAATGAATAAATTACAAATTTAAAATAGTATTGCAAATGAAAATAATGATTTTCTACTGTAATAGTTTCGCAATTACTATTTTTTACTATTTTATCAATAAAATAAACTGTATTTTGATGAGGCGTTCAAAAACATTTGAAAAATCATACCGGCCCTAGACATTTAAACAGAAGTGTAATCATATTTGTTTTGCATTTGCAAATAAAACTTCTTATTCAAATGGCTCAAACCTGTTGCAGTTCAAATTTTGTAGAAAACTTTTTCGTGATGCCTTGGATAAGTCTTCCAAAAAAGAAGAATCCATCATCATAACTGTGGAGATCACATGATAAAACATATCAGTAGAGGTTATAAATATACACTGAGAAAGAAAGAAGGAAAAACAGTGCTTACTCTTCAGTTAGACGTTTCCAGTTGGCTCTGATAAAGTCCCAAACCAACGGCTGCCCTATTACATTGCCTGAAATATACACAATGGCGGAGGTAACGTCCTGCTTCCTGACCAGATTTGGGTCTGTTGTGAATTCCAGGTACCTTCAGAAAACAGGCAATTAAATGAGTATTCATTACATTAAACCATTAAAATAAATACATTAAAATAAACAGACTTCCATCATATAGCATTTACGGTATACACGACCATTCACAAGTTTGGGTCAGTAAGACATTTTAAAACTAGCCTCTTATGCTCATAAAAGCTGCATTTCTTTGATCATAAAATACAGTGAAATCATTGCAAATATTGCAATTTAAAAGAACTGTTTTATGTTTGAATATATCTTAAAAATGTTATTTATTCCTATGATGCAAAGCTGAATTTCCAGCATCTTCCCATAATTCCCATACGCTGATTTGCTGCTCAAAAAGCATTAACTATTGTCGAATTATAATTTTTATGATTCTCTGATTAATAGAAAGTTAAAAAGAAAACCATTTTTTTAAATGGAATGTCTTTACTGTCACGTTTGATCAATTTAAAGCATTACCTTTTTTTTTTTTTGGTGGTTTATGTTGTAAGATGCAGTATATAGGACTCACCTGTTTAACAGCCAGGACTCTCTAGTGCATGACAGACCAAATAACAGCTTCCTCGCCTCTGCAGCAATGGTACAGTTCCTGAACATCTGCCATCCGAAATCCCACTCTTCAACACCACCAGCGGCAATGGCAGTGCAGTACACAGTGGTCTTCAGATTTGGGGCAATTCTTAAGAGAGAAATAAATAAATAAATAAATAAATAAATAAATAAATAAATATTGAATGGAACTGAACCAAACCAGAAAGATCTGAAGTGAACTGATTTGAATTAAACTGAACAATATCTGGATGAACAGAACTAGAAAGACCTGAGATTGTTTTAACTGAATTCTGAATTGAACTGAATTAAATTTGACTTGCTGAACTAAACTAAAATCTGTGACATCAATAGACTTAGAAAGATCTTTACTGGAACTGAATTGAACTAAACTCCCATAAAAAGATTTAAAAAGAACTAGAAATAAGTGAGAACTGAATTGTGACTTAAACTGAATCAAATTTATTAACTGAACTAAACTAAAATCAGTGGCATGGACTGGACTGAACTAAATTCAGAGTGGAACTGAACTGAACTCCTAGATATAGAATAAACTGCACTGAAATGGCTTGAAATGAATTCTGACTTGAATTAAAAGAAAATGTACTGAATTCAACTAAAATCAAGAGCTAAAGGGGGAATTAAAGGGATAGTTCACCCAATGATTTACTTCCCTCAAGCCATCGGTGTGGATGACTTTCATCTATCAGATGAATACAATCAGAATTATATTTGAAAAATGATGGCAGCGAATGAGGGTTGAGAATTTGAAGACAAAAAAAGTACATCATAAAATGTTCTCGACATGGATCTGTGGGAAGCTATAAAGGTCTTCTGAAGCGAAGCAATGCATTTGTGTAAGAAAAATTTCCATACTTAAAACTTTATAAATCGTAATCTCTAATCCAACCCCCATTCACATTTCATTTTTGGGTGAAATAGCCCTTTAATTGAACTTGGCTCCCATAAAGAGATTGAAAATAATTCAAAAGAAGTGAATTGAACTGACTTAAACTGAATACTGATTTGAATTGCACTGAATGAAACCGATTAGCTGAACTAAACTAAGATTAATGGCATGAATGGACCTAGAAAGAGATGAACTGGCATGAATTGAATTCAGAGTGGAACTGAATCACTGAACTGAACTAGATTCAAGTGAATCAGCAGAATAAGAAAGAGCTGATCTGAACTGGTATGAACTGAATTCAGATTTCAGACTGAGAGAAGTGGTTTTCATACGGGTTACTGTCAGGGTTCTTCATCCACTGTCTGTACCACATGCTAGTGAGCTCTGAACATCCTTTCACTCCAGTTTTGCAGGCCATTAAGATTGCATTTACTTGGTTGTATCTAAAAACAGAAGTCACACAAACAATATTTTAGTTAAATTTCCCCTATAGTGAACATCCCTTATATGACTATTTTTTTATGCAAAAACAGAAGTGTTATGTAACTTCTCTTTTAAAGGGTTCATATCATGCTTTTTTCCCCTTTGAGGTCCACTTAGTTTTTTCTCTAGTAATAACGGTTATAACTGTTATAATTTAGTCTTTCATGACCATATTTCACCCCCGTCTCTGAAACGAGCTGTTTTTGCGGTTGTGCCTATATCACTTCTAAGTAAACATCCTCTTTGCATGGAAAATTACCTGTGGTTAGCACAAGCTCTGCCAGATTAACCTACACTTGATTCATATTTACCAAATTAGTCTTGTGTTTGTGAATAGCATATCATTTCCTCAGTACTTCACTGTGGTAATGTTAAAGTGTGTATGTGGGTGGTCATTTCTTCTTGTGGCCTGTCTGACGTCAATACAGAACAAGCAATGAGGAGAAAGTTTTCACAGTAGCCTACTTTAACTTTTTCCAAAAATCAAGAACAATTTGATTTCTCATGATGTGACCCCTTTAAAATTCTTCATAACAGCTTCATGCTTTTCATAGAATTTAAGTTGTAAGTGATTGTGGTGGCTCATTGTGGTGTCACTAATATTTAGAATAAACTGTGAACAAAGTGATGGTGTATTTACTGGTCCATGTATCTTGGAGGTTTCTGAGTCCAGTTTGATGTGATAACTTTGAAGTGGTCAAAAAGAGGCTGCACCTTTCTCCGCAGGTAACTCTGCAGTGTTGTAAAGAAATGTATAAATGATATATACTGTATATATATATATATATATATATATATATATATATATATATATATATATATATATATATATATATATATATGTGTGTGTGATACAGATATGTTATATTTTGTAATAAGTAAACAAAGATACCTGCAAAGGTCCATAGACTTCTGTTCGGTCAAACATGAGGAAAAAGTACTGTAAATTGCTAATTGCAGATTCCCACGGTATGTACTCCTTCTCCTCGTACAGATACTCGGTTGTTCTCAGAGCCAAGGTTATGCTGATTATCTGTGCCCTACGAATAATCATATTCAGATTCCCAATAATGTCATTATTTACAGCCAGTTCATTTTGTCCACTGATGAAATATATTTGCAGCAAGAGCTTACCTCGCCAAATTAAATGCATCATCTATGATCTGGCCCCTATTAAGAACTGGAATAATCTATGTGAGAACAGGGAAATAACAAATGTTATTCTATGTTATTATATATATATATATATATGGATGCTAAATGGATCATTTGTGATGCTTACTTTAAACTGATTATTTTGGGGATTTTATTCAGGTATGCTTCTTTGATGCTCAATGTTTAAAATGAAATGAAAGGTAATGAGCGACTTACTTTATGATTTGTAGTCAGTTGTTTGAGGAGACGTTCCCAGTTCTGGGGATCATAATTAACCCTGTAGTATCCCGTGACATTCAGGTTGGCCAATAACCAGTCTGTTTCAGTCTTCATGGGTTCGTATGAAGCTGTTTTATTACGCAGCCAGTGCTGGCCCATGTTTTGGCCATTCTTCATCCATTTGATTGGCACAATCCATTCATAACTGCAATCATTTTTGAACATACACTCAGTATACTTTAAAAGGACAGGACTCTGTTGGCACATTTGTCAGCGTAAACATACTTGTAGTCAGATGGCTTGTACACTACTGCCTCTGGGTGTATCAGGAAGTGCTGCTGAGAGATACTTCCTGTTCGAGTGTCAATAGTTACGACAGGGAAACCCATCTGAAGAATCCAGCGATTCATGATTTCATTGACTGAGTCTGGGAGCTGGATTCCCGAATCTGCATCTACAACCTAAAAAAAAAAAAATTGTCGTTGTAAACACAAACAGACTCACACTAATATTTATTGATTCCATTGCATTATTTTTGCAACTTACTTCCTGCAGTTTCTTCCAAAGATCTGTGTACACAGTGTTGCTGAATGCATACTCTTGCAAATAGTACTGTGGAAATCATACACGGTGGTTAGACTGTGAAAAAGCCAGTCGAATGAACACATCATAATGCCTCAAACTTTAAATCCCCAAACCCTTCAGACATACATGAAGTCCTTTAGCAAAGACAGACTCTGTCAGAAACTCAGAAAGCATTCTCAGGACTGCAGCCCCCTGAAACGACAGCATTAAATTAATGCTGAAATATGACACTGTTTAATAGTGATATTTCAAGCTGTCTTTAGCACAACCTTGCTATACGTGATGGTATCAAATAGCTGACTGATCTGATCAGGTGTGATGATTTCGTCTTCTCGTGAAGAAAGGGGGTGGGAGGAAACAAGAGAGTCGACGGCAAACGCTCTCTGAACCTGTTGCTGCACCATCAGCTCTTTCTTCAGGAGAGAAAAGACAGTTCATTTTGTGTGCCTTGACAGAGGGCAGGTGGCAAAATATATATATATATCTAAAAAACTTACAATATTCCAGGTGGGTTCAGCATAATCAGCTCCAAGATAGGAAACATAACTTGCAAAACCTTCATTGAGCCACAGGTCGTTCCACCATCTCATGGTCACGAGGTTTCCAAACCACTAGTCAATATATTAACTCATATAAATTAATTTGATTTAGTTAAATAGCACTATTTTTAGAAAAAAAAAAAAACATAGACACATGTTCTACATACCATGTGTGCAAGTTCATGTGCGATTACAGTGACCACCCATTCTTTATCTTCATTAGAGGACACTTTAGGATCATAGAAAAGCGATTGCTCTCTGTAAGTGACCAGACCCCAGTTTTCCATTGCTCCAGCAGCAAAATCAGGCAATGCAACTTGGTCTATGGAGAAGAAAGTATTAGTCTGACTGCTATTAGTGTTAATGGATTGATGTCAATGATTTAGGAAAGAGGACCAAATTGCAGTGAGATATAACAAGGGTTTATTGACAAAAGACTGATACAAGAGGGTGGTGAAGTGCACAAGATGCCACAACAGGAACAGCTAGGGAATGCCACTGGGAAGGCTTCAGAATACTTTGGCAACAGAGGGGGCAGCAAGACCAGGCTAATAGAGAAGACCGCACAAGGCACCATAGAGCAGAGCTCAGGAACTTGTTGACCACAGACTCTGAGACAGACCAAATGCCAGGCAGGTAGAACCAGGACAGGACACATGGGCACAGGTCAAGAACTCGAACACAAGACTAGACAGGACAAAGCTCCACAAAAACACAAATTAAACTCAAGACAAGGAAAAATATAGACCAGTGAACTAATAAAAGGTTAAAGTAACAAAGTAAGAAATTACCAATTTAACCAACTCAGAATAAAACAAACAAAGCCAAGAATCAAGACTAGAAAAACTAAATATTACAAATAAAAGCAAAAGGCAAGAACAAACAAATTACTAAAACAAGGAGCAAGACAAGAACATGAAATTACAAGGACTAGACAAAACAAGGGCACAAGACCAACCAGACAGGGAGACATGGACAAATATTCAGACCGAGACAGAGGGGGTGTGAATGCCCACGATCCAGCAAACACAAAAGTGTAAGGTGCACTATAATTAGGGAGGAAAACACATGAGGGACAGGTGAGCACAATTAGACCAACTAGGCTAACAAGAGGGTGTGGTAAAGAGGAAACAAGGAGGAGGGGCAAAAGGAGCACATGGCCGAGAAAATAACTTAACAAGGCCATGTGCTGACACTAGACACAGGAAACAAAAACATAAAACAAAGTGACAGTCCAAAACCCTGACAACTGAGACCCAAAGTTTGAAACTCTCACCTGATTTGGATAGAGGGTATGTGGTGTTGTAATATTTTTCTAAAAACTTCAAAATAGGGAATGTCACATTGAGGGCATAATCTCCATGACCACTTTCAATGGCTTCTCTACGTCCCCATATTCTGATCTAAAAAGACAAATAAATTCATGCATGTTGCTAAAAATAATGGAAATTATGTAATAGAAATCAGTATATTTAATAACCATTTTTAATTTTATATCTGCATTTCAAATACATGTATAAAAGGAAAGAAGGGAGCAAGAGAGATAGTTGGTCTTGAATGTCTACCAAAACATTGGCCTCTAGTGGGGATTGTATTTTGGTAAATTCGCTGACGATAAAGGCCAGCAGATATGTTGACATTTTCTGAGTTGGCTCAAATCTGGTCTGTAAAACTTCTTTACTGTCTATAGTGATGCGTTCAGTGCCTAAGGGAAAATCAGAAGATGAGGGACGAATTAAAATATGTCCACAGATAAATCCATGAAGTATAGGGTCAAAAGTTGGGGTCTATAAGATTTATATGTGTGTGTGTGTGTGTATTGCCATTTAATCCTGATGGAAAAGCAGAATTTTCAGCAGCCATGCATTATTCTAGTCTTTGGTGTCACATGATCCTTCAGAAATCATGATCTGATATCTGATTTGGTGATCAAGTAACATTTCTTCTTATGATCAATGTTGAAAACTGGAAACCATGATGGGTTCTTTGTTGATTTTTTGAAACATTATAAACGTCTTTACTGTCACTTTTGATCAATTTAATGCAATATTGTTAAATAAAAATAATAATAATGCTAAAAAAAACACATTTAAATCCTACTGACCCCAGGCTTTTGAATAGTTTGGAGAAAAAAAATAAACTTATTGAAAATAACTGTTTGTATTTTTAAATACTGATGTGAAAATATGGCCTCAGTAAAGCCCCTTTCACACTGCACGTCGGACCCGGCATATTGCCGGAACATTGCCGGGTCGCCTTCTGTGTGAAAGCAAACACGTCCCGGGATTGATTCCGGCATTGAACCTGGGTCGGGGACCTAGTAACATTGCCGGTGTTGTGCCCAATTTTGACCCCCTGACAAATTATTACCACCCTTGGCAGGTTTAGGAGTAGGTTTGGGGGAGGGGTTAGGATTGGGGGTGAGGTTAGGATTAGAAAATCAGGTAGCGATTTGAACGAGGAGGGTAATAATTTGGCAGGGGGTCGAAATTGGGCACAACACCGGGTTCAACCCGGGATGAGCGATGTGTGAACAAAAGCCAGATCTAAAGCCGTGTCGAAGTGATGACTCTTTTACCAGCTGTTCAGAAGGATGATCAACGTTCGCAATGAAAAAATATGTGCAAACTGTAATGAAGCAGAGATCAGTTAGTTCCTCATTTTTCGCGCTGACGCTGAGATCGTTTTCTTGCTTCAGTGAAAGTATAATGTGCCTAACATTTTCGACTCGTACATTACACATCACACGCTGATGTCACATGTCGTTACGGGATCCTTACAGGTTGTGTGTGAAAGCACGCACATATCCCGGGTCATCACTGGCAGTGTGAAAGTGCAAAATCTAGCGACCCGGGAACAATTTCCGGAACACTTTACCCGTGTATTTGCAGGATTGGCAGTGTGAAAGTGGCTTAACTGATTAAAGAGCAAGTTAGAAACCATCAAACAATCAAGGATAGCATTATACAACTTTAATCAATCAATCTGACATAACTAATAAGCTCTAAACTTCAAATTCTTTCAGACTGGTTATATGTCTTCAGCTTCAAAAAGGATTTTGAGCTCAGAATCTCAGATTGCTAATCGTCCCCTTGGAATTATAAGGTCAAAATTATAAAATATCAAAATTGATCTATTCACATATTCTTATTCAGTGCCAACGTATTTACATTATGTGATAGATTTTTTGATGTTTGTGTACATTATGGGACTTTTTATTTAAAAACCAATAAGGTTCTAACTACACAGTGGAATGGAACACAAAAATTTTAAAGCTCAATATCTCAAAACTACTCGGAATGCAGATAGAACCTTATAATTCCAAGGGGATGTAATGTGTCTTACTGTTAAGACCACGATGTAGATGTAGTTGTTTTTAACACTATACTATTTTGTTTTATGTTTGTTTGAAATAAAAGTTATGCATCCCCTGTAATCCAGAAGCATATGTGTTATTTCATAATTTAAATTATATTTATTATATACAAGTTATTTCAATTTAAAAAATGGCTTAATTATTTTCTCAATTAACACAAGCAAATCATCCTTATAAAAAAATATGTTAATGATATAAAATATCATCAATCATTAATGTGAGTACTCACCCAGCTCCATGCCATTAGCAAGGGCCACAGTTCCAGGAGGGTGGAGGAGAGTCAGATGGAAGACGGCCTTCATTGACGGCTCATCAAAGCAGGGGAAAGCGTTCCGGGCAGCAGTGGGCTGCATTTGTGTTGTGGCAACAACTCTACCATGATTAAAGTTATCTCAGTTAGACATGCCATTTTTCTAGCTTAGCTTGCAAATGTCTTTATAAGTGAGTGAAGTGAAGTGAAGTGACATTCAGCCAAGTATGGTGGCACATACTCAGAATTTGTGCTCTGCATTTAACCCATCCGAAATGGACACACAGTGAACAGTGAACACACACAGTGCAGTGAACACACACACACACACACTATGAGCACACTGTGAGCACACACCCGGAGCAGTGGGCAGCCATTTATGCTGCGGCACCCGGGGAGCAGTTGGGGGTTCAATGCCTTGCTCAAGGGCACCTAAGTCGTGGTATTGAAGGTGGAGAGAGAGCTGTTAATACACTACCCCCACCCACAATTCCGTCCGGCCCAAGACTAGAACTCACAACTCTTCGATTGGGAGTCTGATGCTCTAACCATTAGGCCACGACTTCCCCCGGACCAGGTGTAGCCAAGGGTAGCCAGGCGTGTAGCCAGGCCAAGGCGTGTAGCCAGGGTAGCCAAGCATGGTGACCCATAATCAAAATTTGTGGTCTACATTTAACCCATTCAAGTGCACACATACACCGTGAACACACACCCACAACAGTGGGCAGCCAATGCAGTGACTGGGGAGCTGTTGGGAGCTCAGTGCCTTACTCAAGGGTATCACCTCAGTCGTGGTATTGATGGTGAAGAAAGCTCTGGTCCCCACCTACAATCCTTGCCGGAACTGATACTCGAGCCATGACTTCCCCCTAGCTAAATGTTTTTTTGTTTCATAAATGTTTTGTTCAAAATTCAGTGGAACAAAGGGAACCATCCAGAATGCCTAGTAATTAATTTACATTTTGCATTTAGCAGATGCTTATATCAAATCTTCAATAATTATAACAAACGTATGAATGAATTAAAATAAAATTATAATAATAATTATAAAATGTTACAGAAGTTTCTTATGGTGTGTTTTTATAATTCTTACAAAACTTTTTAAAGCTTTATATATATATATATATATATATATATATATATATATATATATATATATATATACATTCAGTTTTGTATTGAGATACATAAAACATTTGTACACCACAGTAGAACTTAAATCTAAAAGATTATTCAAATTTGTGGGAAAAAACATACAGTTTTTTTAACTGTTTGCAGGATCTAAATACCTATACATAAGTACAAACAATACAACAATAAATAAGCTAAGTTATTTTGTACATAAAGTGTTAGTAAACTACCCACTTAAATAATACATAATTAATTATAAATGGTATCATGTATTATTTTACATTCATAAAATGAATTAAGTTTGTATTATGGTTTCTCATTTAATTAGTTAGTATTATAAGAATTTACTTTTCAACCCTTTCTTATTAAATTAATGTCAGCAGTAATAAAAGTTACGTCTTACTTTTTTACACCATTTTCTGTGTATTGGCTTTTGTAAAATCCTTCTAGATCATCTGACAGCTCTCCATGGAATTCCATGTAGAGCCAATACGATTTTCCAACTTGTAGTTTTTCTTTCAGCTGGATCACCATGAACTGTGTTTGTGTTTGAAACCAGGTTTTCAGAATGCCCGGAGCGCTTGTCCCTCCCAAACCCGACAGCGTGGCATGGTGCTTCTCCGAGGTCAAGGTCAAGTTCAGCTTATTGGAATGAATAATGATCAGGTTGGTTTCCTTGACGCATGTGAATGCAACTCCAGATTTCCCATTGAAAATGTACATTCCATGCTCGTCCGGCACCAACCGTGGCCAAAGCGTCACGTTGTAGTATTTAGGAAGAAGAGTGTCAGGCAGTCTGTACTTGTCCCAGGGCTCGTTCGATGGAGCTGGGGTGCTGTAGGGAGCTGCAGTCGTCACCGCTTGGGTCCCATTTGTGGACTTTACTTCGTTTCTCCGTTTCTCTTTAGTATAGACCACTGACAAAGAAAAAATGGTGAGGACGGACACAACGCCCAACCCTAATAGCACAAACCCTAAAGGCCTACTGATATAAAAGCCTTTCCCCATGACCGCAGAGTTGAAATGAAGTCCCAGGAGTTAATGATGGGGCCAGGACAGGATCAAGTCTGTGCAGACAGTCATGAAGTGCGTGTGATTAAATAGTGGTGACTGTGATGAATCATGCTGTGGTTGTGTCCGTGCCACTTCTGCAGAAAACCGTTACTCAAGCCCTAAATGTTTGCATAGTTCTCATTTTCAAATCAACAAAACAATGGCAAATACTGTATGTCTTTAGATTTTACTTTTGAATTTGACTTTGCATGAGACTTTTTGTTTGCCAAGTTAAACTTGGTCAAAGGGCTTATTTGTGATCGTTTCAGAGTAATTACAGTACATTATTCTTGAGTCTTGAAATCGCTTTATGCCCATTCCAAGTTAATATTTTAAATGCTATGAAACAGCCACCTTGCTTTCATGTGGTTAAGACAGTGGTTATCAAAGGAAAAAGACTCAGCGGATGTCAAGCAGCATCCTTTAACATATTTTGAAGTTAGGTGTCTTTATTGCAATTGTATAAGCTCTTTCAGAAAAGAGGAAGATGCACACTAAAAATATGCTGACCAAACTACACAGCTCGAAATTATGATTTCGAAATATCAAAAATGGCCTTAAAAACCATTGAAACGTTTGTGGTCAGTAAAAAGTCTCTTATGCTCACGGAGGCTACATTAATTTGATCGGAAAAACAGTAATATTGTGAAATACTATCGCAATTTTTTTTTTTAAGCTATTTTCTATTATAATATTGTTACAAGTGAGGTAGTGCTAAACGAAAGACAAAGTGCTAGAGGAGGATAGTGATCAAAATGAGGAGTTTACTGGATGACGAAGGAGACTAACAGACAATATACTATATTACATTCAGCATTAACATAGACATTCACAGATACATTGACATTCAGATGCACATTCAATCACGGACGAAGAAGAACTAAACAGACAGTGTATTTAAGCACACAGAAGGTAATGAGGGGACTAGAGACAGGTGGGGAATAATCAATTAACCAAAACAAGGAGGAAGGTGACCAAATAAGGGAACAGAAAGTTCATGAACGTAACAAATATATTTTAAAATGTTATTTATTCCAGTGATGGAAAAGCTGAATTTTTAGCGGCTCAGGTAACATTTCTTATTATTATCAATGTTGAAATCGTCCTGCTTAATATTTTTGTGGAGACATTTTTTTTAAAGGTTCTTCACTGAATAGAAAGTTCAGAAGAACAGTAGATATGTGAATTTACAGTATAAATGTCTTCACTGTAACTTGTGATCAATTAAATTCACTCATTCAATTAAAAATACTGACCCCAAATATTTGAATGGTTGTGTATGCTTATACTTTTACATATTATCAAAATTGCAGGATGCATTCAATAAGAGCAAATTACTGAATATGAGCACTGAATATGAGCGATAATGATAATAATAGTGATGCTTGACCACTAATTATACACAAGTTCTGAAACGGGTTCCCTGTTTATTCAGTGCTGAGGGATCCACTGTCAGTGTATTTAGTAAAGTCTTTTATGTAAATATCAGAGCACTGATGTGTCCTTGAGTAATACATTTCTCAGGTTTCTCCAGGAGGGCTGTCCTTTTGTTACGAATGCACCTTGGGTAAAAACAACCTGACAAAATACTGTTAGCATCCATTTATCAGGTTACAGGATAATGAATTCACATGAGGCTGGAAGAAGCATCAGAAGTAAGAAAATCATCTGGATTTGAATGACTTGAGGGTGAGTAAGTGGTGACAGAATGATTGTTTTTGAACTTCCAGTTAAAATGACTGAATTACTCACAGAGATGTGAGTTTTACGCTGATCCTGAGAGAAACCACTGCAGAACCGCCTCCTTGTTCATGTAATCTTGGCCTGCTGCAACGCTTGAGTTCCTGATTCGAATCTGGTCTCAGCGTTGTCCTTTTGAAAATGTTTAGACTGAACAAAGACAGCAAGGATATGACACTTAAGTCAAGTTATGTCTCATAAGCCTCTCACAGTGCATGCAATAGTTTGCAGAGTGGTTCTGAGGTCAAAGGTCATGTACCTGACTGAGTTCAAATGGTGTGCAGAGCACGTCTTGAATCAATCCGGAGAAAGTGAATGGTCCAGTACCGTACCTGCTGAATAATACCAAAAGTATTATCTCTAGTATTATCTCTAAAAGTATTTCTCTTTATGGTGTCTGGCATACTTACAGTTTGAAGAAATAGTCCCAGTTTGTCCTGACAAAGTCCCACGTCAAAGGTTGGCCTATAATATTACTGCCAATGTACCCAATGGTAGAAGAGGTGTCCTGTTTGCGTATCTTTTCTAGGTTCATAGTATATTCCAGGTACCTTTTTAAAGCATGAAACAGTTTAAGTTATAATTCACAGTTCCTAAAGTACTAAAATGCATGTGCACAGACTTATTAGAAATGCATTTCCGACAGATGACTTGTACACCGAGTTTTATATAATAAACATGTTTCTAATTTCTGAATTAAAATGAATTTTGATATTTGTTTAGTGGGGCTTAAAGTAAAAAATGTATTCTCTTAAAAAGTATAATTTTAAAAAGTCCATAACATTTTTTTTCCATAATCTTTTATTGTAATACATATAAAAGCATATTGCATAATAAACATATGAATATTAAGCAGTATTACTATTTGAAAAAAAAAGTGTTAAAATATTTGTGTTATTATATTATAAAACTGGAAATTACATTCAGTGACAATCAGATGCTGTAGGATGCTTAAAAATATCAGAACATGACGTGACAAGTTCTGTTCAGGTTTATTAGGTATAACTCCCAAAAATGTGTTTGTCATTCAAAAGCTGACATTTTTACATTCCTTCATTCCAGACAATACGTGTTTGCACCTCATGCTTTCCCAGAGCTACCTGTTCAGTAACCAGGGCACAGCCGATCTCAGATTGAGAGCTTCAGCTGTGACTGTGTCCTTCTGGAACATCTGTCAGCTGAAGTTCCTCTCTTCTGCTCCGCCTGCAGCGATGGCGTCACAGTACACCGTCAGCCTCAGGTTAGGATGAATCCTGAACACAGTTGACTTTCATTATTCATTTATTTGATCAAAAATACAGTAAAAATGTTTCCTGAGCTCCAAAAGTGTGAAATATTGTACTATTTACTATTAAATTGTATTTATTTTTTCTTTTTTTAATATAATTTATTTCTGTGATGTCAAACCCTGCAGTCTTCAGTGTCACATGATCCTTCAGAAATCATTCTAATATGTTTTGCTGCAAAAGAAACATTTCTTGTTATTATCAATGTTGAAAACATTGAATTTTTGGATTCATAGAAAGTTTAAAAATAAACATTTATTTGAAATGATTCTTATTTATTTATTTTTATGGAATATTTTGATGTATAGGAAGTTTAAAAAGGAACACACTTATTTGAAGTGATTCTTATTTATTTTTATGATTTATTTATTTTACTTATACATTTTTTGATGAATAGAAAGTTTGAAAGAACAGTGTTTATTTGAAATATAAATCTTTTTATGTGTGTTTTTAGTGTCACTTTTGGTCTTTTTAATGGATCGCTTCTGAATAAATGATTATTCTTTTTTAAATATTACTAAACCAAAACTTTTCTACTGTAAAGTACATGCAATGTGCAAAATGCATATTTTCAATTTGTAATATTTTCATTTTGCATCAGAGAGGTGTATCAGAATATTAAAGGTGTTTATTCTAATTGTTCACAATAATGGTGCACTATATTAAAATGTTTACTTTTGTAAACTTTTATCAAAATGTAATAATTTGCTATAAGTATGAAAGTACTTTGCTTTAAGATGATGTTATGAATTGCACTTTTCAACCCCTCTCTTCCAATCGCCTTCCTCCGTTCTGGTATGTAACACTCACTTTTTACACTCACCAATCACATGTTTTCTCATTGAATATCTTGTTTCATTATGCAGCATCACACTATGGAAGTAAAAGAGTTGTGAGATGAGATGAACCTTAGCACACTCTGAAATTATAAACTTTTCTTTAAAATCAGGTAATAATGAAATTTTTAGTTTACTGTGTAAAACTAAGTTTAATTTCCTCCACTGATTTTGAATGTCAAGCGCTTGAAACTTCACAAAAACACAACACATATTGTACAATACACCACTTTGAAGAACTGGTGGTCTAAGATGTCTAAATTGCTTCTAGGACATGACATGCAATCATGCTCAAAGGAAACGAGGTAATGTCCTCTGAGGTTTGCACTCACACTTTGTTAGGAGGATATTGCATCCATTTTTTTTAACCAACCCTTACCAAAAAGTAATATACAGTACAGTACTTCAAGTTTATTTTATTAAGTATACTTAAGTAAAGTTCAAGTATATTTTTAAATATACTTTATTTACCAGATATACAAATATCAGTGTTCCAGTAGTATACTTGTAAGTGTACTATTTCAATACTCCTTGGGACAAAATTGGCCCGCTTTCTAATATATAAAAGTATACTTTTAAGTGTAACAGTAGTAAAACTTTCAGTACACAGCTAGTATACCTTTGTGTTTATAGTTTGTACTGCAATTATAATAAACGTGAACTTACAGGTTTATGGATAGTTTACTTATTAAAAGCTGAAAAAAGGCAATGAATTGGATTCAGAATGATAATCAAAACGTATATGGAGTCGATCAACACCCCAAAGCTTGACTTAATTATTACCTCTTCATCAGGCATTTTATTCAATAACGTTGTCATAACATGTCAGATGTCGTGTTACATGTGTTAGTATCTGTTGTTTCTTTTTTTTCCTCACTTGTGTTTTTTTGGAAATTCTGTGCAGAAGATGTGTACTAGCGCCCTCTACTGTATAATACTGAAAACACAGATTCTAGGAGTATAGCTCAAATATATTTCGACTTTTTGTAAATATAAGTCAAGTATACTTAAATGTAATTTTAAGTATATTTATGAGGTGTACATAAAGCCCACTTCTGAGAAGTACATACAAAGTAAACTAAAAGCATACTTTCCTATTTTTAGTTTAAAAGAAGTATACTAATAGCACACTTGAATCTTGAAACTTTTAGTTTTACAAGTATACTAATAGCACACTTGGATAAACTTATTTTTCATAAGGTAACCCCTGGTTAGTTCTCTGCATCCCTCCATGCCTGTACTGCAGGCTAGTAACCTGTGTGAACCTAAGGATAAAAAGAAAACGGCTTATTTTAAAATATAATTTTATCTAATAAATCAAATTGAGTCTGGGAAACGTGACATATAAAAAATGTGTCCTTATTGAACAGTGTGGTCAGAAGGAACTGCTGTCCAGTTTGAGCTGATAGTCCCTAAATATTCAAAAAGTGGTTTGACTTGTTTCTTAAGATTAGCCTGCATGTAATGCATCTTTTTTTACTTCAGGTTTGATCATAAAAATGAGATTTACCTGCAACCTGCATTCCACCATAAACTTCACTGCGATCGAACAACTGGAAAAAATAAAAAAGCGCTGCCTCCCATGGAATGTATTCCTGCGCATGCATGAGATATTTAGTTGTTCTCAAAGCGAGTGTAATGTTTATAATGGATGCTCTGGAAAAAATGCAGTTATATATGAATACAGTTATTCACATTTTTTTTTTACCAGTGAATTTCTATGACTTTTTATGTCCTGTTCAATTGTTTTTAATTACTGGATACATCCACACTTCTAAAAATCCCCTTGATTCTGATTCACTAATTTAGACTCATAGCAAAGCACTAACTCAATTCACTCACTAACAGGAAGGGACGGACTGGGAGGGAAAAACGTTCCCTGTGGAATAACAAGTAAGATTTGTGATAACTATTGATAACTATTGTGCCAGAGTCCAGAGATCCATAACTAAAAGAAACAAGTGACCTGCGAGTGAGTAAGACCTGTTGCAAGACCATGAGGTAAATCTAAAGTATAAAGTGACTTTAGATGTTGTAACGTACCTGATTTCTGTAGAAGCTCCTGAACTTTCTTCATCCATTTGATGGGCACAAACCATTCATAACTTATAAGAAGGGCTTTCAAATGTTAAATCACAATGATGATGTTTGACAACATACTTGAATTCAGATTTCCTATCCACCACTGCTTCTGGTTCCAGTAGAAAGTGCTTTGGGCTGACGTTCCCTGTTTGAGTGTCAGTAGTGACTACTGGGAAAACCATCTGTAGGATCAAGTGGTTCATGATCTCGTGAACACTTCACGGCAATTTCACGCCTGGAGTTTGATCACGGCAATTTCACGCCTGGAGTTTGATCTACTGCCTGGCTGAGACGTGAAAACCAGCAAAACACAGAGCTCCAGCATGTCTTACAGCGTGTACTACACCACATATAGGGCTGGGCGACATGGCAAAGAAATTACATCTTGATTTTTTCCAGAATGTTTTACTGATTTATGGAATAATTTTTTTTTTTTTTTTTTTTACAATCTCACAATAGTGAGTTTACATCTTGCAATTCTGACCTTTATTTTTATCGTGCGATATAAACTTGCAATTGCGGAAAAAAAAATTCAGAATTGAAAGATATAAACTCGCAGTTCTGACTTTTTTTCTCACAATTCTGAATTGCAAGACACTGCAAGAAAAAAAGTTAAGTATGTTTCTCCGCGACATTTTTTCTTGCAATTGCAAGTTTATATCTTGAAATTCTGGAGTTTTTTTCTTGCAGTTGCGAGTTTTAATCATGCAAATCTGATAGAAAAGTCAGAATTGCGAGATGTAACTCACATTTGTGAGTTATAAAGTCCAATTCTGAGGGATAACACAATTTTCTTACAATTGCGAATTTATATCTTGCAATTCTGATTTTATAACATGCAATTACGATTTTTTTTGTCATGCAATTCAAACTTAATAACTTGCAACTGCCCAGCTTTACCACAGATAAATCTCAAGCAGTTAAACCTTTTGAAGATATTCCCCGAGATCGGAATGCACTGAGCTTCCTGCTTCAGATGATTCAGTGGTAGAGAACAACACAATTGGTCGTGAAATACAACTTGAAAGTAGCATGAATTCTTATACTTGTTCAAAAACATGAGAGTACAGTAAAACTTACACCGAGTCCTTTGGCAAACACAGGCTCTGTCAGGAATCCAGAGAGCATTTTAAGAACCGCAGCTCCCTGTATTTTTTGTACCTTTTTGTACCTTGCTGTAGGAAATTGTGTTGTAACATTTCGCTAATTTCTGAGGGTGTGTTGACCTCTTCTTCCTTTCGGGAGAGGGGGAGGGGGGGTCACTAAAATGTTCTTGAGTGATGTTCTTACCATGTTCCAGGTGGGCTCAGCATAATCGGCGCCCAGATACTCCAAGAATGAAGCGAACCCTTCGTTCAGCCACAGATCATTCCACCATTTCACTGTCACAAGGTTTCCAAACCACTGGAAGACATAAATCGCATGGCAAACTGTGCGAAGCAAAAAGTACTCTGAGTCCTCTTGACTGGGCCTAGACACACCATGTGAGCCAACTCGTGAGAAACCACAGTCACAATCATCTGCTTGTTGCCATTGGCAGATGTCCGTGGATCTTATAGAAGAGCGGTCTCTCTGTAAGCAACAAGACCCCAGTTTTTTTTATTTGGCTCCTGAATTGAAGAAAGCGGATAGCTATTGTTAATATTTCTCAGAGAACTCCAGTTTTGGCTGGGTGATGTTGAGTGCATATAGTCGCCTTGCCCGTCTTCAATGGCTTTTTTTCTTGCCCATATTCTTACCTTTGACAAGCCAAACAAACAAGTTTTGAAATAACTTCATGTCTATGAAATATTTCTCTTCCTTAAGTTAAGATTTATAAATGGGTGTGGAGGTGCTACCAAAACTACCTTCTTGTCTTTAGCATTGATGTACGTAAAATCACTGACAACAAACGTGATGAGATACGTTGACATCCTCTTTGTTGGTCCAAATATCATGTCATGGCCGTTCCATCAATGATGACATTTTCTGTTAAAAAACAGAAAAGCTAAAAAAAAAAAAATATATATATATATAATTAGAACTATTTGTTTATGAAATGTAGGCTAGCTGCCAAGTAATTATATGATTTTGAGTAGAATTATTTACATTTACATTTATGAATTTAGCATTTACATTAAAATTCAACATTAGCATCATAGCAATACATTTCATTTTAAAATAATTTTAATTTACATTTTCGAATTAATTCAAAGCAACTTATATTGCATTTAAAGGGATGTCATTATTTACTCACCCTCACGTCGTTCCAAACATGACTTTTTGTTTTGTGGAACACAAAAGAAGATATTTCGAAGAATGTTGGTAAACAATTAGTTTTGATACTCATTAACATTCATTATATGGACATATATATAATGGCACTCAAAGGGAATAAAACCTGTTTGGGTACCAAAAATTCTTTAAAAAAAAATGTTATGTGTTCTGCAGAAAAAAATAAGAAATGCATAGAGAATGCGTGCAACAACATGAGGTTGAGTAAATAATGACAGGATTTTCGATCTATTTTGTCAGTTTGTGAATTGAACCCATTGGTGTTGCTTTACTGTTTGAGCTACAAAAATGTTTACTAGTTAATAATTTAAATTGTGGCTATTTAACAAAACTGAGTCCCTAAATTAAGATAATAAAATACATTATTACATGTATTGTGGCATGACAAATCATAGAATAGATAGTCATTAAAACTGTTTAGAAGTCAATATATTGACTAAATCAATATGTCGTTAAACTCATGTCTATCACTGGCCTCCAGTCCACAGCATTCCATTCTGCAATTGAAAAGCATGTTTAAGAGGCATATCTTATAACATCTTGACAGGGTTTGAGTTATGGGTTACAGAAATGCTGTTTTGACTTGAAATTGGCCCTGCAGGCTACAACATGACTTGAGTTTGTCAAAAGTTTGTTCATGTTTAGGTTTGAAGATGATGACAGTTGAGGGAATAATTGCACAGAAAACAAACTCAGCTGAAGTAAATGCCAACATCAGGAGGACAGATGCTGCAGAGTGATGCATAACCCGCAGACACAAAAACCACACAAGACATGGGAATGAATATGCAAACTTTGCACTTTAAGGGAATAATCCATTAGTCATCACCGTCATGTTGTGGTAGCTTTCTTTCTTCCATGGTTTACTGATTGAGAAATTTCTGCTTTTTTTGTAATTGAAATTAAAGTCCTTATTCACTGAAAAATGTCCACTCTGCAGTAGCTTTCAGATCAAATGTGGTGTCTTTGCACCGTTTTTGTGACACAAAGCTAATGTGTGGCTTTAGACGGCTATGCATACGGAGTCATACGGATGTTAGATTTTTGATCTTTACAGATCCAGTCCCCAATAACTTTCATGATATATAAAAGAAAACTGAAATTCTAGATGAATTTCTAGATATACATGGAATAAGCAGACTCTTTTCATTTTTTAATATACTAAAAACTGGCTCAGGAAGTAGTTACAGCTCAGTTGGACAGTTATGGGGCCCTCTTGTGGTCTGAGAAGGAGTATAAATTATTTTTTTTATTTTTTTTATTGAACATTTAATGTTTATACAATGATTGTAAGTGAATATATATATATAAACTAAACTATAAACTATAAACTTCTAAACTATAAATTGATTTCAACAAATGTCAAATTTGTCATATAATTTATAGTGATATATTTTGTTCTCATCACTATATTGAAATACTTTTTGTTTGTCAGTGAGATGTCATATTTCTACATTTAAATGATCTACAGTTTTTTCTAAGACTGAAAGGAACATCAAAGAATTATTTTTTGTTTATTTGCATTACACATTAAAATATCCAACCAAGTGGCATTTGTTTTTAAAGAAATATAGCACACGTACACTTTTAAGGCAAAACATTTTAGAAAAACATTTTTGTTAGATTTTTATACACTATTTGTAAGTTTGGGGTTGAGTTAAAACAGTAATATTGTGAAAATATTATTATAACTTAAAATTTTTTAAATTAAAATTTTATGAAAACTTTGAATTTTCAGTGTTACGTGATCTTTCAAAAATATTTTTTTGTTGAAAAAAATTTGGAAACCTTTTAGCTATTTGATGAATAGAAAGATTATTACTTTTTACCATTACTTTTGTAACATTATGATTGTCTTTACAGTAGGGCCGGGACTTTAACGCGTTAATTGAGATTAATTAATTACACAAAAAATAACGCGTTAACTAAGATTAATTAATTACAGAAAAAAAATTCCCGCATTTTTAATAACTCATTTTTGCACCGCGGAACGTTTCTCACTGAATGAGTTTCGGCGGACCGATTATACTGAAGCACCAACTAGCGTTCGCACCTATGGTTCGCACATCACCGCAGCACATCTACGAGCCTCAATTATCACCTCAACGCAAAACATATAGCAGCTAGCGTGGACTTTACACTTTATGTTGAACTATGTATTATTTTGTTGGTGCAACAGTTTATGTTGAACTCTTTATTGTTTTGGCCAAGGTTATTGAGAGTTGAACTTAGTATGTTATGGCCTCTGAAGCAACAGAGAGATGTTTTCTAATAGTCAGTGTTTCCAATGTTTTATATAGCATATTTATTGTTTCTAAATATGCTATTGCTACACTTCATGGCAAAAATTGCACTGGTCTGCTAGACTTGGTTGAACAAAGATAAACAATATTTTGTTGCTTAAGCTTATGTATTCAGTCATTATTCAATGGTATACTATAAATCCATGTGAAAAAAAAAAATTACTTGTCACTGTCCTCAGATCAAATATTTATATGCGATTAATTTCGATTAATTAATTACAAAGCCTCTAATTAATTAGATTATTTTTTTTAATCGAGTCCCGGCCCTACTTTACAGTCAACTTTGGTCGATGTAATGCATCCTTGCGAGAATTAATAATAAAACAAAAAACAAAAATGGCACTGATCCCAAACTTGACATTTTGAATGGCATTTCTGTTTGCTGAAAAAGAAGGGAAGTGCACCTGTGGTTTGTCTGCAATAGAACTGTTTGAGAAAATGACTTCCACACATCCACCCAAACATCCTCAAAAGCAGTTGCTTAAAAGTAATTGCAGAAATGACTCAGAAAAAGCGAAGTTAGTTCTGAGAAATCTATAGCAGAATCCACTTGGTTTGTTGCTGTGAGTCGAATAGAATGAAAATCTGACAGTTGTCTGACAGTTGATCTACTTTTTGAAGAAACTACTGCTTCCGCAAACAACTTCTCACTTTTTCCACCATTTTCCATGTATTCGAACTCTGTGTAGAGCCAGTAGTGCTTCCCAGGGTTCAGTTTTCCCTCTAGTTGAATCACCAGATCTGCGTTTCTGTGAGTTTAGCATGGTGCCCCTTAATATAATTAAACTATTTATAATTATAAACAATTGTGGCCATTAAATGCATTGAATTCATAACGATAAGGAACAAAAGATCAAATTAAAAGACTGGTGACCAGTTGTTACGATGGGTTTTTGTACTTATCGAGGAGACTTTTTTCCTTGTATTGGATTCAACAGAATGGTTGTGAGTCATTACTGTTGATTGTATAGTTACTGGAATAGGACAACATAAATATGTGCCAATTGTCTTCTTGATTATAGTAAATGTATCTACTGCTTAAATGCATAAAAGGGGGTAGGCGTCAATAAGCTTGAGCTTCTGCCTTCTCCTTTTGAGCATCTTAATCAAGGTTTTTTTTTTTTTTTTTTTTACATTTACTTACTTATTCATTTGCGCATGTATCCTTCTTTACTGTTGCCTACTGTGCTGAACCTTGATATTATGTAGAACTTTGTGGAACACAGGTGCTCAAATGAATAAAGAAAGAAAAAGAAAGATAGTGTAATAATGGTCACCAAGGCAATTGCGGCCAGTAGCATGTCTGCAGTGGCCAGGAGTCTGCTGATGTAATATCCTCTCTCCATTGTTCACTGCGGTTTGAGTTGTGAAAACGCTTGTCTCCTTTATGTGCGTGTTACTTTTTCGCTGTGTTGTTGAGGTGATGGTAGCATGACATTGCCTTTAACGAAAACAAATAGAAGGTTTCCATCTTCGTAGAAAGATCTACCTAGAAAAGGCATTCAAGTAAGATGATTATTAGTAAAGGAATAGCTCTTCCGAACATGAAAAGGTCAGTATTTGTGTATAGTTTATAATACACCTTCCAGCTATAAAACCACTTTGCTTCAACACGTGTCTTACATCTGTCTGACAACTTTAAGCCTTTTGTTCTACTGCATATCTTCACCTGAAAGTTATTTGAGGTAAACAAATATGCATACACAAATTCAATGCTACCCTCTTAAATATGAAACGCCCAAACCAATATCATCCATTGACCACTTGCTAAATCATTCGGTCTGGAAAGCCATGCATGCAGCAGCGCAGGAGCACAGAGATCTTGCAACAGTTCTCTATCTTTTGTAAAAAGACTTCTCAGTTCATGTGTGAGATAAATGTCAAATGGTAAAACACACAAACACACACATGCCTGACTGACAAACAGAAGAGAGTAAAAGTGGACAATACCATGTGTCCATATAGGGAAAGTCACAGAAGTATAAGAGTTGGTGTAGACTTATTTGGCATTAAAAGAAACTACTGCATACGGCAGGTCATGTCTCTAACAAATTCCTTTATTTAGCACATATCAAAACTAGAGCTGGATTCGTGGACGATGGCATTGACGTAAAGTTCAAGGAACAACTGTGGCAGGGATATCAGACACAGCACACATGTCCCACTGAGCAGTGCTGTGTGGCCTACACAAGCCCACTGCTGCTTTCAAATCAAGTATTGCACCTCAATGCACTGATTGTGTGGATCTGATGCTTTTCGTGAGATCTGAGGAGCAACAGCAGGTTCACTTGACCTTCCGTGTGCTTAGATACATTACAGGGAGTGTTCAGGTATAAAGTGCTGTCAAATAGAGCCTCAGTCTCAGACGACACACCCATGGACTGCCCAAAGTCTGCTGACCCGCCGTCTGATCTATATTAAACTGACTGACTGTCTGCAATGCGATCTATGGGAACCACCATTAATATGTGTGTAAGGTACTGAGCTGTTAACACTTCTGACAAAGAAAGATTTGTGACATAACATTTATATATATATATATATATATATATATATATATATATATATACAGTACAGACAAAAAGTTTGGACACACCTTCTCATTCAAAGAGTTTTCTTTATTTTCATGACTATGAAAATTGTAGAGTCACACTGAAGGCATCAAGGGCTATTTGACCAAGAAGGAGAGTGATGGATCACAGTGACCGGACCTGAACTCAGTACAGATGGTTTAGGGGTGAGCTGGACCGCAGACAGAAGGCAAAAGGGCCAACAAGTGCTGAGCATCTCTCGGGGAACTCCTTCAAGACATTTCAGGTGACTACCTCTTGAAGCTCATCAAGAGAATGCCAAGAGTGTGCAAAGCAGTAATCAAAGCAAAAGGTGGCTACTTTGAAGAACCTACAATATGACATATTTTCAGTTGTTTCACACTTTTTTTGTTATGTATATAATTCCACATGTGTTAATTCATAGTTTTGATGCCTTGTGTGTGACTCTTTTTAGAGTCATGAAAATAAATAAACCTCTTTGAATGAGAAGGTGTGTCCAAACTTTTGGTCTGTACTGTATATATAAGTGTGTGTGTGTGTGTGTGTGAGAGAGAGAGAGAGAGAGAGAGACCCTGGACCTCATATATGGGGTATATTTGTAGCAATAGCCTAAAATACACATGGGTCAAAATTATCGATTTTTCTTTCATGGCAAAAAATCATTAGGATAGTAAGTTATTTATTCAGCTTTCAAATTTACACTTAAGACTGGTTTTGTGGTCCAGGGTCACATATAGATAGACAGACAGACAGACAGACAGACTGATTGATTTAAAGTCAGATGTCATCTCAAACTGACATCCTGTTGCATCATCAAGCAGTTGTTCTGATCCAGCGATGAACGCTGTACATTTGTTTTGTGACGCCCTCTGCTGCTCAGACTCACAAATTAACTTAGATTACAACTTGGCCAAGTCTCTACAAATAATTATGTGGGATAAATTGTAATTTATTACATTGGACTAATAACATCATATTAAATTAGTTCCAGAGCGATGTTTATAAAGCCTTTTTTAGGTTAGAAGGGACTTTCTATCTAGGGGTTGTCATCATGCCAGTGTTATGAATCACATCTTCTTGCAGAGTAAACTGCAATTAATGTAATGCAGTCTGAAGTGTAATACTATGCATCCCTACAACATAATAATTGTTGGCCCAGCGATTGTATTTGTGAGGGGAACAGTTGATTACAAGCCTTTGATATCCAGATGACCGATGACTTGCAAAATAACTAAAATAGCAATGTGTTGTTTAGCCAGCAGTCAGTCAGCCTGGTTATATACCTCAGATACGACAGGATCACCAATAGTTTGCCACAGTCTGAGTGCTCACTCGATTCCTGGAAACAAGAGAAAAAAAAAACATCCCTAGACTCATTTTCATGAAGATCCTTATTATGCATTTCATTATGTGGGTCAGCACAAAGGCCAAAGCTTTCCATTTATTTAGAATTGTGTATTTTTGTGTTTGATTCACTCTTAAAAATAAAGGTTCCAAAAAGGAGCTTTCGCGGCAGTGCCATATAAGAAGCATTTTAGGTCCCCCAAAGAACTTTTCTTAAAAAAAGACATATTTTCCTTAGGTCACATACTTTTGGGAGTGACAGCTGCTTTTAAATACTGGAGTGAGTCCTCTAAATTATTGTTTGGTATGTTTATGCACCACAACTCTCGAAATTGTAATGCTTTTGTAGCAAAATTCCCTAGCATTTGGCGTTGTCTCTTTTTTACCAAAATAATATTATAATGACCAAAGATTCATTAGATTCATTACCACTGATGTCAATAAACAGCATTTATTTTTAGGAGCGTGAGGAGGTATTTGGATTCAGGCACTTTTATAATTTTTCACTCCTTTTTCCCATCTCATCCTGAATTCCATTCCTCCTCAAAAACAAACAGTGGCTCATTAGCATGTGTGACCCGCTGGTGGTAAACACATTTATTTCCACTTGAGTGCAGGGAGAGAATGAAACCAACAAGAGGTGCTCGAGGTAGGTGGGCTGGATGCTGCCTTTATTGGGACAGTTTATGAGGATTTAACAAATGCAAGAAGACAGGCAAAACAGTGAGCGGGTGGAGAGGGGTGGGGGAGATCGGAAGGGCATGCTGGTACAGTTTGTACTCATTCAAGGCTGGATTTCTGTAGTTGTAGTCTTGGGTGGCCGTGGATGTACAGTCCATTATTTAATTTGTGTATTGTGTGCTCTAACCCTATCATTTTTGAAATGTGACAGGGGCTTAAATGTGTGTGCCAGGATCGAGTTATTTGTGCCAAATTAACACAGGTCTTTTGTGCTCTCCTTCTTTGGGCCAAAAGAGCTCTGTAATTATGGTGATGATCAAGACTGTCGCAGATTATACTTCGACAAAAACGCTTTTCTTGTTTCATTAGAGAAAGGACCACCAACATCCAAACAAACCCTGAGCTTGTTGTGCTTTGGCTCGCATGTTTGTTCAGCCACAGGGTTAAATGATGATCTTCAGCACTGGAAGGCATTGTACAGTTATTTATACATTATTATGTCTAAAAGAACTGGTTTTGGACGATCTCAAAAAGAATAATGCCCATTCCCCTGTCTCTTCCTAATAATACTCCAGAATTTATGACTTGTTTGAGATCATGGGTAATGAGGAGGTCTGAAAACAATCATGCACTTTTTTTATTGCTGTTATATTTTTTTTTTTTTTTTTTTTTTTTTATATATGTATTTTTACTCATGGCCACTATAATGTGGAGGGCTGAAAATATTAATGATTATACACTTTTTATATATTTAATTTTAGATGCATATGTAAATGATTACTGTTAGTATTGGTACTGTTAGTCATGGGCAGCATAATGTGGAAGGATGAAAATATTCATGGTCATGCACTTATTTATTTATTGGATGTGTTTTTTTTGTTTTTGTTTATTTATTAAGTTTTATATTTTTTTTAATATGTATATGTCAATGTTTTGTAAGTATAAATAATTATTTTATTTATTTTGTTTTACTTTAGACATAATTTGTACATAATTTATATTATTAATACTAGTCATATTTTATAAGTTTTCACTTTATAAGTGTAGATTTTAAAATTTTATTTATACTCTATGTGAATATGTATAAATATTTACTTGGAAGACCTTTAAATTTGTTGCTGCGTGGTTCACCTGCTCAAATATTGTTATGGTTAATGTTTTGTGTAGCTGTATTGCTCTGTGTGTCTTTTCACAGTTTGTATTCTTTGTTTTGTGTTTGGTGTTGTGAGAACCATTTTTTTTAATGTGTGTATATATTATTACAGATAAGATTTCACACTTTTCCTTAGGAGAGAATTAAAGGGTTATAGATTGTATTCACACCTTTTGTGAGATTGTAGAGTTTTATTTATGGTACAGAATCAGGGATAATTAGCCTACTCTGAACGTTGTATGTGAATGTGCAAGTGCTTCAGGTTTTCCTTGTTTTTTAATCTTCAACACATTTGCATGACATGATTTTCCTTGGCTGGATCTCATATTTGACAAAATTTGCATTAATCATCATATTGTAAGTAAATTTAATTTGTTTACCTTTTCAAAGCACAAAATTCGGATCATGCAAAATTTAGTGACTTTAATTATCTTGTCTAGAACCTGATTCATTTATTATTTAATATCAAAACATATTGTTTTATGAAAAGTAATAGCAGTTTCATTCAATGAGGTAATAAAGGCTTCTATACCAGGCCAAAAAACGAACAAAAAACTTTCCTAAAACTTTGTTCGCTCTTGTCTAGACATGTAGAGCATGAGCAGAGGATGTGTCATTCGTTTAAAGTCTCATATGTTGCCGTGTCTCAAAGAAAACAGCTTAATGGAACTATTCATTATGAAGTTTTAACTCAAGTGTTAAATGTATATCATTTCTCTAGTTGCCCAAAGCCTTTACTTTTGGTTTGGAGTTAATATTGCTTTCAGTAAGTAACCCACGCCGGCTGTTATTTGTGCAATGACTCAATGATGAGGAATGACATGAGCACATACAACCTCAACCAAAGCCAGAAAACCAAGAGCTCTTTAAAGGAGATAATGACCAATGTAACTTATAGTTTATTTAAATAAAGCAACATTTATCTGATGATTAAGAGAGAAACAATTGTATTATAGCATTTTTTATCTAACTTTTGTATATATATAGAATTTACATCATAATATTACTATTTTATATAATATATTTGGTCATGCAAAATCATGCTATATGAGTTTGCACTAATTCTGGATGAAACCAGTGATGTCATATTATGACATCATATTGCATGAGTGTTTCCCACCAGCAGAACAGTGTGTGCTTTGTGAGGCAAAATTACAGTGAGACTAAATTACAAGTGCTGCATCTGATTCCCAACAGAAGCCTGACAAAAAAAAAAAAAAAAAAAAAAAAAAAAAAATCTGTTTACTGTGTGTTTAAGACTATTGTAAAAATTGCAGGAAAAATACATGAAAATTTGATAAGCTATTCTGTGTGAATATTAAATAAATAAATATAAATATATATTTTTTAAATAGTTTGTTATCTTGTAGAAACATACATTATGATATTTTAATTATTATATGTGAATGCAGTTTAAATAAATTAATAATCAAACAAACAAATATATAATATTATAAATATATAGGCTACGAAAATGATATATTTTTACAATAAATATATATTTTTTCTTATGATAAGAATGCCATTTTTGTAAGAATGTAACCAAAGATTGTATGAAATTGTGATTGTAATTTTTATTTTATTTTATTTAATTGGTCGTATGCTTAAAAAATATTTTTCACAGTTGTAAATAAAACAATGATTATTAAATTACAAGATAATAGTTTTTGAAAATTGTCAAAATTCTTTATTTAATCCAATGTGATATCTGCCATTTCTTTGTAGGCTAATTATTTGTGAAATTTTAGCTAGAAACTTCTTAGTGAAAAAAAAATAAAAGTTTCGAAGCCGAATGTGACTATAATTGCAATAAATAATAAATAGCGTGAATAAATATTTCACTTGACAAGAGTGTCGCGCGCTGTTATGAAGCTCTACATGTCCTACTGAGACACAGCCAGCAGCACTCAAGTGTTTTCACCAGTCCTGGCAACCACCAAAATCAGATCCCAATCCCTATTTCCCCCCCGTGTGTGTGGAATCCAGTTCGGTTTTTCCCCTCATACCAACGTAACGTTAGACTACTATGTGTGTGAGCGAGATCGAGCCTTGTTTACAGCGTCAATTCAACGGAGAGAGACTACATGATCTGCTCCACATCCTTCACATCTCCTAAATTAACGCAGATCCGATCCTTCACACATCATCTGAGTCCACCATTGGCCGCGTCTCGAAGGGAAAAATCAAGGTCTCTGTAATCTCAGACTGAAGATGGTGGGAGGCAGAGAGAGACCATTTTAAAGCCTGGACGGAAATTATTTGGCATCTTTTTGAGATTCTCCATCGCTTTTTAGGCCTTTAAGGACGCTGGATGAGAAGTGCTAGGCTTCTTGCTGCTGATGGAGATCACGCACACATAGGCTCACTTGTCCAGATTGTTTTAGCCAGCAGATCTAAGCGGGTTTCAGCTAAAACCAGCCTGCGAGGAGCCCTACAACAACGTGTTTTTCAAGATTTCCCCACGACATGGAGCACGGAACTGCAGATTATTTAGCAGTTACGTGTTTTTCTGGGTTATTTTCACATATATCGACGAGGAAACCCTGCTAAAAATAATTTGAAACACGTTTAAGCAGCGCGAGGTTCAGTGCGTGTGAATCCGCCTCATGGTGAGGTCAGAGCGGGCTGGGGCTGCTGGAGAATCTCGCTGGGGTGTCTGGAGGGTCATTTATCCCAGCAAAAACACAATGAAGATGGACGGGATTGGCTTTGTTTGATTATTTCCTGCTGCTGTGTATCTATCTTTTGTTTTTTACCCCCTCCATAACCAACTTTGATGATATTTTTGAGCTGAGAAGACTTCAAGAGTCAAGCATCATCATCCATTTTTTTTGAAGGGTTGAGCTTTCTCCCCTGTTTTGTTACACTTTTAATTACTTTATTTTTGCCTGCCTTGTTTTTTTGTACAGGAATGAGGTCTAGCAGACAGAGGCGATATTGGACCTTGCTTTGTGGTCTGGTCCTGGTCCTCTCTACACTTTGTCATGGAGAAAGTAAGTTATTCTAATGATATGGATACTTTTGGATTATCAGAAGTGTTGCTGGTTTAAGAAACCTTCACTTTCATTTTTTCTTTCAGAGTAGTTTTAATCTTTCATTTGCGATCGTGTGGAAAGTAAACTGGCTCAATGTCCAGACCAACTGTTTTTACTTATCTTTTAATTGCACGCTTTTCATGCTTTCATTCCCTTTATAGATTTCTTAAAAGAAAGGAAACGACAACACACACACATTGTGTAACAGGAGTGTCTGTTGAGTGTTTAGGCTATGCAAAGCCAAAGAACACAACAAAGTCAAGTTTGGTCATGCAAACGCTGCCATTTCTAATAGTAATTTCATAGGTATTTTACCACTGTATCTTTTGAATAATACTACTTTTGGTATCTAGTCTGGTTGTACACAAGTGCCATATTATGTGCACCTGTAGGTACACATCTAGCAGATATATTGAATTTAATTTGAGTTCCCACCATATTAGCAGCATGGGGGATTTTGGTGACAGAATCTAGTTATTTTAAGTTACAAACCAATGGGATTTTTAAAAGGCTAGACTAGATATTTAAAACATTAGTGTTGTTTATCTCTTTTCAAACCTGTCTGCTGGTCCTTGAAACATTAATCATTATTAGTTCACACAAAGTGCTCACTGGACATGAGAGTTTAAAACTCAAGTGTATTTTTAGGTTCTGGTTTAGACTCATTCCTTGAGACCAGAGAATTAGTCTTCAGTAGCCTCACAGCTCTAATTTAAAGTAGAGTCCATCATAGATTTGTTAAATCTGTTTCACTTTGAAACTGAAGGCTGGAAAGGTTATTATTTGTTTTCTTTTGGTTAACTGACAGATCGTATTGATAAGTGTGATTACAGTAAGCGAGATGGCTATCAGGGGCGGGCCGGTCGCTGTTAGGTTAGTAGGATATGTTGGGACGCTGTGATGACAACACATGTTGGAATTTCACTGACATGCACGGTACGACGGGCCATGCTTGTTTACTTTACTTGTACTTGTTGTTGTGTCGCATGTTGTTGGTGCTGTGTTAGGTTTGCATGGATTCTTTGGAATATTAACCACGGCATGCAATGAGTTCTAATTAATATTAGTTCAGCCCACATGGGCAATGCAATTTGCCTTTTGTTTTTCTATGCAAAACTGCCCTGTGTTCTTTAACATTCCCAAAACTGGCCCATGCATATGTGAAAAAACATGTAAGATATTCAGTGTTTATTTTATTCTGCCTCTTTAAAATCAATAACCCGGTAAGTTCTCAAAAAGAGAAAAAAAAAGGCAATTTTTGCTTTCCTTCATGTTTGGCCACCACAAAATCTCCATGTTTCCAAGTAAACTGCAAATAAGACCCCCTGATTCATCAACAGAGAGAGGAAAAATGTGTGTTTTTAAAATAGAACATGTAAAAACACCCCCTCTAGCAAAACAGACTGGGTTCTGTTGATTGGAAGAGTGAGGAGTTTGTGAAGTCTGTGTAATTGGGTTTTACTGTTAACCCCAGCGGTTGCAGGGCAGCGAGGCCGAGGAGGCTCTCAATGGAAATCCTAAGTATAACCTATCTCTCTTAGCATAGGATGGTTAAAGATTCCCAGTGGGGTATAAATGTGACTCGGGTTAACTGGTTGACTTATCTTAAGATCACTGGCTTATTTGTTGATCTGCCTCTTTTGGTTGATTTAAAGCAGTTTGAGTGTTTGTGTGTATTATCATTATAGAGTGATTATTTTTGAGTGTTAGCTTACATTCTCTTGTCGGTTTAAAATTACATTTTAATAGAAATATGTAATTTTATCTAACAGCATGGAATGCTTTAGAGTTCCAATACATCACATAATTCATCAAATGAATCGTTAGTATTAATGTTTGTGATGTTATTTTGGTTCTAAAAATTGTCACTTTTTGGAAGATTATGCCAGAAAAAAACCTTTTTAGTCAAAGGGATTTTACAAAAGACCCAAAAGTGGTCCTTATGAAAATGTATTAGCCAAATTGTTTCCAAAGTAAAAAAATATTCATAAAATGCTTACGCTTTAGAAAGATAAATATGAAGAAACCCCAGTAATATTTTTTTATAAAGCCAAATTTGTAATTAATATTTTAAATTCACCTGATATTTTTTTAAAGTTTAATATTTGAATTTAAATAGTTTTTCAAGTGCGTTAAAACACATTTTTAACATAAGAATTTAAACAATAGAGATGTATTTTTATATTTTTTATGCATTCAAGATGCTTGCAAACATTTGATTTCAACATTGAAATGATGAGTTGAGGCAACCATCACAGTGAAATATGAGGTTGTCTTGTTTTGTGGTTCCGTTTTCATGAGAAAGCTTTCTGTTGCAATCTGTTTTTTTGTTTTGTTTTTTTTGTTTGGTAGAATCTGAAGTGTTAGGGTTGACTAGCTTGGTTTTTTTTTCTGCTTTATTTCTAAACAATGACATCAGTTATGACCTAATTTTGAAATACCTCCACTCTGCTACCTACGAGAGTTCGCAATGGCAGGCTGGAATTGGGTTATCAAATGTAAACATGAGATTTGGAGTGCCATCAAAGCAATAAAGATAGCAATGTTTACTCAGCAGTGTGAAAATGTTAAGAGTCCACAGACAGGCTCTGTGTTGTCTGTCTGCAGGGCGGTGAAAGATGCATGTTTTTGTCATTGTTTAATTCTATTCTACTCTAGCATAATGGATTTAACGCACCAATGCATATTTGTTAAAATCAGTTGCTTTAAAAGAAAAGATTACCATCAAGAGGAAGGAGCAAGGCTTTTCCCTCTGAGAGTGTTTTCTAAGATTAAAAGGGTTATAAACTTTTAAATAATGCTATCTTTTAAAGTTTCATTTAGGATCTATAATTCAAGAGCTTTGTAATTATCCGGGATTCATTTTTCAGATCGGCCTAAATGTTTAAGGATCTTTCTTTGTGATTAGCTTGTGGGCAAATCGCGCTGTGAGAAATAAACAACCTAATGGGTGGGAAGTGAAAGCAGAGATGGCCGTCTCAGGATACCTGTCATAAAAATACAATAATCTGCCTTATAAAAGATTTCGTGGCACTGTGTCACTGGCAGAAAAAAAAACTGCGGCTGGTTGAGACTTTTTATGTGTCTGCTTGGGTTGACAGTCAGTAAATGGTCAACGTGTTCATTTTATTCGTCTAAATAATTGGATTTGTGTTTTGTTTTAGTATACTTGTCAAGTTGTTCAAACCCACATTCATGTTTTTCCTAAATAATTTTGAAGAATGTAGGGGTCCAAACCACATTGAAACCCATTGCATTTTGTTATATGGTCCAAAAATGTTATGCACGAGACACTGAAAATATCGTCTTTTGAACACAAACAACATTGGACCCCACTGAATTTCATTGTATGACACACTGAGACATTCAAAATATCTTCTAATGTGTTCCACTGTGGAATGAAAGCCATACAGCATACAGGTTTGGAAAGACACATAGATGAGTAAAAAGACACAAGTACAACTAATTTGATGCATATATGAGGGAAACTTGTACAGTCTGACATGAAATTAAACTGAAATTAAATATTAAATACTAAGATTCATAACAGAAAAGAGTCACCTACAGTTTATTTTTATCTCAAGATTGTTACGTTTCCATGAATCAAAACTATTCATTCAAATTTTCAAGGTCAATCTTTTTTGCTGCCTGTGACTGTCGAATATTACAATCTGCGTTTGATTATCATCTGGTGATTTCTCTTTTCTTCCTTCCAGTCTGTGGTCCAGGCATTGACATTGGCAATGACATCAGTAATTTCAAGCGGCTGGAGAACTGTACAGTGGTTGAGGGATACCTGCAGATCCTTCTCATTGGAAGCAAAAACAATAATAACCAGGAGGTCTTCCGCACCCTCAGTTTCCCCAAACTGACCATGATTACGGATTACCTTCTCCTCTTCCGTGTATCTGGGCTGGACAGCCTCAGCACCCTCTTTCCAAATCTCGCCGTGATCCGGGGCCGTAACTTGTTCTACAACTACGCCCTGGTTATATTTGAGTTAACCAGCCTAAAGGACATCGGCCTTTACAACCTGCGGAACATCACGCGGGGTGCGATACGAATCGAGAAGAATCCTGAGCTCTGCTACCTGGATTCTGTGGACTGGTCTCTCATTATGCATGCTGAATTTAACAATTTCATTGCTGGAAATAAGCAGTCCAAGGAGTGTGGAGATGTTTGCCCGGGAATCATGGAGGACAACCCTCTGTGCATCAAGACAAACTTCAACGACAACGACAACTACAGATGCTGGACCTCCAACCATTGCCAGAAAGGTGAGTTATTGGGTGTCTTTTAGTGTTTGCTTGGTTTGTTTGCCAGGTTTTGGAGTTGTTGAGATCACTTTTTCAGACAGTGTTGTCAAAATCTGATGCGTTAATGTTGGATGCTGTAGTGAGGACATCAAGAGTAGGTTGGTTTGCGAGGAAAAAGTGGGTGAATTTTGGACCTTTCAGGTCTCAACTGCAATTTGGACCTGGTTTTCCAAACATCTGATCTTGTTTGTGTGTGTGTGTGTGTGTGTTTGCTATTTAGACTATTAAAACGATTTGAGATGATTTGTGGATCTTTTCAAAGTGTTGTCTGAGGTGCGTTTCCCATACAACTACATAACTCACCGATTAATTACCATAGTTGGATGCATTTATGGAGAGCTAGCTAGTTTCCCAAAACTGTAATAACTTCTATCGTTCAAGCCACATTGTTTCAATGATTTCGAACTGTCATTAATGAACTTACCAGGTGGTGGATACTTTGCTATTTTTGCTATCCAATATTTACATCCATGTTGTAAAGACAAGAAAATATGCTTCTTACCATAGGTTGAGACTATAGTTCCAACCTTAAAGCTATGCGATGCTGTTTGCCCAAGTTTCGTGAAGCATTGAATCATTGAGTTTTGTTGTAAAAACAACTAGGGGTGCTCCGATCACGATCGGCCGATCGTTATGCACATCTCGTAAGTAAAGCCGGTTCTCTAGTCAGCGGTAAATTCCATCAGGTGCGTGATTCACATCGAGCCGCTGTTACTACACAGAGCCGTTGTTAACTGAGAAGATGTGCAAATCCACGTTCGTTTTCAGCATTTATTTGCGCATCTTCTCAGTTAACAATGGCTCTGTGTAGTAACAGCTTCTCTATGTGAAATCACTAATGGTCTCTATGGCACCTCTTGTGGTAATCCTGAGAATGCAACTTATGTTAAAGGGGGGTGAAATGCTCGTTTTCACTCAATATCCTGTTAATCTTGAGTACCTATAGAGTAGTACTGCATCCTTCATAACTCCAAGAAGTCTTTATTTTTATTATATTTATGAGAGAAAGATAGTCTGTACCGATTTTTCCCGGAAAAACACGAACGCCTAGAGGAGTGACGTGTGGGCGGAGCTAAAGAATCACGAGCGCCAGTAGGCTTTTGCGTTGAGAGCGTTTGGAAGCTGTGACACAGGTCCAGAGGCTGAAATTTAACAAGAGCAGCATCAGCAAAGGCGTCTCTATGTGGTATGTATTGAAACTGTATATATTTGCTTAGCGGTTTTGGAAAATGACTAAGTTCCACTTTATGTCGTCCTTTTTTTTTTTTTTTTTTTTTTTAAGCTGTACATGTGGTAAGTGCAGTTTGATGACAACATCGCATGTTGTTTACTTGATGTGCTTACGTGCCGATAGCTAAGTTAACAACACAGAGATATTTGAAGTAGTTTTACTCACCGCATGCGGTTCCAACACACGATCGTGACCCTTTTTCGTTGGGACTGCATTATCCTTAAGAAATAAACTATGTGCAAATCCGGCGTCAAACTGGGCCTTGTTTGTAAAACAAGCATCTTCGAAATGCAGGGAACAAACAAAAACACTTGCACAACTCCGTTGATGCTCTGTAAAAATAAACTCCATCCACTGGTCCCTTAATGCTGTTTCTCTTTTGGTAATCTGTGCAGGGTTGTCTTGCCCTGGCAACCAAAAACACACTTCTTTTGTGACTTTTCGCGACGCTCTCGCTCTGATCAGTGAGTCTGTGCTCAGCCTCTCAGTGCTCTGCTATACAGGAGCGCGTCCTCTTCCGGCAGAAGTGCCTGAGGACCCATATAAGGAAATTCCGCTCCATTTAACGTCACACAGAGCCATACTCGGAAAAAAAACTTTCCGAAACTTGTGACAAACCGGAAGAGGTTTTTTGGAATAAAAATACTCCTTCAAACGTACAACTTAATTTTTGAAACTTTGTCCATGTTTAGCATGGGAATCCAACTCTTTAACAGTGTAAAAAACTCAGTATGCATGAAATAGCATTTCACCCCCCCTTTAAGTTCTGAATTTCTGCATTTCTCAATACCTCAATACCTGTTTTTATGTAGAATATGTTTTGTGCACAAATCAAATAGTGCATATCTTCACCAGTTTCTTTTGAATTGCATATTTGTCTGTCTGTCAGTGATATCCTTAAATCCAGGCATCTGTCATCACAAATCTTTTCTCTAGTTGTTGTCGGTTAAGTAGAGCAGGGTCATCCAGCATTCATTCTCTGTCTGTAGGCTTCATATCTTGGCATATCATGCATTACAGTAAAGAAGAAAAAGCAAGTTTGCTGTAGGGCGTGTTTGTGTATGTTTGGTTTTTCCTTTGCCTCAAGTTCACAATGAAAAATGGAGTCTGGTCGTTGCAGGGGGATTGCGCTAGACTTTGAAGATAATGGCCTCGTCTACAGGAAAGTTTATGTCCGGATGTGTTGAAATGTTGAGATCCTGTCAACAATAGTGAACCGGATAAAAAAAACAAAAACAAACAAGTAATTTTGTTAAAGAGATGTAAAATTTTTCACCAAGATGAGTAAAACGAGGTAAATAAATGATCCCGAAAGCTTGTATGAATGTGAAATACGTGCAGAACGTGTGTATTGAGAGGTCTAGTTGTGGTCTTCCACTATTGTGGTCTTTTTGGACAGAAGGATGCTGCAGTGGCAGACAAAGCGCCTCTCTCTAAAGGGAAAATACTTTAGCAGTTCCTCCCTCTTTCCATATAATTACCTTGTTTTCCTTCAACACAGATGTTTCTTCAAGGGCTGGTAGTGGTTTCCAGTCAGTCTGCCTTGCCTTTTTTCTTCTCAGCTCTTTAATTACCCAGTCAGGACTTGTTGTTCACCAGCCTTGTACTTTGCATTTCAGCTACATTTAGAGTAGATAGAGCTTACTGCAAATGTCTGCACACAGGAAAGAGCCCACATCAGATAGACTACTTAAGAGTTCAGTTGAGTTGTTGAGTATGTAGCAGATCTGGTAATTCATAAATGGTTGCTGCACGATTATTCAAATGCGATTGTCTGCGCATTTTGTTAGTAAAGCAGGTTCTCTAATGAGCAGTAAATTCCGGCTTAATATTTACAGGTACTAGTAGGGCTGCACGATATTGGAAAAAAATGGCATTGCGATATTTTATTTTTCTGCTATATATATTGCGATATGAAATCTAATCTAATTTTTTCTTACAAACAAAAATTGGGTGAGCACACTTAAATTTCATTTTAAATGATTTAAACATCGACACCATCGTGTCAATTGATTAATATTTCCTGAAAATTCTGCTTTGCATTACAGGTATCATTTAAAAAAATATATATATTAAAATAGGAAAAAGCTAGGGCTGGGTGATGAACTGATATAATTTTCCTCTATAAAACTATAGAGAGTTAGATAAATGTTCGATACAATGTTTATGTACCAAAAGCACAAAACAGCGCTACTCATTTGAGCTGTGCCACACGGACCATTTGTCCACAATTTTTACTAAATGTATTTAGACTACTGTTTTTCATACAAATACCTACAAACCATATAGCTATAATATATTCAGGTTCATCATCAGAATATATATAAAACTCAAACAGTCACAATTATTACATTTCACCATATAAAAAGTATTCTATATAATTGGTTCAGAAAAGATTCAATTGGCTGACTTTGTGAATTGTTTACTGTGATTGATTATCAAAATAAATTGTAGTCTGTTTCCTACAAAATTGGCTTCAGAAAACTTGGTCACAGTCTTGAGAGTTTCCTTTTGTTTTCCACAAAAAAGGTAAGTTTTACAGCTTTTGAATGGCATGAAGGTGAATACATAATGATTGAATAGACTTTAAAAGGTACTCATCAGGAAGAGATCCGGGAAAAGATGTCAATGCAAAGCTCTTCACAAACATGTGATTACTTAGCAGGAACCAGCTAAACCAAACATGACCTTTTCTATACCTTGTTAGCTACAGTTTGATCATATCACTGACCTCAATGCTGTAAATGTCACACGTATTGGATATTTATCGCAGTAACAGATGCGTCAGTGATGATGCGTTTTGATTAGGTGTTTGCTTTTGCAGTGCAAAATTAGCTGGATCAGATAAAAGACATCAAAAATAAAGCATATCTAAATAATCCTTAAGTTTTGGATCTCTACCTGCTGTATGTTGTAAGTGCATTTACAAGCTAAGAGGGTTGTAAAGCTGGTTTGATTGTTTTACAGGTTAAAAGTTAGATACGATCGTATGAACCATTTGTGGAAAAAATGTCCAGACCAGAATGGCAGCTCTGGAATGTGTCTTTTGTGTCCTTTTGAAGTTGCAAATAAGGTCTGGTTTGCCATGTTGTGCTTTGGGACAGTGGTAGAATTAAATTTGGACGTCTGCTGCAGGATTTGATGAAGTAGAGAGATTTTGGAGTGGTCTTTCACAGGTGACAGGTGAATGCTTTCTTTCATCTCTCTGCTGACCACCATTGGGTGGAGACCAAGCGAAAATGTCACTGAAATGTCAAGCGCTTTAACCAAATAGATTACAATGTCTTATGACTCAGGTTTGGAGATTTCTTCCTTGCTCTGAATACCACAAGGCATTAGGCAGTTTTTAATTTGGTGCGTTATTGGTTTTCCCTTTTTTCTTTATCATGCAAACGTTAAGTCAAAAAGTCTGCGCTAATAGCATCCAAGCCATAAAGTGCTGGTTTGCATATTAAATTGTGATATGTTTTCTCCTATATCTTTAAAATAAAATAACAAATTCTGCAGAACTCACTGTCACAATGCTAAGTTGGGGTGATAGGTAGTTGTTATGCAGATGCTAAGGTCTTCTGAGAGGTTTAAAATGAAGTGGGTAAAGTTTTGCACCAGTGTCATTATTTTTTTTATTAAAACTGTTGAATATATAGAACTGTAGAGTTTCAAGTTATTGTTCAGTAGAAATCTAAGGAATTATTTGCTGTAAAAAAATTTATCTGTTAAGATAAATATATATTGAAAATGTAAAACTTTGTGTGTGTGTGTGTATATATATATATTATATTAGGGGTGTAACGGTTCACAAAATTCACGGTTCTGTTCGATACGATTCACTGGTGTCACGGTTCGGTTCGGTACGGTTCGGTACGTTTTAGATACAGCAAAAAGAAAAAATTGGCGGATAAATTTCCTTGATTTTTTAAAAATGTTTTAATTATTAAAACTAACAAAGTATTTTTTTTTTTAATTTTTACATTGAACTCATGGAGCTATTCTTTACCCATCTTCTATGGTGTTTTCTTAGCAGCATACTGTATGAAACAAAAACAGCTCCTTATAAAAAAAAAATGAAAATGTTATATTGTTGTAGTAGTTATGAACAAATACAAAGAAGTAACTTTTTATATGGAACTCTATAACTCTTTATATTGAGTGTGTTTTTACTCAATTGGTTCTCTATAGGGCTTATGTTTTTTGGAACAAAGCAGGAATTACGGTCTGGCTGAAATGGGCTCGTGAAGGAATATTGTAACGGGGCTCAATTACGCATCTTCTTAAAACCTGCGTTTTCCACTACAGAGTAAGGCGCTCACTTACTCAGGACGTGCTGAAGGCTCGTTGCAAAATGGCTAAAGGGTCTTTCACACAGGATGCGGTATGCGCTGCGCTGGACCCTGGGCTCAGCGTTGCCCTTCAGATACAAAGCGATTTGCGCTGCACTATGCCAAGAGCAAAGTAGGTGGAGTTTTCAAAACTGCCCGTGCATACGTTCTATTTATAACAGTTCTTCCATCTAATAACGTGCAGGCCTGTTAATTGTATCGTACTGCTCAGGAAATTCCGACACAGTACAGTTCTAGTCCATTTTGATTTCCGTGTTTGTTTGGATGCCCCGATCGATTGGTAAAGTGCACCCATACACCAGACCTGTTGGTTATTGGAGGATCTTCTATTTCTGGTCTGTTAAACGCATTGGCCATTTTGCAACGAGCCTTCAGCGCGTACTGAGTGAGCGAGCGCCTGACTGAGTAGCCTAACATAAACATATATAAGTTGGTGTTTTTTTTTTCTTCTTCGGGGGTGTCAGGGGCGTTGCCTGTTACGTCGTTTGGGTTATTGGGGTACCTTGATGAATGAATATCATTATATTTCACAATTTTTTATTTATTTTCCAAATATAATTAATTAGTCCAACGGACCGTTCGGTACATAAAGCGTACCGCGTACCGTACCGAAAGCCTCGTACCGAACGGTTCAATACGAATACGCGTATCGTTACACCCCTAATATAAATATATATATACACGCACACATATGAAATAAAAAATTGTGATTAAAATCTAAATCGCAAAATTGATCAAAGAAATCGAAGATTTTTTTTTTAATTGCACAGCCCTAATTACTCTCTCTCTCTCTCTCTCTCTCTCTCTCTCTCTCTCTCTATATATATATATATATATATATATATATATATATATATATATATATATATATATATATATATATACATATATATATATATATATATATATATATATATATATATATAGAGAGAGAGAGAGAGAGAGCGAGAGAAAGAGAAATCATGTAAAAAAAATAAGTTTAAGTTTTTTTTGGAACCAATAGATTTGTATAAATCTCTGACACTATAAGTAGCACTAAAAGTGACTCTTGCCCTTAGCAAACACTACATAAAAAACTAACATGTTTAGCAGTGCTTTCTGACAAATGGCCAGTGTAAAGAACCTAAGGCATACAAGTTTGTTTTGATTTAAAATGTAGACATTTAACTACTACCAATCTGGCTGATTAAGTTAGGTGCGCAGTCTGTGTTATCTAGCCGAAGAGCGAGCTGCGGTGCCCCGCAGGAAGAAAAGCACTCATCACTTAATGAGCTGCCTCTGAGTGATCTCATCCGCCCCACTCCACGGCCAGAAACATTCAGGCCCCGACAAATGCTTGGAGGACTCTCTCAAAACGGCCGGCCTGAGAGTGGGGGCCTCGTTTGAATTAACGTCCATTTATCTGCCCATATGTAAAGGCTGGGTTTCTGCCTGGCCAGGCAGCACAATAGTGTGACTTCCTCTTTGTGTTCTTCCTCTCCCACATACTTCATTAACCTCGGCGGACAGTATAACTCTTTCACCGGAGTATTGTGTCTCCGCCAGAGCGGCTCAATGCTGGAGTCACAGTCAAAGACACAGTCTGCCTTTGACAGTATCGTGTTGAATGTCTTCCCGTTATCAAGGTCACGTTTGTTAAACTTTGTGTGATGATAACAGTTTGTTTTAGATTTGAATAGCCTTAAGTTGGATGACTGTTGAGTTCTGTAGAATCGCTGCATGATAGTGTCCAGCTGACTGTTAATCGTTTGACAAATAAATGTATTTTAGATAAATATTTCAACTTTTTTTAATGCATTTATGTATTTATATATTTATGAACATTATAAAATCAATACATTTAGATCTAGAAAATTTATACAAATAAAAAAATACCCCCAGATCATATCAATTCTCATCACAAATCTCAAAGCTACATTAAATTCAAAAGAAATATGCAGCATCTTGTCTGAGAAATAAGGACACCTTTTCATTTATAATTTGTCTTCTCATAAATCTCATTTTGTAAAACAATAAATTGTTAGAAAATTGTATTGTGTAATCTGTATCGTGAATTTTACCGCATCTTCAGTTTAGTGAATCATTACATACATCTATAATAGGGCTGCATGATATTGGGAAAAAATGACATTGCGATATTTTATTTTTCTGCGATATATATTGCGATATGAAATCTAATCTAATTTTTTCTTAAAAACAAAAATGGGGTGAGCACACTTACATTCTCATTTTAAATGATTTAAACATCGACACCATCGTATCAACTGATTAATATGCGCGTGCTCGCTCTCTCTCTCTCTCTCTCTCTCTCTCTCTCTCTCTCTCGCGCTCGCGCTCTCTCGCGCTCTCGGTCTGTCTCGTGCGCGCTCTCTCTCGTGCGCGCGCTCTCTCGGTCTCTCGCGTGCTCTCGGTCTCTCTCGTGCGCGCGCTCTCTCGCTCTCTCTCGCGGCCTCGGTCTCTCTCGTGCACGCGCTCTCTCTCTCTCTCTCTCGTGCTCTCCGTGAATCACATTCGTCAAGGGCCGGGGAGCAGCTGGCCCGTACAGTTAATGAATAACGGATCAACTACGACAGCATACATCGCACATCCTGCGGTGTGACTATCGTGGATTCGTACATCGAGATATCGATGCTTAAACGACACATCGTGCAGCCCTAATCTATAATGCTGTTTTTTTGCTGATCATGCTGATTTCTCCACAGTAACGTTCAGCCAATGTCTTTTTTTATTCAGGCTAGTTCAATTCATTTTGAGAGTTTAAAATTGGGTTCTTACCTTTTATAATATACCAATAACTTTACAAGTGGTTAAATAAGTGATAAATGAAGTTCGTCATAAACAGCATTTCTGCAAGCTGAGGTAGATACTGATATAGCGAGAACACACAGTGTCATTCACACATATACAAAACGGCGTCATGCACACATTACACTAAAACAATGCAATAAAAATTAACAACATAAAACCTTAATTTACATATCCGTATTCGATCAAAAATTGTCATAAAAGCTGTGCTGTCACACAGAGAGGCCTACACATGAGGCATGGTATGTACAATCTTATATTGAGTCCTTTTCGTGATTTAAGTGCACACTTCATGTAGGCCAACTCTCTTAATCGGATTCTTGCAGTGTCAGCTCAGGCATGCCAATTGGCGAAACATCCGTTATCGGACTGTGTGTGTGTGGCTTTGAAGGAGCGAATGGGAAGAGAGTAATCTGTCCCTTTAAGTGGCATATAATTAGGCAGGAATTCCAGCTGGCTTTAGTCACCACTGTATAAAGAGGATAAAGGGGAAAACCATAGCTCTCAGCCGTTGCAGGGACCACTGGCTCACTCAATCAATCAGCAAGAATGTGTGTGAAAATCAAGGGGGCAGGGGTGTGTTTTCTGTGGTGATAGCTGGGGGTGCTTTGTGAGGGCAGTCTGGTGGTGTGTGATTTTGGCTTGGCTTGTTTAACCAGTAAGATTCTAGGATTTTGCCCAAACACGTTAGGAATGAACTAACCTTTGGGCATAGACAATAGCTTCAGGGAAGACTTATCTTTCCTTTTGTTTGTCGCATGCCTTTTGTTTAGGATAGTGGCTGCTAGTGCTTAATAAAAGCCTATTGCACAATTTTTGTGCTTTTAAAATGCTTTTAAACACAGCATTTTTGCCAAAATATAGTGGAATTGCAAGATAAATAGAATATTCATCATAAAAAAAAAAACCTAAAACAAATAAAGGGACGGAGCCATTTCTAAAGACTAGAATTTTATAGATGCTTGGAAGTGAACTTTTCTTTTTACTACAGCATAATTGGGTGGATCAGATTAGTACATCCTCTCCACCACATGAACAAGTGCAGGAAGAGGAGCAAACAGAGATCATTTGCATCCGTCTGTTTGTTCCTCTTGTGCGACTGAAGCATATGAAGGGGAGATGAGGCCTTGCGTGGAGAGAGTTTCCTGCAGATTTACAGGGGAGCAGTGATTCATCCCACACACTCAGTGTCTCATTCATAGAAACACTAGCGTGATGCTTCTTCCTGTTTCATACGCTGGCTGGGTTGTAGATTACCCACAGTCAGAGTGTGATTCCAGCACCAGTTAAATTGCCTTAAAAGCTGCTGCTTTAATAGATGAATCCTCCTTTCTTTGGGTGATTTCAGATGGAATTATGTTGCCACGGTTGATGAGGCATGTCAAAATATTTGTGTTCTGTTATTTTGTGCTTATTCTTGTCTGTAAGGTGTTCATCTTTTGTGGGTCTTGACGCTGATATGTTTGGCGTCTTGGAGCAGACAGTTAGATTCAATTCAGGGCCTCATTCCGCTTGTCAGCGCTGTCCCTAATGGCCACAGGTAGCTGGGAGCGCCCTGTCGAGCTGTCTTCCTGTCTGTCTCTTCTGGAACACCCAGCCGTACTTGTCCGTAAGCTATAACGAATGATTAACAGCTTGTCACTCATTAAAGGTCGCCGGATATTTCTGTGCTGTAATTGTATGTAAGCCGCTAAAAGAAACCAACTCTGAATCTGAATAACTTGTTTTTGACCGTCTCTAATGGAGATTCATTAGACCATGTTTAAATAAAGCAATAATGATTGTACAAACAGTGACTTTTACCACAGTTTTTTTGTTTTTGTTTTTTAGGTATACCACATTTTATTAAAGGACGGCTGCAGCAGCAGCAGTAGGATAGAACTCCTCTAAGTTCCATTATTGATCCTTTTAATCATTTTAGGGTGAAATATTGGGGAAAAACACATTAAAACATTGTTTTAAAAAATTGAATAACCAGTCATGCTACATGGATTTAAGTCTCACAAGGCTTGAGTACAACATAATGAAGTAACAATTTGTGGTCAATGTAGTCAGAGATTAGAAATGAGTGGCTACGTTTACATGCACATTTTTGGTTCAGTCGGACTGAATTAATTACGATTGATTAATCTTATTGTAGTGTTTACATGAATGCTAAATAAAGTTATCCGGTTGATGTGCGCGTTTAAAAGTCACAAGCTTCAAATCGGAATAGATTTTAGTTATAAAAGATCTTAGATATTTTAAAGTCATGACTCATATTTATGTTGAGGTGAAGCTAGTTCTAGAACATTACACATCATGTTTTGTAGCTGAAAACCTTTAACAATGCGTGCAAACAAACAAAAGTACAGATTAAAAAACAGAAAAAATAAATAAAAAAAGTGAACAAACGTGCTCTGATGGCACAGACGTTGTCAGGACTTTTACAAATAACGGTGTGCTAAGCGATTAAGTTTTGTGAAGCGCTTCGTGTTTTCGTTTCACTACTGAATGGGATCCTCATCTGGTGGAATACATGGCTCCAGCAAGAACTGTTCCCACTTGTCTCAGCTGGACTCTCTGTAATCATTGCTGAAGAACTGTCTCAGCCTTTTCCGATGAGTGGGCATTGCATCCTCTTCATCGCTGGAGGCAGCGGCTGCATCCGCACCAACTCGCATCAAGGAAAATGTTCTGATAATCAAAATTCAAAAAATATTTTTTTTCTTACTTCTCTCATGTTTTCATCGAGAAACCTGAGATCTTTGGGCCGAGGGTCTAGGGCAGACGTGAGAAGAAGAGTTTTCACTGCATTCTCCAAGTTAACGGTGTTTATTCGTTGCTTGAGAGATGCCGCAACAATGTTCTTGAATTCGGTCACTTTCTGTGATTCTCCACGGCATATTTGAAGTACTGTAGAAGACCGCAGTTCTTAGGGGCCGTTCACATATTGCGTCTTTTGCTCGCTTAAGTTTGTTATTTCCAATGTAGTTACGCGGTATGCACGCTCATAATGGAAGCGACGCGGTCAAGCCAAGATGAAGGAACAGCTGATCATGGATGGATTGCCATTTTGAAATAAATTTACTGAAAGTGATTTTTTTGTGCTGCAAATCCATTTATCCTTTGCTGAACTTTTTTTTTTTGCGAAATTCGAATATCATTTTTATTTTTCCAATAATTAGAGCAGAACGAATATTCGAATGTTCGACTATCTGTGCACACCCCTAGATTAAACCGCGCCAAAACGGCATTTATTGTTTGAATACTGCAATACAATGGACATAAATTGAAACCTGAGACTTTGTTTCATATTAAAAGTACCAAAGCACAATGCTTATTGCAATTTATTGGATGGGAAGTGCCCTTCAATGTTCCGTCCATTTACTGAAATCAGAGTTGACTAATCGATTCTTGGGATTTAAGAATCGATATTCCATAAAAAAGAGAATCGGTTAATATCAAGATATCAATATTTTTTACCCAGCCCTAGTTTGTATGCACTCGTGCTCACAGCCGCATGTAGATCGCCGATCAGGGCCGATCATGCAAAAAATCGGCCGATACCGATACCTGGCCGATCGATCGGTGCATCTGGCATTCATGCTGTTTTTATTTTTTAATCACTAGCAAACCTTCCAATAAGGAGTCATTTGTTTGCTAATTCGGTTACATTGGTTTTGCTATATGTTTTTGATTCACTAAAGAACCAACTCCTGTGTCCTTTGTTTGGGATTTTGACTATGCCAGTTGAATTTATTTATTTTCATAATGAATCTTCTCATAAGGAGTCATTTGGGGAATCAGACACTGGTCATGCTGATTTTTTTTTTTTTTGGTTAGCTGAAAAATAACCGTTTCATTGTATTTCTGTTTTTCCATGTTGTTTTCTCCTCATCGTTTTTGAAATCCCATTTGTGAGTGATAGCAATATGATAATCATAACATATTCTTCCACCAAGCAATATCGATTTTTAACATAAACTTGTGCTCTTGTAGATTTGGGGCATTAATAAAGCATTCACTTGTAAATCTGCTATCAAATGTAGCTCATCCAGTCAGATTTTACAGTTGGAATTATCAGTTTTATATGCAAATTTCATTTCTGTTTCTTTAATCGCTTCCATCTTCCATTACGGTTTTCTTACAGCTTTCCCAAGTCTCTGTTATGCATAGGAAGCACAACCTGGCAATTAAGGCATTATGTAATTAAGAAACTGACTTGGGAAGTAGGTGAGAGGGTGGAGGAGCTGCTCCCTGCCAGGTAAATGGCCTAATGTCTGAGTCGAGATATTCCCCACATCAAAGCAAGTAATCATGACGCTAAGACGGATATCTGAGCAGATATGGCTGCTGTCTTGCTCCAATAATGTCAGAGATTAAAAGAGGATAAGTATGAAGTGTTTCACGGTTTCATCATCAGATAATGTGGACTTAGTACGGGTTATATATAGCTGAGTAGAGCACACGATGTACCTTAACACTTATTAAAGACTGTTCCATATGAAACGAACTAGCAAGGGCAAATAGCACAGCTTACATAGGGACACCAAATGCTAATTATTCATTGAGTATTGGTTTTAAGATTTAAATTATATATATATATATATTTTTTTTACTTCTTGTTGATTTTCTCCTTGTATTTTTTTAGTGCCTACTAGGGATGCGGTGACTATTGATTTCACAATTTTAAATGATTCTTGTTTTGATGAACGAGTATTGATTTTTAAAGTGCCCCATTACGCGACTTCACATATGTCCTTTCATGCAGTGTGTAATGTAGCTGTGTGTGAATGTAAACCATCTGCAAAGTTGTAAAGTCGAAAGTGCATGATAAATAAAGTTATTGTCTCCCAAAAGAAAGAATCCACTCTAAACAGCCTAAACGAGTTAGCAATAATTCAAATACAACTTGTCATGGGGTAATACGTTTGCATATTGCCCGCCTATGTTCTACATTGGCCGGCAGCAAAAAACTTGACCTGCCCTTGACACTGTAGCTTGTTTATGTGGTTAACATCATGTCGAGAAGACGCCGTGTCCTGTGCTGTGAAAGTACATTTGTTTTCACTTCAGATCAGGCTGCAAAGAATCAGAGGTTAAAATATATATATTTTTTTTTGTGTGTTGACGCTGATACAAATTTATCATCAAAATGAAATTAATTAAAACTACCAATTTAATCAATCTTTTAAAATATTCTAAAATGACAGCAAATATAATAATAAGTGGTTGACGATACAATTTTTTTTTTGACAGCCGATGCCGTTATCTAGAAAATTAATATTAAATATTAATATTTAAGAATTTTTTTATAATTTGTCAATGGATTTAAAAATAAATGTGTAAAATAAATACTTTAGATAACAAAGTATTTTTCATAAATAAATATTTAATAAATATAATTAAAAAGGAAGTAAACACTTTAACCAACAGTGCACTCAATATTCTGGTAAGTTTGTTTGCATTGGGAATCATATTTTTCAAATAAAGCAAGGGTAACACTCATTTTACATGTAAAACACAGAGAAAATGACATGAATATGACAGTGGGCAAAAGCTTATCGGCTGATGCCGATATTTGAAAAATGCTAAATACCACACATCCTCTATCAGTACCTGAAGATGTGGAAGAACTCCTTTTTTCACCTGTGGAGGTAAGCAGCACCCTCGCTGACCCCTCACTCAGTATTGTTGTCTATCCAGATCATGAGTGTGTTTACTGAGTGTGTCTTTGTTTAATAGCTCAGCACCTCTCCGCTCACTCGACTGAGTTGTGGACACAGTTGATGGAAAGTTACCGAGTTCACTGTTGCGTGCTAGTCTCTCTTTCATCTCTACAACCGGTTTGAAACTCTAGTCTCTTAACCTTGTGCCCTCAGGGCATCAATTAAACCAATGAAGACAAGAAGGGACTTTTTATGCCCCTGTTGAAGTCAGCATGAAAACAGCATTGACCCCTATTTACATTAAACAAAGTCCACTTCCGTCTAGCTCCATATCTGAAATGACTTTCCTTTTAACCTTTTAGGTCGAAGTCATCTATATGCCATGGTTGGCTGATGGTTGTGATATTTTACAGGGAGATAGAAAAAAAATTCCCATTGAGATAAAAATAAAAATTATTTATTTTTTGGGAATTTCAAAATGGCTTTTTTTTTATTAAGCTTATTTTAAGTAAAACAAATACATAGTGAGTTGAGTTTTTTTTTTTTTCTTCTCAGTTTTATTTTCCAAATATTTTTTTCCCCAAACCACTAAAAGAACTGTTAATGTAACCATTAAAGGAAAAAGTTTGCTCCAAAATTCATTTTCTTTCAGTAGATTAATTTATATTTATATTTATTGTAATAAAAATAATCGTTAGAGTTGTCGACTAATCGAAAAAATAATCGTTAGATTAGTCAACAGAAAAAATAATTGTTAGTTGCAGCTCTAGTCGTGTTGAACAAACACAGGCCACGTGCAGCTGTAGCTGAATATATACGGCCCAGATGATGCTCTGTGTGCTCTCTTCCTCTAACTTCTTCCTCTGCAGCTCTCACAGCTGCTTCTGAGCAGGTGCTAAAGTTCCCAGACTGTTCTCTGGCATGGAAGAAATCCTGGTCGCTCTGACGTGGCTAGATATCACAGAGGCTCGGCATAACAGCGTGTACTGCATGCAGCAATAAATCACGACTTATGTGCTATTGTTTTTGCTCTCCATTGTTTTCACCTTGTGGGAGTCTAGATTTGTGTTTGCATTTACATTTGTTCATTGACCACCGCAACCAAGGTCTGATTATTCATGTCTGGCCGAACAATTCAATGCTTGTTTTTTATTGCTTCGCATCTGATGTTCTTTCATAGACATTTGAGATGGCAACTAGGTGTTTGTATTAGATAGTTAGTGAATATTCAGAGAGGGAATGTGAAATGGGGTACATTTTCACCTTTCCTTAAACTTAAATATCACTCAAGTTCACCCAAAATCATATGATTTTTCTCATAAGCCGCGTTTCCACCGAAATGACCCAGAACAATTGTACCAGAAACCTTTTTTTCGCAGGAACTTTTTCCCCCAAGACCTGTTGCATTCTATATTTCCACTGCGGTCTAAAGTACCATACAGATTAGGCAAATTGTCTAATAGTCTGTACAAAGTGCAAATTTCTGACTTGCATCCTCGGTAGTTCGGACTTTGTGAGTTCGACGGGACGACGTAAGTCTGCAAACAGCAGCGTACTTGATAATGGCATTCAGCTCGCCTCGGCTACTGTGATTTTCCTCACTGTATTTTTACAATAAATTTAAAATTGATACCAGACACCACTGCCTCCTTTTATTTTCATTTAACATATTAATAGATTAATTGAATAAAGACCAAAGATTAGTTGTAGTATTCATTTAGTATTAAAGTATTAATATACTGTAGTAATATTTGTATTCTGTAGTTTGTTGTTGCTATAAAAAAAGCCCTAAGCCATCAATAGCCTTGACTTAAAACGCATTATAGAAAAACATTGAGGTAATAATGATTGGTTAATAACACTGTTAAAATAAATAATGTTGGCTAATACAAAATAAACAATTTATGTACATAAAATGTTATTACAAATGCTGGCAAAGGGAGCCAAAGGCCTGGTAATTGCTGCTGTTACACTTATAGGACAATCAAATCCTTGTTTAGGCTGTTGGCCAAACATTTAATGCAAATAAACTTAACTTAATCTTTTATTTCACTCAATCATTTTTGGCAACCTTTTTTTTTTTTTTTATAGATGACACCGCCTCTATAATTTCTTCAACAAACAACATGTGGACATCACAACCCAAATAAACCATGGTTTTATTATAGTACATCTACTTAATTTTATTTTGCATGAATGCTTGAGACTATAAAATAAATTAGAGTCATCATAAAGGTAAATGTAGAGAGCTACAATTATAGTTTGAGAATAATACAATCAAGCACTGTTTAACAGTGAAATTTTGATGTGAGAGGACAACAGTTGGATTTACTTTTTCATTGGAGGAAGCATTATTGTGGTTTATGGACTGGTATTTTGGATAGAATCAACGGTTTAAAGTTAAAATGCCTTAATGATGGATTTGTTTCTTACAAACAAGCAGATTTTCACTTCACAACATAATGATTGATGGTTTGGATTGCTTGTGGATTATTGTGATGTTTTTATCAGCTATTTGGTCTCTCATTCTGACGGCACCCATTCACTGCAGATACTCTGGTGAGCAAGTGATGCAATGCTCTCCAAATCTGTTCTGATTAAGAAATAAACCCATCTATTTCTTGTATGGCCGGAGGGTGAGAAAGTTTTGAGTAGTTTTTCGTTTTTTAAAGAACTATTCCTTTAGGTCTACATAAAATAAAATAAAAAATGACCCTATTTGTTGCCTTTGCTTATCTTGTTGCATTGATTTAATGAAAATGTAATTACTTAATCTATCTCTAAACTGACTTTCATTTCTGTAGACATTGCTAAACCTTTTATTTTCTAGCCCGTTGCCTTTTATCTTGTTAAATATCCTGTTGCTTTGGAAAAACATCACATTATGTAAAGTGAATGTTTGCGAACATATTTCATGTTAAAATGTCTTAAGTGGTAGGTTGAAAGTGTAAAGGAGTAAATCTGTATGCGTGGAGCTGGAAGTCCCCTCTTTCAGATGGTGAGGAGGTGGTACGTGGGACGGCATGGTTAGCACTCGGCCGTTGAGTGACGAAACCGAGCACAATGTTTTACTGGACTGCTCGATGCAAGAGTAAACAAACTCGGGGGATTTAGTGGGGGCCGTAGTGCTGTGCCCACACCAGACAGATGACCGGTGAAACTCACTCATAGATGACCTCTTCCAGTAAACACATTTGAGTTTGCAGCTGTGGCTGGAAAAAAAAAAAGTTATTGAGAATTACAAACATTACAGAGATGGATTGGAGGACGGTTCATCTTGTTGCTGTTGTGAATTTTACTTGGATGGAAATGGAAAATTGAGCTATTAAGGATGAAGCACAAGGGAAAGAGTATAAACCCTGTGCTGCCCTAGAGCTGATGCTGCTCCGTTTTGTAAACACGTTCTTGGGAATGGTCAGAGATTCTAGTGTGGTATCAGTGGGTTTTTAGTACATCCAAGTAAATTCCCTGAGACTTTCAATTACACATCAGGCTTCTGAGTGTATTGCTTTGTTTTGTATATCTCTGTTTAAAAGATCACTTCATAGGAGCTGGTTTAAATGCACAGTATATAAAACATCTACTTTTGTTCAGATGCCCAAACTGAGAAAAAAGATGTTCTGTATGGCCAGAAAGTAAGATGAAATTCTCATTCTTGAATCTGAATTTTAATGTGAATTAGGGTAGCAAACAGGATGCAAAATTGCAATTTAAATCCAAGGAATTAAAAAGAAGTAGCAAAACAAAATAATATAATATATCTAACTAGAAAAACTAAATGTGGCCCTGGACCACAAAACCAGTCTTAAGTTAAAATTTGTGGAAATTGAGAATAAAACGTCACCTAGAAGTTGAATAAATGAGCTTTTCATTGATGTATGGTTCGTTAGGACAGGACAAAATTTGGCTGAGAAGATGCAGCTATTTGAAAACCTGAAATTAGTGGATGCAAAAAAAGTTTTGATATATTTACGGTAGGAAATGTACAAAATATCTTCATGGAACATTAAGTTACTGATTGAGTTACTGATTGTATTACAAGGTAGTTTCAGAATGAAAAAAAAAAAAATGAACATCCATGTACGCAATCTTGTAAGTAGTAACCTCTTTTGGTTTTGGATCCAGTTTCTTTTATGAATAATATTGCTGTATGTCATATCTAATCATTTGACCTTCAGCCCAAATTCTCAGTAAACTACATTTGTAGAGTATTTCATTTGTGTTATGATAGTACAAGAGGCTCCTAGCGCAGTGTTCCCCACTGGGACCTCATTTGAGGAATTCCTGGAATTGACTTGTGTTTGTGTAACCGGATCCATCAGCTGAGTGACAGATGATGGTCTTTATTCACTGAACTCATGTTATATGTCCTTAAATAAAGAACCGCTTGACAGAATCTTGTAGGAGTTACTCATATTCTGGCACAGTTTTAACATGTAAGAGTTTGTACTTGATGCCCTTGAAGAAGCTATATGAGTCTTATATTATAATCCCAGAAACCCATTGTGTGCCTCATGTTTTCCGACAGCGGATGCTATAAGTCCCACAGAAAGCACCTGTCCACTGTACCCTGCTCCGGGCTGCTTTCCCATGAGAATAATGCCTATTAAAAAATAGCATGTTGTCTGTTTTTAGCACCTCATATTTCTTCCCTGCAGCCATCTTGCACATTCTTTGGTTTTGCTACTTAAAAACGAACAGAATGTACTCTTGGCTGTGTGTCATTTACAGTACGTTTGTTTCAGTACATTGCAATGTGCCTTCCTCTCCTTCTGAAGGTAGTAAAGATGAATCCTTCTCGCTTCCTATCCTGTGCTGATAGTTTCTTCCTGTTCTCCTCCTGGATAAAACCTTGCATAGCACTTTAAGTTGGATTTATAGCTCTTGCCCATTCTGTAATTACCATCATGAAGCTCTCATGCTCTTTATTAAAACCCCTGTCTGAGGCTCGGGATGCCTCAGGGAAACACTTAGATTTAAGTGAAGATCCCTTTGAAGTATTTCAGGAGAACAGGGTTTATTTTCTGCTTTCTACTTACACCTGTGACTTACTGCCATCATCTGGGTTTGTACTGGTTGTCCTCAGGTTTTGATAGGTGTGTTTCAAGGTGTGTGTGTGTGTGTGTCTATATATATATATATATTTTTTTTTTATGGCTCTTGCTGATTTCTAGAGTGCAGGGATGTCCGTTACTGATAAAATATACAGTTTAATGATATGAAAATAAAACACATTTTACATGTAGACTTGTTTAATATTTTTAAATACTGGTTTGTGTTAAAAATATTTTTTTGTATTTATCTTAATTTGCTTTATAATGCAAAATATATTGATGTGTATAACAGCATCATATTGGTTATTGACTGATGCCTGTAATTTATTTTTATGTATTTTTTTAATTATTTTCTTTATTTAATTTAATTGGAATTAATTTAATTGTAAAATAATGCCAATATTCAGCATCCAAACAATCCTTAGATATTAAAGTAATATAGGTTTAGAAAAAAGCCATTTTAAATAAATGAAAAATAAACAAACAAATAAATAAAACATTCTCAACAGCTCAGCTGCTCTGATATCTAGACTTCAGGGAAGCCTGTTGCTGAAATCGTGTTGATACAAATATTTCAACATAATGGTGTGAAAATAAAATTTAAAATTGCATTATTCAGTTTAATGAAGACTTATTTACTATTTTTAATATTGAGTTTTAGTAATTGTATTATTTTTGTAGGTATGCACAAATAAATATCAGCACTGTATTGGTTACTGGCTGATTAGTTAACTTTATTCATTCATTCATTCATTCATTCATTCATTCACTTACTTTTATTAATATATAATTTTTATTTTTTATTTTATTTTAATTTAATTATTTTTGTTGGAAAATAATGCCAGCATTCAGCATCTGAGAAATCCTTTTAATGTGATTGTAAGCACTTTTTTCTAATTTAAAAGAATTTTTGTCCATATTTGATATCGTAGATAATTTTTTCATGCCTAATAATTCACTTTATTATTTTAGTTTTCCTGTATTTTAATTATTTTTTTCGAGTAGTGTAGGTTGCTAAAATCATCCATTTATCACTTATTAGCCAGAAAAAAAATGCATACAGATTAAAAACATTATATGCAAAAATAATATGTAAACTAAATCTTTTTGTGTGCAATGGATTTATAAATAATAGCTTCCGAAGTGAACTCTCATCAAGTTCCAGATGGAAGTGTCTTTTTTTTTGGATTTGGTGAGGAAACAAAACAAAAGTTTTTGCAGTTTAACAGTTTAAAGTTTGTTTCTTTTATAGTTGAAGAAGTGAAAGGCATGAATGGCGACCAGGACAGACGTGTGTCTCTCCAGTGTGTCTCGACATGGCCTTTTTGTCCTCATAAAGATCTCAAAATCACATTCCTAACACATTACGGCCCTCCTCTCCCCTCCCAGTTCTGTTGGATGCTCCTAACACAGGCTTGTCTTTTACTGGGACGTCTCCTGTGTCCGCTCACTGGCCTCATACAGGTATGAGCTGTTTGTAGTCGCCCTGAGGAATTTGCTAGGAGTGTGTAGTCTTGGGTTTGCCAGAGAGTGGGTGGAGGGTAGAGGTTATTTGGGTGCTTTGCCGTCTCCTTCCATTCCTCTACCCAGAAGCCCCTCACCTTGCTGCTGTGGCCTAGTTTCTCAGCACACAGGCCGAGCTGTGCGGCATCAGCATGGATTTCCCACAAAGACCCTGGAACTCCACTCGTTTTCCGGTCTTTTGAAAAAGCTTTTTGTGTTGGTCCTGTTCTGCCGGCCTTCTCGGTAGCCTCGCCTCACCATCAAATCTCACACACACACACATACACACACACACACACACACACACACATACAAGTGTTATGTGGCCTCATGTCTGTGCCCCCTCACCATAATTAGCAGCTAAAATATTTATACTGCTGCATGAAAGCGCCCATGTGTGTGAATTTGTGAGTCTGTGCTCTGTACACATAGCGAAACTCTCATAACTCCTCAGGCATGCTCAAACACAACCGAAAGTCATGGGAAGTTTGTGGAAGCTTTAGTTAAAAGCGTCATCTTAAACGTGCAGGGTCAACAGGAAGGATGACCCGCTGGTGTGCAATGCATACGGTTCCCTTGGCTTTTCTTCATATTAGTACTAGTAGCGTAAGGAATAGGCCTATGACATGAAAATTGCAAATCAGTTTTTAATGTGTTGTCCATTATTGTCCAGCTATAACAAGTTTATGAGTGTCTCGGAGTTCCTGGTTAATTACATTAATTGTATAATTCCTTGGTAGTATTACAAATTTCCTTCTAAAAGAAAACAAAACATTTGATAAAAAATAATAATAATAGAAAAATTATATATATGTGTGTGTGTGTGTGTATTAGAAGTGTTATATTTACATTAAATACATAATAAAGAAATGTGTAAAAAAATATATAAAATATGAAACTGCATGAGAATGCATGTTTGAAATTATTTAGCCTATTTTTTATTAAATGTTATAGTATTTTTATGTGAATATTATATTTTAAAAAATGTATGTATATATTTAAATTATTACATTGTAATATTTTTTTGCACATTTTTTTTTTGATAACGTGTATTTGTAAAATCATCAATTTAGATTATTTGTTTTTTTGATCTCGAGCAAAGACATCCTATAAACTCACATTAAAGATTTAGGTATGTTCTACTTTGAGACAATATTTCAAAATATGTGCATTTATTATATTAGGTTTCTGATTTTAAATGTATACTTAAATATTGTATTGAATTAAAAAAATTGAAAATGTATATGATCATAAATTTATGAAAGAAATTAATTACATATATTAAAATAGTATTCTTTATTTTTATTAGTATTGTAATATATATATATATATATATATATATATATATATATATATATATATATATATATATATATATATATATATATATATATTTGCCTAAAATGAGAAAGTATGAATATACATATTCAATAATTACTAGAGTTGTTCCGATTCCGATACTAGTATCGGAAATATCTCCGATACCACAACAAATTCTGGCATCGGCGAGTACATGAACCCATATACCGATCCGATACCATTTTCTTAAAAAAGACCTAGTTATGACCGCAAGCTTTGCCTAACCGCTGCACGGTTCTTCTTCGCTGCTCAAAATGCATTGAAAACACAGGAAGTTGTGCTGTGTTGCCACAAGCAACCCCTGTTTAGAGCAGCGAAGAAGAAATGAAAACGCGTTAGCAGCCCTGATCTATATATGACTGAACATTCTAAACTGCCAAAAGACAGTGAAGCCGCTTCTATATTATAGATCAGTGGTTAGCAGTATGTCTCTGTAGTACCGGTAGTTACAGACTCTCGAGTATATTCAGTACCGGCAACTGCGTTCAGTCGCTTCCGTGTAAGTCAAAACGCAGGGCTCCAGACAGTAGCCGAATATATACTAGTGTCTGTGAATATTAAACTGCAAAATACTATTTAAATATTACTCCCGCAAAATCTACATCTCTGTGGGTGACTGGCACAGATGCGCGAGAGCTCGCTGTTTTGTAGTCTCTGCTGTGTGTCATGAGGACACGAACGCATAAACCGTCACTTCATGAGAATTTACCGTTTCATTTGAGAATACTGTCATATCATAAACACAGACACTCAAAGATCTTCATGGCAGCCCATTAAAATAAATGTTTGGTTTACATGAGTAAATTGACAATATATAAAGCTACTGTTGTAGCCTACAGTAATAATAATACATCTCTATAATAATAATAATTATGCCTAGATGGTTGCTTGTTTTTTACTTGTTTTTTAATTGTTAGAGATTATCTGATTAATAGATCTTTTTTTATATTCCTAGACTTATTTGTTGCAGTTTTTTTATACAGTTATATTGTAAAACTTAAATACCTTTTTTAGTTTGCGGTGTTAGATTTTTGGCTGCATTTGAAGTTCTTTTTTGCATAAGAAAATAAATAATACTGTCAAATTCATGTTAGATAATAAAAATACTGTAATAAATACAGTAGTTCACCATGTATTTGTTCATGTTTTATTGAGGGATCTGTCTGAAGCACACCATAAAAAAATTCTAGCAATTTACACAGGGCTAGTAGTATATACAGCTGTATATACAGATATACACCCAGGTATCGGATCAGTACTCGGTATCGGCCGATACCCTGAGCCCAGGTATCGGAATCGGTATCGGGAAGAGAAAAAGGGTATCGGAACATCTCTAATAATTACACATTTAAATTCAAAATTATTTTCTTTTTATTTATTTATTTTACCCAAGAAACCACCCTAAACAGCCTAGCAACCACTCATAACACTTTATCGTCATCATAGCAACACCCTAGAAACCACCCCATAGTGGCGCAGAAATTGCATGATTCATGTGTCTTCTGTCGTAGTTGCATAATTTTCTTTCTTCGATCTGAAAAGGCTTTCTGGTTTTCGTATCCCACTGGCACATCTGTTTCCTGTAGGCCTTGTAAAATGTGGAGCTGATTTGGTACCATTTTACAGGTTTTGTCCTTCCTGAAATGAGAGGTGTAACATAAGGCCCATGCTGTTATCAAAGCATCATTGTTGAATAAGATGGAGAGGCCTTGAAAAGATTTTTAAAGGGATATGAGATTTAGGCATTCTAGGGTTTTATAATGCCGTATTCCCAGAAAAGAACATCCCCTAAACGACTGCGGGATCATTCTGTGTTTGCTCCCCCCTCCGCTCTGTCCATATATTTGACTTCAGCAACTGTAGCGTAACAGCCATTTTATGAATGAAAAGGGGGTCAGACGTGGAGTTCCAGCTTGTCACTGCAGTCGGAGTCAAAACTGATTGCCAGTCAGTAATGCTTTGCCTTAATTTCTCCAGCAAATTTATCTATGAATATCTGGAGTTCCTGTTTAATAATAACTGTATAATTCCCAGCTAATATTGCATGTTATGGAATGATGGAAAAAAAAGTATATACGGGAAAATAAGAACAAAATATATCTTTAATATATAAAATAAGATATGTAATAAATATATATATATATTACAGACACGCACATATATAGAAGAAGAAAAGGGGATCAAACGTAAAGTTACAGTCACTGCACGTGATTTCTCTTTATGGGGAGCAATCTTTTTTGTTGTTTTCTCTATGGCAGTTTTAGTCTGCGTTTAGCGTGTAGGTAATATCCACGTTCCTGTTCTTCAGCACAGTCGGTCTTTTGGGAGTTCATACCCTTTATCAAATCAAAATGCCATTTGAGGTTTTTTGAGAAATGTGTTTGTGTTATCCAGTGTGCTTTTCTTGCTCGTGGCATTATCAGGTTTTATTTTGAAACAGTGGAACTTGAGCTAATGCCAAGCTGAACAGAAATGTTTCCAATTTTGATCAATAAGGTTAAAAAAGGCCACAGAAGTCAATAGTCTGCTGTATTACAGACTGTGGCAATGACATGCAAACGAATAATGCAGTTTGTCAGATCTATGCTGCATGGGTTAGTGGATGTGGTTGAGTAGGGCTGGGCGATATATCTAACGATATGATCATGCGAACCTAGTCTGTAAATCTGGTTCAGGCTAAATCACCATCACCTGTTTTTAAATGGAGCAGTTTAATCAGTTTTAAATAAGTTTAAATATCAAGTTTTCAGTACATGAAAACTTTTTGGTTTTATTTTATACTACGGATATGGCGGTATCAAATTTTCATGTTGCAATAATTTGCCTATGCTTTTATCACGGTATGCGGAATTATCACGGTATTGAAATTTAGTTTAAAAAAGTGGAGTATAAAAGGTTTAGTAACTTTTTGTCTTTATTATCTTTTTAGCGTTATCTTTATTAACAAACCGCATATTTGAAGTCTAAACAAGTACATTCTCGCCTGTAGTGGATTTGGGCATCTGCCATGACACTCGCTGTGAGAAAAACTGCAACAGAGTGATAGAAATAGTGAAGCGGTTGGAGTTCTGTTATCACTAGAATATCACACTGCTGGAAAAGGCTCTCAGCCAATCAGATTTGATGACCAGAAAGAACTCTGTCTGTCTGTCTGTCTTGTGAAATGTTTTCTGCCTTTTAGCAAATGCATTCAGACAGTAAACTTCAAATGATCCTCAAAAGCCCCATGTTTGGTCATCAGTGTGGCATTTAGTGTAACAGGAAGTGCTCCGTCTGCTCACCCTGTTGCATCTGTCCCTGTGGTGACAGCATGTGCTTCAACTGTAGTTTGTGTCGTGGATACCACGTCAGTGTGTCCCACTGCTCCGATCTGTCCGCGTGCCAAAAATGAGAATATTAATGACAGCAACGGGTGGTGTTGCGTGTGTTTTTACAAACAGCTTTTGAGGGATGACGACATCCATTCCTAATGCTCACCCCGGTGATCCACTCCTCACTGAGTCATTCTGTGTGCAATAGGAAGATTTTCAGATGAGCCACAGGCTATTGAACAGAGCTCTAGCATTCCCAGATAGCTCAGAGACAAAAAAATTCCAGGATATTCATGATGAGAACATTAATAGCTTTATTAGTCAATAAAAGTTTTTAATTTTCCAGCTGTTGCTGCTCTACACTTGCTCTGCTATGGCTCTAATTGAGGCCAGATATCACTTTTTAAAGCTAACTGGATCTGATGTGCAAACCACGCGCATGTTGAGCATATGCATGTAGAAAAGGTAATAAATTAAATGTGCTTCAGTGTTATTTTATATTATATATTAGATTTTTGTGTGTGTGTGTGTGTGTGTGTGTATATATATATATATATATATATATATATATATATATATATATATATATATATATATATATATATATATATAATATAATATAATATAATATAATATAATATAATATAGTGTGTGTGTGCATATATTAGGGATGCACCGATACCACTTTTTTGGAGTACGAGTACTTGCATTTCAGTACTCACCGATACAGAGTACTTAATAAAAAAAACATGATTTCAATTTACAGGTAACAGCTTTAGTCATATAAATGTAACAAAAAAACAAGGGACTAGTTTGGAATTAAGAACATTTATTTAAAATGAAAAGCATGTTGTATGCAAAATATTACAGAATAAATAATTATAAAAAAAAAATTAAACGGTGACCGTGCAACTCAAGTATTTTTTTCAGTTTGTTGTAAACTCTGCTGCTTTGGACAACACAAGGGGCATTAATAAACATCTTTGCTATTTAGTGCACAATATTTGAATCAACTAACAACATCCACCAACATAGAACTGCGGCAGATAGTGCAACTGAGGTAGGTATTAACATAAAGTCTAAGACGACTCACTTAATGGAGCCTATTTAGAAAAAGTGAGTGGCAGGATTTTTTTTTAAGAAAAGTAGCTTTTCTGCAGTCTCAGCACTGTAGGATTCACTGAGGATTCATCAAACACAAAAATAAAACACAATAGCCATTTCCGAATTTGTCTGTTGTTGTGGACTTTCTCCGGCACCGTGCCGGATTTCCGGCGTGCAGCGTTTACAAAAAAAAAAAATCTTGTTGATATCACTTTTGAGTCCATGCGTTCACCTACCAATGGTATGACATTAACTAACATTAGTAGTCAGTCAGAATGTTTTGCTTTTATTAACACGAGACGCACATAACAACTGCAGAGTCGCAGCCCTGATGAATGGAGGAACGCGACAAAAAGCTGTGAGCCGAAATGGTCAAATATATCCATCTAGCGCGTATTTACACAGGAGCTTTGTAAACAGTATGTATTTTAACGGTGTTGTTCAATAAAATCATGTAATTTCTTGGTTTTGATGTTTTATTTTAGCCAATTATTATTGCCTCATTGTTAGTTTATATATAAATAGTAATTTATATATACATTTTCTCTCGTCTTGCAAGAGTTTGCTGCAGCGTGGGTTGTGTTGGTTTAGAAGCGTGGGTAAACTCTTTGTACTCATTGTCATGTTGGGATTTTAGGTGCTTGATTAAATTACTTGTGTTAAATGCGCTACCTTTTGAGCCACCTCTGGACAATTCCGCTGAGCACAATTTGCAGTCCGCCTTTGTTTTGTCGTCTTCATTCACTTTGAAATAGTTTCACACGGCTGACATGTTGTCTCGCCTCGCCTTCTCCCCGCTCTGAGCTGCAGCCGGGGCGGGGCCTGGGGACGGGCACTCGGCGCCTTTGATTAACCCCTTACACGCCGCTCAAACATAGACATTTCTCAGACCGTGGTATCGGTCCCCGGTATCGGGGGACTTTTAACGAGTACGAGTACTTTAGAAAATGTGGTATCGAGGCCGATACCAGATACCGGTATCGGTATCGGTGCATCCCTAATATATATGTATGTATGTATGTATGTATGTATATGTAGTCCAATAACTGTTGTCATTCATAATTTTTTATTATTAATTTGTGTATACTTATTTGTTGCTTTTTTAGCATTTTTTAATTCTCCATAATAGCATGGATATTCGAAAATGGTTGAAAATGGCCTAATTATTAACATTAAAAATATATTTATATCATGGGCTGTTATTTTGTCTTGCACCTTGCATTTGTCAAATTTGTCTGGCTTAAAAAAGATAGCCGTGTTACAGTAAATGAAGAATCCGCTACGCTTGTCCTAAGCAATAGTTAATCATGGTTTTGACTATGGGCTTTGTTCATATTTGGAAGCTGAGGTCACTGAAGTATTGCACTGGCTGCTGGCCTTTAGTTTTTACTCAGTTTGATATCTTATCAGCTCACGCTCACATTACTGTGTCTATTCTGCCAATTCCCCTTGAGTGATAAAGATAGGGACTCGTGTGAAAGAGACTGATTCAGTCAGTGCCTGTTAGGCCTGCTTTATTATTTCTGCAGCAGTCGGCAATATAAAAAATGTAAAGGTTATTGCCTGCTTTTGGATAATGTATTATTTGAGCTGTAAAATTATCATAATATTTATCATTAGCAAAAATCTTTATTTGAGAAGCAGAATTGTCATTGTTTTAATGGTAATTTTTGTAGAATTTTAAAGTCAAAATATTATAGTTTTGTAAAAGCACATAAATTCCTCTGTTAAAACTGTTAAAAATTCAGTCATTTTTGAGGATTTAAAAGCAGAAATGGGAAGATTATCATTTTATAGCACTTACACTTATAAGAACTTTTATGTTAAGACTTTGCTATTATTTGATCTGTAAAATTGTCTTTATTATTTTTACTGTAATTTTTTAAGGATTTAAAAGCAGAAATGGCAAAATTATTATACAATAAAGTGTTTACATAAACATTTCTGTTAAATCCTTTGTGTTTAAGCTGTAAAATAGTTTTCTAGGCATTTTTGGAAAACTTAATGCAGAGATTTTTATTAAAAAAACATTTACATTAATCTGCAAAATGTGTAAAATTATTTAATTGTTCTTATAATCTTTTATAAGTATTGGGATGTTTTAGACGTTGCATCGTCAAGGCATTGAAATTTTTAATTAGTCAAGACTACACACAGTTATCTTGTTTTCTCCCATATTAAAATATTGCCACCAATATTTTTAAGTCTTACATCTTCTATTGAAACTACAATTAATGCAAATTAAACACTATAACCTGTTAACAACACTTTTTTCTTTAAAAAGAAAAGGGTGTCAAGTCAAAATGTTTTTTTGGAAATCAACAACTCAATTTGAACTAATCCTGGAATATTCCTTTAAGATTTGACCAAGACTTTTAGATTATTATTGACCAAGCTGACGTTTATGAGCTATGTTTTGTTGCAGGAGAGTTCAAAGTCTGTCGGAAACTGGGTCCATTGATATAATGCAGTGAGTAGAAAGTGTTGCACAGGTGAGTTCCCACAGTTATCAGAGATGTAGGTATCAAATACTAGAGGCTGGTGACCGTAATCTGGTTACTGTAGCTGAAATATAATAGAACACCTTAGATTTCTTCTGTTCTTTGTGCTGTACTGTTCACCTCTGGGAGAAAGTCCAAAACTGATAGAGAGATCCTTCTATTCCCTTTTTGTCTCGGAAAGGTTAGTCATTTAATCTCGGAACGCCTTCTTTTTTCTGGCAGTGTAAGGTGTTCTGTTTTCCCTCAAGCATGTCTCTCAACAGAATCAACAAAGGCATGACGGTATAAAGCCTAGGAATGCATTTGAATGTGTTGCCGGTGGGTCCCAGGAGCTCCTAGATTTATTCACTCTGAAACATGAATGAAACGACGGCGGCTTTGTTGTCCCAGAAGTCCGTCGATGCTTTGTAGTCATGTCCCAACAAGTAGTCACCGAGTTTTTGGTTGTTTCCTTTCTTGGAAGTCAGTGTGAAAAGCTTATTTGTTGATCAGATAAGCTTGGCTTGTATAGGACTGCTGACACTACCGTGCGCTTTTCTTTGTCTGTGACTTTAGGTTGGGGATGGTTGTTGTAGGAAATTTGAACGCTGTCAAATGTTGCTTTGCCAGCATGTGTTTTAGCATAGGGGTGAGAGAGGAAACTTTAAACAGAGAGAGGTATAGTTGTGGGACGTCAGCACGCCGGTGCTTTGACAAATCCCCAGAAGTCTTGCAAACATCGCAGTCCCCAATGAACGGCTGGAGACATGCTGAGGACGAAAACAAATCAATCCTCTGGGAAATTAAAGCACCATGTTCACACCTGCTGGGTCTGCTTAGTATCAAGCCTCAGACATCAGGGCATTTCTCCGTCACATCTTGAGAGCCCGTACTACTGTCTAGTCAATGCATTGGGTATCAGGAGGTTTAAGGCTGGGTTTAAATGTACTTTTATTTTTTTTATTTTTATTTTTTATTTTTTTGAGTTACAGGCTTTTGATTAAGGTTTGGTTTAATGCAAATCAAATATGTTTGGGCAATTGTATAAAAATTTAATTTCATATTAAATAGTATTTCATTTAGAATATAAATTTTGCGTAAATATAAAATATTTTCATATAAAAAAATGTTATTAGTTTTTCAGCTACCGTATTTTCTGGACTATAAGTCGCACCTTTTTTCATAGTTTGGCTGGTCCTGCGACTTATAGTCAGGTGCGACTTATTTATCAAAATTAATTTGACATGAACCGAGAGAAATGAACCAAGAGAAATTAACCAATAGGAAAGATCTACAGCCGCGAGAGGGCGCTCTATGCTGCTCAGTGCTCCTGTAGTCTACACTGAAGACATAGAGCGCCCTCTCGTGGCTGTAGATGGTAATGTTTTCTCTTGGTTCTAAATAAATGTGACTTATAGTCCAGTGCAACTTATGTATGTTTTTTTCCTCATCATGACGTATTCTTGGACTGATGTGACTTATACTCAGGTGCGACTTATAGTCCGAAAATTTTTTAACAAGATATGGTAATTTTTCAAATCGTCATATCGTGTATTTTAATCGTATATTATCGTTCATGGGTGGAGCAAGAGAGAGACTATTTGTTCTTGTCATAGCAGAACTGTTTGGTTTACACCGTGCAGGTGTGCGAGAGAGAGTGTAACAGTAGACATATTCGAACCAAACCTTTTCAGTGTGGGTCTTTCGGTTCGGTACGCATGTGTACCATACAGTTTATATAAGAATGCACTTGGGGTTTTTTCTCAGTAAATTCAAATAATAAATGCCATTTTGACAATCTTTGATGTGGCATGACAGATCGCTGTATAAACGCCTTGGAGAGCCACTTCTGGGACGGTTCAGAAAGGTGATGGTATAATCCCAACACAAGAATGACTAGCTCAGCTGAATTCAACTCTGGTTCCTGTGTCTGAGCTGTGATACCCCACAGATAAGGTAGAGTGGAGCGTGGAGTAGAGTCATTCCTTCCTTTCTCCGTACTATTAGTTTTAACATGAATAAAATTGCTCAATCATTTTGTTCTACTTTGTACTTTTGTTATTTTTATTAAGGATGGGTGCTTTTTATTTAACTTCTCTTGGACTGAAGCACTGTAGCACCCGCCGAGTGCCATTAAAGAGCTTGAAAGATCAAAGACAATTTTTATATATAACTTTGACTGGATTTTTTTTCTGAAAGAAGAAAGTCACATAAACCTAGGATGACTTGAGGGTGAGTATTTTACGGGCTCATTTTCAATTTTTGGGTGAACTAACCTTTTTAAGATCCTTGTAATCCTTTTTCTGCTGTAACAGCCGAGGCAATTCCGTCCTTCTCGTTTACTCATAGCATTACACACTCATCATCTCGCTATCTAATGTGTTCTATCCTGTCTTGCTGTCTGGTGAAGTACAGTAAGAGTCTGTTCTGCATGTCTTTGTCCATTAGCTATCACTTAACGAGGCAGAGCAGAGGGCCAGCCCCACACCGCTGCTCTCGAAACTTGTTGGAATAGAGCAAGCATTGTCTTGTCTACTTTATTCAACCCCCGCTGACCACCCCTCCCTCCGCAGACATCATTTCACTCCTTCATAGTCTACCCGGCCAAGCTAATCCTCCAGGCCCAAAGCAGACTGCCTTACTCAGTGAGTGCAGGAACAGGACACCTGTCTGGTACAGGGATCAATCCCTATGATTCAGCCCTGCCCAAGCCTGCTGCTGTTTACTGACTGCCGCTCCATCCCTCATTATTATTCCCGTCCTCCACACGCCTGCCACGTTTGGCACCTACTAAACTCCCATCGCTGCTGCTGCTGCTAAACAAGCTGGGGAAGTGGGTCACTACCTGATTGCCATCAAGTGGAAATACCGAATAAGACTATAATCTAGTACATCTGATTCTGCTGGTGCTTCAAATGACCAAGTGGAAAGACTAGGGCTTGGCTTGATGGGTTAAGCCCACTGGCGTTGTTCATTACATCATGAATCAGTATCCAGATTTATCGTTGCACTATTTATACCGAAAACCTCAATCCCGTTTGAGCCTCTGTTTATTATTTTCATGTCTTGTGGTTTGTGATTTATCGTTGATAAAGTTCTATCATCATAATTTTAAATAGTCTTATGTTTATTTATTATTATTATTATTATTGTTTCTTTTTATATATAAATAATAATAGAAATTTAACCCCTGCTTTTTCTCTCTAGTTAGAAAACAGTCCCTCACTCCCTAGTCCAGCTCCATTTACAAATGCTACACAATTGATTTCTTATTGGTAGGCTGTCATGGTCAAATATGCCCATGCTTTAGGCTATAATAAGAACTTGCTTGAAATAGTGTGTCACTTACTGAATGTTACATCCACATCTGCTAGTGTTTCAGGGAATGACCAGCTCAATATAAGATGGATATAGCTCAAGTTTATTTAGAGAGTATTCGCTGTGGGCTGGAGTGCCACTGAGTCTTTTCCACATCATCCGATCCAACTTTTCCATCAAGCAAGTTTACACTTTTTATTGGTGTTACTGGAAATAGGTGCTAGAGAAATATTAGCACAGGAAGGTTGAACTCTGTAAGCCTAAATATACGTTTTTAATTGTTTAAATGAGTTATGTGCTACAGTATATAAAGCTGAAATGGATTGGTCAGTCCTCTCAGGACAGTTCTGTTAGTGGTGTGACTGTAATAGGGTGTAGTCCGGCTTCTTTTGGTTTGTTCCTCCAGGGTCTTGACACCCTCCAGTCTCCCAGCGTCTGGAGCAGAGCCCTGATCTCTCACCTTTCACTGACGACACAACTGGATGGGATTTCATGTTTTAGTGTAGTGCCCCTTTCCGAGGGCCCCACCGTCTACTGACCCTGTGTTTGACGTGAAAACTAGCCTTACAGTAGAGCACCAATCTTAGCGCTTTTCTCATGTAGCATGTCAAAGTGATATTGTTAGTACTTCAGCTTTTTATTTTGGTGGAATTACTGCAAAATGGTAGATGCTAGTGGTGGGCGATATAAGAAAAAAATATGTATAATAATTTCAGTTGCAAAAAAAAGAATATCAAATACACGTTGCAAAATTGATTAAAAAAACTATAGAATATGAAATTCCTCCGGGCAGTATCCAAAATAATAAATGATAATTATATCTCTAAATTAATATCTTTTAGTGAGTTGAGCGTGAGTGTGTGCAACCTGGACGCGTGTCAGTGAATGGTGAGTTCTTTTCGTATATAAAATAAATAAAATTTCCGGTCAGGAAAACAGCATGAAAAGGTCTCATATCTGTTCTGTGAGTATCATCTTAAGTGAGCTTTTTTGAGGCTTTACACGTGCGCAGAAAGCCAATTTAACATTTTCTGACGTTTTTGTGTGGATGAGACACTTTTGGAAAACGCTTAAAAACGCTAATGTAGACGGAGAGCGTTTTAAAATGAAAACACCGCTTTCAAATGTATCCGGATTAAAGTAGCCTTAGATGCAGATTCGAAGATTAAGAGGAAAAAGCTTGTCGCATACGCCAAACATATTGTGGGCTGAATGGCAATTGCATAACAGATATTAATGTCTTGTATTTAAAACAAGTCGCAGATAATTACTAGGAGAGGCAGCAAAGACCCTTCACCAAATAACAGTTCTAGAAGCTTAGGCGAGTAAAAAAACCTGTCACCACAGGATGGCCTGTACTGCCAGCACCTTTGGCCTCTGTAGAGCATGAAGACAGGGGAAAGCAAAGCAGAGGTGACTCTACAAGCCAAGCCAGCTCTCCGCTGCCAGCTAGCCGGGCATATCCGAAACATCACAGGACCTCAAACGCCCATGAGTGTGCTGAGCCCTGTTTAACGAGGCTAAAAGACACCCACCAGTCCTTCCAGATTCAAACCGCAGACCTGTGACGGGAATAAACTTTTTTAAAAAGAGTTTCTTATTCCTGTCATTCAGATGCTGTCATTGATTTATGAGAACAGTGCCGTTGGGCTGCGGCCCCGCTTTGAGTCCTGTTTTATTATACGTACAGCACTTTGCGAAAGTTTCTTTCGAGGATTTTAAAAGGTCACAATGTTTGCGTTCTTTTTTTTTTCCGTTAGTTTGGGGTGGATCACAGGCGTCAAACCATCGACATTAGTACCTTCAGGCTGTCTGGATGAGGACTCTGTTATTAGCGCTATTTGAGTCAATCTTAATGAATACTATTCATGAAAAGGCCCCCAGAGCAAGTCAAAAACAGCCGCTCTTTTGCAAGGCTCGTGGGGAAAAAATGGCCCCTGAACACTTCATGTATTTAGGTCTAGAAATCTGGAAATTGTTAGCCAATGTTATGGTAGACTGTTACCTAGCCAACTCTCTGATTTGTAATAACCGTTCAGCCCTCCGGATCTGCAAGCTGGGATTGAGTACAGTAAATGTGAAGGTTTCAAGCTTATTAAAATGGTTTTACGGGGCCTATTATGTGAGAGCAGACAGGTCTGAGACACTCTCGTATTCTCAGGTAAAACGGCTGTTAACTGGTTTCGCCAGATTTGAGCGGGAGCCTAATAAGGACGTTAGGGAAAATGTCAGCGTTAGTCAGCGACTCCTGACAGGCGAGAGCTCTGGACGGTTTCTCCTACTATAGTCGAATTGATTTCGATTTCAAGTCGTTTGTGTAGTTTATTTGTTTGTCCAGCTTCAGCCGTCCCTATTTATTGCTATTCTGTTATAATGTCATCTGATCATTTTACTGCATTCACGTCACATTGGAATAACCATAACAATTTTTTTATAAGAAATTTGCAAGCCACTGTGGTCCAACAATATTGGACCCCATTGACTTTAACTGTGTGAAAACATTATTTATTTATTTTTAAATAAAATATATAATAAAAACAGTGATATTGTGAAATAGTATTTGAATTTAAAATAACTGTTTTCTATTTGAATATATTTTAAAATATAATTTATTTCTGTGATCAAAGCTGAATTTTCAGCATCATTCCTCCAGTCTTCAGTGTCACATGATCCTTCAGAAGTCATTCTAATACCATGATTTGCTGTATAAGAAACTTTTATTCTCAATGTTGAAAGGCTGTGCTGCTGCTTTTTTTTTTTTTTTTTTTTTTTTGTGGAAACTCTTTAATGTTTTTAATGAATTAATGAAGTTCAAAAGTAATGTTTTCTAACACATTAAATGTATTTACAATGGCTTTTGGTAAGTTTAATACATCCTCTCTGATTCTATAGTGTGAGGCTGACGGATCTTGTTTTGATCAAGCCCAAGCGTGTTGCGGGTGATGTTTGCCATCTGATATGATAGTGAAACTCTGTCAGGTAGCTCTCGCGAGAGCGAGAGAGAGAGAGAGAGAGGGAGGGAGCGAGAGAGAGAGAGAGAGAGAGCGAGCGCCCCGGCCGTACGCTCACCGTCCTCAAACAACTTCAAACAACAAAAAGTCTTGTTCACTCTCCCTCGTGCATATTAATCAATTGACACGATGGTGTCGATATCGCAATATATTTTGCAGAAAAATTAAATATTGCAATTTTTCCCAATATTATGCAGCCCTAATATATACACCATATTTTCCATAAAATAAGTCGTACCTGACTATTCTAGTCACACCAGGTCAACATTGCGTTCAAAGAGGATAAATGCTGATGAGTTGCATCAATGTATAAGTCACATTTTATTATAACATTGATAATATGAAATACTGGTAAATAAAACAAAACATTTACAAATGTTATAAATACTAAGAAAAAAAATCTTTTAGTTTCATAACTTTACAAAAATCCTTCAAATTGAGCAATATTCAGAACAAGAATTAAAAATATATAAGTATAAAATAATTATAGTGGCATTAATTATAAAACCAATTATTCCAGGATAAACATCAAGCCCAAACAAATTCATTTAAAGCAAAACTGAAATACCAGCTTGTGAGAACTAAAAATAAACTTGAGTGCCTCTCTCATTCGCCACAAATCCAGATGTGTGTGTTTTGCACATGACATTAATTGCATTATGTAAGTCACTTTGGAATATGATGTGTTAAGCTTATGATGGATCACAGAAAAAATGAAGATTTACAGTATATTACAATAGCAAACAGTTATTTTAATTGGTTATCCTAATTGAATTTAAAGGTAATACTTTGCAGCTGATGCATTGGAAGCAGTAGCTGTGAAATAACACATGAACAGCTACCATTAGGCGCATGCAACTCAAATGATTCTAGTGAATTAATAGATATTCATCTTGATAAATGAAGAAGCTTTTCATCTTCTGTGTTTAGTTTACTACTTCTGGCCAGCTGCCATGGTGAAGCAACAGTTTTATATCTAGTTACACATTTGGTTAAATGGAACAAATGTTTGAAGGGGAACACTTTTGCCCTCTTAAGTACCAAGGTTGGCCACATTGATGCGCAAACACATTTTAGGTTCAACGAGGGCATGCACGCAAAGCACTGGCTGTGCATTTGCATGCCTGTGAAGGGTACGTTTCTGACCTTACTGATCTCAGTATCTCAGTAGTTTTGTTTGAGCAGAGCTCTGGTTTATGCTAAATCCCGCATCTCAAAGTCAGCTCATGCAATAAAACTGCACATGCACACATCAGTGATGTTCTCCAGGAAGGAGCATAATTTCATCCTCCATAAATTTTCATCACTACCGCATTTTAGACTACATGTGACCTTGAGGTATTAGATTAGATGTCTTTGAGACGTAATAATTCTTGAGACTTGGGAGCCGTACGCTTCTATTGTTCTCCGACCCACTGGGGAACAAAGGAATATTTCAGGGTGGATGTTGCACATTATTCTTCTGCGCGTTATCTGCTGCTGTCGTCGCGCAGGCTCTCACTCTATTGGAGAGCGAGAGGGAACGCACTGTGCCAGCGCATGCAACCTGGTTTTCTCAGACATGCTGGTTTGTGGCAGCCAAGATCAGCAGTGATGAAAAGACCTGAGATGAACTTGGAGAGTTTCCTGAATTAATAAGGAAGAGAGGCTGAGGTGACTAAAAATAAAAACGCCTGAGGCATCCTTTCTGTGTCTGGACTGTCAGCGCCATGATGGGGAATGCAGGGAAGGGCCGGGGCGGATATCTGAGTGGTCTTCTTTGAGAGCTGGCCTAATGTAACAGGGTTCGGCATTGTCCCTCCACCGCTGATATGGAGCAATCTTTCACATGTCAATTAAACTTTTATAAACGGCTTTTTTGTTTGTGAGATGCAAAAAATGTTAGGTAGAAATAGTGGTCGACCGATATGTGTCTTTTGACAGCTGATGCCGATATCTTGGAAAATAGAGGGGCCGATATAAAGCTGATATGATTATTTTTAATTTTATATTTGAGAAATTTGAAAATCATTTGACAATGGATAAAAAAAATAAATTTGTAAAAGAATCATGTATTTTCACAAATAAAAGAAAAGTAAACACTGTTACCAGCAGGGGGACTCAGTATTCAGTAAAGTTGTGTGCATTGGGAATCATATTTTTCAAATAAAGCCAGGGTAATCATCATTTACATACAGCACACAGTGAAATGACATGAATATGACAGTGGGCAAATGCATAAAGCGCAATATCATTTGAAATCCCAAGTTTATAGTTTAAAGCCAAAAAAGTCATATCAGCCGATATATCAACCGTGATCTGCCGTAGAGTCAATTGGTTGTTCTTGGAGATAGCGGGTTAACTCCGTGTCAGTGCGCGCTCTGATCGGTAAAGGGGCAGAGGTTTCAGACCTCCGTTTATTAAGGAGATCTGTCACAAAACTCGTCATCCGCGCTAAAGTTTTTTGAGCAAATTTCAAAGCCGCACCCGCCCGCAATCCGCTGATTGTTTTGTGGTCTATGGACGATGCAATGCTTTGCTGATGCGAGCCACAAAAAATCGAACGAAAAAAACGAAATTCGTTTTTAAGAAAGGTTTTCTACAAAGCAAAATTTAATGAAGTGGTAAATATCATGTCTGACGATTAACAAAACTTTATTAAGTGGTAAAAACCATGTCTCCCAATATATTGCGCATCTTATGATCCTATGAGCCGGTCTCACGGTTATATACTAACCGTCACACCCCTATATATAGATATATATTTTCATGACTATGAAAATTCATTTATTTTTGCTTAATACACATCTTGTCACCCGTATTTATTTATTTATGGAATACACTAATATTTGGCCGTTTAATTGAATTTTGTTTTAATTTACTTTATTTTTGTAATTTTTTTTTTTTATTGTGCCACATATTTATTCAACAAATAATTTTTTTAACTATAATTGTTTTATTTTTTATTATTTTTAAGTTCTACAAATATTTATTGGGATCAGTTATATTTTACCAAGGTTTGGAATGGCACGAGGGTTAGCAAATTATTACATTTCATTTTTGTCTGAACTATCCACTCAATGTCTTTTGCAACAAAACAGTGTAGATCAGGGGGCTCCAAATTAAAGCACACCTGAACCACCCAATCAAGGTCTGACTATAAGCTTCCAGGCAGGTGCGTTGAGGCAAGTTGGAGCTAAACTCTGCAGGACAGCGGCCCTCCAGGACCAAATTTGGAGACCTCTGATGTAGATTATGGTTTGGCCGGACAGCAAGATGTCTTGGGTTTGACAGATGTCTGCGTTTATGTGGTGAATGCAGTGCAGATGGCTTTAGCAGGACTAGCAAAAAAAAACAAAAAACGTATATATGTCAACATAAATCTAAACACTGGCTGCTTTTTTACCCATTTTGCTATTCATTGTACTGTATTTTATTCAGTATTTAATTGAATTTGATAATATTTTAGCAAATACAACAATTTTACAACCTGTATTTATTTCTTAATATATATTTTTTTACATGTTTTGAAATGTTCTAAAAATATTTATTCAGATCTGTTTAGTCATATTTTCCACTTTTCCTGTGAATATATACAAAACAGCGTGTGTTGTTGACATGGAAAACTGCACAGCTGGCTCTTTCCACAACTGCAAATCAACTTTGTTGACCAGCATGTTAGGAATCACTCCGGCTCGCTAAACGTCCCTGCAGCTGGATGCACAGAAACTATGTGAATGAACACGCTTCTGAGATTCAGATTAAGTATATCAAAAACCATGCTCAAATTGCAGTTAGCTGCTTCTTTTCTTTACTTTGTTTTTTTGGAATCACTGTTGTTGTATTCATTATGCAACTTGATACATTTATTATAGTACAAACGATTTCTGCTTCAAATAAATTATTTTCATCAAAGAATCCTAAAAAAAAAAGTGTTTTGGTTTTCACTTAAATATGAAAGCAGCACAAATGTTCTCAATGATTTCTGAAGGATTACGTGACACTGAAGAAGACTGGAGTTATGATGCTGAAAAATCAGCTTTGCATCACAGGAGTAAAATACAGTTTAAAATAAATAAAAAATAGAAAACTATGATAGTGATTAATTCAGTACAGGAAAAAAATTGGTTTAGTCAAACTATTTCACACAGTCTTTATGTATAATAGTATAAAGAACTAGAAACTGATAAAGAACTGCATTAGCAACTGAAAAGCTGTTGGCTAAAGTAACTAAAAGAGCAGATCCATGAATTATCATGAATTGTGCCCTTGAGAAAACAACATGCGCTTTATAAAATAAAGTGTAAATTATCTTTTAATAATTATGCACATCCAAAAAGCACCAACTATCCTATTTTAAAAAAAATATTTCAGAGCCTGAACGTGTTGTTTTAAAGGATGCATATAGAGCTGTCCTCTTTAACGTCCCTGACAAAGGCGCTCAGTCAAGGGTGTCTGGTCATGGTTTGTTTTTTTCCATGTTTAGATTAACTGAGATTCCAGCATGGTGGCCTTGTGAATACTCCACCGTTAGTGTCCTTTAGCTGAAGATGGGCTACCTCAGTCAGCCAAAATGAGCTGGGTTGACTTCATTATGACCTGATGATAGCTGAAATGGTGCTTTGTGGTAACTGCAAGCAAAACAGATGGATTCAGACCTCAGTTTTCTGCGTGTTTTTAATGTTTTAAAGTAGTAGTTCAACCAATAATTACAATTCTGTAATCATTTACTTACCCTCAAATTGACGGTAGCCATTGACCTTCGTAGTATTTTTACGGCAACTGTTTTTATTACCAACATTCTTCAGAATAAATGTTGTGTTAAACAGAAGAAAGAAAATCGTACAGGTTTGGAACAACATGAGGGTGAGTAGATAATGACAGAATTTTTATATTTTAGGTGAACTGTTCCTTTAACTTAAATTTGGTTGTTTAAATGTGAACGGCCGACTCTCTTGTCAAGAATTTGCTCTTTGAACGCTGCTTGTGATCAAGAATAACTCTGTCAGATACACATTAAACTGCAGACAATGTTTAACGTGCGTTTCCACAAAAGCGTTATCATTTAACTCTTATCAGAAGGTTTCTTTTTTTTTTTTTTACACCAGCGTCCTCCAGGACGACTGTTGCATGTAAACTACACCTTGAGTGTGTTATTGCATCCAACTTTTCTTCTCCCCTTGGCCTTGCTCGACCCTCTTTGAAAGTTTATCCGAAGACCCTCCCTAAAAACCGTCAGTCTTTTGCCGCTGTGGAAAGATAAAATTAAAATAAATAGTCTTTCTGTGGCTTTTTTGAGATATGTGATTCGTCTACCCGTGGTCTTCCAGGTTGTAGTAAGGAAAGATCGGGCAGCTGAGTTTCTCTGATCTAAATGTAGGACATTCTTGTGCTAAAGCTGGTGTTTTTCTTGCTGGTGCTCTGACCTGAATCAGTTTTTCCTCTCCCCTGTTACAATGCGCTCTTATTTAGAATGATAGCAGAGGACTCTGGTCGAATTATGCGTAGTCTCGGTCAGATAGAAGACACGGACTGGATTTGTTTGTATAGTGGGGCTGGATTTCACACTTAACGCATGCACTGTATATGCCATATATAAAAGAGCTGACCTAGGGCTGTGCAAAAAATCGAATGAGATTTTCATGCACATCTCATCAGTAAAGACGCTCCTTTTATTAGAAGCATTATCTCCAGCACATGTGTTCAGATCAGGGTTGCCAGGTTTTCATAACATATCCTGCCCTGTTGCTTCTCAAAACTAGTCCAAAACTAATCGCGATTCCAGGAGGTTCCCAGATAAAAAAAAAAAGTGCTCCACGGGGTTAAAATATAAGTTTTTTTTTTTTGGCATGGCTGTCTTGGTAAAATTCACATTTTAGGGGCTAAATATCACGTTATTGGTATTGGGGTTGCTTCGAACTGCGGACATGAAAAACAACCTCAGACTTGGCAACACTGGTTCAGGTGGAGCGGCAGTTACTACACAGAGCTGTAGTCTACTGACAACTAACACAAAATCGCTTTCAAAATCGACAAAGAATCGCCACCGATTTTAAAATCGATTTTGTGTAGATTGTCAGTGAATTACTGCTCTGTGTAGTAAATGCCAACCAATGTTGCCAAGTCTGTGGTTGTTTTTCATGTCGGCGGGTCGAAGCGACAATACCAATAACGTGATATTTAGCCCCTAAAATGCGAATTTTACCAAGGCAACCATGCCATAAAACTTACCCCGGAAAGCAATTTTTATCGGGGAACCTCCTGGAAACGCGATTGGGTTAGTTTGGACTAGTTTTGAGAAGGAACTGGGCAGGATTTGTGTGAAAACCTGGCAACCATGATCTGAACGCAAGTGCTGGAGATATACTTCTAATTACAGGAGCGTCTTTACTGATGAGATGTGCATGAAAATCCCTTTTTTTGCACAGCCCTAAGCTGACCACAGGAAAACTCAAATGTTTTTTTTTTATCTGTTTCTGTGTCTGGAAGATCACAAATTCACCTTTTTCATTCAGTGGCAATAGTTGAACCATTTAACTATTTTTCAGGGGCATATAATTAACATATTTGATTTAGTTTATGTGAAAGGGTGGCAATAATTTTATCTATCTATATTTTTTTCCCCCAATGTATTTATTTATTTATTTTATTTTTGAGGGAGCATTTATTAACTTATGTTACTATTTATTTAATTTTAGTTTATTATAGATTATTTAGAAGGGTGACAATAATTCACTCCAAAAATTGTTTTCAGTGGCATTTATTAACATTTATGTTGAATTTTCCCCCTTTTGATTGTTTGTTTGTCTATTTATTTATTAATTATTTGTTTTGTTTTTTTTAATCTTTTTTTATTCTGAAGGTTTGCAATTAGGGCTGGGATAAACGATTATTTTTTAAACGATTAATCTATCGATTATTTTTTCGATGCATCAATTAATCTAACTATTATTTTTTCCAGACCGATTCGATTTCCTTAACATTGCAATATATGTTTATTGCTCTTAAAATTACAATATAAAAGACTGACTAAGAATGCATCACTTTGCACTTATAGAGATATATAAGAGATATAGAGATAGCATTCAATAAAACCTTGAAGCCTTGAAAACACATAGCTTACTGAAACAAGCTTACTGAACACATAGGGTCTAGCTTACTGAAAAAAACACGACCTGTTTTTTACTGAAAATAAAAACAGGTCGACGAATCGATGCACATATTTTGCGTCGACGTTGTCCCAGCCCTATTTGCAATATTTCACTCCACAGTTATTCTTCATTGGCATTTATTTTATTTAAATTATTTATTTTAATTTATTTTATTATTATTTTTTTTTTTATTATTTATATTTTTTTATGTTTTGACGGGGTTAAAATATTTCCCCCTTAGTTTTCAAGGGCATTAAAACCTTGAAGCCTTGAAAACACATAGCTTACTGAAACAAGCTTGCTGAAAAAACACGACCTGTTTTTTACTGAAAATAAAAACAGATCGACGAATCGATGCGCATATTTTGCGTCTACATATTTTTTGCGTCGACGTCATCGATGACCTCGACGCATTGTCCCAGCCCTATTTGCAATATTTCACGCCACAATTATTCTTCATTGGCATTTATTTTAATTAATTTATTATTATTATTTTATTTATTTTTTTCTTTATATATATATATATATATATATATATATATATATATATATATATATATATATATAAATTTTTTTTTTTTTTTTTTGATGGGGGTTAAAATATTTCCCCCTTAGTTTTCAAGGGCATTGTTACGATATATGTTGTTGGATTATTTATTTATTTTTGTTTTTGTTTTAGTTTATTTAGAAGAAATAATCGTTTACTTGTTTGCTGCATAAATGATGTGATTTCCATGTGAAACACTTAAATTAATAAGTAGCATAATTATTTCTCAAAATGAACAATTAAGTCTATTGCATATACAATATATGTTTGTCACATTACATTATTTTATTGGCATAATTTGTTGTCTATAGTTTTTAATGAGACTTTCTGCCTCGAGTTAATTAGTCTTTCCCACCAGCCCAGGGCATTTAATGGTGATTAGGTCATAAGTTTTGATAGTTTAAGTAGTTTTTTGGCAGAAGAAAGTGTATACATAAAGGAATCCTTTGACTGTGGTGAAGTATGTTCCTATACATCACCGCCTTTGTGAACCTTTGTATTCTTGGGGCTGTTTGCATTAACGTTTCTTGAAGCTGGAAAGACGCTGCGGAGGTCGAGAGGAGATAGACAGTAATGGGGCAAGGACGTGTTATCACCTGACCCAGAGCTGCTTGGGCTTAAACTGCTTGGGCTTAAGCTTGGCTGTTAACCTCACAGGAAATTAACTAAATTTATTTGAGCCTGCATTTTACTTCCTGATTGTTGTAAACTAGTTAAAAAATTAGTCTTGCAAGGAGGATCTGAAAGCAGTATGAAAAGCAGATCCCATCACCTGTGTATCATTTTACACCCCACCCCCACCCCCCCTCAAAGTTCTCTTATTTTTTTATTGCAGTCACGCAATAGAAAAACTAAAGCGGTCTGGCTCAAAATTAAATTGCGATTCCGTCCGCGTTTTCTGCATCGCGGAAATCATAGGGCCCTACAATTATCCCTGCAATGTATACTCCCACACTTGAACTGCTCCGGTTATTGAACACTCAAGTGATTATATAATAAAAGAGCAGCGCTGAGTCTAGGAGGACTCAACGGTATCAAACACACTCCGGGCGCATCGCGTTCAACTTGAGCAGCGCTCTAAAACAGTTTATTTATTCACTCCAGCAAGGACGAAACGCGGAAAACTATTGCCATAGATTTTTCCCGATAACCGATTGTTCCAGCAATCAACTATCGGTGCCGATTAATCGGCTAAACCGAGAAATCGGTCGACCTCTAATATTTATATAATTCATATTATTTAAAATTGTATATTATATAATAAGCCTTTCGCCGAGCCCCACCCCCCTTAGTAACTGTTGCTACCTCCGACAAACAAATGGTCAAACACGACCAGCGCGACATATTGCCATGTCGGGAAGAGGTATACCAGTGCGTGTCAGTGACCTTTTTTGGAGCAATACCTCCGCGATATCATCCAGATTGAGGCAAAAGGGGTTACAGTATGCAGTGGAGGGATACAGTCAAAATATTAAAATACGCAATTAAGGAGACACGACTACTATCAAGGCTAATGTTTACCGGTCTCAAGCGAAATCTGAGAAACCCCATGACCTGTACCTCAAATGCAACCAGCACCGCCTTGTGGACCAGTCATGCCGGTCATTCTCTCTCATATGTTATGGTCTATTATTGTCTATTGCGAGTAGCGATTTTGTTCAAATACAAGGGTATTTTAGCTAGCTAAACCTACATGTGTGTCAAAGCCATTCAAAGCTAACTAACATTTCTCTGTTGTTTTGAGAATCAGGATCAGAATGTTTTATTTCCATTGTTAATGAACAGAATTCACAAATAGAGAATTGCTTTGGCTTAAAAGGTGCATAACAGATAAAATAATAAAATGAAATGCATAAAATAAAATATAAGGCATTCAGATATCCATTTTATTTTATTATCTGTAATGTTCGACACATTTAACTGGGAGTGGGGCCATCCACACTGTTTTATCCATTGTAGCCACCGCTCACGTTGTGTTTTCGGCTTTGGGAATGGAAAGAACACAACTCCTCCAGACAATCTCTCGGGGTATCTAGTGTCCGATTTACAAACGCTGTGGGCGCACCACTTCACCATCTTGCTTGGAATCAATGTTTGTGGGAGCTGCTCACATAGTAACGGTTGCTATGATGTGTGATTGGACAATAGCCGTTCTGGGGGAGGGGCCGGCGAAAGGCTAATTGTTTATTTTATTTTTTCCATTGTTGTAGTATTTGTAGTATAATGCTGTCCTGTCGTATTCATAATATTCCATTTTAAATGCTACCATTTTTGATGTTACAAATTTTATAATAAAATAATATATATCAAAATAAATGTCATATTTAAAATGGTATATTACATAATTTTTTTATTGTGTTCTTTACTTTGTTATAGCATTTGTTACACATTACGATTAATTTAAAATTTATTTCTAATTTTTTTTAAAGTTACATTGCTTAACAGTCCTAAAAACGTATTTTAAATTAAATATTAAATTATGAACAATAATCCTTAAAAGAAAGCAAGAAAAGGGGTATTTTTATTTTATTTATTATTATTATTATTATTTGTGGGCAAATATTCAGACATTTCTTTGTGAAAAATCACTTATAAGCAGTAATGCAAACAAAAGCAAATCCTTCAGAAATGTGACCCTGGACCACAAAAACAGATATTTTTAGCAATAGCCAAAAAAAAAAACTTTGTATGGGTCAAAATTATCCATTTTTATTTTATGCCAAAAGTCATTAGGTTATTAAGTAAAGATCATGTTCAATGAAGATATTTTGTAAATTTTCTACTGTAAATATATCAAAACCTAATTTTTGATTAGGTATATGCATTGCTAAGAATTTTCTCAGTATTTTGATGTTTTTGCACCCTCAGATTCCAGATTTTCAAATAGTTGTATCTCAAACAAATATTGTCAGATCCTAACAAACCATATATCAATGGAAAGCTCATTTATTCAGCTTTCATGGGATGTATAAATCTTGATTTCCAGAAAGTTTTGTGGTCCAGGGTCAAATATTACAACTATCCGTGAACCCATTTCTTCCTTGGTGAAACTCTTTAGCCTAAGGATGTTTCCATTTAAATATTTTTCTGCTGAAATACACTGAAACAGTTTTTGGTTTAGCATAGTTTTCTTGAAACAAACCATGAAAATGTTTCACGTCAGCATTCCCCCTCCTGTGTTTTCCCTCCAGTTTGTCCGAAGTGGTGTGGACAGCGAGCGTGTACAAACTCAGGCGAGTGCTGCCACCCCCAGTGTTTGGGCAGCTGCACTGTGCCGGACAACGACAGGGCCTGTGCCGCCTGCCAGCACTACTATCACGAGGGCCGCTGCGTGGAGGACTGTCCATCCGACACGTACAAGTTTGAGGGCTGGCGCTGCATCACCAAGGACCTCTGCTCCAAAGTCCACCTGCCTGATTACGACCGTTTCGTGATCCACGGAGGAGAGTGTATGTCTGACTGTCCACCCGGATTCACACGTGATGAGAACCAGAGGTACAAACTATTAAACTTCTTTTTTTTTTTTTTATTGTGTGTTTCATGAATGGTAATATTTAAATCCCTGGTTTCACAGACAAGGCTTAAACCTAATCCCAGGCTAAATGCATGTCTGGACTATTTTAAACTGAAAGATACTTAAACTGATTGATCTTAAAATATGTCAGTGCCATTATTTTGTCTCAAGATGCAAACCAGTAATGTTTATTTCTAAGGCACATTTATAAAAAGTACTTAAAGGTCCTAATTGAACTATGGCCTAATCCTGGTTTAATCTAAACCCTGTCTGTGAAACCAGGCTTTAGTGAAAATTTGTGGATAAAACAGTGAAGATTCGATGTACATTTGTTTGTTTTTATTCCTGTTTTTAGATAATATTTTTTTTTTGTTCAGTTGCATTTTCATCTATTTTAGTTTGTTAAATTATGTAACATCTGTTAGAGATTGATTTGCATAAATATTTTCCCCACTGTGTGTGTGTGTGTGTGTGTGCACGCGCTTAAACCATACAGAATGAGTTTTTTTGAAAAAGTAAAAATGCACGAAGTTTCCTGTGAGGGTTAGGTGTAGGGTTGGTGTAGGGCCATAGAAGTGTGTGTGTGTGAGCAATGGAGACAAGACAATCACAGGGTGGTGATTAAACGATTAAAACTAAATTAGTAGGCCTACTACTATAACGTAGGGTCCTGCAAGAAAAAGGCAACACCGGCAAATCCGTGGCCAGAACACCAGAATATGAATGCTTGCGCAAAGTCTTTCGCTAAGCGTCGAAAAACATAAACACTTCACATGGCTCAATGTATTAAGATGCTATTAAAATATCAAATTAAATATACAGTTCACTATTTTAATGAATATGTACGTATATAGAATTTTCCTCAAAATGTGGCATAATGGACTAAGATGATAAAGGCCATACTCATACTTTATTAAAATACATAACTAATATGTACAGGCAGCACATGAGCCCAGAATAAACGCAACACATAAACTTTCACGTTAAGCATTTTTCCATTTAAGCATTTTTCCATATAGAATAAACTGTCTACAATTCGTTTATTACTATCACTGTCTTTGTCCATTAAGCTACATTGTGTTTTATTTATAATGATTTTCTATAGGAGGAAAACGTTTAATGTGTAATTTAACACACTGCGTTCTGTACTCTTCTGCTTGCCTGTACGGAGCTGATCCTTTTAAAATCACTTAATGCATTTCATAATACACGTTCATATTTGCTGGTCTGTATATACATTGAGTCAACAACAAGACATATCGGCTAGGCCTACTGAATTGTCTTTATCATCTTAGTCTGTTATTAGGCCACATTAAGCGTTTTGTTGTATGGGAGGACTAAGTTTGCGCATTGTGTTCACAGCCATCTGCATGCCTTGTAGTACAGTAAATAATAACTATATATCGAATTTGGTCTTTTAATTGAACTTAATGTATCTTAATACATTATGCCATATTAAGTGTTTGTTTTTTCTACAGGAGGAAAACGCTTAACGAAAGACTTTTTGTATAGTAGTAGGCCTACTAATTTAGTTTTAATCATTTAATCACGACCACAGCGTCTTGTCTCCATTGGCAACACGCACGATTTGTGTCGATAGCAAGTGACGTCACAGATAGCGGAGAGTGCAAGTAGCGATTGCAAGTGACATTGTAATTTAGTTTCTTTTTTCTTGTCTTCACCACCTGGCTACTGTTGTAAAATGTTGAGAGATTCAAACAAAAAGTTATCAACAAATAGAAGAAAATAAATAAAAATAAAGACTGCAAGTGACGATGCTAGCAGAAGCACAAGTGTCTGAGAGTGCAAGTCTGGAGCCAGACCCTTCTCTTATTTTCTTATTATACCGTATTTTCCGGACTGTAAGTCGTACTTGTTTTCATAGTTTGGCTGGTCCTGCGACTTAGAGCGCCCTCTCGCAGCTGTAGACGGTAATGTTTTCTCTTGGTTCTAAATAAATGCGACTTAGTCCAGTGCAACTTATGTTTTTTTGCTCATCATGATGTATTTTTGGACTGATGTGACTTATACTCAGGTGCGACTTATAGTCCGAAAAATACGGTACTTATATCCTGTCATGTTTTTATTTTTTCGTAATAGTGCTATTGTTTTATTTGTTTGAAATTCAATATTTTACAGTTTTTCATTATTTATTTCATTGGTTTCACTTTGTATTTTAAAGTTGTGTGTTATCTGACAAATAGACTTTTTGGCATCTACCTCCACAGAATTTCTTGTGAAAATCCTGTCAGTTTGCACAGTTCAACACATCCTCTATCCCTTGCGTTAAACTATATTACTCGTCTATTTCACAGCTCTCTGAATACTTTACAAGTAAACCCACTCAGAGTTTAAAATAAAATGAGATATATTTAATGATAATGGCCTTTACTTTACTTATAAGGCCGTAGTACTCTATTTTTTAATTCACAGAAATCTGACAAAAGTGTTCAGATCCTTAACTGCAAAGCAATCAGACTAACCCTATGAAAACTCACAAAACACACTTCTGATGAACTCCGACCAAACCAATCATGTTCCTTTGTTATAAAGAGCAAAAAAAAAAAAAAACACAAAGTTGCACTCATACTCTAGCTTTCACCAAGCTGAAGGTCACATGATAAGGTGAAAGTGAGATAATTGGTTCTTCTTTGTTGGTTTTTGTGGCGTCACATCCTGATCTTCCTTTTATCCCTGTGTGTGTAGCAGCATGTTCTGCACTGCCTGTGATGGCCTGTGTGACAAGATCTGTGATGAAAAGGTCATCGACTCGGTGGACGCGGCTCAGTCCCTCAAGGGCTGCACTGTTATCAAAGGGAACCTGCACATCAACATCCGCCGCGGCAGTGAGTACCTGCAGCACAGTAGCTCCTCAATCAGCACTGGAGCGATTGGTTCACACCTTCTCACTGACACACTCTCTTTACCTCCATCTCTCTAGCTAACATAGCATCAGAGTTGGAGAACTTCCTGGGACTCATCAAGACAGTGACAGGATACATTAAGATCCGTTCATCACACGCCCTGAGCTCTCTCTCCTTCCTCAAGAGCCTGAGACACATCCATGGAGAGGAACTATGGGAGGAGTAAGATTTGAATTTGACTCTTTGCACCATGTCTTAACAGTTTGTCTGGCCACGTTTAACACAAAGCTTCTCAAAATCAAAGCCAATCAGGTGATATATGATGCTTAATAAATTCCGTATTCAAATTCAGAATTTAACCCATGGAATCTGTATTAAGAGTTGATTTTCAATAATATTTGTTAAAATATGTGAATTTTCCATGTTAGATTTCCATATGTTCTGACCTGAGAAGTAAATTGAGTATATTGAGTTTATATCTGAATTTGTAAATAATAATAATAATAATAATAACAATAATAATAATAATAATAATAATTGTTGTAATAACTGTTATAATAATAATAATAATAATAATAATAATAATAATATATTGTTATATATTTTATATCATATGAATATAACAACAAAATTAATTTATAACAACAATAATGATTGCTATTATCATTCTATTTTTATTATAATGTTTTTGTTATAAACTGCTCAAAAAAATAAAGGGAACACTTGTGAGTTACATTGTGTTGTTAAGTCTTCCCTTTATTTTTTTGAGCAATATATTTTTATGTAAATAACAATTATTATTATTATTTTATAATGTTATTATATAATGTTACTATATAATGTCAACAGCAAAAATTATATATATATATATATATATATATATATATATATTCTTTTTTTTCGTAATTTTTAGTTCATCAGTGTACTTCAGTTGTTATTGTAATTAGATTTATGTGGTTATATATATTATTAATATATAACAATAACAAAAATATTGTTTTTTAATTTGTAATTTAAATAATTGTATTAATCAATACACTTCAGTTATTACCATTACTGTATATCAGTGATGTTAATGTATAACTATTTTTAATTTTACAACATATTATTTAAAGCCCTTCAATACACTTCTTTTTTTTTTTTTTTTTTTGTAGTGTATTATTATTTTTATGATATTTGAATGTGGAAAACAGGATTAAAAGATAATAATCTTAATTGATCACATGCCTGTTGTTGGTTATAAGGGTGTGTGAATCAGAGAAAGTACAGAATCAACGTCAAACTTTTCCTTAAACGGAATGGGTCCTGTGCGTCATAGAGGAAATGTGTTATTTAATTAAATCCCTGTTTGTTTACTGTTATCCCATTTTCAGGACAGATCAAAACAGGCCTCTCTGTGCCATGTTACGAAAGACTAAAGTGAGCTCAGGGAATGCTTTTGGAGACAAATATAAACAAACAAACCCTCCATCTACATATTCCACATTTATAAGTCCATTCCGTTAACATTCCCTTAAACATGAATCACCAAACAAACGTCAAGGCTGTTATATACCTGTCTGATAAATACAACAAGTAGAACATTTGTTTTATACAGACTATCTTTAAGCCATTAAATGTAGGTGTGGGTGTAAAGTGACAAGACATGCATCAGACTAACGCTTTCAGTGTGCTGTAGGTTTAAGAGAAACACTTGCTCTTAATGCATGTGAAGTGCTTACATTCCAAACGCAGCTTTTACTGAAGCTGTTTATCTTTCATGATAATTTACGTCACTCCCAGTGAATCATCAGCGTATATATATAGTAATGGCACAAATGTACTGCAGCTTCATAACCACAGAGTTCAGGTATTTATGAAAGTGACAGTTGCACTGAACATCTGAATTCACTCAAATTTCTGTAAATTTACATTTTGTGTACGTCACAATAATAATAATAATAATAGATTTTATTTGTAATACGCCTTTCTTAATACTCAAAGCGCTACAACATATACAAACAAAAAAGAACAAGTCAACCAAGACTACACATATCAAAAATAAAATCATTGTAATAGTCATAAATTAAAAGCTTCAGTAAAAAGGTATGTCTTAAGAAGTTTCTTAAAACAATCCAAGGGAAGCAGCATTCCTAATAAACACTGGTAATGCATTCCATAAATAAGGCACTTTATAGGGAAAAGCCCTCCCCACCATGGTTTTTAATTTACTATGAGGCTGATACAAGGAAGCAGAGTGGAGAGAGCGAGAAGGTGTGGAAAGAGTTACCAAGTCACAAATGTAATCTGGAGCCATCCCATGTACTGCTTTATATATTAAAATCAGAGTTTTAAAATCAATGCATTATTGACCCAGGAGCCAATGAAGTTGCTGGAGCACTGGGGTAATAATATGGCGTGAGGATGTATAAGTCAAAACCCTGAGTTTTAAATATACTGTAGTCTCTTAACAGAACTTGCTGGTAAGCCCCCGAAGAGAGAATTGCAATAATCGAGCCGATATGTGATGAAGGCAAAAATTAGCCTCTCAGCATCAGGCCTAGAAAGAAAGGGTCTAATGCGAGCAATGTTATGAAGATGGAAGAAAGCAACTTTAGTTATGTTTTTGAAGAGAGATGAGCATCTGAGCATTAAAAAAATCACACCCAAATTACAGACCTGAGCATAAGAAATATTTAGGTATTATCAACTGAAAGTTTCAAATTACTGAACTATAATTATTGAGTGCTAATATAAATCTGTGTATCATTCATATAACGATTCCCCAGGTCATACTTTTGAATAATCTGTCCAAGAGGGAGCATGTAAATACTAAATAGAACAGGTCCCAAAACTGACCCCTGAGGAACACCCTAACACAAAGGCCTAGTCTGAGATCTATTAGTACCCAGTTAAACAAATTGAGATCGCTCTGAAAGATATGATTTAAACCAATTCAACACATTTCCAGATAGACCAATCCATCTATGTAGTCTGTCCACTAATATGCTATGACATATTGTATCGAATGCAACACTAAGATCTAACAGAACTAAAATGCCACAAGCCCAAGAATCAGCTATAACGAGGTCATTCAAGACACTAACTAAAGCAGTCTCCGTGCTATGTCCAGACCTAAACCCAGATTGAAAAGTCTCTAGTAGGCTATTCGTATAAAGATGAGTTTGGAGTTGGCTAACAACCACCCGCTCAAGAATTTGTCCGATAATTGGACTTCTCAGCAATATCCCTCCCAGGCTTTTTAGATACCGGTGTAACTGCAGCCACTTTTAAAGCAGGAGAAACAATCCCTTCACAGATTGTGAGACATTGACAGTAGTGGTGATGTGGGGTACAATAACAGAAAAACAGTTTTTCAATACAGTAGTAGATAAAGTATCCAGTATACAAGTAGTTGAACAAGTAGAAAACAAGTTGAGAAACAAAATCAGAATCAACAACATTGAAACTTGAGAAACCATATTCAGAGAGATTTGGAAGATGCTACTCAACAAATTCAGAAGCAAGATCACCGGCAATTATAGATTTTCTCGATTTTAGATGAAAAGTAATTGAGAAACTCATTACACTGCTTAGTCGTGGAACAGTTAATGTTACCTGGAGGTTTAATACGATAATTAACTGTTCTAAAGAGAACTCTGGGATTAGATTTGTCACTTCTAATAATTGTAGAATAATATGCCATTTTTGCAGCTTTGAGAGGATTGTGGTATTCAATCTTTTTTTTTGCATCTCCACTCTAACTGCCTGCCTTTAGCTTTCATACAATACTAGCTAATGCAGAGATGAAGGTGTGTGTACTGACTATGCTCAAAAGGTAATTGGTCCTGAGAATGAATACTGATTAAAAGACAGGGTTCCCGAAACATTAAAATATCAGGCAATTTTGGAAGTTGTGATTTCTAGGCCTGTAAAAGTCATGTAAATTAATGCTTAAGAAAAACTAAAGGAAGAGTTCAAAAATATTTTTTTCAGGTTCTATAAATAATAGAATTTTATATTGTTTCAGATGATAATATTTTAGATTTTTTTGAATGATCAGTTCTAAAATCAAATTTCTTTGTGTTGGTTCAATCATACATATATATATATATATATATATGTACATTTTTATATATATATATATATATAATGATTGAACCAACACAAAGAAATCTGTGTGTGTGTGTAAAGAGAGTGAACTTGCACAAAGCAATTTACAGCATATTAAAATATTTTAAAGCTCGGCGAGAATTAAGGTCATGGAATGTAATATTTATTTATAATTTTTTTAATGAGATTTTTTTTCTTATATTCTTATTTTCTCATATCTTATCCTTTATTTTTTATTATTAAAATAGTTTTTTTATTTCTGTGTTCTAATGTTAATTTTATTTATATGTTTTTGTTTTAGTACTTTAAGTTATGTTAAGTTATGTTATGTTTTAGTACTTTAAGTTAAACAACGGAAATGAGAAATTATTTCAGTTAAAGTTTATTTTATTTGAAATAATGATTTTTTTTTGTTTGCTTTTAGTTAACTAAAATAACCCTACTTGTCATCTCTGTCAGATGCTTATACGCCTCCAGTTGGTAATATTTTGATGATGAATAAGAAGTGTTGCTGTGATTTGCTATATCAGTCATTAAGTTTCAGCCACACACAACATTAGTTTAGTGGATTCAATCCTGGATTTAAATGCATTCGTATTTAACAAACTGCAGTGTGTAGGCAGACTACTGTTGAATTATATTTTATCTGTTTTTTTTGTTTAGTCTTTTTGGTCACTTATTCATTGTTATTATGTTGTTTTCAGCATGTATGCTTTTGCTGCCTTGGATAACCAGCATCTCCAGCTTTTGTGGGACTGGTCCCAGCACAATCTCACCATAAGTGCTGGAAAACTGTATTTCCGCTTGAATCCCAAACTCTGCATGTCCGAGATCCGCAGAATGTGGGAGAAAACCGGAATTAAGGAGAAGTTTTTGGAAGGAGATTTCCGCAACAATGGAGACCGTGCAAGCTGTAAATATTTGTTCTCAATTGATACAATTAAAAATAAGTATAGACTGTATGTACATATTAATGTTTCATTTTAATTTTTGTAAATGCGTTTTTTTTTTTTAGGTGAGAGTGAAATCCTTAAGTTCATATCGAATACCACCAGTAGTAATAGAATTAAGTTGACGTGGGGTGGTTTTCGACCACCCAATTCCAGAGACCTTGTCAGTTTTATTGTATACTACAAAGAAGCGTAAGTGTTGCTTTTTATTCAATCTTTTTTTGTCTGTCTTTTGAGCAGCCTTTCTCGGTACCATTAAAATGTTCAAGCAGCTTTTGTAAATAGCCTTTATGGTCTCTCATAGGCCTTTCCAGAACTTGACAGAGTTTGATGGTCAGGACGGTTGTGGATCGGACAGCTGGAACATGGTTGACGTTGACTTACAGGAGGACCAAACCCAGAACCCAGGTGTTACACTGTCCATGCTGAAGCCCTGGACTCAGTATGCTATATTTGTCAAAGCTGTCACGCTAGTTGTGGAGGACAGGGACAGGGACAAGGACAGACAGCGTCTTGGGGCGAAAAGTGAAGTGGTGTACATTCGGACTAAACCATCAGGTAAGGAACTAGGTTCAGGTCCGCCATGAATTTAATTGAAGTCGTTTTTTGCATGTTTCCTAGTCTGTGCACTTATTCTTTTGTTCATTAAAATAGAGAAAGAAAAAAAAAAAACTTTTAATAAGCATATCAAATTGATCGAAAGGGACAGTAAAGACTTTTACGCTGTTAAAAAAAGGTTTCCACAAAAATATTACGCACCACAACAAACAACAAACAAAATATTTCTATTGTAGCAATTCAGCATATAAGAATGATTTCTGGAGGATCATGTGACATTGAAGTCTGGAGTAATGATGCTGAAAATTCAGCTTTGCATCACAGGAAAAAATTACATTTTAAAATATATTACTATTAAAAACTGTTATTTAAATGTATTTAAATATTTCACAATAATACATACTGAAAATGTATGTACGGTATACTGTCCATGTCCAGAAAGGTAATAAAAACATCTTCAAAGTAGTCCATGTGACATCAGAGGGTCAGTTAGAATTTGTTGAAGCATCGAAAATACATTTTGGTCCAAAAATAACGACTTTATTCAGCATTGTCTTCTCTTCCGGGTCAATTTTTGGGTGAACTAACCCTTTAAAGAAAATCAAACCATCCACATCCCTAGCGTCCACATTATGGAGTTTAGACAGTGTTTTAAGAAAATTTCAATAATTTTAGTTGCTGATTAAGAATAGGATTTTTAGCAGTGTCAATTTATTCCATGTAGGGTGGATTCAAATCTAGACAAGTAACTCGGTGGTTGTAGTCTTAAACCCCAGAAGGGATGATTCATGGTTTTCCACAGGTTTCTCCAAAGGGAATTACTCTGAAGTAAACATTTGTGGTTGCTTAAAGAAGAACTTTTTTTCTTCTTCTACTCCAGCACCCTCAATGCCTGTAGACATTCGTGCATACTCTAATTCTTCATCAAAGCTGGTGGTGCGGTGGTCTCCGCCTGTGTCCCCCAATGGAAACCACACCTACTACCTGCTCCGCTGGAAGCAGCAGGGCGAGGACCGTGAGCTCTACCATCACAACTACTGCTCCAAAGGTCTGGTCTACATTACACCCTTAAACTGAGCACCATTTGCCCAACAGCAATTCACACATTCATCCATGAAACGGTTAAGCATATTATTGCAAACATCTGAAGCATCCAGTGTGTAGTGGAACTAGATTCAATTCTGTTTGAATACTCTTAGTATTCAATGTCAGAATGCAAAGAGCTTTGCCATAATCAAATAATGTGCAGCATATTCAAGCCATTCAACTCTGTCTGAATAATATTAGAGCTGCTCTCAAAGCCTCCCATTACTCATACTTAAATATAATTTGCTTGCTTTCTTGCTTTTCTGCAGCACTTTCCGAATTTACATTTTGAGCATATTGAAATAATACCAGATTTGGTCACTAAAGGTCACTACAGGAAAAGTGTAACCATGTTTATGTTGTTTCTTGACAGAACTGAAGATCCCAGTCAGGATTTCAGCTGGGGGTTTGACAGAAATCGAGGACACCAAACCCACCAATCCTGAAACAGGGGGGCGGGACAAAGCCCCCTGTTGTAAATGTCCTAAAACAGAGGAGGATCTGAAGCGAATCGAGGAGGACATCTACTACCGCAAAGCCTTTGAGAACTTCCTCCATAATGCCATATTCACCCCCAGGTAAACTTAAGAGTTTTATTAGGAATATGATTATTACTCTCTCCAAAAAGATCATAACAAATTGTCTTCTTTTTTTTTTTTTTACATTACCGTTTGTGGTCGTAAGAATTTTTAGATTTATTTTTATTTATCTTTTCGAAAAATCAGCAAATATTTGATCAAATATACAGTAAAACATTAATGTTGTGAAATATTATTACAATAAAATATCTGTTATTACAATATTCTTTTTCATCACACACTATATTGATTTTATTTTTTATGAAAAATATAAAGGATATACAAAAAGGAAAGAGAAATCGAATCAAATCAAATTATTTATCATAATCAAATTCATATTTTTTATTCAATAATACTTTATTTTTTTTATTTTTTGAATTATTTAATATATTTTTAGATTTATTTATAAAAATTCAAGTCATTATTTCTAACTAATTTTAAATTTATTCCTTTTTCTTTTTTTTCAATGTTTGTTTGTATTACTGATTAAAAAATAATATATATCTGCAAATACTCAGTTATCATTATCAGCGCTATCCAATATCGGTTCAATCAGTTTAAAGTGTCCTTGGTCAAACAAAGTAAAATAAAAAATAATAAAAAATAAAACATTTAAATAAAAATTTTTACTGGCCATAAAAGATGACTTTCATGATACTTTTACTATAAATTGTCATCGTACAGAAAAAGGCTCAGTAAAGAGTCTACTTTTGTACTACACATAAAAATCCCAGCCTGCAGGTTTGGAATGACATAAGCATGACCTAGAGTATTAAATTAAATTGGCAACAACTTCAAAATGAATATCAGAGTTGAAGCCCTCGTTCCTATCCATGTTTTGATGCATCAGCCAGTACAAAACATCCATTTAACTTCAAATTAAAAGCTTCAGTTATCAATAAATCCATGTTAACCTTTCATGATCTCAAAGATGAAGATTGAAAGGGACCCTTGATGTCTCTGGATGGTAGCATTTGTAATGGTTCTTTCGTTTCTTGTCCGAGAGGTTGTTTTGGAACCTTTTCAGCGTTCCCTCAGTGATTGTTTCCCTCTGCCCCTGCTGTTAGTAATCATGTGGTACGGGCTCTTGGTTCTGGATCCAAATAGCACAGGAGATGTTAAATTTTCTCTCTGATCTCAAAGGTGTAACACATTAAGTGTTCTGTGCTAAAATGAGGACCGGCATCTGTATCCTATTATCATCCATCATCATGTGTCCCGCCGACAGCGCCAAAATCGCTGTATACCTGAGCGGGCTTCTATTGAAATCAATGCATCGGTGAATTCAAGATTCAGGCAATGCAGGACATCAAAACAGCATCTGTATGCGTTATTTGGGACTAGATTACCCTGCTGTGTCTGCTCCGTTTTTTTCCTCCGCATGTTTGTCATTGCTTGGCTTACGAGGAAAGCAGCGGGGCAAGAACTATGTCAGACAGCTGAGAAGTAGCCTATGTCTGTACCCGGGCCAGCACAATCAGTTTTTATTGAAAACCGAGATATTGAGGGAAGTGCCTAGAGTTCCCCCGAAGTTCAGGATTTGGAGAGAGCGGGAGGAAGGGGGAACGAGAAGGAGAGGAAATCATATCCATTCAGTTGCCGTTCCCCCCTCAAACCGCTCGGCTGCCAGGAAATGCACAGTAATGCCATCTGGAATACCAATGAAATAAAGGGAAGTTCCCCTCCAGCCGGAGAGCACACAGATCAATGAATGCCGCTCTGCACGGAAGAAGATTGAGAGAGAATGAAAAAGAGATGTGGGAACAGAAGGCACCGAAAAGAAGAGGGAAAGTCACTGGTTTAGAGAATGGAAATGTCCAGAATGGCTTGCTAGCATATGACTTGTGCTGTTTTTAGTGACATTTTTACTAAAAAGGGGTTTGGTAATAATTTAGTTTTAGTGATTTCATTTGAAACTTTCTGAAAGACACTGAAAAATCATGTGGCTTTTTAAAAAAAAAAAAAAAAATTTTTCTTTTTATATACATCAACAATGCATTAAATTAATCAATATTGACAGTAAGGGTATTAATAGTTTTACCAAAAAAAAAAAAAAAAAAAAGGATTTAAATTGGATGCTGTTCTTATAAGTGTTAGAAATAAAATGTCTTAAAAATACATTAATCTTTTTGAATATATTTTAAAATGTAATTTATTCTTGCGATGCAATGCTGAATTTTCAGCATCATCACTCCAGTCTTCAGTGTCTTTCAGAAATCATTTTAATATGCACATTTGCTGCTTTCTTAATATTATCAATGCTAAAATTATTATTTTTGGCCTTTATTTGAAATGGAAATCTTTTGTAAAAAATAAAAGTAGCTTTTTGTATATTTAATGCATCCTTGCTGATTAAAAATAATGTATATAAAAATACTGATCTCTTTGAAAAAGTTCATCTGTATTGTAGCATGCAATAGGTTTGTACTCCATTCTTAACTTAGCCAGCGATTAGACAAGGTTGTGTTTGGGCCAGCATATCCAGTCATATACAGAGCGATGCATAGCTTCATATCACGTCTCTCTGGCCACATGCTCTCAGGCAAACTCAACCCATCTGTGGTGGAAGGATGTGTGTTTAGCAGGCAGAGGAAGGACTTGCAGCTTGTAGGGAGTTGAGGGACAAAATGCTCCAGCGTGTGAGTGTTAGCAGGCCGAGGAATAGAGACCAGCTGTGGTGTGTGTGTGTGTGTGGATGGATTCAAGGGGATGGAGTCAATGCCAGATCATCTGAGGACAGGATCCGTGATTGCTTTGGCAAGTACGAGAGTAACTTGTTCTCATGGGAGAACAGCCATGTGGTTGTTACCTCACACGTTCATAAATGGGGTTAAAAATGGTCTCCCCAATATTAAGGAAAAAAAGCTCCCTTCATGTGTCTGAACTGCTGTCGATTAGCACAGAAAATAAACTGCATTTAAAACTAAAGTTGTCATACACAGTTGCCCGGAAAAGACATGTATAATATTAGAAGAGATCCTGAGAAATGATGCCGACCAATATTGATTCTAAGTGATGATTATGTATAAACGAAAATGGATTTTATATACCATGTATTTTACAAGTTAACTGTTTTCTTTCCTCTCCTCTGTATATGTTTTAGAAATGAAAATGATTGTTTCATACAATCTAGGCAGATAAATAATAATAAAATACCTATTCTTTACTTATTTTTTCAGGTTACGTGCATATTAATGCGTTTACAATGGAAGACTTTGGTGAAAGGAATTGCACTGGAATTAATGTTTAAACAGACACAGTTTCAAAATTCTAGCTACAAAATGTAATAGTGCTTTAACTTATACATTCAACTTTCATTGAAAAAAAAAGCTAATTTTACAAACTAGGGCAAGTCACAGTTAATATCTGTGTTCAGTATTATCAGAGGTCAGTAGTGCTGATACTAAAAAATCCTTTATTATTATAATTTTTAAATGAATATTTCTGTAAATGTTTTAAATAAAGAGTTTCAGTTTCTGCACGTCCAGAAGTTGAGCTTAAAGTTGCAGTGTTACTCTTCTCTTTGGTTCCAGACCTCCCGACAGGCGACGGCGGGATCTGTTTGGTGTGGCCAACGCTACTTCCATCCACACTCTGTTGGCGGGAAACTGGAACCTGACAGAGGGTAACTTCTCTCATGACGAGTTGCCTAGACAGGAATTTTCCTTTATAGAGAAGAAGGTGAAGGAGCGTAGCGCTGACATCAGTGGACTGCAGCCCTTCACCGTTTACCGCATCGACGTGCACGCCTGCAACAAAGAGGTTTGGCACTGCAGCGCAGCCGCGTTTATCTTTTCCCGCACCAAAGCGGCAGGTAAGAGCAGGACATCAACATGCAATCGAAGGTGAGGCACTGTTTTCAAATACGTCATTGACAAATCTGATTTCTTTTTTCTTGTAGACAGAGCAGATGACATTCCTGGTCCTGTGACTTGGGAAGGTCTGGAGGGTTCAGTGTTTCTGAAGTGGCCTGAACCGCAGAAACCCAACGGCCTGATCCTGCTGTATGAGATACAGTATCGTCTCGGAACAGAGGTGACCGTTGTATTCACTCGTGTCATAATAAGTTTTTTTTTTAAGTTTGATTCATTGGTTCAAAAATTTCAAGTGGTGTAACAGTCAAGACTTTCAGGGGAAAAAATTACCTTTATTTATTCATTGTTTGTTATTATTTAAATATTTTTTTAATAATGCTTTCTTTTCTTTTTCCTTAAAATTGTCCTTCTTTTTAATCCAACAGGACTTTTGGTAACACTTTAGTATAGGGTCCAATTCACACTAATAACTAGTTGCTTATTAGCATGTATATTATTAACATATTGGATGTTTATTAAGGCTTATAAAGTACATATAATGCATGATATCCATAATCCTACCCAATACCCTAAACTTAACAACTACCTTACAAACTATTAATAAGCAGCAAATAAGGAGTTAATTGAGGCAAAAGTCATAGTTAATGGTTAGTTAACAGTGAGAATTGGACCCTAAAATAAAGTGTGACCGGACTTTTTTTTTCTTCATTCACAATTTCAGGGTAGTTATACCACATTGCTGACATTTTACCATAGCATTACATTTACAAGTATGTGTTTGTATTTCTTTTTCTACACCAGCCTGAGAAGCATGAGTGTGTGTCCCGTCAACACTACAGGGAGCACAAAGGGGTGAAACTCTCCAACTTGGGACCTGGGAACTATTCTGCCCGTGTACGGGCTACGTCTCTGGCTGGAAACGGGTCATGGACAGACCCGATAACTTTCTATGTGATTCAAGTTGATCGTAAGTTTACTCTGAATTTCATCCCTTTCAACTTTTAAAAAGTGAGAGTTATAGATTATTGAGTTTCAAAGTTTCTCTTCTTATACGCTCAAGAATCAGGTTATGAGCACTACCTGTACTTCATGATCATCCCGATTTTCCTGATTTTTGCCATCATCGCTGGAGTGGCTTTCACCTATCTGAACAAGAGACGGTACCAGTTTTAACACACCTACACTCCATATAGGCCTCTGTAGACAAAACACCTTTCTGAGACACTCAAGAAACCATAATAAAAAAAATTAAAAGCAGGGACTTACCTTGAAATACTTCATGCTTGTTCTCTATTAAATATCTTAGTGCTGTTTATGATTAACAAATGCTATCTGGAATCCACAGAAACAGCGACAGGCTTGGAAACCTTTACACGTCTGTTAACCCAGAGTACTTCAGCGCAGCAGAGAGTGAGTATTCATTCAAGGGCAATATCGACTCAACATCCTTTTTCATGAATAATTGTACCTCTTGTATTTGTTTACAGTGTATGTGCCGGATGAATGGGAAGTGGAGCGAGAGAAAATCACAATGTGCCGAGAGCTTGGACAAGGATCCTTTGGTATGGTGTATGAGGGCATCGCCAAAGGTGTTGTGAAAGATGAGCCGGAAACCAGGGTGGCTATTAAAACGGTCAACGAATCGGCTAGCTTGCACGAGCGCATCGAGTTCCTCAATGAAGCTTCTGTGATGAAGGAGTTCAACTGTCACCATGTGGTTAGTCGGAGAATGCATGACAGATCTCACCTGATGCTTTAAAGATTGGCAGCATTGGTGTAAACTAATGTCGACTTTTAGCTGGTGGCTTCCTCTGATGTGGTTTGCTATTGGTTTAGGTGCGTCTGCTGGGCGTAGTTTCGCAGGGTCAGCCCACCCTGGTGATCATGGAGCTGATGACACGAGGAGATCTGAAGAGTTACTTGCGCTCACTTCGATCCGCTAAGGTGAATAAAGTTATGCACGATACATCTTCATGTCACTGATTGTGTTACTGCTATTCTAAATTCCTGAAAGCTAAGAATTGCCACCTGTTTAGTAGTGTAGTTGAATTTTGAGTCATAATTGAGCAATTTCCATTCATCAGAATTAGTCATCTGCGTTTACATTCACTGCTATTTTCTGAGTCTTAAGAGCAGTTCTAAAACACTGTCTCTAAACTATAAGCTCCTCCAATTCTTGAACTATAAAACCTAGTGTGATGTCTTGATGTGTACTGCATAGTCCGTATTCTAAATGAAAAATGCATCCTTGTAAGTGGGTTTTTTAAATGTTAAACTCAGCTCCAAACTGATTTCCGTTCACGTGATGCAAAGCCTCAGCATGAAATGCACAAGACTCGCTGGGTTTTGGAGTAGGGCTGCAGTATCATTCTCCTCTTACTCTTGCGTCCTCAGAACATCTCCAGCTTGCCTTTGCCACCATTGAAGAAGATGATTCAGATGGCTGGAGAGATCGCGGACGGCATGGCTTACCTCAACGCCAACAAATTTGTTCACAGAGACTTGGCAGCAAGGAATTGCATGGTGGCGGAGGATTTTGCTGTCAAAATTGGTGGTATGTGATGAAATGTATTCACTTTTATTGGCTTGTATTTGATATGTGAAATGCTTTAAAATAGGGACTAGTTATCCAACTTTTTGTTAATCTAGTTTTTTCAGGTGTATTATTTTTTTTTTATCGGTGCTTTAAACAATCAATTTTGCGATAATAGGGTTTTAACCTATTTTAGTCGTAAATTATCATCAATTGGTAACATTTCACAGTAAATATTGATAGTTATTAAATGTAAAAAGATTGCATTGACAAATTGCATATTGTGCACTGTTGCTCATTGTTTCGTAACAAAATTAGATACTAAAATGAAGGAGTGTGCTATATCAACACTATTAGTTAGTGTCTAGTTTTTATGTATAATAATAATATTAATAAAAAATGCTGAATGAATTGGAAATTTCTTTGTAAATGAATGTTATTCATCTGATTGTGAATGATTCATACATGCATGTAGTTCGTGCAATTTTTAATCAAAATCTCATAACCGGATCTTCTGGATAAACAATACTTCAGTCATTTTTCTGCTTAAACCGCTTCTATTGATTGCTATTGCAATCGACTGCAAGCTCCTGGATCTGTTGTTAATACAGAAGAAAATCTCTGTTGCTGCATTGCGACTTTAAGATTTGGGTTAATTTAACCATTGTGTTACTGTAGCAATAAATTAAAGGGTTTGTAGTAAATTATGGCAAACATTATGCATCTTTCATACTTTCAATAATATTTATTTTGCATTATATTCCATTAATTGTGCTTATATTCACTTTGACTTTTTAGTGTTTAGTGTCTGTGCATCCCCAATTTTAATTCCATAATTAACAAGTAATGAATTGCTAGTATATGTTCTTTATTTTGTTTGGCTAAATCTTAAGTAAAGCTGTAGACATTTAGTAACTTCACCTCATTTATCCTCAAATCTGTAGACTTTGGCATGACACGGGACATTTATGAGACTGATTACTACAGAAAAGGAGGCAAGGGACTGCTGCCTGTGCGCTGGATGTCTCCAGAGTCTCTCAAAGATGGAGTTTTCACCACCATGTCTGATGTCTGGTAAGCTTTCATGTGTTCAATAGAGAATCAGTTACAGTCATAGAGATATTAACGGAGATGTATAGTGAACCGTGTATCAGGGTACATCAGTCTAGACTTTGTAGCTGTAGAACGACATCTGCATTTGAGCAAAGACCGCCACTTTAGTGATCACTTCAGTTTCTCCACTAGCTGAATGAGAAATGAAAAACACACTCCCACAGCTCAACACACATTTTCCATTACATGGTGCATACGTTAATGCGGTAAGCAATGAGGAGAAACATCTTTCCATATATTTCAGAAGAAGCTGGCAATCAAGCCTCATCGGCCCTCATGCTAGTCTCATTTCAATGAAAGCCTTGGGGAGTCTAGACCGCACTTTTCCGGAAACGGCAACAGCTGCGGCTGATATGAGCGGCATTCCAGAGTCTCAAGGAATCTTTAGTCCATTCGTCCTCCCGTGTCGTAATAAGTAGCTTTTTGAGCTCGCTGGGAGGTTTGCGCTTAAATCTTTTGTTAAGGATCAGAATCAAGTACTCCCTGTTCAGGAAGAGGATTGAACTTAATTACAATGCGCTCAAGTTTCCTTCCAGGTGTCCGGAGAGTCTGCCCTAACAGTTCATCTTTCTGTCCAGGGTCACCGTCAGGCCTCGATTATATGGAATGTCTGGTTAACTTTACAAAAGGATCAGATATAGAATTAGTGTTTTGCCAATAATTACAAATTTACAAATAAAAAATTCAAAGGCTGTTTAGATCAGAATCAGAATATCATGTCTGTTTATTAAAGTCTAAGTGTGCAATTTGTGGCACCAAACGGATGTAAATGAATAATTTCAGACACATTTCTTGAACGTTCTTCTATTTGTCAGACAAACAGACCATCCAAATTCATGTCACTGGTTAAAGTGCAGAGGATGTAAGTACTGCACATATTGACTCAAAATTATATACCTTTTTATATATTTAAAATATTTATATTTATTTAGCAGCGTCATGTTTCTTTTGTGCACATGCATTGCAATTTTGCTTTGCCTTTTATTTTGTGATTTTATTTCGTTTTACTTCGTTTTGGAGCTCCAACATCCCCTTAACGCTATGTAGGATAAGCGGTTTGGACTATGCATTGATGATTTTTTTTAAAGGAAATTATATTGCTGTAAATGCATATTAAATATTAATAGTATGGATAACAAAAAAATCCAAATAACCTTACTCAATATTTGAGTGGACAAAAATATAGTCGTTAGCTAGCGACATGTTAATGTTATATTGCAATTAGTTGTGAATGTTTAATAAGCCTGGTGTGAAATCTTGTTCTTTTTTAGCACATCACATTTATGCTTCGTGTAAAAGGTGACCCCAGAATATATAGTGACGCTCAGTGAGAAAGTGAATTGCGCAAGTTCAGTACAATTAAATGTATAATTTTATCAAATACTTTATAAATTCCGTTGATTAATGTCCAGTGTGTAGCACTGAGCTGCTGTCTAATGTAAAGCGTTTTTAAATCTATGTAGGCAGTAATAAAACACAAAGCAGCTCATTAGGTTTTGGAACAGAGCCTTTGATTATTTTTATGCCGGCTTTGAAGCTCTTTTGTATCTTATTTAGATGTACAACACTTACTGTATCCGCAGGAAAATAATACAAGTAAGACCCGAAAGAAAAAGCATTACTTGAAGGTATTTCTGTTATGTGCTTAATAGCTTTATTATCAAAAGACCACGGCACGTTATATTGTATAATTTGTCTGAGCTGCTGACTCATTATGACAACTTGCTCCCATTTGAAAGTTTTAGGTACACACATCACTCATTGTCAGTGAAAATATTGATATATCTTGAAAAAAACTCTTCAGGGAGCAGTTCTTTTGCGAGTGGGGAGCTTTCAACTGAACTCACTCAGAATTGAAACAGAAGATCGTCATCTTGTAGACACTTTGGTCGCTATCAATGTCGATTTATTCAAGCGTTTCTCATCTGTTGTCTTACAGGTCTTTTGGGGTGGTGTTGTGGGAAATCGCCACCCTGGCCGAGCAACCCTATCAGGGCATGTCCAATGAGCAGGTACTGCGATTTGTTATGGAGGGAGGACTGCTAGACAAACCTGACAACTGCCCTGACATGCTGTAAGTCATCTTATTCACACCTTTCACTCACTTTGTTGTTCCAAGTGCAGTGTTTAGAAAAATTTCCAAACTGTTGTTTTCCATCCAGTGAAAGTAAATCGTGTCCAGAGCTGTCAGGCTCCGAAAATGACACAAAAAAAAACATTAAAATGGTCCATAGAAAAGTCTTGTGAAGCTTTATGATACTTTAGTGTGTTACATACCAAAATTCAATGTTACTTTTGCGTGCCATCTGTGCAGGATTGGTTTCATTGGTTCACAAACAAACCTGGTGCAACATCTTGATGTGGATATTTTGAAAGTTCTTTATATGAATATTCATGTTATGTTTGGAAGGACATGATGGTGAATAAATGATGACAGAATTTACATTTTTGGGTGGACTTTGCCTTTTAAAAAGTAGAAAGTCTGCCACCTACTGTATAATTCAGGTGGTAATATCAAAAAGCTGAAAACAAGGATAGACATTAAAAATCTGGATTCGCTTGAGAATTAATGGTATTTACCCAAAACGTTTTTGACTTTGGCCATTATTTGTTTTGGATTTTAAATCTACCGAGTCTAACCCTCTACCTCTGCGGGCTGGGTCTAAATTTAAGTATAATTTGTTTATTTGTTAGAGTCTCCAAGCTATGGGTTTTCTTTGGCGCGGTTTGAGTTAGGTTGTGTCTGACTTCAGGTCTGTGTTTTATCTGAAGTGTGAGAGCTGGCAGTGACATCCAAGCACTCAATGCACTACAGGTATTCCACATTTTTAATAATATCATTATACCAGGAGGGAGAGAGGTGGGTGTGTGCGTCTTGAGATGAAAGGGGTACAAAGACTGTGCTGGATGATGACATCACTGAAACAACAGTGAACCGACTTTAACAGAAAAACTGACTATTTTCTATTGTCCTTTTTGCGTTATCAGCAAACTTTTTTTTTCAGTTTAACAATGTAAAGCTGTTTTGACACTATCTGTATTGTATAAAGTGCTATATATATTGCGGAAGAACATCGTAGCCGGAATTAATTCTCTCTGTTTATGTCTATGAAGAATCACAAAGGTACTGGGTTACTCCGCCGCGGTGCCCCCGAAGCAATCTAAAATAGTCCGAATATAAACACTTATTATAGGTGCACCCTAGTGATTCAGGACAAGCCAAAAACATGGTTTGGAAAATGGATTCATGGTGTACTTGCTTATTATATACATTTTTCTACATTTTGAACACAAACAAAGTTACGGACCGCAGCTCTGATTGGTTGATTTCTTACCAGGAGCGATGGAGTTTCTGCAAATGGCAATAGGAGCACTGGGAGGAGCTAGAGGAGCTTGATTTTGTTTTTCACAGATTATCTGTCTCATATTCTACTGTCAGGACATAATGACAGGTTTAATAAATATGTAAAAAATATTTTTTTTACAAAAGTTCCCTACAGCACCTTTAATGGCTGTATGTGTAAACCATATTTTATTTTTATTTTAATAATTTTTTCAGCCACAGCTTGTTTTTCATCTATTAAATGACTGTTTATCACTTTTCAGCTTAGTTGGATGAAACAGAAAATTAGTTCCATATAGAAAATAAATAAATAAAATATAGATTTTTTTAATTATATAATTTATTTACAAAAAACATTTTTAATTATATAATAATTAGATTTTTTTTACAAAATCAATAAAAAAAGGAAGCCATTTTTTTTCTTAACTTATTGGTGAAACAAATGAACAATGATGTTTTGTTTCAGGACAAATGGTAGTTTGTGTTTTCTTAGTCCACTGTCCATTGACGGGAATTGCACAATGGTTTGCATTGGCCTGTGCCTTTTTTTCATTGCAAGGATGTCTGGTTCAGGGTCTTTGTTGTGGTTAGTCACCATTTGGCACCTTTTACCACTTCTTTTTTAGAGAAGTGCTGGGAAGGATGAAGTGGTCTTTAAGGCAGCCAGAACAGGAGTGGAGGAGGGCATGTGGGAGGGATTTGGGCTGGTACTTGCTGCTTTATTACTGCGGCTGCTTCTGTCTTGTGTTTTAATGAGCCAGTGCATGACTGCAGAGACTATAGCCCCTTTCATACTGCCATTCCGGCAAATACAGGGGTAAAGTGTTCCTGTAATTGTTCCCTGGTCGCTAGATTTGGCACTTTCACACTGCCAGTGATGACCCGGTATATGTGCGTGCTTTCTCGCACAACCCTTGAAGATCCCGTAACGACACATGACATCAGCGCGTGACGTGTAATGTACGAGTCGACAACGCTTGGCACGTTATACTTTAACTGAAGCAAGCAAACGATCTCGGCATCAGCGCGGAAAGTGAAGAACTAACTGATCTCTGCTTCATTACAGTTTGCACATATGTTTTCGTCGCGAATGTTGACCTTCCTTCAAGATTTTTTACCTTTCCGGCTGGTAAAAGAGTCGCGCAATAATACACGTCATCACTTCGATACGGAATTAGATCTGGCTTTTGTTCACACAGCGCTCGTTCCGGATCGATTACCGCAATGTTACTAGGTCCCCGACCCGGGTTCAATTCGGTAATCAATTCCGGGACGTGGTTGCTTTCACACAGAAGGCGACCAGGCAATGTTACGGGAATATTGCGGGTCTGATGTGCAGTGTGAAAGGGGCTTAACAGTGCCAACGGTCACCCAAATTCAACCTCTAACGGAAGTCCAGCTGTTTGATTAAAACCGGAAATTATGTGCAACTTACCAAGGAAGCCATGCATTATTATTTTTTCCCCTTCTTGTTTTCTCATTATCACGACTTTAATTTTCTCGTGATATTGACACAAACAGTTGTTTTCTCATCACAACTTAATTTTCTCGTGATCTCGACATAACCAGAGTTGTTTTCTTGTTATAACGACTTAATTTTCTCGTGATATCGACATAACCAGAGTTGTTTTGTAGAACTACTTTTGTTATGTCGAGATCACGAGAAAACAACTTTAGTTATGTCCAGATCACGAGAAAATTATGTTGTTATAAAGCGAAAACAACTCTCGTTATGTCGAGATCAAAAGGTAATGCAGTCAATATAACGAGAAAACTACTCTCGTTATGTCGAGATCACGAGATAATGAAGTCATTATAACGAGAAAACTACTCGTTATGTCGAGATTACGAGATAATGAAGTCAATATAACGAAAAACTACTCTTGTTATGTCGAGATCACGAGATAATGAAGTCATTATAACGAGAAAACTACTCTTGTTATGTCAAGATTACGAGATAATGAAGTCATTATAACGAGAAAACTACTCTCGTTATGTCAAGATCACGAGATAATGAAGTCATTATAACGAGAAAACTACTCTCGTTATGTCGAGATTACGAGATAATGAAGTCATTATAACGAGAAAACTACTCTCTTTATGTCGAGATTATGAGATAATGAAGTCATTATAACTAGAAAACTACTCTCGTTATGTCGAGATCACGAGATAATGAAGTCATTATAACGAGAAAACTACTCTCTTTATGTCGAGATTATGAGATAATGAAGTCATTATAACTAGAAAACTACTCTCTTTATGTCGAGATTATGAGATAATGAAGTCATTATAACTAGAAAACTACTCGTTATGTCGAGATTACGAGATAATGAAGTCAATATAACAAAAAACTACTCTTGTTATGTCGAGATCACGAGATAATGAAGTCATTATAATGAGAAAACTACTCTCGTTATGTCAAGATTACGAGATAATGAAGTCATTATAACGAGAAAAACTACTCTTGTTATGTCGAGATCACGAGATAATGAAGTCATTATAACTAGAAAACTACTCTCGTTATGTCAAGATTACGAGATAATGAAGTCATTATAACCAGAAAACTACTCTTGTTATGTCGAGATCACGAGATAATGAAGTCATTATAACGAGAAAACTACTCTCGTTATGTCGAGATTACGAGATAATGAAGTCATTATAACGAGAAAACTACTCTCGTTATGTCGAGATCACAAGATAATGAAGTCATTATAACGAGAAAACTACTCTTGTTATGTCGAGATCACGAGATAATGAAGTCATTATAATGAGAAAACTACTGTTGTTATGTCAAGATTACGAGATAATGATGTCATTATAACGAGAAAAACTACTCTCGTTATGTCAAGATCACGAGATAATGAAGTCATTATAACGAGAAAACTACTCTTGTTATGTCAAGATTACGAGATAATGAAGTCATTATAACGAGAAAAACTACTCTCGTTATGTCAAGATCACGAGATAATGAAGTCATTATAACGAGAAAACTACTCTTGTTATGTCAAGATTACGAGATAATGAAGTCATTATAACGAGAAAAACTACTCTCGTTATGTCAAGATCACGAGATAATGAAGTCATTATAATGAGAAAACTACTCTCGTTATGTCAAGATTACGAGATAATGAAGTCATTATAACTAGAAAACTACTCTCGTTATGTCGAGATTACGAGATAATGAAGTCATTATAACTAGAAAACTACTCTCTTTATGTCGAGATTATGAGATAATGAAGTCATTATAACTAGAAAACTACTCTCGTTATGTCGAGATCACGAGATAATGAAGTCATTATAACTAGAAAACTACTCTCGTTATGTCAAGATTACGAGATAATGAAGTCATTATAACTAGAAAACTACTCTCGTTATGTCGAGATTACGAGATAATGAAGTCATTATAACGAGAAAACTACTCTCGTTATGTCGAGATTACGAGATAATGAAGTCATTATAACCAGAAAACTACTCTTGTTATGTCGAGATCACGAGATAATGAAGTCATTATAACAAGAAAACTACTCTTGTTATGTCGAGATCACGAGATAATGAAGTCATTAAAAACAGAAACCTGCACTCGTTATGTTGAGATCATGAGATAATGAAGTCATTATAACGAGAAAAAAGTTGTGACAGAGACAACAAGAAGGGGGAAAAACATAACTTAGAACTTCCGTAGCTTACCAATTAGAAGTGGCAAATTAAAGTGGATCTTGAAATACTTTATAACTTTTTATAAAAATTAAAGAACCTGCTTTGTTGCACAGGACTGTTGCTAGTATTAATGCTATTTTGAGTTAATATTTAACTGTCCAGAGATTGTTAATGAAATTGTTTTGCACGCCAAATCAAAGTCTGTCATCTATGATTTAAATTTTTTGTTTTCATGATGAGAATCAAAAAAGAAATTAACACATGGAAAGGATCAAGGTTAAAAAGAAAGTTTGCATACCTTAAGAAAGCTTGATGATATTCATCAATAATGTTCATTATTCAGAAATATTTATTTATATGAAATGTTTCTTTGAAAAATAAAGATAAAAAGGTAATACTTAATAATAATTACTCAACTTTTCTTGAGTATATTTTTAGTTATAGCTGTAATATAATCATATTACAATTTCTAAAATACCTAAATAAATAAAAAATCAAAATGTTTATAATTAACATGAATAAAATTACTTAGAACTTCTCACTTGCATATTGAACTAAATTTTTCAACATCGTGATCCATATTTTTCCAAAAATCCATATTTTGTTCTTCCAAAGGTTAAGTCAAGTTCATATCGCACTTTTAACACTGGAGGTGCTAAAATCAGCCTGAACCTCCCCATCAATGGAAACGTCATCTAGTGCCATGCAGGAAAAACAAGCTGGAGGCTCAGAGGGCAGTGAGTCCAGTCTCTCTGTCTCACAGCTGGAGAGCCAAAAGCCTCAGTGTGTGTGTGTGTGTGTGTGTGTGTGTGTGTGTGAGAGAGAGAGAGAGAGACACGGTGAAAATACCACACTTGGATTTGCTGGTGTGAATGTTTATGTATGTGGTGCTCGGGTTTTTGTGACTGTCAGCTGATGTTTGCGCTAGCTGTGTGTGGGTGTGTAGCCGGCGCTGGTGTTTGTAAGACTAATGGTGTGTGTTACTCGACTAGTGTGTGAGCTGGCACAGGCATCCCAGTATTTATTTCAGCAGACTCCTCTGGTATTCTTAGCGTGTTTGTGTATAATTAAAACGGTGAACTGGAATGCTCTAGTGTCAGTTAGATCATACGCTTTTATTTATTTATTTATTTATTTATTTTCCCCCTCACTGGCGCTCTCTGGCCTCCTTTACAACTCTCTCCAGCTCTGCAGTTTGATTTCATCACAGTTGTGTGTTTGCTGTGCAGTAAAGAGGTCACAGCATTCACCATGAGCTCACTGCAGCTGTGTTTGGGACGTAACCCCTGATAGCATGCATGTTTGTGTTACGGATTGGTCACACTGCCACCTGTTGTTCAGAGCTACGGCAAGTAGGCGTAGGAGGTTTGAACAAGATCTTAGGAGAAATTAGATCTTATAGTTTCAGTATATGTGACTATAATGTTAAATAGCACAATATTCAATATATAGAGTGACTATGATTAAATGATGAAGTATTTATAAATAATTTGTACATTTTTCATTTCAAGACTTCGTCTTTTAACAATGCAAATCAATAAGATAGATTTATTGATAGTTTTTTATATCAAGTAGTCTACACATGAAGATTGTAATGCTATTTTGATAAAGTATAGATATATACAGTACTATTTATAACTTTAAAATTAATAAACAAAATGGTTAATTGTGAGTGTGTGTGTGTGTGTGTGTGTGTGTGGAGTGACTTAAATTATTTAAAATGAAAAGGACTTTTTTTTTTAATGACACCAACCAAAAAGTTAAATTATTGATAATGTGTATTATAAAGAGTGCACAGTATAATTTTTTTTATGAAGTAATATATTTTGTTATTAATATTTTAATAAATACATAAAATTCATAATAAAAGGACATATATATTTAAAAAATAATAATAATAATTAAATAAAGATTTACAAATTTAACTGATGCAATCCAGAATTAAGATTATTAATTTGTTGTATGTAATAAATACTTTAATTATTGCATTATGTATGTTATGTTGATTATGATAATTACATATTAGAAATGTATTTTATAATAAATTGAACAAATTTAATAAATATATATATATACAGAATATAATAATTTAACACTATTAATACAATACTATTAATACGTGTGTGTGTGTGTGTGTGTGTGTGTGTCTTTTTTGTCATATTTATCTGTTGTCAGAAACTTTGTAACTGACTTTTAACTCTTCGTTTTATCAGACACACATAATCTTAAAATGGCCAAATATCATTCATTCATGTGGACTGGACAACAACTAGATTTGATGTTTCTCAAGGGTCGTGTCGCTGAACTTCTCTTTGTGTGCTCTTGTGCTCTTTCAGGTTTGAACTGATGCGCATGTGCTGGCAATACAACCCCAAAATGCGGCCGTCCTTCCTGGAGATCATCAGCAGCATCAAGGACGACCTGGAAGAGGGTTTCAAGGAGACAAGCTTCTTCTACAGCGAGGAGAACAAACCCCCGGACACCGAAGAGCTGGACATGGAGAATGTGGGAACCATGGAGAACGTTCCTCTGGAGCCGTCCTCCAGCCTGCAGCCCCTCGCGCCCTCTCTGGCCTCCCCTCAACAGTGCGCCCCTGCGTCCCAAGGCTCCTCCACCCCAGCCGGCCCGTCCTCACCGCCTTCCTCCCCCAGCTCCACGGACAAGCACCCGCTCCCCACGTCTGCGGCAAACGGGCCCTCAATGGTTCTCCAGAGCCCATTTGACGAGACCCAGCCTTACGCTCACATGAACGGGGGACGTAAGAACGAGCGTGCCTTGCCTCTGCCCCAGTCGTCGGCTTGCTGATCGGCGGCCCAGTCCCGTTTCAGGACATGTCCCTGTCTGTCAAGCCACTGTGTGGTCTCCTGAGAAGAAATATTAAAATAAAGAGACAAGGAGAGATGAAATGGTACAAACTGAGAGTCCAGGCAATCAATCTTTTCAGTCATACCTCAACGAACAAAGTTTGGATTTCTTTGTTTTTTGTGCATTTCGATTGGATCGTTGAATTGATTGACATGAACTCATTTGTTATTTCCTTAGACTGGATGACTGACTGAAAAACCATGACCTTCACTCTCGCACTCGATAGGCTGACTGTTTTTTGTTACGTTTTGTTACTTTTCTAAACTTCCAAAACTGGTTTGAAGGTCTATCAGAGCCAGTAGTGGTACGGTGGCATTATTACGACACGCTCTGCATATCTCGAAGCCAATCCAACAGCGAAGCACTTGCTCTTGTCTTTGTTTCCAAAGACGTGCGTTTAAATTAGAGAAAGATGTGTAAGGTTTTTCTTTTGCTTTTCTTAGAAGTTTGTTCCCCTGACCTGGGGATGGAAATCCTTGCGTTTTCTGCAAATCATCAGGCCGTGCAACGTAGTGAAGAAGAAATTCTTTAATCTGCCAGATGTCTGTCTGTCTTTTCTTTTCTTTTTATTAATGTTGCCAAATTGTCATTTAGTTCTCCGTGCATCCATATTCCTCTAAATACATGTGACCAGTTTTTTATTTCCCTGGTGATCCAAACTAACTTAAAGGAATAATGCAGATTTTCATTTTTGGATGGAATTATTCATTTAAAATCACCAAGATTCATTTAAATTCATCAAGAGTCCCACTTTTCTTTCGTCTTGCTTAGGGTTTGACGTATTTATGACGAAATAAGGCACGAGTCGAGCAACAGATGCAGCAGATATTACATTGCAAAGAAACTTTGGATAAAAAAAGAAGCTCAAGAGGTTTTAAGTAGTGGCTTTTTTTTTTTTGAGCAATTCTTTCTCTTGGTGGTTCAGTCGTACGTCGGACCACAGAGCATGTGCATCGTTCGTCGGTCACTTTTGTACCTTTTTGACAGTTCAGATTGATCATCTACATGTCTGTGCTAAAAAAAAGCTGCTATTTTATTATTGTTTTTCTTTTGTGGTTGTAATATATATATATATATATATATATATATATATATATATATGTAAAAAGTTTTTCAGGTGTAATCCTTTGCCTTTCCACTAGAGTCCATTTTATGATGCTTATAGTTCTGCAAAACGAGACAAAAAATGTTCATTCTAAGAGTTAAAAAGATGTTTAATTCCTTCTGTTTTGATAGCATATCTCTCTTTAAAAGCTAAAGAATGGCAGATGAACACACTACCTTGTGTCTTCATGCCATTAACGGCGGCACCCACTGTGTCTCTCTTCACATTAATGCGCAACAAATACTCTCAGGTCAGCCTCCTAAAGGATTCGATCTCAGACCCCGATGTGTTCTTGTCTCGCTGTTCATTCCTCTTTAATCAACAAAACAAAGACTGAAAATGTGGCAAACTTTGAATTGATTTCAGTGCTTAAAGATCGACTCGTCTCATACTTTGGATTGATCGTTCAGCCTTATTTGTGACAGATCCTGCCGCCCTTCGAAGGCCCTGATCTTCAAAACTCTGCGTTTCCTTCCTTCCGAGCAGAGCCTTATAAACGATTCTACAGATACGATTGGGCATATCTCTATGCAGAAGCTGTGTTTGTAACATAGAACACTTATATGGATTTGAGATAAAGGTTTGACTATGAGTGCCAGTTTTTGGGACTTTTTTTTTTTTTTCACCCTGGCCTTATTATTTAAGTTATTACTTATTATTTATTTTGTCTATATCCTTTTTTGTCTATATCCCCCACCACCACACCCAACCCCTGATTACATTTTAGATATTTTTATATGCTTTTTTCCATGGGGACTTTTTTTTCAGACATTTTATCTACCTCACTCTTTTTTTATGTACCTATATATAAAGTACATCTGACCTTTTTTCATGAAAAGGACAATATTACTGCTCTCTGTATCTGGGTGAAACCTCACATAAATGCTACAAACCACAATCTCGGAGTGGAGAAATTACCGAGTTACAGACATTTTTGTATGACTAGCTGCTTTCCTTCCTATCGGATCTTGCCTAGATTTTGTTTATTATTTATTTTCTGAGATCAAAAAGGTCTGACAGTTGACTTCAAATGTGCTGGAATGTTGTTGATGTTTAATTTACCCATCTTTTAACTCGTGGGCAAAGATGGATTAGTTAGAATGGATTATTTTTTAATTTTTTCCAGTATATACTGGTTCTGCTCTCCTCTCCCTTTCATGTTTCTGAATTTCACGGTTGGCATTGTTCTGTTTTATCTTTTCATTACACATTCATTGGTGTGTTAAACTTGCATCAGAAAAACCAAATGTTAATCGAATCAAAAACACTTTGGATATGAATCAATTTACTTGAGTTTCGGCTGTTGTCAGGTGCATCCAATTTACATAATCATAAGTTTTTTTCCTGGTTTATATCAATATATATTTTTTTAATTATTAAAAAAACACCATGTGGAAGGAACCATTTCAGTGCAATTTAAATAAAACTAAGCAGATGTGATATATAGTTGAAGAAATGTTAGCTGGTATTTACATATTTCATTCACAGCAGTTTGATGAAATATTGTTCATGCAGATATTGAGCCGATTAAACTGAAATAGTATCCAGATGCAAGATATTCTTGTAAATATCCTGAATTTTTTCGAATGACTTTATAAGGGAAATGTGAGTTTTTAGGGGGAAAAAATATCAAGCAATGATCATACAGTGCCACCAATGTTATGTTGGTCTTTTTTTTCTGCGTTTTTCGTAGTTTTTGTTAATCAGTGATTGTGCGAGACACCATCCTAATGCTCTCCTCTGACTGTCTCCGCTTACAGAGCCGCAACACGCGACCAATGGCTGATTTCTCGATTACAGATCTGTTGACTATGGGCTAGATCTTCTCAGGGCTGAAGGTTTTGAGTGGCCGTCAGAAGGACAGGAAGTGACCTGTTCCTCTGCGCTCACTGTACCCTGCTGCTGAAAACTGCTGCTCTCCATCATCTCACCAGATGCTCGTTCTGAAGTCCAGACGCGTGGTGTTGCTCTGAGAGTTACTTGAGGGTTGAGAGGGGAGCATTGGGGGTGTTTAGAGATCTGATGGCGCCATCTAGAACGTGAAGAAGGATTGTGTCATGTCTCAAGCTATTTCCTTTCACTCCTTGATGCTGGGGAGCGCAATGTTTGGTTGTTCAGTTGAGACGTGTTCGATATGTATGTGTTCGTGTCTAAAGAGGGTTGCAGATCCAAAATGGGAGGGGAGAATGGAGAACGTTTTGTGGTCCAAGTCTGTTCAAACCTGGCTGTTCTGATTAAAAAAGGCACTTATTAACTTTATTTGTGTGGTTTTCTTTTGTGTACATTTGAAAAAGGAAAAAAATAAAAACGAAAGGAAGATGGAGGGATTATCATAATGGAATTATGATGGCATATTGTGAAGAGAAAATAAATATAAATAAGATATTATTGATAATAAGTACAGATAAATCATTTTGTGATTCGATTTGCATATTAAGTAGTAGGTTCGGATTATTAATCGTGAAGCAGTACTGTAAACTCAATTTTAGCTTTATAGTTAATGCATAAGAGAGCATGTTAATACATATTATAATTACATTTGAATTAAATGCATATTTTCACCTTCATAATAAATTCATAAAATGAACATGGTTCAAGGCATTTTGTACGGTGTTTATGCATATCAGGAAGGACTGCTATATGTGCGGTATTGTAAGTGACGTCATGCATGAGCAAAATTAAATCATGCATTATTAGTTCATTTTTCAATATAGCAGCAGTAGCTTTTAACAGATAAACACAATGAATTATGAGTCATTTAATGTGTTGTTTCAAGTATTTTTTCAGTGGACTTCTGAAAGCATCAAATGTGTTCAAAAGCATATTTTTATTTATTTTTAAAAAGATAAATAAAACGTAAATTGAAATTATATTATATCATATTAACGTTAGATTAGATTATTTATTAGTTATAGAACAGTGAAATGAGACGGTTCCGATTTTTTTTTTCTTTTGTTGAAATAAAAAAAAACTACATTACCCATGATGCTCTCTGTCTGTATCCAGTGACGCGTTTGTTTGCAGACGGAAGAGCAGTTCGGTACACAAACAACTCATAAATAACCGCAGTGGTTTTCAACAGGGAATTATTCACATTTCATCCACGACAGGGATGCTGTGTAAGCTGCCCATTCATTCATGACATCCATCATCGTGTTTTTTTTATTGCGTAAGTCTGCTTTATTGCTCGCTCATTCTAAAAAGGAACACTTTGAGCTGCCGAGGAGCTGATGTTAGTCGATGATTAGATGTGTGTAACGTTAGAGACTTAATTTACATGTACGCTCGTCATTTGTTTATCAGACTGAATGACATTACAGCATCATCTTTATTTAGCATCTGACATTAAATAATTCTTTAATGCTGGTAGTAAACATGAGTTCATGAGTAACGTTAAGTTCAAGTGTTGCTGTCATTCTGTACAATACATCTCGCCTTTGTTTTTTATTGTTTTTATTATATTATTTTTTCATTTTGTCCTTTATATTTTTATATCAGTTACTCTGTATATTTTGTCGTAATTCTTAATAAATACATGTATTTATATATCAATGAAAAAAAAAAATGTCTAAAAAAAATTCTTTCAGGATGGAAAAGTAGAAGCTGAAAGAGGGCAAACTCTCTCAGCCAAAGACGGTTCTCGCAGCACATGGCGTCTGAACTCCATGAAGCCATTTTTATGGCCAAGCAAGAGCGACACAAGAATCTTTTCCTGAACTACAGAAACCTCAACAGTTTCCCCGTGGAGCTCCTCAGAGATGAAGGGATGCAGTTCCTGGAGCGTCTCTTCATGAAGAGAAACTCCCTCACTGCACTTGTAAGATCTTAGTCCCAGTGATGCTGGTTTTCATATCTGACTTAGCCCTGTATTGAAATATTATGAAAATATTTTGCATCCTCATACTGTTTTCCTCCTGTCAGCCAGACAGTCTGGCTCAGAAACTTCCCAACCTGATCGAACTGTGAGTATTAGTCATTGTTATACTGAATTTTTGGTCTTCTAACAGTGTTGTGTTAGTTATCGGTTCTGTTCTACTGTAATATTACTGTTGTCCAGTAGAGGTCCATCAATCTTTGGGACGTTTTCTTACCCACCCATAATTAATAGCTGTGTGATGTAAATGGGCCAAATCTGAGTTTTGTAAAATCTATTAATTTGTGCTACATTTGTATGACATCTGATGAAAAACAAGGTTATGACACATACTCCTGCCATCTTTCTTTCGTTTCATGTAGATATCTGCACTCAAACAATATTGCGATAATTCCTCAAGGTAATTTTATCTCATGATCACATTGTATATAGCAATATTTGGATGCCAGGTACTTTATGCATTACATGATGCATTATGGTGTTTTTCCAGCAATTGGCAACCTTGTGAAGCTGCAGTCACTGGACCTGAGTGACAACGCTCTTCAAGTCATCTGTCCGGAGATTGGTCAGCTGCGCTCATTACGACATCTTCGATTGGCCAACAATCAACTGAAATTTCTCCCGCAAGGTTATGCGCGAACATTTATCAGCATGACTCTAAAAAAACTGAGAATGGTTGCATTGCTGCTACTCAAAATAGTGATTCTCAATTCTGATGTGCACAGGAAAGTCTGATAATAAAGAATGAATTGCTGTTATATTTGGTTTTATTGCTTTTACATGCTTAAGATCAATAAAAATAATAGTTCACTGCAAATAAATGCATGCTGCATGCATCAATTAAAATAGAACATGATTTAGATGTACATGCATTTATGAACTTATTTAACCTGAAATATTCCAAACGTTGAAGGAACTCGGTGTGATTCGAACTGAATTATTTGCAGTAGATTGTGAAAATTGAGAGCGGAGTATAAATACAGTGCTGCCTTCCTGCCTTCTGTAACTTTTTTTTTTCATCCATGTGTAATTAAGCAGCTTTAACCGCATCAAACAATTTCAAATAGTATAAGGAGACTTCTAAACCTTGGTACACACTGCAGTAATTAACTTCATTTAGCAGAGAAACTTTGATTTTTGTGTTCAATGTGACACTTAAATGCTTCTAAGGAGTAAAACTTTATAAAGAGACTGTGGGAAAATGATTAAGCTTCTTTGACCCTCTCTTTAAATGCTTCGCTTCAAAACACACACATTGTTTTACATCAGTCTTTTTATTGCTTTTTCCCAATTTAATTAGGCAGTGTTTCATCTGAAGCCGAGACTGTTCGCGGCTTAACTTTATCATATGTGAATTATTCCAATTGTTCCAACAGTTTCAAGAGTATTTTAACTAGTGAAATGCATTGCAATGCATTAATACAAATATGGTTTCTTTTTAATGTCTTATGGTGTATATGCTCCTGTTTTTGCCAGCAGAGGGCATAACAAGAGTCTCTAGTGTTATAATATCCTGCTTTCACCTGATTGAAACTTTAACAGAGATGTATATGTGCTTGTATTGGTAGAGCTGGGAGATCTCGGAGAGCTGGAGACTCTGGACGTGTCCATGAACCTCCTGAGGACTCTTCCGGAGCGTCTGCACCGGTGTCTGTCCCTGCAGTGCCTGACGGCAGACCGCAACCAGCTGCACTGCCTTCCTCGCCAGCTCTGTCTGCTGCCCGACCTCAACGAGCTCTCCATGGCTGCCAACTGCCTGACATCACTGCCCCTGGGTGAGAAGATACGATCAAGATTACATTACATTCACAATTATACAGAAGGACGACATTTGGGGGTCAGTAAGATTTTTGTTTGTTTTGATATAAATTAATATTTTTATTCTACACAAATTCATTGTTGAAAGACATCTATTATGTTATAAATAAATATGTTCTTTCTATTCGTCAAAGAATCCTGAAAAAAACATTCAAAACTGGTAATAATAAGAAATGTTTCTTGAGCAAATCAGCGTATTAGACTGACTTCTGAAGGATCATGTGACACTGAAGACTGGAGGAATGATGCTGAAAATACAGCTTTGCATCGCAGTAATAAATTAAATTTTTTAAATATATTGATTATAAAAAAAGATATTTTAAAATCTAATAATATTTAACTACATTACCGTTTTTAGTGTATTTTTCATTAAATAAATGCAGCCTTGGAGAGCATAAAAATGCTACTGATCCCAGACTTTTGAAAGGGAATGTAAGCATCATAATTAATCAGTTGTCTAGTTATGCTCAGCCCAAATGTAGTCCATACGAGTTCTGTGAAACCATATGATGTTTTTTTTTGTGAGGAACAAACCAGAAGTTATTAATATTGAGAGCTACAGTTGAGGGAAGTATTCTGTTCCTTGTGCACATCTATTATATCACTTTAGATGACTTGGAATATATTGCACGAGGACCAGGTGAATTATTTGATGTTGTTGCCAATATACTGAGGTTGTACGTTTTTGTCAGATCTGGGGCGCTCCATGGAGCTGCAGTTTGTCTTTGTGGACAACAACGCTCATCTGAAGGGGCTCCCGTCGTATCTTTATAACAAAGTCATCGGCTGCAGTGGGTGAGTGAGTTTTCTCCACACTTTTGTTTTAAAAATATTTCTCTAATTCATCATGATAAATCACATCTAGCATTTTAAGATGTGTGATCATACATTTATTTTCTTTTGAATCTTTATGTGGAAATGCTAATGGTTGAAAGTTAATGTTGAAACAACACAAGCAAATGATCAATTTAACATTGTTTTTATTTGTCATTTAGTAACAATTACAGAATATTATTTAAGTGAACCTTAAACAATATTCACATAAACCAGTCAAAATAAATCTGTGCCTTTTATATAGTGTTTGGTGATGTTTTCATATGTTTTTTCTAATGAAAAATGTCAGTTCCTTTTCCCCCATTTCAAAGTTTAAATTGCAAAATTTAAAATGTTATTGTTATTTTTCTCAGATCATATATAGCCCAGAAATAAAGAATCAAATTGATTCAATAAAAGACAATTAGAGTTGATCTAATTAAATTATATATATATATATTTATACACACACAAATACATAATGTGTCAGTATGGGCATTTCAATCTGAAATAGTTGATTTAACATAATAATGAATCAGCATGCAGCAATCATTGAGATTCCTGTGAGCGTCTGGACAAACGGTGCCACACAAACTCATGGAAAATGTGTGTAGAGTGAGTCTTTGGTCAGACTTTCCATCCATTTCTCAAAGTAAACAACATTGATTTTTTTTTTTTCAACTGGACTTGTTAACTTTTAAAATGTTCTGCTGCTTTGCCTGCATATTTTCCTGAGAGCAATTCTCCGATCCCAAACAGATTCTGGGTGGATAAAATGCAAGACTATCCGGCATTATAAATCAATTACAAAAAGTATGACAGTTGCTGATTTGCCAGTGTGTATATATAGCTTTTCATGGTGGTTGATGTGGTTGTTTCCTGGCTTTTTCAACCTGTTCACGTGATGTTATTAATGTGTCTGCATGCACAGATGTGGTCTAGCTGTGCAGATCTCTGACGTGAAGCAGCTCAGTCTGACTCTGGGAGATGTGACTGTTCCTCTGCCCTCTGAAGTGAAGGCCATCGGCTCTGACACTGACCATGTGTTGCCTCTGGAAGAGCTGGCGTGCAGAGTACTACATGCAGCCTACAACAGGACCAGTAAGGGTAAGAGTCGCAAACAAACCGACAAAGCATCAGGTTCCTTCACCTTCACCAGCCTAAATCTTCTCACGTTCTCCCGTCTTGTGTGCAGATGTGAAGTTCCTGACACCATTCCTGTTGCCCAAGAGTCTGCTAGATGTAGTCCAGTGGCCTCTGGGTCATTGTCACCGCTGCAGTCAGCCCATGTTCACCGTCGTCTACCCTAAACCGTTTCCTCTCAGAGAGACCGCACTCGCAGGAGTGCACAAGAGGTACGGAAACTAAATTCCCTTTTGTTACCTCTTGGTCACTCTGTATTTAAAATGTTTATATCAGACACCTCATTTTATTTATTTTTTATCGACTTATATTATTCAACAAAAAATTAATAAATAAACAGCTGTTTTTTTAATTGACCATTTTCCATCTTCTTCCAACCTTGGGGGCCGTTCACACAGAACACTGTTTTCAATTTCAATGCGCTACTTTTCTATTGTTTCTCTAACACGCTAGACGGATCTTTTGCACCATCTCGCTGTGTTTTTTTTACCATGTCAAGTTAAAAGAACTCCAACTTTTACACGCAGCACCACTTTATCAATCTGTTTCAAAGCAGTGGACCAATCAGAAGATCCTGGAGGCGGGGCAAGCATTGTGTGTTTTTGTTTACAGTAGCAAGTTAGCATGAAAACTGTTTTATTGCACGGTAACATGGCAGAGGAGGCATCCTGCACTGTGCTTTGTTAAAACCATTCCTGAGTGCTGCGTCTCGGATTTTTAGACACAAATATGCGTGCTTTGTGAACAACCTTTTCAATCCAATTATCCATCTCAAGCAGAGATCAAAGAAAACCATATTTATATCATACACTACCATTCAAAAGTTAGATCTCAGTAAGATTTTTAGTTTTCTAATTAGTGTTCCTGTAGCTCAACTGGTAGAGCACTGCGCTAGCAAGCAAGCTAGAGCAAGGTTGGGGGTTCGATTCCCTGGGAACACAAGATATGTGAATTTGATAGCCTGAACGCACTCGCTTTGGATAAAAGCATCTGCTAAATGCATAAATGAAATAAAATTAAATTAAATTAATACCTTTATGTAGCAAGGATCCATTCAATTTATAAAAAATGACAGTACTGACATTTATGATGTTTAATGAATAATATATCTTTATTTAAAATTTAAAAAAAATCAAATAAATGTAGTTCCTTTGAACTCTCTATTAGAAGAATTCTGAAAAAAATAAATTATAGATTCTACAAAAATATTAAGCAGCACAGCTGTTTTCAGCTCTTACGGATCATGTGACACTGGAGACTGGAGTAGTGATGATGAAAATTCAGCTTTGCATCACAGGAATAAATTGTATTAAAATATACTCAGAGAAAACGGCTTATTTAAAATTGTAATAATATTTCATATTGCTATTTTTACTGTATTTTTAATCAAATAAATGCACCCTAGGTGAGCAATAAGAGACTTCTTTTAAAACATTATAAGCATCTTACTGCGGTAGTGTACTACATGTCCCCTTTAAATGCATGTGCATTCTGGGATTGACCGTTATGTGCATATTCATGTACAAAAAGCATCCTCACTTCCACACATCTCAGTTTTCCTACATTCTGAAAAACTCCTTCCTTTCTTCCTCTTCTCATTCTCTCTCTTTCTCTCTCACACTGGTTTTTCTGACCCCTGTCACTTCCTCTATCTCCTCATCTTCCTGTTCATTTGATTGGTTGAAATGATCAGTGCTTGCTCCGTTGCCCGTCATGTTCCATCTGTAATGCAACGCTGTGGTTTTGGTATCAGCATCCAGCAGCATAACCCAATCATCCTGCTCCACTGCTGCTCTCAGCTACTTCACGTGCATTAAGAGATCTAATCCACTCGCCAATTACCTCTTACCCCGAGTGTTCGGCTGATGTTTGGAGAAGAGCGGTGTGAGCGACAGAAAGAGAGGGAGGCGATCTGTTTAAGGGAATTCTTTTCCATTTTTCTCTTTTACTCCCGTAAAGCTCTTCATTTTCAATCTCGGGCCGTGTGTGTGTGTGTTTGTGTATGTGTGTGTGTTTTGTGAAGGTATAACAGGAAGCCCTCACTGTTTCAATAGCACTTCATCGACCAGCCTTGTGAAAGCTTGCATGTTGTGGGAGTACCATGACCTCCCTTATATACGCACACATTCATCTGCACATATATTTTGTTCTCCGGTATGAAAGCTTTTTCCTTGTGCGATAGTTTCCTTTCAGCTAACCATACCAAAAATGTACTTTAGGTTTCTTTGACCACTGTCTTTTCGATGCTCCGTTATTTGGTTTTGGTAAGGCGGACATGTGTGTATATATGTATAATTTCTTTTTTTTTTTTTCTTCTTTTTTTAAAGAGGCTGCCATCATCTTAACACATTCTGAGTGATGTTAAACTTCAGTCAATACACATCAATTTATTGCATTATCTTTTATGCAAATGTATTTTGAAAATGTATGGTCATATCAAGTATTTTCCTGTAGATATTAAGCTCAACCTCAAAATTTGCATAAAAATGGTTGGACGTAAACTTGTAACACAAAACCTGGACCAAATATAGAACCGTCCTACTGTAACAAGGAGAAAGGTTTGCATGTTTTCTGCACAAGATTTCAGGACATATTATTATAAGCTGATTTTCTTTGCTCTTTGTATTTTTTTGCACAGAACCACTGTGAGTTTTGTAGCGTACTGCTGTTCTAGCCATTGTCTGAGGACGTTTAACCTGCAGGGCTGACGTCTCCCATACGCTAACCTCACATCACAGCTCCTGGTGCTTTCATCTTCACGAAAGACCTGGAGAACATCGCAAGAGACTTCCTGAAGAACTGATACCTCTCTTCACGACAGCCATTAAAGTTTGTCCTTCTTCTGTGTGTAGCATCTTTTAAGGAAAAGACTTTACATTTAGCAAAAGAATGTGACAAAAGAAATGAAACAATGTTTTTCAGTCTATAGCCTGTACAAACAATAAATAATATTGTTTGAGTTGGGTTTATTACGGTTTACTGTAACCTAAAAGGTTCAGGTCGTTATTCAAAAACATTTGTTCTGTGCTTCAATGATTGCCAACTTAAACTGAAGAGTTTTAGGAGAGAGATTAATATTTTTGTTTCCATTTGAAAGGAAAATGGAATTGTTTTTTTGAGATCCCTTTAATGAAAATGAAATGAAAAACTAAAAAGGACTATTTACGAGTTTGTAGCCCTCTGTTGTTTTTAACCATGATACATTACGTTAAAAGTGGCTTTTTAAAGATAAATGTGTGTATATTGGATCTGAGGCTCATTAACAAGTGTGTGTGCTGTTGGAATTGACCAGCACTCATTAGCTAAAAGAAAATCACTTGTGTTGATCGTATGTTATGACTTTCGTATTCAGTAAATGTGAAAAACATGCAGCTGATGGTTCTCATCGAAGGCAGCTTCAAGGGATTGTTTTTAATTTTTTGTGTGAGACCGAGTCACATTGTGGAGATTGACTGATGCCACACTACATCTGTCAGTCAGTGTGCCATAACTACAGCAAACCATCATTGTTCAGCTTTCAGTATTTAGACTATTCTCTCACTTCAATCAGACGTGAGCAAGAGAACAACTTCGGGTTAATGTGTTGATGTTACTGTTACAGCCAGGTCTTCTAGAACAAGTTCAGCTCAACTCTTTACACGTTACAATGTTCTTATAGTTTCATTAGCACTTACAACTGGATAACTGAGCTGAATGTTTGGCAATAATGATGTTTAAAACATATTTTGTTGTTATTACAAATGTGTGCTTACGTGAAATTTAATTCATATGGAGTCATTTTGAATTAAATGTAACTTTTTTACAATGTGAAGCTGCATCTAATGCATCATAAAATACACAGAATCACAACATCGTTTTGCGTTTTTTAGTTGTTTTTATTTTTTATTTTAGTGAGCTGATTGACATGCTAATCACAAAATAATAATAGTAATAAAATAATACTAGATGAAGCAGGTCAGAGCTGGCATACTGTAGTATGGCTTTCATTTGACAGAATTTGGAGACACTTTAACTACTTTAAGACTCTTTGGAACAATATTACTTGTGATATTTTTATGTATTTCATCTGGAAATACTCAGACAACAGAGAGTTTAATTAAATGTCTGTTCGCTGTATCTGAGAATTGAAATAAGATCTTTTAACAGTTTATTGACTGTATTTTGCGCTTGCAATCAATTCATGCTGTGCTTGCTGAAAATGTTCAAACAACCTTTGCTTCGACTTTATGTGATAATTTATTTCAAAATAATTTTCTGTCTATATGCATTTAATTTGGACGTTGTTTAATTAGTCACTCTAATGATCTGCAAATATAGTCACGTCTAATTGGTTGTGCCAGTGAAAATTTAAATGTAATTTGTTTTCTATGTATTTTTATGTTATTTCTCAACTGCGAGAAGAAATAAGACAGTTTTGAAATATAAAAAAAAAACAAATTTGACAAAGCATGCCAAAAATCTAATGTCAAGGCAGGCTGTAGTACATATTTCCTTAGTAATTCGGAAATGTATGGGTGTGTGTGGCTTGTTTGATTCCCAGTCAATTAATTAGATTTTTGTTCTTCAGCCTACAAAAAAGATCCCATACAGCACCGTCACCGACTTCACTGAAACTATAACATTCATTTATTTCATAAATCACCCTGAATGAAACATATTCATATATTTTCCTGTCTCTGACACTATATATTCCCCGTGACAGGCCAACAGATGTACTGTATCTCCTGCCCGCTCTTCATCTTCTCACTAACATTTCTAAAGATGACATTTAGTTTATCTACAGTAGAGTAGATTCATAGATTACTGTGAGGTCATTTCCTTTAATAATTTTACTATTCAAAAGCTCAAAACCTTTAACACACACACACACACACACATACTGTATATGGTTTATTTTTATGTATTATTATTATTTAAATGGGTGTGTGCGAATTTTATTAATTGATTTTTTAATTATTAATTTAATTATTTGTTTCTGCTCAGATAGATGCTGTAGTGCATCAGGCGTGTAAAGTGGCATGTTATTTGGTGACACAGGAGCCCGAATCAATCAGTGTATGTCTGTTTGTGAGGTGGGCTGGAAGGTCTCTGAAGGACACTGATGTAGGAGGGAGGAGCTGGGAGCTCTGGATCATCCAGCAGCGCGTGCACGAGAGCAAGAATGACTCGGGATAACACATCAATCCTAATGCTTGAATCCATCCGCTCGGTTTGCGCTCCTTTTGTCTTTCTCCAACTCTGAACGCGCCCGGCTGAAGGTAAGAGCTCAGCTGCTCTCTGATACAGCAATGTGGGTTAAAACCACCGATCAGTCACATTCAGTAACGTAATTTCACAACAATTTAAGTCGCTGATTTATTCCCATTTAAATGAAGTTACGCGCAATTGTGTGACGCCCGGCGTTCACGCGCTTTTGTTATTGAACGCATCTGTAAGTGATGTTAGGCGTGATGAAAGTAGAAAGTTGCTGCCACTTTGGTTCATGAAATTGGTTTATTCAGTTGCTGTTTAATCTTGTGTTGGAGCTTTATTCTTGACATTATCTATATCTTCAACACGTTTGTGTGTGTGTGTGTGTGTATATATATATATATATATATATATATATATATATATATATATATATATATATATATATACATACATATATATAGGCCTATATATATATATATATATATAGAATTTTTCTTTACATTTGCTTAAATATGTTATTTGCAATAGCTATTTATCGGCTTGTGATATAATAGAGTACAAAAATAAAACAAATTACATTGTACAATCACAAGGAATATGTAACTCACTATGGCGCTTTTCCACTGCGTGGTACTGTTCGGTATGGTTCACTTTTTTAGTACCAGTTCAGTTGAGGTTCCAAGTTTTTTAAATTTTTTTTTCAAATCAGATTAGAACAACCAAACTATAGCTTATATATATATATATATATATATATATATATATATATATATATATATATATATATATATATATATATATATACACAACAAAGATCTTGCAAAATAACCAAAAATGTTGGGGTTCCAGGTGAACCGTACCGTTAACAAAACATGACATGTAAACTCTGCTTATCACTGATTGGCCGGAGAGAATCGTCACTACTTGCGTCACTGAACTTGCGACACAAACACATCAGAACACCTATATTTAAGTCAGCACAGCCAAAAAAAATGGCTGTTTTGTTGTCTGTTGAGGAGGTGCAGAGGTTCCTCTCATCAATAGCAGAGGAGCGGATCCAGCGAGAGCTTGATGGATCGGCATCGAATGAAAAATAACGAAAGATGAATAATCCCGCCCACTCTAAAGTCAAGTCAAGTCACCTTTATTTATATAGTGCTTTAAACAAAATACATTGCGTCAAAGCAACTGAACAACATTCATTAGGAAAACAGTGTGTCAATAATGCAAAATGATAGTTAAAGGCAGTTCATCTTTGAATTCAGTGATGTCATCTCTGTTCAGTTTAAATAGTGTCTGTGCATTTATTTGCAATCAAGTCAACGATATCGCTGTAGATGAAGTGACCCCAACGAAGCAAGCCAGAGGTGACAGCGGCAAGGAACCGAAACTCCATCGGTGACAGAATGGAGAAAAAAACCTTGGGAGAAACCAGGCTCAGTCGGGGGGCCAGTTCTCCTCTGACCAGACGGAACCAGTAGTTCAATTCCAGGCTGCAGCAAAGTCAGATTGTGCAGAAGAATCATCTGTTTCCTGTGGTCTTGTCCTGGTGGTCATCTGAGACAAGGTCTTTACAGGGGATCTGTATCTGGGGCTCTAGTTGTCCTGGTCTCCGCTGTCTTTCAGGGCAGTAGAGGTCCTTTCTAGGTGCTGATCCACCATCTGGTCTGGATACGTACTGGATCCAGGTGACTGCAGTGACCCTCTGATCTGGACACAGACTGGATCTGGTGGCCACGGTGACCTCGGAATAAGAGAGAAACAGACTAATATTAGCGTAGATGCCATTCATCTAATGATGTAGAAAGTACATCGGGTGGTATGGGAAGTGTTCTATGCTATGTGTAAACTATGTGTAAGCCAGGTTAAAAAGATGGGTCTTTAATCTAGATTTAAACTGCAAGAGCGTGTCTGCCTCCCGAACAATGTTAGGTAGTTTATTCCAGAGTTTAGGCGCCATATAGGAAAAGGATCTGCCGCCCGCAGTTGATTTTGATATTCTAGGTATTATCAAATTGTCTGAGTTTTGAGAACGTAGTGGACGTAGAGGATTATAATGTAAAAGGAGCTCATTCAAATACTGAGGTGCTAAACCATTCAGGTCTTTATAAGTACCGTATTTTTCGGACTCTAAGTCGCACCTGAGTATAAGTCGCATCAGTCCAAAAATACGTCATGATGAGGAAAAAAACATAGAAGTCGCACCGAACTATAAGTCGCATTTATTTAGAACCAAGAACCAAGAGAAAACATTACCGTCTACAGCCTACAGGGCGCTCTGTGTTTTCAGTGCAGACTACAGGAGAACTGAGCAGCATAGAGCGCCCTCTCGCGGTTGTAGACGGTAATGTTTTCTCTTGGTTCATTTCTCTAGGTTCATGTCAAATTAATTTTGATTAATTAGTTGCACCAGACTATAAGTCGCAGGACCAGCCAAACTATGAAAAAAAGTGTGACTTATAGTCCGGAAAATACGGTAATAAGCAATATTTTAAAATCTAAACGTTGTTTGATAGGCAGCCAGTGCAGTGTGGACAGGACCGGGCTAATATGGTCATACTTCCTGGTTCTAGTAAGAACTCTTGCTGCTGCATTTTGGACTAGCTGTAGTTTGTTTACCAAGCGTGCAGAACAACCACCCAATAAAGCATTACAATAATCTAACCATGAGGTCATAAATGCATGGATTAACATTTTGGCATTTGACATTGAGAGCATAGGCCGTAATTTAGATATATTTTTGAGATGGAAAAATGCAGTTTTACAAATGCTAGAAACGTGGCTTTCTAAGGAAAGATTGTGATCAAATAGCACACCTAGGTTCCTAACTGATAACAAAGAATTGACAGAGACCAAACCAAGTCGAGTCGAGTCGAGCCGTGCCGTGCCAGGCTGAGTCGACATTAAGCAAGCGACATTATACAAAGAGTGTATGGGCTATGTTGTCATTTTGCAGCATTTTATGCTTTGCACTAATTGCCCCAAAATTGACTCTTAAGTAAAACTTAATGTATGATGTCATTGCATTAGATAAGAAAATATCAAATGGCATTTATGTGCATTTATTATTTAATATTTTTGAAGGCATAAAGAGTAATCAAATACACCTGTCTGAACACTAAAAATCACATCAATTGAATATTTTTGCAAAATACCACTGACTGATTCCACTTTATATATTGTTATAGATTGATTTCAGGTGCGAATTAAATGTAGATCCTTTTCGGGGAGCACTGTACTGCATGCTGTAATAAATCTTAACTTTAGGAATTTAACTGTTTATTAAACAAATGTGTTAACATTGTTTATTTAGTACACAAATGTATCACAAGCAAATTTTATTCAAACATTTAGACTATAAAGCTGTGTTCTGCTTCCAAATGTTAAAAGTCTATGCATCAAGTCAGTTTTGACAATGTCATTGATTCTCTTTCAAGTGCACTTTGAAGGATGCATTCAACTACTTCACATTGTCAGTTTACCTAGATTGACACAGAATTTGTAATCTAGTTAGACTTTATAGTTATACTGGCCCTTTTAAACTTTTATACTTAATGCATTACATTTAATCAGCGGCATGTCTGACCTACTGTAACATATGCATGTGTTACAATTTTTTAATTGCCTTTACTTGAGAATAAATCACTGCATGCTCACATGGGGTCAGATTCAACAACAGAGCCATAAACCTCTGGCTGCCTTCTGCCTGACCGCCGCTCCACATGTTTGAAACTAAAAAGATTGACCATCTTTCAGAAATTATACTCCTTAAATACAGAAATCAAATATAATTGTCTCTAAATATTAGCTCCCCAATCTGGCTTCCTGCAGTCCCGTGAAGCTTGCTTTTGTGAAGTGTAAATAGAAACGTCTGCGCTTTGCCAAATCAAACTGTTACATTAGATTTGAGGAAGGAGCATGAGTGCGCTTTATTAAACTGACTGTTAGGATTCAGTGATCGTGGCCAAACCAGAGGACTTGAGGCTTGGCGCTGTGCTTCTGGGATTGGCCTGCCAGCTACTCCAGGCTCTATTACTCGTGAGCTGGTGTCCAGTGCTTAAAATACAGTATAATACAGGATACATTTATGTTGTGAGCCACATGGCATACTGTGTTATTGTTCAATTATATCTCGCTAAGTTTTAGAACTTTAGGGAACAGTTTATGCATTATATTTGTAGTAGCATCTTCTAATAAAAATTCTGTAAGTGGTGAAAATCAAGTTTTAACATTGTTTGCACGCCTAGCTGATGTTTGTAATATGCTTAAAGACAACCCATGTAATAATTCATCAGTCAACAACAACAATGCTGAGCATTTTCAACTAAAAACTGACAAAGAAATGCTCATAAATCCAGTTTGAAACAACTCCGGTTCCCTGTTGTCAGAAGAATGTAAATCAATCTCATTAACTTGTGGGCCAGGGCTATTCATATCATTAGCTAAGCGTTTCCATCTAAGGATGTTGATTTTTAGAAGGTAGCTGTCTGAGATGGAGAACGTGAGCATGGTTAGTGTAACATTAGTAACACATTGTTAGCTGTTTGATAATGTAGTCAAGTCAGAGGCTAATGATATCAGTTACCGTTACGTGTCCAGCGCTGTAGAGAGTGATACATAAAATGCATTAGCATTCTGATACATGGACTTGTAGGACTTGTGACTCTTCCTCTGTGGATTCAGTTTCTGTTTCAGCCATGTATATCACTTGCCACTGTGTAGGCTTTACTTTGTGAAAGTGGAGCCGTATTCAGAGCTGGTGTGACTGAGTGGAGGTGGGGACTAATTTGCATATTCATGATACACTGTAAACTAAATGAGATAAGGGTGTAGATTTATATTCAAGCCAGGCATGAAGAAATTATTTTCATTAGTCGTTTCATTCATTTTGATTATCAAAGATGATAAACTTTCAGTTGGACAGATTTCTATTGAAATCAATTCTGTTGAAATTTGCCTGCAAAATTTGCAGAGCGACAGTGGGATTTTCCTCTATTATTACATGGCTTTTTGCAGTAGCCTACTTGACTTTGATTGGTCAGTCATGCCATTCTGCAGTTAAATCTTTCTCCATAATGACCGTTGATACCTATTTCTTAGTTTTTGGTGGTGTATTTCTTCTCATGTTATAAAATAATTTATATCCAAAACAGTATTTTATGTCTATTTGATAAATGACCATCTAATAAGCATGATAATGTACAGTCAGCTGATCACAATCACAAAGCAACTGTCTTTAAGGTGATAAACGGGCTTTATTTTGTGATAATGACCAGTTAACTGAGATTTAGAATCCAATTAGAATTTGGAATTTGTTCTGCATCTGACTCTTTTAAGCGCAGTTCCATTCACACGTTCACTCCACTCATATTGTTGTGTCTTTTGACATTTTTGTCCTTGTCGGTATGGAGAATCACATGAGGTTTCCTGATCTAATTGGAATTGGCTTAGTCCTTTTTTAATCCTATTCCTCAAAGCAATCCTCTCTAGATCTGTTAAGGATCTTTCGTGTGACCTTAAACTGAATTTTGTGCCAGTATTTTTATGAAGGAACTGTTCTCGTAGAAGTCGCTTCTTCATAGAGTTGAGGGTCTGTCGTCTTTTGCTGTTGTAAAATGTTAGAGGTTTGTTAGGAATTCTTTCCATCCAGGGGGAATTTTCCATTATCTGGGCTTTTGTTCACTTTTTCTTTTTGTATCTAATGTTTAGGAGTGACTGTATGAAATCTTATCTGTTTGTTCAAACAATGTAGTCAATATTTGGTATATCTACTCCAGTTGCTATTGCAATGACTAAAGACTTTCTTCTGGAACAGATCAGAGTTGTTATCAATATGTGGAAAGAGGATAGAAAACTGATCATTTTGCCACTGCTCACAAAATATGCTGTTTTTGATTTGAGCAATCAAATGAAAAAAAAAAAAAAAAAAAATTGGTTTCAGGTCTAGACATTCCTGAGTCTAACTAATTCAGAGTCAACATGAGATTAGCATACATTAGTCCTCAGTGTGAGCTTTATGATATCATGAAGAAGCACAGCAGGATGGAGTCTGTCAGTATAGATCTTACGTCCGGGACTTCTTGTTGAGCATAACAAAAATCAACCCCAAATATTTGCATGATGAATGATGAAATTTACTATAAACATTTGACTCCAAATTTACAGGAGTTCATCAGGCAGTCGTGAGTTATAACTAAACCAGTCCAGAACAAGTAGGCTACAATTAAACTCTGATTGCATTTCCAAAAACTCAAGAAGCTCAGTGCTTTATAAAGCAATCTGTCTGAATATATCTACAAAAATGAATGTTTCTGGCAGTAATGTCCTAAAACAGTCTAGTTAAATTACATCATAATAGAAATAATAACTTATGCAGATCTTTTTTGAATAGCAAAAACATGGATATGTAATAAAATGTTCAACAATAAAGAAATAAGATGCAACAGGCCCCTGAAGCCAGATGTAGCTGTGTCAGTCTGCATTTATTATGGAAACAATCACACAACCCTTAATTACTAGACGAGGCCTTGTAGGTTGGATGCAGTTGTCTTCATATAAGACCACAGGGTTTAATGCTGTGTCCATGTTTTGTGTAGTGAATTATTGTAAAAATGATTTATGTAAAGAGGCCAGACATTTACTCAGCTCCAGAGCACTATGGGAATATTATGTCATGTCTGTGTGCTGTATGACAATGCCAGTTGTGTTTCTGATGGAATTGCATTGGTCTGCTGGAAACATTCATTCCGTTTTTAAGTAACTCATTGTAAGTGATGTTTTTATCTGTGGAGCAGGGCATCTTTCAGCTCCTTTTATGGGAATGTAAATTAATTAAACAGACTCTGTGAGGATGGACCTCAAATTAGTGATGATTTGAATTGCAGTGATGATATACATATACTTTTTTTATGTTTTCTTTTTTTTTCAAGATGTATATGGAAACAGAATGCACTGAATGAACTGAACATGCAGCTGTTTGCATTTTAGGAAAAGTGGTGTTTTATTAACCACTGATGCAAACCCTCTTTCATTCCTACATGCATTCTCTCTCTTTTACACTAGGGAACGTACAGGTATTAACAATAAAATGGCATTAGTATCATCAATGAAATAAAAAGTAATTTGTACAAACATAATGTATTATTATTATTATTTTAAGTAATTTTAAACATGCAGTCCTGGTAAATATATAACATATAAGTATTCGCGTAGCTCAAACAGTATGGTGCAAGGAATGGCAAGCTCATGGGTTTGGTTTCCAGGGAATGAATACATCTGTTATAAATAATTGTATACCTTGACTGCAGATTGCATATTGCTTTTGATAAAAGTGTCTGCCAAAAGCATAAGTGTAAGTAAGTGAGAGACAAAACGTACATTTTAATGCACAGTCCTAAATATACAAGAGACTCAGTGTAAAATTATTGCTAAAATACACAGTGTTATTTTCTCGCACTGGCTCCTTCTTTTTTCACTTAGACAAGAGTTGATAGATCATAAGTAAGGCATCTGTTGGTTGCCCTGGTAACTGTGGAGAAGAGCGGGAAGGTGTGAAAGTGCAGGAATACGGGTGTTGTTCCTTTGTCTTCATCCATCAGATCTCAAGATCTGCTCCTTCACTGGGAACATCAGGCAGGAATTCTCTAAAAACAGGTTTGGGTGGATTTGCTATTAAAAACGGCACTTGTAGCCACTTTTTAGATCTTTTGAAATGTTTTTGATATGTTCTTATATTTTTTTGGGAGGCTTACTGAGTGAGGAGTAAATGCAAGCAAAAATAAAACCTTCATGGAATTATTTTATTTCTGTCTTTGATGTATATTACCGCTCTGGAAGGCAATGTCAGCCTGTGATGTGATGATGGATGGTTTTCTATCAGGATTGCCCAGATTACATGTCGTAATATCAGATTTACATGGGATTGTGGTAGATTATGTGCAACAGTAGCTGTATGATGTGGTTTTAATTGGAAACAAGATGGCTTGAATCCATGTTAATAAGAAATGCTGTTACAGTACTTTTCCTGCCCCCATAATCCGGTGGGTTTAGCGTAATACTGATGCTGTTTACACCAGCCAGCAAATCAGACTACATGTGTGTTTGATTATGCTGCAGGTGACACTGAAACGTTGCTTGCGATTTGTTTAGTCTTCACTCACTTTTGACTTCCACCTGTGCTGTTTGTGGTATTCGTGTAAATTGAGATTTCTATAAAAGCTTTGTTTGTCTCCTTGCATCTCTCGCAGGTTCTGGTGTGGTGAAGAATGCAGAGAGGTGTTTTCTTACGATGCAGTAAAACCAAAAAATAGTCTACTGTACCATAATCACTGGAAAGAAAAGAGGATTCTGATTAGCAAAGAGAAGCAAAGTGAGAATGGGGCGGAAGAAGATCCAGATTACCCGCATAATGGACGAGAGAAACAGACAGGTGAGATGAAGATGTCTGCAACATGAATCAAAACTAAAACTGCAATAGGAAAATCTATCGGTGCTTTCGGTTAAAGATACATGTGCATTTAATCTGTCATTTGTGAAAAAATTTATATATTAAATATATACACTACAGTTTGAAAGTGTGTTATAAAGAATTTAAAACTCTTATTCAGCAGGAATGCATTCAATTGACCAATTATGATAAAGTAAAAGCATTTATAATGTTACAAGAGAGAATGAATACGCTGGAGTGTTTCTTCACTGAACCACAATTAGATTTATAGTGCATCCTTTAAAAAGTAAAGAAATACATAAATGGAATTGTAAAGCATTCAGAAAAATTCAAATCCCTATGATTTTGATTCATAATCAATGGCATCTGTTATCACTGGATACAGCCAGTTGCATTACCATTAGTTTTATGTCAGAAAACGATGACTTGTACCTGTTTAGAGGCTTTTTTTAAAGATATCTTAAACTCTAATTTGACCATTGGAGCAGAGGGAACCTCGCACACCTTCATTCCTAGCAATCATGATTTAAATCTGTTAACAAATGATTTATATATCCAAATGTTCGCTCAGGAGCGCCCCGTGTCTCTTAAGCGTGTTTAATGAATGTACCGGTCAGACTCTGGGTGTGTCGTGGTGGGACCGGGCTGACCCTCCTCCGTGCGTCTGCACACAGGAGCTCTTGTCTGGGTTCCTCAGTGCGCTGCAGTCCCTGTGCTGTGGTCGCAGTAATTAGAGCAGGTCTGGGCTCCACATCTCTCATTAGGAGACCGGTCAGACTGAGGCCTTGTACAGTGTCTCTCTCTGCCCCTGACGGCCATCACTCACAGCAAAACCACAGGGACAGGCCTGAATTTGTCCAGTCTGTACTGTGATCTAAATTTAAAATACCAACCCGCACCACAAACCCTATCTAGTCTGGGCGCTCTTGTTCAGGAGAGTATTTTTGGTACACACAGTGTTTTTGATCAGTGATTTACACTGAAGGTTTTTAGTCCGTGACATGCATATGTCGAAATACTGTAGATTCCTATATACATGAATAATCCCTCTGTACTGTATGGGGTTAGTTTACTATATAGTCTTAGTGCAATAATTCACTATTAGCCATTTTATAGAAAGCCTTGATATATTCTAAGTGATAGCATGATACATACATACATACATATATATATATATATATATATATATATATATATATATATATATATATATATATATATATATATATATATATATATATATATATATATATATTTATTTATTTATTTATAAAAAAACGTTAGCTGTTACCATAGTTTTTGATGTTTCTGAAAGAAGTCTCTTATGTTTACCAAGGCTGCACAAAACAATATATATTAAAAAAATATGTATTTTAAAATGTAATTTATTCCTGTGATGCAAAGCTGGAGTTTTAGCATCATTACTCGTCTTCAAAGTCACATGATCCTGAAAAATAATAGAAATCATTCTAATATGCTGATTTGAATTTACTTAGTACACAATATAGTACATCAGATGGTAATTGCATTGTATTTTATAAATTCTATGCGAGTACTGTATTCATATACAGTAGTGTGGTATTTATATTGTACTCCAAAGTGTAAAAAACATATTACCTCCATAGTAACATATCAAGAAAAACATGGTATTGTCATTCTTCACTTATTTAAAAATATGTGCCATATTTTTAAGTAAGTACCATGGTATTTTCATAGGATACCATCAATGAACATTTCTTTTTTTCAGTTTTCAAAAAACAAATGGTAGCAGTTTGTCAAAAGAATAATGGTCTTATTATGGTACCATGCCCTAAAAAAATGGTAAAACCATGGTCATTTTGATACTGTTGTCTTTCAATTCTATAGAATAGTAAATACATTTTTATATTTTTGTTGCTTTCATTCTTTTTGACCCTGATTACTCTTTATCCACATGTAAATAACGTGATTATAGTTTGGTTGAATGAACCATTATTTTCTTATCCAAAATCAATAATCCCCTCACACTCTAAATAGAACGCTGTGTTTGAGCATCTCAGATGTGATTTTACACCGTGACATTGACAACAAACATCGAACGAGTTTGTTCTCAGTGTTTGCTGTAAGAATGTGGTTCTCAGCTGTGAAGTGGCAGCAAGCTTGAGATTCCTCAGGGAGGGTGATAATTGGCAGGAAACATGAGATGATCTGGCAACCCTAACAGCTGGGTCCCATCAGAAACATACACTCAGAAAAAATACAAATAATAATAATAATAAAAACAATATAGTACCATAGTCATTCTTGATAGAGTATTAAAAAAAGAGTTGTATGTAATTTTATAAACTACCCTTTTAACGTTTGTGGGTTGGTAAAAATTCTTTACGTTTTTGAAGAAATTTCGGTAGCACTTTATTTTACAGTATGTGTACTAACATGTACTTATAGTGAACTTACAGTGTATTTATCTACGAAAGTTCTGGTAACACAGGGTAACTACATGGGGTAGGGTTAGGTTTAGGGGTAGGTTCAGGGTTAGTACCTAGTTATTATTACATAGTTATTGTAATTACTATAAGTAGTACATAGTATGTACATGAGGAACAGGACTGTAAAATAAAGTGCTACCCAAATTTCTTATGCCCACCAAAGTTGTATTATCTGATAAAATATACAGCAAAAACGGTTACACTATAAAGTATTATTACAATTGAAAATAACTGTGTTCTATTTTTTATTAAATTTTAAAATGTAATTTATTCCTCCAGTCTTCAGTGTCTCACGATCCTTCAGAAATCAATCTAATGTGCTGATTTGCTGCTCAAGAAACATTTCTTATTACTATCAATGTTGAAAACCAATTTTGACCAATTTAAAATGTCTTTGTAGAATGAAATTACTAATTTCTTTCAAAAAAAAAAAAAAAAAGACTTACTGACCCCAACATTTTAATTGATAATATAAAGATTAACACTTATAATAAGTAAATGTAGGTTATACGTAAGTTATAGTTTTTCAATCTAGGCAAAACCAGTTGTAACAAAATCCACATCAGTCAACAGATGTTAAACATATTACTGAAACTCCGTAGTTGATATCGTTGACCATAAGGATAACATATACAGCTTTCTGATATTTCTCCTGTCGTTTTCCCAGGTGACATTCACAAAGAGGAAGTTTGGTCTGATGAAGAAGGCGTATGAGCTCAGTGTTCTGTGTGACTGTGAAATAGCCCTGATTATCTTTAACCGCTCCAATAAGCTCTTCCAGTACGCCAGCACAGACATGGACAAGGTCTTGCTCAAGTACACCGAATACAACGAGCCTCACGAGAGCAGAACCAACTCAGACATTGTAGAAGTAAGTGGCTACACATTTTTGACAACGTGGGAATTTCAAAAGCAGAATAAAATCTTAATTGCTATGTGCTTGTGACATTCCACAGTAGTGATCTTGATCCATTCTGAATCTTATGACCCATATCTGATTGAATCTCTCACAGAACGCCCTTGAACAGATTACACTAATGCATGTCGTAGCATCTGGAGATGCGGGGTGCATTTACTGATGCTGTAATACAGTTAGCAAACATTTGGGCCACATTTCAAGCATGCAGGCTGAAGTAATTATAGATCACTGTCTTCAGTGAGGCATGTGCTCAAATTACATATTCATTTTCACATACATTTGCTCTATTTATAATTAACATGTGATAGTGGCCAAGGTTATTCTATTACCTTTATTATTATTTATTCCATGGTGAAAAAAAAAAACAATTACGAGATTTAAACTCAGAATTCTGGAAAAAAAAAATGTAAGCGAAATTTAAACTAGAAATTGAATCAGAATTTTGAGCTATAGAGTTGCAATTTTTTTTTCCATTTCCTGCCAGAAAAAGGGCTTCCATAGTTTTCTATTTGAATATATTTTGAAATGTAATTCAGTCCTGTGATGCAAGTTTCTGTACAGATGCCAGATTTAAAGGAAATAGTGAATGTGTGTTCAATGTCCAGCTATCTGTAGCTAAATGCTGGTGCCGAAGTCATGTGAACAGATTGTTTTTGAGTGGTGCTAATTGGTTGTAGCTAAAAATAAGGATCCAGTCTTATCCAACATTCATACTGAGGAAACCTGAGATACTATCAGTCAAGGACGTGGAACTCTTGGCGAGAGCTGCTCTCATTGGCCTCCATGAATCACAAATCACTTATGTGTACCAGAAATGCATTCTGAATAAAAAACAAATTATGTGTGCTACACACTTACTACTGAGGTTGTGATTTGCCTACAGGAATTTTGAGCCCAGTTGCCACTTTAATTTGATAATAATTTATAATATGTATCCAAATAGAAATTATTTTAAAGATCGAAAAGGAGGGTCATCTAAGGAGAGAGAAAAGTATTAGACCTGCCTCTAAGTTACAATTAATTGTACCTCGGCGTTATAGGAAAAGTTTACCCAAATATGACAGTTTACTGAAAATGTTCTCACCCTCAGGCCTTCCAAGATATAGATGAGTTTGTTTCTTCATCAGAGCAGATTTTGGAGAACTTGCGCATTACATCACTCGCTCACAAGTGGATTTTTTTGCTGGTGGAAGCGTTATTATGGATCATGTTTTTTTTAGCCAGAAACAGCATTGGTTTGAAATCCCTTAATTAATGATGGATTTGTTATTTTTGCTTTCTCGTACAGTATGCGTCTCCTCTACAATTTCTGAATAGATTTAGTTGAAATTTCTAAGTGAATTTTGTGTAATTTTGTATTTTTGTATTTATTTATTTTTATTGGAGTTTGACCATAGCAAATCCATTCTGCATTGATTACTGAATGACCAGGAAATTGGTCATAAAGTGCATTAACTTCTTCAACCTGGACTTCCTGTAGCCAATGATAATGATTTGAGTGTGATAGATCTAGTCAAAAATCTTCACTGCATATCACATTTTGGTTTTGATTTCCATAATATCAACACCTAAATTTGTTTATCAGATTAATTGAGATTCAGAACCTCTTATCTGAACTTTTCAACCTCTATCTGAGTCACGTGTAATGTAAGGCCCAGTTATAACTTTAAAGCACAGAGTTACAGCATTACAGACGCCTGAGGATGAGATAAGCTTCTGATTTCCATTCACTCTCATAAGGGCTCTTAAACTGCTGCAAGAAGGTCCTCAGTCTACTGTCCTGCACTAACACTTTTGCTTTAGGACTGTAATGTTCAGTAATAGGTAGGAAAATATCCAAAAGAATTAAAAAAAAAATTATTATACATGCAATATGATGAGGTCACATGAAACATAATAATGCCCACTTTATTTACATGCTATAAAAAAAATAGAAGGTAGTATTTAGTGTAGCTGAATACTGTATTTTGCTTTTGGTTTATAATTAATAAAAGTAAAATGTATTTTCAAAGAAAAATAATCAACATTTCAAGCAGACTAAGCCTTATATTTGTATTTTTTTGCATATAGACATTGAATATTATAGTGAATGTTAGAGTTTTAATGCCATCATATTGTACGTCTGTGCTGTTCCCTACAGGTGCTGAACAAGAAGGAACAAAGAGGTTGTGACAGCCCAGATCCAGAAGCTTCATATGTCCTCACGACTCACGCGGAGGAGAAATATCAGAAGATTAATGAAGAGTTTGACAACATGATGAGAAATCACAAAATTGTAAGAAAAGTGTAATGTATGTTTTTCATCTTGGCATCCCTGTTACACTACACTACTTTTCAAAAGTTTAGGACTTTTTGACTTTTTGACTCTTCAAATGCTCACCACACCACCTTAAAAATTACATAGCAACATCATTACAACCACTCCAAACACTCTAGCGCCTGCACACAGTAGGCAGCAACACTCTAAAAGCATCCAAAACAGGCAACCTCTGCTATTTAATCTAACTTATCCCTTGACATCTCTCTCACATCATCTTCTCTGTCTCTATCAGCCGGCTGCTTTGGGTCAGCAGAGTTACTCGATACCGCTGACTTTGCCCATCACAAACCCCACCATCCTGTCCTACTCTCTGGACACCCCAGTATCCCTCAGCGGGACGAATGTACTGTCTGTATCCTCCAACACTCCCCAGAGCAACAACAGCACTGCTGTCATGGGTCAGTATCTATTGTTCATCATTACCATGTGCTTTTGAATGCAATACCATCATGATGTGGTTTCCTGCACAACATACATAATAATGCTGTGGTGTACAATAGTAATTCCATGTTGTATTTTGAGGATGCTTGGAATACCATGTAAATACAGTGGTTGATATGCTAATCATTTATTTCCATGGTAAATATCTAAATATCATGGGATTGCCATTGCTTTGGTTCAGTCATAACTCCATTTATTCCAAACCTGTATGAATTTCTTTCAGCTGTTGGACACAAAAGAAGATATTTAGAAGAATGTTGGTAACCAAAAAGTTAACAGTAACCATTGACTTCCATGGTATTGTTTCCCATACTATGAAAGTCAATGGCTAGTGTCAACTGTTTGGTAGCCATTGACTTCTATAGTGTAATGTTTACATACTATGTAAGTCAATGGTACTGTCAATTGCTTGGTTAACAGTCTTCTTCAAAATATCTTCTTTCGTGTTCAATAAGTGTAGAAGTGTAGAAGTCAGACAGACCAGCGAACTTGCTCTGCTCAAGCAGGTCAGATACTTGGGACCCAAAGCCAGGATTGCAACCACAGTGCCGCAGGACCCAGTGTAACTGAGATGTCTGTAGAAGTTAAAGGAAACTGCATGATGGAGAAGGTACCCAGTGAAAACAAGGATATCAGTCCACTAGAAGTACATCCCACAAAGCCAATGAGGAAGCAACCAGGTTAGTTCAACAAGATCAAGTGGCCTAAGGCAAATGATTGGATTGCTTGTTAGAGGAGTCAACTGTTAGAGCTTGAGTTGCAAAGCAGTGTCAAGAAAAACCTTAACAGCCTTGGAAAGATCACCTTTGAAGAATGCACAGGGAGGTTTGGCGAGGTCAGTAGGAAGGAGCCCACAGCCCCAAGGAAAGCAAGGAGAGAAAGGGAGATTGAGAATCAGCTCTGCCGGAACTAAAGGAAAGTGGCACCCAAGGAAAAAGTTGGCCTGAAGGAGCTGTGGGACGAACTTAAACAAATCTCTGCCAAGCTGCAAAGAGTGGCTACACTGCTCGGCTCCCCAGAGTATGTACAACATCTAGCCCTACCGACAGAGCCATTTGATACATGCCCACCTAAGTTACGAGAGGTGGAGGAGGTTATCAAGAAGGCATGGTCAGCATCAGCCCCGGGACTAATGGGCTTCCATATAAGCTGTACAAGAGCTGCCCCCAGGTGGTTAAGATACTGTGGTAGCTCATGAAAAGTCCCAGCAGAGTGGCAACAAGCTGTTGGTGTGTTCATTTCCAAAGAGTAGAACTCCAATACAATCAACCAGTTCTGAAACATTGCCTTGTTGAACGTGGAGGATGAGCAACTTTATCATGGGGAATGGATGCATTGACGCAAGCTACCAGAAGGTCGGAATCCCAGGCTTGTCTTTATGTATCAAGCATTCTTCTGTGATTTGGGATTAAATTCAGCATGCAAAGAGGGAGAAGAGCGACCTGCATGTGGTGTGGCTAGATCTTGCCAGTGCATATGGCTCAGTGCTGCACAAGCTGCTATAATTTGCCATGGAATTATTTTATGTCCCAGGTTGTGTGCAGAACATTATCACATTATACTTCAGCAACCTGTACATGTGCTTTACTCTGGAAGGCTAATCAACAGGATTGCAATGGCTGGAATGCGGGATTGCCATGGGGTGTGCCATATCCCCCATCCTATTTTTTTTAGCCTTCGAGGTAATCCTCAGAGGAGCCAGGCAAGTAGTCAGGGGCATCAAGCTACCATCAGGCGGGAGGCTTCCACCATTGAGGAGCTACATGGATGATGTAACAGGCACCCTTCGGACGGCTCCGTGCATGACCAGGCTCCTCAAGCGCTTTGACGAGCTGCTTAAATGGACAAGAATGAAGAGCAAGGCTGAAAAATCAAGAAGTCTCTCGATAAGGAAAGGCGTGCTGTATGTCAGGACCATCTTCGTTGTTGGAACCATTGAGAAGCTTGGTAATGCAGTACACCACAGATTTATCTGACATGCAGATGGGGAAGCTAGCCAGGCAACAACTTGCAGTGGGCTTGTCAAGAATTGAGCAAAGCCATCTGCCTGGGAAGCACAAAGTGTGGTGATACCAGCATGCATTAAACCAACGTGTGCTGTGGCCTCTAAAGGTCTGTAAAATTATTACTATTCCGGAGGTTAGCAGGAAGGACAGCCTTGCCAATAGCTACATTCAAAATTGGTTGGGATTGAAAGTCTCTTTGGCCGGAATATGCTGGAGCTCCCCATCAAATCCATCAGCCTAGGGTACAAGTAAGAGCTAGATTGTTCTGGAGCTAAAGGACTAGGAAATCAAGAGGTGATGGGGTTAGTCCAGACCGGTCAGTCTAGCCTAGGGTGGGGAGCACCACAGCAGCTCTGGTCTAAAGCCACCAAGAGGCAGCAGGAGACCATGGTGGTGGATGAAATTACCAGGCTGGAGCAGGAGTAAAGGCCATATCCAATGGCAGTCAAGGAGCCTGGACGCAATGGGACGTGACTGTGAACAGGCGCATTACCTGGGCAGTTAACTGGAGTACGCGGCAGTCAAGGCTCAGCTTCTGTTAAAGGCGACCTTTGACACCATCCCATGCCCCTGGAACCTCACCCAGTGGTTTGGAGACAAGGTAGGCTGCCCGCTGTGTGGCAACATAAAGACAAGCATCCAGCATATCTTATCAGGGTGCAAAGTGGCATTGATCCAGGGACACTTCAGGTGGCAAAGCCAAAGCAGGAACAACATCTCACCTGTTTAATGATCCAAAAGAAAAAATAAATTCATACAGGTTAGGAACAATTTAAGGGTGAGTAAATGATAACAAAGTTTCATTTTGGGGTGAACTATCACTTTAAACAGTCATACAACGGTTTTGTTTGTTTAATTAATATCCATATGTTTAGATGGGATGCAAGACGCCACTCTTCCAAATGGTGTGCACTCCAGTTATGTGGGTAGGTACTTCCTTTTTTGGTTAACTTATACAATGTGTCCGAAAGTAATGATAAAGTTCAATTAAGGTGCCAGTCTATTTAAAGAACACACATTAAACATGTGATTTACTTCCCTGCATGCTGTGCAATTCTGTTTAAATGAAAGATAAAATTACAAACCATTCACAAATCATGCGAATGTTTTTAAAAGGTTGGATGTGTACATAGTTTACTGTAATTTACTGTATTACGGGTATGAAGCCATCAACTTGAAACTATACTGTACTGCACTTATATGGAGCATATAAATGAAAGTAGCTGAGAATGTGGCAGATCCTGTATGTGTATATTACAGTACGTGTTAATCACGGATGTTGATTGATGTGGTCAGGACGCGAAGTCATGACCTCATGCATGAAAAATTGATTTCCTTATCCACCACTTGTCCTTTCTGCGTTCCTTATTTGTCAGTTAATGAAATGCTCCAGGTTATAAATAATGTTTTTTTTATATAATATTATATAATATATATTATATATTACTAGTATATTATAGTAAAAATATTTCAAAATATTATTTTATTTATTATTATTTTTATTGTAGTTTTGATCAAATAAATGCAGCCTTGATGCAACACAAGAGACTTCTTCAAAGAACATTAAAAAATCTTACTGCCCCCAAATTTTTTAACTGATCCTCCCCACCAAGTTGTACGTTTGATGTAAGCACACACTTTTAACCTATACCTCACCCAAATTGTAATAATATCCCTTTTGTTGTGCCTCATTCAGCCAATGGATTTGTTGGCAGTTCAGAAGGAAACCGTATGGGAAGAGTTGTTTTGGCAAAATCTCAAGCGTCATCAACAGGGGGCCATAAACCTGATCTCAGAGTGCTCATTCCTCCTGTGTGCAAGCGCACTGTCTCTTCACTGGTGAGAGTTTGTTTTGTGTGCCATCAACAACATATCTACAGTGTGCCAGAGAAACATCCTGACAATAAGAAAGTATTGATGTCTGAAACTGTCCTTAAATCTATTTCTTGCAAGCCGCAAGAGGAAGGAAAGAAACATTTGGTAAGGGGAATTTGATTATATTTAATTCAGAAAAGCTTTTTAAAAATGACTCATTAACTAGGTCATAAGAAATGTAAGAAAATCAGTATTGTTACAGCTGCCTTTTGTTTAACAGTTACATGCTAATTACAGGCCATCTAGTGGTTCAGGGAAACATTAAAATCACTGAAACCTTTATACACTGCTCAGTTTTTAGTTAAAACAATATTTAACAGAAAATCTAGTCCCAAATATGATTAAGACATTTAAGACAAATCTGTGTACATAAATTATTATATTTTTGCTTTGTTCTTCTTTGTTTTGTTGTTTGTTCTTTTTTAAACTTGTTTTTGATTTGCTTTGTTTTGTTCTGTTTCGATTCCTCTTGTTGTTGTTGTTGTTTTTTGTTTGTTTTTTTGCATTCATTCATTTATTTTTGTTTTATTTTTGTTGTGTTTGTTTTAATTTGTCTGCTTTTTCTGTTCATTTTGTTTATTTTATTGTGTTATTTTGTTTTGCTCTGTTTGTTCTGTTCTGTTCTGTTCTGTTCTGTGTTGTTTTGTTTTTTTTCATTTAATATAGTGAGATTTAGTCATCTTAAGTTTGGCTAAAGTGCCCAGATTTTTTGGTGTTTTTTATGTTAGCTAATTAGCTGCACGTATCCATAATATCAGCTCCAACTTTTGTAAGTGATGTATGGTAGTCTGATTACACTGTCAAAACTGATCATTTTGAAGAGAAAACATAAAAATTAATTAATAATACAGTGTTATTGTTGTCTGTAAGCAGCTTATTCCTTCACACAAATCAACCCCTATTGTTTCCACTGTGTCCTTTGTTTATTTAAACATCAGCAAATAGAGAACTCTCAGTCCAGCCAATCACTGACTACGCCTGTGGTATCCATGGCAACCCCCAGTCTGCATCCTCAGGGCCTTGTATACTCAGCCATGACCTCGTCATTCAGTACAGGTATATATAATTGACCTATACATAATAAATCATCTAATAATAATAGATTCTGGACCTCATGACACTACTGAATGACTATTGTACTTTTTAACTCTTTCGTTTTTTATAGATTTTGCCCTGAGCAGTACAGAGCCCAGTTCTTCACACAGCTTCAGTTCCCCAGATGCTGTCACATCAGCATCAGGGTCTTCATGGAAACACAGTCAACATGGTCAGCCAGGCTTCAGTGCTCAGAGGTTAGACTGTGGGATTGAGGTCTGATGCCACAATATGGCATGCATTTCCATCATTCACCCATGTGTTAGAGTGTTAAACTGCAGACGGATTTTATACCTGATTTGAAAAAAAGTGAAACAATTTATTAGGTCAGAGTAAGTTTGACTAGCTGGAAAAGCACATTTACGAAACTACGATGAAGTAAGGTAAAAGGTAATCTTTACCTAATCCATACCAGTTTTCTATAATAGGTTAGTGGATCAGGCTCTTTTTTGTTGGTTCAAATAGCTCAGGGAAGTCCCACCTAGCACAGCTCGTCAACTACCTAAACCAGCATTCATAAACCATTTTACTTTTATTTATTTATTATTTTATTTTTACAAAATTTTTGTTTTGTTTCAGAGACAGTTACATTTATTATTTTTGCTAACATTTAATTATTTCGAATAACCTGCATTTTATGAATCATGCACAATAAGACCAATAATACTAAATGTAAAACATAATGTCTTTAACTATGCAAATTTTGTTTTCATGTTGACTTCAAGACAATCACTTCGGTTGTTGAGTTTGGTATTGGTATTTTTTGTATGTTTTCTCTCATGTCTCTTACAGTATGCCTGCCAATGCTGCATTTATTAAATCAAAAACATATAAAAAAAAAAAAAATGTGAAATATTGTTACAATTAAAAAAAAAACCTGATTTCTATTTGAATTTATTTTCAAATGTAATTTATTCCTGTGAAGTAAAACTGTATTTTCTTTTCAGCCTACTTCCTCCGTGTCACATGATCCTCCAGAAATCATTCTGATACGCTGATTTCCTGCTCAACAATTATTATTTTCAATGCTGAAACTAGTTGAGCTGCTTAACATTTTTGTGTAAATTATGATAATTATATATATTGTTTTGATGAGTTCTTATATAAATATAAAGTTATAATAATAATTATCATAGAAACTGATAAATATAAAGTTATTATAATAACATTATAAAGAAACTGATAAATAGGAATTGATAAATAAAGTTTGGGATGAGTTCTTTGATAAATAGAAAGTTTAAAAGAACAGTGTTACACATTACTGTCACCTTTGATAAATTATTTTTTTTTAAACAAAATTATATTTATTTCTTTCAAAACGTTGTCTTAGTGACTCCAGACCTTTAAACAGTAGTGTAAATAACATAGTACTAATAACCATCTTAGTTGTCTTGTTTCTTTCCAGAAACATACAACCTCAAGTTCAGGCCTCGGACTCTTCCAGCAACTCCATCAGCATCAAATCAGAGCCCATCTCCCCTCCAAGAGAGCATGCCGGCCCCTCGCTGTACCACACCATCCACCCCAGGCCTCGGCCCAACTCCAGACAAGAAGTGGGCCGCTCTCCTGCTGAGAGCTTCAGCTCTTCTGGTAGTTCATATGAGGGCAGTGACCGTGAGGACCAGCGGCTGGACTCTCACACAGTTGCCGCATCATCAGGACAAAGTAGTCGATCATCACCAGAGGCCGAGTACCAGGAAGATCCCTCAGTCAAACGCATGCGCACAGAGAGCTGGGTAACTTAGGATGGCTTTTTTAAATAACATTTCAGATATGCAGACTGCTGCTGTAGTGCAACAAACATAAAGTGCTGCTTTAAAAGAGTCTCTGAAAGGTAAAAACACAAAGACAGTTATTGTGAATGGGTGTGTTCTGTTGTTTGTATTGTTTTAGGATTAACAAAGTTACGAAGTGTCTGACTCTTTGTTTTTCTCCATAGAGGGTTAGCTTTGCTGCATTATTTGCAGTATATTATTTTTTGCGAGCCAAATGTGTTATTTTACCTTTTGTATGTTTATCTGAATCCTCGTTCAAAGCCATATAAATATTGATAGGGATTTACTATTTGCTGTCATTTAGTGCAATTAAAAATTTTAAAAGACATTTCATTTTGTTTCATTTTTGTGCTATAGAAAAAAAAAAGAAAGAAAAAAAAACCCTCTTTGAAATGGCAAACTTAATCTTCTGTGGAGTGTTGACTTGTCGGTTGCACTTTATTTTACAGTATGTGTACTAACATGTACTTATAGTGAACTTACAGTGTATTTATCTAAGAAAGTTCTGGTAATACAAGGTAACTACATGGGGTAGGGTTAGGTTTAGGGGTAGGTTCAGGGTTAGTACCTAGTTATTAGATAGTTATTGTAATTACTATAATAAGTACATAGTATGTACATGAGGAACAGGACTGTAAAATAAAGTGCTACCGACTTGTCTGTCGAGTTTTAGATGAACCTCAGGTATCTGCATTTCAATCATCAACTGGCAGCCAAATAACACTTTCAGTTCTTTCAAGATTTTTGGTGGATAGATGATAAAATGGCCCAAAAATCATTAATTAATTAGATTTATTAATATAACCACCTAGCAACGCCTTTGTGGGTGATAAAATGATCTAATCATAATTTGAATTATTTTTTTTTTTTCTTAAAACTACAATCCTTCTATAAGAGAACACATAATAAACATGTCATATTCATAATCAAATATCTAAACATCTGTGAATTAGATGTTTAATATACACAATGTAAATACTGTCTGCCTGATTACACAAGCATTTAAAAAACATATGAAAAGTATTTAAATGTCTTTTATGGTGTTTTTATCCTTTATTCTGATTCTGCTGAATGTGACGGGGATGCTGTAAAGGTACAGTCGAGTTTATAGCCAATTTCTAGTTGTTTTGTGAGGTTTCTGATGAGACGTTTAGGCATTTTGCTGCTAATACCAGGTTTTATTTGACAGCTTTCCTCTTTCCTGACACAATATGTTCATTAGGCCAATGCCCTCAAAATCTTCCTTCATGACATATAAAATCATTTTACACTGATGCCAATACATTCTATGGAACTCTGTTAGTTGTTTTTTTCTCAAATCCAGCTGACCCCTTTATTGTTTGTTATTCTAATAAATGGCAATAAACATCACATGATTCACTTCTGTCGCTGTCTGTGTGATTTAACTGCTTTAGAGCTAGAAATGTTTCATATAATAATTAACTAGGTCACTGACTTTTGTGGAAGGCTATATCACAGGATGTGAATTCTTTGATGATGCTTGAAGTTTTTTCCTCATCACCTCAGCATGCATAGATGACATTGTTCCCACCATTTCCACATTTGTCTTGCACTGAACACTACTCAACTTAAAACCATACCTTCACTAGTTTAAAGTTTAGTTAAAGGGATTGTTTTGAGTGATCGGAACTCTTTGCATAATGCTTTGAATTACGTTAAACATTCATTCGGTGCTTTATTGCACAAGTTGCAAAGAAAATACAGTAAAACGTATTTAGCTGATTCAAGAGATGTAGATCTGGACCAACCTGGGCTGACAAAAAAATGTGATAGAATTTATATAAATGTGTAGTTAAACCTGTAACCTTGCAGTCACTTGATCCTTTAACCACTAGATGACAGCATCACATAGAACAATAACTTACTGCACCAAAACAATCTAAACATAATTTGTCCAGAACTTATTATTCTTCCTCGAGACTTATCTTCAAATGGCCAAAGAACGAACTCCCTGGGCAACAAATCTATTTATTTTGGGACAATGCGTGTCTTTCTCCAGGGGGCGCCTGGTGGCTCCCCATCATAGATCAGTGGCAGCTTTCAGTTTCACTTATGGCTTCACAAATGAAAATGCATCCCGTCAATCTTCATAAACCTATATAGCTGGTTATCTCAAACAACGGTGAACGGTGCATCCTTAACAGCGCTGAGAAAAGTAACAAGTGTCACGTGACAGCGCTGCACGCGTGAGAGTTTCACAGCGATCTAGACATTAAATTTACAACTTAAAGAATTGCACTGAAAAAAATGTATATGGATTAAATAGTCAATTGATAGTTGAATCAGCACATTTGGTTTTTAGACCTAGCCTACCTGACCAATTAAGGGCATATTCCGGGCCAGTAATATTTGCTCATGAATCATGCTAATCGCTTTTCTGATCACTTGTTGAGTTCCCTCTCGAGGCGGTAACTCAACATTACGTCAGCTAAGACGTATATGGGAACTCTTCCCTTCTCCACTTTCACTGAAATCTTATTGGCTAACGCCAGCTGGGGACAGCTGGCCAATTGACGCGAAGCATGCAAATACTGGCGGGTAAGCGTGCAGTATAAAATGCATGGGCGCGAAAATTACGTCAGAATCTCTTTCTTCACGCTAGAAGTCTTATCTAAGTCATCGTGGAAGTTGCAATAGAGGACTACTCACCCTGTTTTTCCTCTCCGCATCCGATGGCTGCTAATGCTAGATTCGGACCTTCAACAGTTCTGTGTGACCTGCTTGGGATTCTCACACGGACAACACTTGCGCCCAGTGTACCGAGCTGCCAGTGCGCGCCCTCAGAGCCGGAGTGGCTCGGAGGACGGCGGGAATGAGGCCCACTGCCGCCAGCGAGCCGCTGGTGGGCCCTCCCCCGCCCGAAGACGAGTTTGACGTCGGCGTGGTGGACTATAGCTTCCGCGAACTTCGTCCTCTTCGGAGCTGGCGAGGAAAACGACTCCATGTCGCTTCGACGTCGAAAAAGGTTTGGGCCTCTCAGTGGGACCGCCCCGACCAAGAGGGCCCTGAGACCTCCAGGAGAAGCTCGTCAGGGTCTTCGGAAAGGTCGTCTCGGAGCTGAGTCTCGCTTGCAACGCACATGACGAGCCTGTGATGGGTAACTAGACTCGTGGCTCCTCCAGTCGAGCTGCTACCAGATGGCATTTAGGCATGCAAGAGCTCGTGGTGAAATCGTGGGCTGCACCCCAATCGGCGCGCACCCACTCTGCTACGAAGGCCATATCACGCACGTGGACGGGACGGAAACCCTCCCCCCCCCTCGTCTAGGAGACTGTTACCACACACCTGTGCTCGTCTCTCTGTGCTTTTGGTCCGGACCACAGTCTAGAAAGAGCAAGTGCAGCTTCTGCTCTTTACCAGGGCAATACTCAAGGTGTTTCAGGCAAACGGCGGCACAGTAGCGCTGACGTCATCAGGATCGCGGCAACTGATCTCGCGCTGATTGCTATTAAGCGCTCTGCTCAGCTGTTTCACGGAGCTCATGGTCATCTTTACAGGCACCTATGGCTTCCCTAGCTGTCCTGAAAGACGCGGACCGTAGGCCGCTCCTAACGTTCCAGTTGCTCCCTCCGGCCTCTTTGGTGACGTCATGGAGCTATTCTCGGAGACGCAGAAAGCGCGCCAAAGTATGAGCCATGTGATACCCCGTCGCTCACCCCAGTCTTCTTCTGGGAGATTCTTATGCACCGGGCCAGGCTCTGAAACCAGCTAAAATAACCCGCAGTGGCACCCTGCTCTGAACCGGACGCTCGTTTCTGCCGAAACCAACAGTGGTAAGAGCCTGGAAGGTAACGTCAGGGTCAGTTGAGGACCCCGCGCCGAGAGAGCCAGCGCGCCATACGAGCCGTCTCCCTGACGGTGAAAGAGTGAGTGAGCGGGAGGCCCCGCCCCCAAGCGCCATGTTCATATGCATCATGTCCCCCATTTCCTCGGGCGACGATTGCTATGTCTGTTTGAATGCTGTTTGTATGAGTTCCACAATAAAAGCAGGTATACAATCAGCGAAAGAGCTTTACTGCCTCTTACACTCATCTCTGTGTCACTCGCCCTGTCTCAGAACAGTGCAGAGCCACAACCCATGATTACTGGCCTCGCGAGAGTGCCAACACCACATAAACACGGTGTCACCCTCAATGTTCAGATGCATCATGTCCCCCATGTTTCTTCGGGCGACGATTGCTATGTCTGTTTGAATGCTGTTTGTGTGAGTTCCACAATAAAAGCATGTTACAATCAACTAAAGAGCTTTACTTCCTCTTACACTCATCTCTGTGTCACTCGCCCTGTCTCAGAACAGTGCAGAGCCACAACCCATGATTACTGGCCTCGCGAGAGTGCCAACACCACATAAACACGGTGTCACCCTCAATGTTCAAATGCATCATGTCCCCCATGTTTCTTCGGGCGACGATTGCTATGTCTGTTTGAATGCTGTTTGTGTGAGTTCCACAATAAAAACAGGTATACAATCAGCGAAAGAACTTTACTGCCTCTTACACTCATCTCTGTGTCACTCGCCCTGTCTCAGATCAGTGCAGAGCCACAACCCATGATTATACTGGCCTCGCGAGAGTGCCAACACCACATGAACACGGTGTCACCCTCAATGTTCAGATGCATCATGTCCCCCATGTTTCTTCGGGCGACGATTGCTATGTTTGAATGCTGTTTGTATGAGTTCCACAATAAAAGCATGTTACAATCAACTAAAGAGCTTTACTTCCTCTTACACTCATCTCTGTGTCACTCGCCCTGTCTCAGAACAGTGCAGAGCCACAACCTATTATTATAATGGCCTCGCGAAGGAGCGAGAGTGCCAACACCACAAAGAAACATGCATCATGTCCCCCACATCACTATGGGTGACGATTGCTATATGTGTTTAAATGATGTTTCTGTGAGTAAAAATTGTACTAAAGAAGCATATATACCAACGTTGTGTCACTCGCCCTGTCTCAAACAGCGCAGAGGCACAGTCCATGATTATAATGGCCTCATGATGGCGCAAGAGTGTCACACCATTTAGCGACGCGCCCGCCCTCCCGCCATCCCGCCAGTGCTTCCAGCCTCGCGGGGGCGGGGCCCTCATTAAAATAAGCCATCAGTGGCTGTAGACCTAACGCGTCGGCCGTGTCATCTCATGGACGGTAAGAGGGCTATCCCGGGCGTTTCATCGACGGATATTCTCTCCAATTCAAACGCAGACCTCCCCGCTTCAATGGCGTGGTCCCGTCACTGACTTTGCCCCAAAACCGTCCTGTTCTGCGACAGGAAGTTCTCAGTCTGCTCGAGAGAGAGCGATAGAGCGAAATTTCCCCTCAGATCGAGCGGAATGCGCATGTTGAATTATCTGGACGATTGGCTGATTTTAGCCCACTCAAGAGATGTGCTATCAGTCACGTGGAAACAATGCTTCGCCGTTTGGATACGCTGGGACTGCGTGTGAATATGCAGAAGAGCGTGTTTTTACGAGTCGGACTGTAACATATCTGGGAATATGTTTGGACTCGATGGCGATGCGAGCCCATCTCTCTCTAGAGCATTTCATCGACTCTGCGCTGTTTCTGACTGGGCAGGTCGTTTGCACTGAGGGAATTTCAGAGGCTTCTGGGACTGATGGCGGCGGCTTCTTCAGTGTGCCATCTGGGTCTGCTACATTGCGGCCGCTACAGTTTTGGCTGTAACTCGAGTTCCGCCGAGGGCGTGGTCTTCGGTCCACAAGCACTTACGGTCATTCACAGTTGCGTCAGCACTCTGAGACCGTGGAACAGCCCGGATATGTTCAGCCCAGGAGTTCTTTTCTCTACGAACGCGATCTAGGCCGGGGAGCAGTCCGTCTGGGCCTGTGGTCGGAGTCACAGAGAAGGTGACACAAAACCGTTTGGAATAATGGAAGCGGTGTCCTAATATCCCTGCAAGCCTTTTGGTCGAAATTGGAGCGGAAACATGTACTGATTCAAACCGACAACACGTCTGTGGTCTCGTACATAAATCGCCAGGGCGGCGTGCGCTCCAGAGCTCTATTCAAACAGGCAGCGAGTTTCCTGTTGTGGGCGGACCGACACTTAATCTCCATAGGAGCGTCGCACATCCCCGGTACTTTGAACCGTGGAGTGAGCATGCTTTTGAGGAACGGGATTCCTTAAGGAGATGTTGGCTTCACCCAAGATCAGATCTAATGATTTGGGAGGGAGGAAGTGGATTGTTTGCCACGAGCGAGAACACGTTTGCTATCTCACTCCCCCCTGCTGGGAGATGCTCTGACATCGCGCTGGCCGGAAGCCAGGCTTACACGTTCCCTCCTGTGAAGATTCTGCCTGTGTTGTGCAAAATCAGGGAGGAGAAAGCATCAGTTATACTCGTGGCCCCGAACTGGCCGAATCAGCCCTGGTTCGCGGACCTGAGAGAGTTACTGATGGCTCCCCCATGGCGAATCCCCCTCAAGCAGGACCTGCTGTTTCAGGCGAATGGCACAATATAGCACCCCAGCCCCGAGCTGTGGAACCTTCATGTGTGGCCGCTGCGGGGACCCTAATGAGCGGGACACTCTGCACTGACGAGTGCTAAACACACTTACTGAGACGCGAGCATCATCAAACATTCGCTGCTACGCGCAGAAGTGGTGAGTTTTCACAAAATGGTGCGAGAACATTTATATTGACCCGGGGACCTGTTCCGTGTCGGATGTTTTGCGCTTTCTACAACACAGTTGGATAGCGGGAGTTTGAAACCATCCACGCTGAAGGTGTATGTGACCGCTATTGCCGCTTTCGTTCCCCGGTTACGGGTAAACGATCGGTAAGCACGCTCTGGTATTCAGTTTTCTCAGGGGAGCAAGTAGATTGTGTACTTCATGGCCGCCCTCCGTGCCGCCGTGGGATTTCGCTCTAGTTTTGAGGGCTCTATCTCTTATTACCGTTCGAGCCATTAGCTTCGATTGCGGTTAAGGAGCTTCCCTGAAGACTCAGCGAAGTGCCTTGGAGAATTTCGTGAGTGTTTGGTGAACGATATTGCATTGGTTTCGGGCCTGGCGACTGTAATGTCACTCTCCGGCCGAGACCGGGTTTCGTTTCGAAGTCACTCAATACACCGTTTTGTTTCCCTGCCCGCCTTATCTGTTGAGCCGTCAGCCTCGCGCGACGCTGATACTCAGAGCGCCGGGACCCTGTTAGGGTTTTACGGATGTATATGAATTGCTCGGCCGCCTTTCGTCAGTCGGACCAGCTGTTCGTGTGCTTGGTGGATGTAATAAGGGACGTGCTGTTTCTAAACAGAGACTTTCTCACTGGATCGTGGACGCTATCAAATGCCAGGGGAAGGATTACCCCCTCAACATCAGAGCTCATTCTGCGAGGACATTATAAATGCTTCCTGATGGGCCTGGTCTAGAGGTATGTCTGTCCAGTATTTATGTTTTGCTGCTGGCTGGTCTTCCCAGAACACAATCGCCAGGTTTTACAAGCTGGATGTACCCTCTGTAGCGTCACATGTTTTTCGGTGAGTTAAGTTTTATTCATTAAAGCTGTTATAACCAGCTATACAGTAGTTACCATGGCTGCTAACTCTGTGTTATGGTTTAAATGGTTTATGCAGCAGTCACCGCAAACGCCGTCGACTCTGTTTAACTCTCATGCTTGAGTGCTTATTGCTTTGTGTCTGCCCTGGTTAGTGCAGATTTCGATATATTGCTTGAAGTTATGCATATTTTGTTAGGGTCGGAGCAGATGTCTCATTGGCCTAGTTCCGCCTATCAGATGCAAGCACTCTTAGCGACACGGCCATTGGCTAGAACTGTACTGCTTGTGTGAGGGTGATTGACTCCGTTCAGGGCTTATCTTCACTGCTCTCACGGCGGGATTTTATACAGTTCCCATATACGTCTTAGCTGACGTAATGTTGAGTTACCGCCTCGAGAGGGAACGTCTCCGGTTACTATCGTAACCTCGGTTCCCTGAGAGGCGGGAACGAGACATTACGTTAGCCGCCGTGGTCGCCGTTTGATCAGCTGTGCTAGCGTTCAGTCGTGATTCTGACGTAATTTTCGCGCCCATGCATTTTATACTGCACGCTTACCCGCCAGTATTTGCATGCTTCGCGTCAATTGGCCAGCTGTCCCCAGCTGGCGTTAGCCAATAAGATTTCAGTGAAAGTGGAGAAGGGAAGAGTTCCCATATACGTCTTAGCTGACGTAATGTCTCGTTCCCGCCTCTCAGGGAACCGAGGTTACGATAGTAACCGGAGACGTTCTGTCGCTCATCTCAAGTCTGGCTCATGTAACTAGAATAGGAAGTTCGTGAAAGCACTGCTGTGAACACATGGGATGTTTTCTCTTTGGTTTAAAGGAAATGGATTAAACCCTGAGCCCAGGTATGAATACTCCTGATACAAGTGATTTATTCAAATGAATGTCTATATATTCAAATAAATGAACACGAAATGTTTCAGCGTTGAATCATCTACCTGTCCCACAAGTAAATGTGCATGCCGTGCTTTTAATACATTTTTGTGATATTTGCAATGCGTCTTGCCATTTTTCTTTACCATGTTTTGTTAAGACGCCTCTCTAATTGTAGCTAAATGCTGCGACAAATACTGTCATAAATAATTAATCATAATGCATGTGCTTCAAGTTAACTGATTCATAACTGCTGCATTTTTCACATTTTTAGTTGTCACTTTGCAGACAGTAATAGGTCCTTCTTTGTCACTTTGCAGACAGTGTTAGATATTTCTTAGTGGAAGGGAATGTTGTTTCATTGTTTGTGTTGTGGGAGGAACAGTGTGTTATTTTGTGTTCAGTAGGAAAAGATAATAGTGATGATATGTTCCTTTGTGAGCTAAAAACTAAATTCTTTTGCTTGGAATTATCTTATACATTACCTTCTTTTAACAGAGCATTAGAACAGGTTTCACATGAAAAATAATTGGTCAGAATGTGTGGGAACCAGACACATCCTGTACTATATTTGAAAACGCACACCGGTTGATCCTTTTGGCCTGAATTCAGAAGAAATTCTTTCACTTTATATTATCATTAGTGTCTTAACATAGCAACCATGCATGGAGGAAACTGAACAAACTCAGGTATGCAGATGGATTGTAAATATCATATGGCATTGCTCTGACAGCTGCATTTGTCTTGAGACTCACTCACAGCTGGGACAGAGCCTGACTGTATGTAAGACTGTAAGTAAATGAAGTGATAATATTGGACCGAACAGACAGAGGAAGTGTGTTTGAAGCATTATAAGAGCCGCTTGGATGCCATTTGGACCGCATCACATTAACGGTTAGCTCAAACCCAACTTTTACGACCAGCTTATTTGCTTAAAAGTTAATGATTAAATGCAGTTTGAGTAAGTGGTTGTATCTCATGCCTAATTTTCTTGATGTTGGTGTGTCTGTTGTGCTCCACCAACAGATCTTCTTTTATTGGTTGCCATTTGAAAGGTTTTCAATGTTATGTAACATTTAGGATTTTTGAACACTGATTTCTTAGAATTAGCATTTGTACAGAGAGATTTGTTTATGATGTTATGTTATCGCTAACTGCAAAGTGAAAGTGTTTATGAAATGTGATGCAATTTGGGGTATTTTTTTCTGAAATTTGATTGGAAAATATTGCAGTTATTATGACATTTAGTTATAGTTCCTCAAGTTATTTTAATGGTTTTATGTGAGTTCCTCCAAGTGTCGTCTCAAATAATTAATTGTGCAAGTCTTCAATCTTATTGTTCATCTTAATCAAACTATTTAGTGTGATAAGTAATTTCGACACTGATCAAGAATTATCTGTGGTTCCTCAAAAACCACTATTGTGGTTAAATATTGATTTTTATATATATATAGGTAATATTTACCCTGCAATTTCCTCAAAATGGTTAGTTGGCTGTAATCCACTATATCAGACTGTATTTGGAGATGCATCACAGACAACTTTAGTTTTTGAGTAAGATTTGTAGTATATTTCAAATTTGTCATGTAAGCATGATATCCTGAAACTTTAAACCACAGGTTCATGTTCACGGTATTTAAATCCATAAAAGGATTATGCAGCTTTTGCATTTTAAAAATATTTTATATATATCTCTTCACTACATGTATGGCATTACTCCATAAGTAGGAACTTTAATAATAAGTGCAGATTAAAGGATTAGTTTTCAAAATGTTATACTTTCTAGTTCCCAAGTGTTTGTGCATTTGAAATATTCTGGTATGGTATTATTATAATTTTTTTCTCTTCCTGGACTACAAGCTTTGCTACTGTAAGTGGTTATAGGGTGTTGTGTGTGCTCGCTTAAAAACCCAAGTCAAGAAAGCCCCTCCCAACTTCTTTCTGTCAACAATTGTGACGCGGGTGACTTTGAAGCATAATAGCAGATCAGTCACTCATCATTTGCATCATTCAGTTTAATACTTCCTTGGGGCAGGTTTGTTTAAATGCCTAACCGTATGAGCAATAATAATAGTGACGCTTGCCTTAGTAAACACGTGGGTCTCTTCTCCATTTTCACTGATGTGTGAATAAAACCCTTGATGTGTACCTGTAATGTCAAATTATGCTTCCACACAATGACCGAGGCTTGAATTACAGCCACAACATGTTAGGCCTGTTTTAAACAGATGAAAAAAGACTTCAGAGGAGAAATCAGGGCTTAGGCCTATATGACACTGTGGACTGTGAATCATAATGCAGATTTATCGAAGTCTAACATATGTTCTTGATTGATCGTCTCTGCTCAACTGAGAAAGTAACTGAGAAAAAAAATCAGTATGTAAGCATGGCAAATGTTTGATCACTTATAGATGATTAACATATCTTGCACATTATTTAAGAAGATGTTTCCTGGAGCCTCTTGCAAATCATAATTGGATCTCAAGAAGATATTTACAATATTTTTGTATATTACTGTATATATGTGAGTGTGTATATGTGTTTAAGTAATACTGTTCTGCACTTTAGATCACCAAACACTAATATAAGGTACAATTTATAAATACAAATAAATCTTTATTGGGTTTTGTGAAATGATAATACTCTAAAACACAGATGTCATATCCTGCATAGCATCTTTTTTAGGCAATTTTCTGTCAGCAACATAAAAAAATTAAAAACCTCAGGCATTTTGTTTTTGTTATTTATTTAAAATTTGCGTAGATTAAATAATTTTGGAAAGTTAGATATATAATAACCTGTCTAAAAATACTTTATATTGATAAGGCATGCAGCTTTAATGAAATCCTGTATGTTTGTATGAACTGAAAGACCACATGAAATGTTTGTACTTTTAAAAATATATATATTGGTCAACCACAGGAGCATTTTAAAGGAACTAGTAAAAGAAAAGTTGTTCAGATGGGGATTAAAACTCATAAGCAATGGTAAAGAGTTACAGGATCTAAGACTAACACAATTAAACTAATTTAAAATCAATTTGTATGAAAGTGTAGAAAATGTTTGGTTTAAATGGTTGAATAAGTTACATAAATGAACATGCACATCGACACGTGTCAGTTTAAACAGGGTTTATTGACATGACAGTCTGCTGATATTAACAGTGTTTAAGGTCATCTGACGCAACCATTTTTCCTCAGGTGAAAGCAAGCATCTTTTCATATTCAGTTGACTTAACCTGTTAATACTAGCAAGCCAGTGCATGTAAACCTGTTAGTTTTTTACTTGGCAGGTGCTTTTATCCAAAGGGGAATCCATTTGGGGAATACAACAAGTGATGTACGATAAGATGTAAGTAAGACACTTGGTTGAAAACGTGATTTTGTCTAGTGTAGGTTTTTAAGCAGTGGGGTTACCCGAGCCTGCTTGAATGCAGTTGGAAAAATGATGATGATGATGTTGATGATGTGTGTGAAGTGTGAAGGCAGAAGTGCAGGGGAAATCGCTTGTAAGGGAGATGTGAGGGGAACGAGTCTTGAGGACAGGTGCTAGCGTGGTTCGCTCTCCTCTTTATCTTCTGTAAGGAGAGAAGATGGTCAGCTCAGCTGTGTGAGTGTTCGATGTGAGTTCCTGGGTGAGTGGAGCCGAGAACTGACTTCTGACAACTGACTTCTGACTTCTGATGGGTGTGGTTTTGTTTGTGAAGTAATTAGCAAAATTGTCATCAATTGAAACCTTAGGGTTCATCTAAATGAAACTAGCAGATGGGTTGGTGGTGCAGAGGAAGGAAATGATTTTAGACATGCAAGAATTTGACCAAGATGTTATCTGTGATGCACATGCGTATAAAGAAAGATTAGGTCGAGTTGGTTGCCTGATTTATGGGTGCCTGTGGTCAGCTGCAAGTGGCTTCTCAAGGTGAAAAAGTAATTTTTTTTTGGGGGGGGGGGGGGTGATACTTTCATGCCAGTGAAACGACTCCTCTTGAATACACAGCTTAAGCCACTTGAATGAATACAGCTGCTACACCTTAATAGTAATTAGACCAGCAAAGCTAGCACGCAAATGGCTTGAGATCGGAACTATGCAGTATGGTTTGCCACTAAAGTGCAAATTAAATGGTATCATAAAAGCTTTCATTCCTACTCCCACTAATACCAGTTCTCTTGTTCATTTATCTGTGATTGATCAATCTCCTCCACTTTTACTGCCATTGTAAGACTAGGAACACGTGCTATGAAAATAGTTTTTTGTGTTGACTTTAAGCTGGATTTGCAAATGCAGATGCCCACTTTAATCATGCCATTGCAACAAGTTTGTGTTTAATGTACGTTCTCGTATTGTCCTTACAGGTCTTGGTCACAAGCCAGCTCTAGTGTGTGAGAGAGAGGCCTTTACGACCAACTAGTGAAATTCACACAATCCAACACCCTTCTCATGGAGGACAAAAAGTCTGTGGTGGACAGTTTGCGCCAAAGAGCCAAACACTTTCGTTACTCGCGGGTTGGCAGCGACAAAAGCCCCGACAAGCCAGAGGTGAGCGAAGAGCGTTTGTTGGACCAGCGGATGAGCACATCTGTCATGGACGTCCTGCAGAGGAGTCGGATGTCCTCCCTAAAAAGCCCCACCCACCAACAGCCAGCTGACCTCGGAACATCCCCTGGCTGCAACAGTAGCCCAGACTCCCCCTTCAGCTTTACTCTGCGAAACAAAGAGGGCAGCCCCAGCCTCTCTGATTCACTAGACTCGACCGGCTGGCTGTCGCAGGAGTCAGTCACTGATGCCCCATGTGAATACAACTTCTCCAAGTCCACAGATGAGATGGATCAGGTGCTGCGTTTGAGGGACACGCAGCTTCCTTCATCAGAGAGCTTGGCTGAGGTAAAACGTGCCAGGGATCAAGATCTTTCGGTTGGGTTAATCATCAAGGGAGGGAGGAAGTTTTCTGCAACTCTCCCTTTTTATGGGCACCATCTAGCAAGATTGTGTTACACGAACCAGTTTGCATTTGATGCTTTAGGTGAACTTAGTACTTCCTTATGTTCATTTCATTTTTATTAACTGCATGTTTCATAAAGGTCACTAAGAAAACTAAAGTTTTTTTTTGGAATGGATTGCAGTTGCATGCTTTTCTGGTAGCTTTCACTGCATTGGCATGCTATTAGTATTCTAATTTAAATGGAACATATTTTAGGTTAGACAAGGGAAATTTTTTCACCTTGTTCTGTTTTGCCTACTCGCCTGCAAAGCGCCACACTATTGTGTAATGCACTTCCTCTGAACATGAGAGATTGATCACTGCAGGAACGTGCCATGTAATTTCAAAGCCCAAGAATGTGGTATCACTCATTTAGAGCGGACTGGTGGTTCTCCATTTGTTTAATATGCAAATGACCAGCCGGGAAGTGTCATGCTACCTGTTTGTATGGCACCAAAAATAAACACACAAGCGGAGATCTCTCGTGGTCAGGTGGAGGTAGATGCTTTGTTAGTTATGCAATTCTGTTGCATTGGTCATCTTTCACATAGTAGAGGTATCATAGTGTTTTTGATGCTGGGTAGCATGCGAGAATATTTGCTTTTACAGGTGAGTCAGCTACTCATTTTTCAAGGTGATTCAGTTTGCAATATTTTAAACACTGAATCACCTGATGTTGAACAATTTTTCAGTAAGCAAGGAAAACCCTAAACTTTGCTTTGTTTTTAAAAGAACATGATCTTTGAAATGATTTTAGAGTAAGCTCATTTACAGGTGTATTATACCTAAGTAACTAATGTTTCCTAGCAGTGGAAACTTTAATTCCACAAGTTCTTTGTTAATGTGGCTTAGCATTCATTCTCTCTCTGGGGTTAAGGAATTTTTAATAAAGATATTAAGAAAGATGATCTTCAGTGTTATTCTAGAAATATGTGACATTGAATCAGGAGTCGCCAAGACAAAATAAAAGAGTTTTTGAATACTAGAGACCGACTTTGGATAAATGAGGAAATCTCTTTACACCATTGTTTGTGTTTGGGAAACAGAAGCCGCATTTCAACCGAAATGATTCAGATATGTTCTCCATACATGACAACGAGCACAATAATGTAAGTATTCACATGTTTGCTTTGTGCATGTTTGTGTTATTTTGTTGTGTTGCATTCAGCGGATGTTGTACTTTAAATGCCCCAATGGTGTTCTTTTCCAAAGCTTACATAGAAGGCTCAAGGTTTGCTTACTGAACATGGGAAAGTTAAATAAAACAGCATTTTACCATGGTAGTTCATGGTGCTCCCTAATACTAGTACTTTTTATTTGGCAAGTTAACAAATACTTACAACACAAAACTTGTACATCCTAAAGGAAATAGCAGTGCATTTGAGGTTGCAAATTAATAGTTGCTGTTGCATGTTGTTGTTCTGTGTAAAGGAAATGCTGCTGTACTGTTTTATGAAAGCCATGCTATCAGCATGCATCAAAAATGTAATATGAAACTAATAATGCAGTTTGGTATGCAATCAGTGTACGCTACTTTGCAAATGTTCTTTTTTTTTTTTAAGAAGTAGATACTTTAACAAGGATAAATTAAATTGATCAAAGGTGGCAGAAGCATTGATCCCGCATATTCCATCGCATTTTTTAAGAAAACCTGCCACAAAATCAAGGATTTTTGCCCGCAACAATCACAAAAATAATCTGCGTTTTTCTGGAGGGACTGAAAAAGAAAGTGCGTGTGTTATGATGTAACTGGCCAACACTTCTAGATTTTTTCACTACTTTTAGGTTTTTATGAGTTCACAACTGACAAATTTAAAAAAAAAAAAATAGTTTTAATTATAGCATGTCACACTGCTGTCACTGCTCGACATGTCAAGTCAACTACCCAGTTATAATGTCCAAATGACCCGTATAAAAGCTTCTGTTATTGTTCTCTAATTTGTTTTATTTTGTAAATCAGATTCTGGACATGAAGACAGAATCAGCTGGAGTGAATGAGCATCAGAGGCAAGCTCAGAGAACGTATCTGCTCACTATATGCCTGAAGGAGGGCCGTGGACTGGTCATTCGAGACCGCTGTGGTAAGTGTCAAATATCTGCGAATAAACACAATACACCCTGAAACACTACACACATCCTCCATTTTTAATAACAATCAGTGGTTTTTGTATTAGTGCTTATTTGTTAAAGGTGTACCCATCGCTGGGAGTTAACGCAGCCCAGTAAAATGTGATCCACTGCATGATTATAGTGTGTTTTTGCCAATATCAAAATACTTCCTTCCTGAGTTTACTGTGTGGAGACAAATGTAAATAAGCTTTCAAAACACTGCTCCGTTTGTTTGAGCGACCTAACATGTCCACTAGCGAATTATCCAGTAGCAGGGGTTTAGGGCAGGACTATTAATTATAACCCATTTAGCAGGGAATTGACTAATTCTTTCTAATGAACAGAGGGTGGAAGCACTTTGTTCTAATCTTTATTTTTGCAATTTTGTTCAGTACCAGTAGTGGCATAGAGATTAAATAGCACACTTCACCTTTATTTATATTAATTCATTCATTGATTTCTTTATTTAACCAGTTTAAGAACTTATTGAGATTAAAATCTCTTTTGCAAGAGTGACCTGGCCAAGAAAGCAGAAAGAAATAACATAATATATACAAGTTTACATCATAACACAAAACACAAATCAAAGATCACAACAGCAATTCACCAAAAACACACAGCTTGTTAAAAGTTGCTTAAATCCATGTAATGATGGAAACACGCTTTAGAATGTTTTCAGTTTATTCCAAGCCAAAGTAGTCTTTTGAACGAAGATTGTAGCATATCTCTGATTTAGAAAAACTCAGAGACGAATAAGACGAATCAAATATGAATAAAAAATTAGAATATGAAACTATGAATGCTAGCAAACATTTCAACTGGCTTTGATCATGTGTTACTAGCCTTTAAATAAATTGTATCACTCTTTAAAGGGGTCATATGACATTGCTAAAAATAACATTATTTGGTTTATTTGGTGTAATGCAATGTGTTTATGTGGTTTACAGTAAAAAACAAAACAAAAAAAAACCTTATTTTCTACATGCTGTACATTTTTCCTCTATGCCCCGCCTTCTGAAACGCGTCGATTTTTACAAAACTCATCTGGCTGAAAATCGAGATGCACAATGATTGGCCAGTTATCCAGTGCATTGTGATTGGCTGAATACCTCAAGTGTGTGACGGAAATGTTACAAACCTTAACATACTGTGATGCAGTCTCCCAGCATGACGAGACAAAACCAATAAAACCCATTACAAACAAGGCATTTGTTGCATCCAGTGAGGACATAATTACTGATTTTAATGACTTATATTGTAATTTTACACGTTGCATTTCGTATTGTATTGCACAACATAAACATAAAACCATGTCTGCATTTGTGATCGGAGCAATGACACACAACAAGCTCTACTCTACACTGCTCAAAACTCATGTTTGAATCATCAGTGGCAAATTCTTTAAATATGAAGACGTACTTACAGGCTGTGAATCAGAAGCGCCAGACTGTCCTTGAAAAGTTGGAATTGCCCCACTTTATAGAAACAGCCTTTGTGCACAGACGGCATTGTAGGCTACTCTTCCAGGATCGGGAAACAGTCCTCTGTAAAATGCGCTGTACACATCTGAATATTTGGGTTGAACTGTTCTGGAACAGTTTTGTAAATACAACTTAACCACTGATTTCTAGTTGTGTTCTCTTATGGAAGACCAAACAAAGTCGTTTCGCATTCACAACGAAACACAGCTTCATCACAACATGGGGGCGGCGCCAACAATACTACAGCGAGAATCAAAGTTACGGCTTCTTTCTTTGCGTGAACATTTGGGTGGCATTATGCTAATCTTCCCACACAGTGACATTTGGAGGTGTGTTTAAATGAGGCATTTTAGGAGGGCGTGGACTAAACAAAAGAATATCTCTTTGGGTTTGAGACTTTTTTCAACTTTAGGGATCTTATCTATGCACAAACAGCTTGTAACACTCCAAAGAGAAAGGAAAACTTGCATCATGTGACCCCTTTAATCACTCAGCTTTGCTCTGGTTGACTGCATTAACACCGGAACGTGTGCATTACTTTCATACTTTCCTCAACATTCCTCCCAGCACATTCAATCCTGTCTGCAGCCACACCTGCATAGATGCAAGAAACACGTTTAACCTTCAAAGCACACTATTGACTTTACTGGCACATGAGGCACTCGTCTAAGACATGGAAAAACACAGACAGGTGGAGACTAGGATATGCATTGGCATACTTCCTCTTCCCCAGTTTATTTACTGCTTTTTATTGTGTCTGTATTGCGTCATTGCTACGTGGCTCATTAAACAGTCTTTTTTCCTGTTTATAAGTCTGTGTATTTTGCTGTAACTTCGTGACGTTTTCTCAAGAAGGTGACACCAATCTTAATTGTTTTTCCTTTAGAAAAAGAATGTTGGAAAGATTATCCTTCTGTTACTGACATTTTTCCTCTTTGTTTATTGGGTGTTTTCAAAGGTGTTTCTATTATATATTAGAGCAGCTTGAGACATTACAGTCAGTATATGCATATTATATTCAGTGTTTGCACACATGCCTTTATTGTAGATGATATTTGCACATATCATATTGCAGCGTGAGTTCACAAGTCAACGTGAATTGCTGATTGCAACTCATTTTACTTTTGTAATGGATATCAATAAACAGGATATTCAAATATATACTACAGTACAAAGGTTTGTTTTGCCATCAGTGTTTTTGAAATAAGTCTGTTATGCTCAACATGGTAGAATTTATTTGATCAAAAATACAATGAAAACAATAATATGGTGTGTTATTATTATTACAGTTTAAAACTACTTGTAATAATTTTTCTTCCTGTGATCCAAAGCTAAATTTCCTATAGCCATTACTCCACTCACTGTAATAAATAAAATTTGATTTCAGATTTAATAAACATTTATAACAGGTACTGATAAATTAAGCAAGTATTTAGAGTTGCTTTTGAATTTTGTTGCTTTTAAAGTGATAGTTCACCAAATAAAGGGAAAATTCTGTCATCATTCAAACCTGTATGAGTTTCTTTCGTCTGTTGAACACACAAAAAAACTTATTTTGAAGAATGAAACTCATACAGGTTTTACAACAACTTTAAAGGAGTAAGTTGATATGATTCATTAGGGTCTTAATGAAAAGTCTGTAACATAGTTTGGTTAAAATTTCTCAGTGGAAGTGTAAAACTCTTTTCAGAGCAAGCTGATTTGTAGTATTTTCCTTTAAATGTTAATTAGCTCTGCTGACCCCGCCCCTCTATTCCACCACTCTTTAGGGACAATTTACTTTATCCTTTACTTTAGGTGAAGCTGGATTGCGAATCATTTGTGTGAATGTAGTCACATTTAGTTAGATCGAGGCGCAGTCCCTTCAAAACCAAATGTAATCCACTGCGTCTTCAGCGTCTCAGACGCCGGGAGTAAATGACGACTGCTGTGTTCATTATTACATCCAATATCAAAACACCTCAATCGCTTAGGAGTCATTCTTGTCTACAGCAGGGAAACAATGGCGGACTGATGACGGCTCACTCAGGGCGGGTCTAAGTTAAGACCCCAGTCCAGTCTGTGCTGAAACGCTACTGTCAATCAAACTATTGTGGGAGGGGCCTGTCTGTGTGATGTCTCAAAGACATATGAATAAATGAGATTTCAAAATAAAAACACTGGGTGGATTTTTATCATCATAGGGTGGTTGAGTACACACACTGCCAACACACACTTCAGTTCAAACAACTTGTAAAAGTGCATGTAGCATCCGATGACCGAATCTTCATTTTTTTTGGGTGCGCTATCCCTTTAAGCGTGGTGGCTGAAGGGGCAAACCAGGCAGTAACTGAAGACAGGACTTGTCCAGACTTACTACATGCTGCCCTCTACTGCTGCAACAGGGTTATTTTCCAAGCTGTAGTTAGCAAGGTCAGGTTTTTTAGTATCACCTTTACAACATTGTTAAAGGCCCATTTTTATAGCAGTGGACTCTAACAGAAGCTTTTCTTTCTCTTTCAAAATGATAGTCTTCTCCGGAAACTGGTTGGTTTTGTCTCATGCACTGATGTTGCACTCAAGTATCAACCACATCCTTGTGAGAGGCAAACCCACACACATGGCTAAACTAATCAAAGGGAAAAGGATAGGGACTGCACTTGTTTGCAAGTTTTAATAGTTCACTGAAAGGTTATGAAAGATGTTATCTGAAGGAACACCATGTTTATTTGACGGTGACAAATGAATATATTGGAAATGACAAATGTTTCAAAATCGTGTTTAGATACAAATTTTCCAAGTTTGCTATCTTTGGTTTATACGCTTTTGACATGTTTTTGATTAGTAACTTAAGTGTCGATGGTCATAAATGTCATGTGATCTAACATTCAAGTAAAATGTTTTATCATATTTTGTTTGCACATTGAGTGTAGGAGTCTTAATCATTATTTTTATGCATGTTTTCAAACGTGAAGACAGATTTTTATATGATTTTTGAGTTATTATTTAGTATACATTTTGATATTTCCTTGGGGTTATTCCTTTTGACATTTCAAGCTGAACTAACTTATTGTGCCACAAAAGGTCAAAATGTATTCTCCTCGTGTAGGTCTATGGGGATCCTTTCTGTGATGTCATTTGCTGTTTTATGGTTTTGTTATGTAACAAAACGGCCTGCTTGTTATACTATACTGACCTAGTTTGGTGCACGTTTGTTAAAATATTAGTAATATTTTAAAGCAAAGGGTTCTTTCTTTAAGAACCATTGTTCATTTTTTATTAAAAAATCTAAAATATGACTTGCTTATGCTCACCAAAGCTGCATTTATTTGATACCGTAAAACAGTAATATTGTGGAATATTATTACAATTTAAAACAACTGTTTTCTATTTGAATATATTTTAAAATTGAATTTTTTCCTGTGATGCAAAGCTGAATTTTCAGTCTTCAGTGTCACATGATCCTTCAGAAATCATTCTAGTATGCTGATTTGCTGATCAAGAAACATTTTTTATTACTATCAATGCTGGAAAATGTTTTGCTACTGAATATTTTTGTGGATGCCGTGATGCATGATTTTCTTTGATGAATGAAATGAAAAAAAAAAAAAAAGTAGAGTACTACAGTAGAGAAGTCTTCGTGGTAGAGATTTTTTTTAAAGCCATTGCTTATGAGAATTACATTTTCTTTTATTTCTATATTAGAAAATAGAAATGAGCCCCTAATATGCAGAGACTAGCTAAGAAATATTGGTGACACTTTATTTTAAGGTGTCCTTGTTACACATCACATGTATTTACTATTATAATAACAATTAATTATGAATAATTACATGCAAGTAACCCTAATCCTAACCCTAACCATATAGTAAGTACATATAGTTAATTAATATTACATAGAACTTAAATTTTTAATTACATTGTAACAAAGACACCTTAAAATAATATGTAACCAAAATATTTAAGCAAATTCGCAGATGGTCAGTAAAAAAACTGCTTTCTCCATAGGCACAAGTGATCCGTATGTGAAATTCAAGCTGGATGGGAAGACCTTGTACAAAAGCAAAGTGGTGTATAAGAATCTCAACCCTGTCTGGAATGAGTCCTTCACCTTCCCGATCCGTAACCTGGACCAGAGACTTTTCATCAAGGTACAAGTTTACTTTGCTGTGGCATACATGCATTAGCTTTCACATCACGCCGAGATACCTATAGGTAGATGACACACTCCCATTCATTGATTGTTCAGGTTTATGATCGAGATCTGACAACGGATGACTTCATGGGGTCCTGTGGTGTTGAGCTGAACAAACTGGAACTTGAAATGTATGTCAATTTGAAATGTTTGTAATAAAGGTCAAACCAGAAGTGTGGTTTCTGATGCTTTCGTTCTGTCTGTTCAGGAACAGCGAGATGGTGCTTGCATTAGACGACCCCAACAGCCTGGAGGACGACATGGGTGTCATAGTCATTGATATCTGCTTATCTGTGAGGGACAGTAAATACAAAAAAACACGTAAGCAACTTTATGAGTTTAAAGAGTTGGTTAGTCCAAACTAACTAACTCAACTAACTAAATGTTTGTTGCTTATGTATTCACATTATTTATTTCTATTGCGAAGAAATGGGCCCAAAGGACAAAAAGGAGCCTCATGGTGAGATGGATTAGATTTAAACTGTCTAATTCATGAATTTATCCTGTAACAATATATTCGAAGCAAATGATCCATAAAACAATGATCCTGCTGTTTCATCTGGGGCCAGTCTGTATGTTGATCTGCATGCAAATAACACAATGACATTCAAAACTAACCTAATTCACAATCAATATAACAGTGGTTCTCAACTTTTTTTTTGCACTTCAAATGTTGACCCAAAAGTTTTTGTATTTTGATGGTTTCCTGCACTTGGCAGCCAATAGTTCACCACAGAAAGCACACTGTGGTTGGCACAAACCATGTTTGTTTTCATTGCAAGCAACTTTTAATTATTATTATTAGTCTGGGTCATGGCTTCTTGCGTAATGTTTTTCATGTTTTTTGTGAATGATACCATGACTCACAAACTGTCCGTGCTGGCATCAGCCTAAAATGACTTGCTTTTACCAAGTGACTATAGAGTATAATTGGATTCATGACCTTTGATATCATCAAAAAAGGATTAGTTCATCCAAAAATGAAAAAGAAACCATAAATGACTCACCCTGAAGTCATCCTAGGTTTAAATGACTTTATTCTTTCAGACAAATTCAGTTGGAGTAATTTTAAAAATTGTCTTTGATCTTTCAAGTCGTTTGATGGAACTCAAGGGGTGCTGAACTGTATCGGTCCATGAGAAGTTTAATAAAAAGCGCTCCACACGGCTCCGGGGGTTGAACAATGGCCTTCTTTAGTGAATAGTTGCATTTTTTTTAAACATGTATCCATATTCAAAACATAATAATCACTTTAATCTAGCTTGAGCTCACAGTTGTAAAGAAGCAGTTCCGGGGGAATGACTTTGGGGAGGTCAGCTTTGTGTATGCGAAACTCAGAAGTGATGCACATAGAAACTCAGCGGAGAGATCAAAGCAAAACGGCGGTCACTAATTAGAAGCACAAAACGAGGATTTGTAAATAAGAATGTCGGAGGATTTCAATATAAGCCAAGAGGAGACTTGTTTTCCTTTGCTAAAGTAAGGAAACTTGGCTTCCTTTGCTCTTGTTAACAAACATTGGTTTTCATGAGACTCACCGGTGCATGCACAGCGCTGACCTCATACATCATTCCCCCAGAACTGCTTCTGTTTTACAACAGTGAGCGCAAGCTAGATTAAAGTGATTATTATGTTTTGAATAAGGATATTTTTCTTTGAAAAAACGCATCGATTCACTACAGAAGACCTTTGTTCATCCTCCGGAGCTGAGTGAGACACTTTTTATTAACCTTCTCATTGACCAATGCAGTGCATCAAACAGCTTGAATGATGAAAGACAATTTTTTAAATAACTCTGATTAACTCTTATGAAAGAAAAAAGTCATATGCAACTAGGATGACTTCAAGGTGAGTCATTTCTGGGCTAATTTTTTGGGTGAACTAACCCTTTAACTTATTTAGCTGGGTAACTATGCTTGAATATATCATGCATTTTATTATTTGCACTTACTATTTTTCTTTCCCTGCTGTCTGAACAGAACTGCAACCCACTAAAGATAGTTGAGTACCACTGTAATATAATCCAGAAACTTAACATAAGAGTTCTCGATATCACATTGCAGTATTCTTATTGATCCTCAGGGAAGTTCAACAGAACATAACAAACGTCTCACGGAGTCTATGAAGAAGAGTCAACTCTGGACCGGCGTATTTACCATCACTCTGGTGGAGGGGCAGGGCTTACCACTGGAAGGACAGGGGGACGTGTTTGTTCGCTTTAAACTCGGAGATCAGAAATATAAAAGCAAGGTTTTTACTGAAGCATCAAGTTGACCTGTTTATCTCTTCACTGATGTAGTTATAAAGTCCTTAACTTAATTTAAACTTTAGAATTAATTAGATTAATTAGATTAAAAAGCAGCAGCATTGCAGCTTTTCTGCAGCAAATGCTGTAAGTTTGTCTTCATCTTCACAGAGTCAAGGGAAGAAGGTCAACACACAGTGGAGAGAAAGATTTGACTTCTTCCAGTTCCCTGATGCGTCCAGCCTTCTAGAGGTCGAAGTGATGGGAAAAGAGGGCCGGAGAAATGAGGAGTGTTACGGACAGTGAGTTTATGAGCTTTTTGAATGACTTCGAGAATGTCTAACATAAGTTTTATTTACAGAAGTTGTCGTAATATAAATTACTTCTGAAAATGAATCTTATTTCAGTTTACAGTAAGGTGCTGGAAGTGAAAGCAACGGCAAATGAATAAGTGTTAAAAATAAAGTATCACTAGAAGACTTTTTACCTTGTGGCAGGAGACTAGTTTTATAGAATCCCTGTAAAACTTTCCGAAGTTATACAGTATCAAATATTTCAACTCCTGCCATGAGCAAATAAAACCAGTAAAGACACATTGCACGGATACTAGGATATTTATTAGTTTGACTCAGCAAAGATTCATTAAATTGATCAAAAGTGACAAAGACTTTTTGCAAAGTTACAAAAAAACATGTTTTAAATAAACATTGTTCTTTTGAACTCAATATCGTCAAAGTATCCAGAAAATAGTTTTTTCGCAGAAATGTTAAGCAGCACAATTGTTTTCAGCAATGATAATAATAATTACAAAAAAAACTTATGGGTCAGTAATATATATATATATATGTGTGTGGTTTTTTTTCAACAAGGATGCATTATTTATAAACTGAAAATAAATAATGTTTATGGTATGTTTATTAGACAAATGCTGTTCTTTTAAACTTTATCAAAAAAAAAAAACAAAGGTTTCAACTGTTTTCAGCATTGACAATAATCAGTTTCTTTTTAAGTCGCTGGGGTATATTTGTAGCAATAACCAAAAATACATTGTATGTGTCAAAATTATAGATTTTTTATTTTATGTCAAAAACCATTAGGATATTAAGTAAATATCATGTTCCATGAAGATATTTTGTAAATTTCCTACTGTAAATATATTAAAACTTAATTTTTTTATTTTATTCCAGATTTTCAAATAGTTGTATCTCGGCCAAATATTGTCCGATCCTAATTAAACCATGCATCAATGGAAAGATTATTTATTCAGCTTTCAGATGTTGTAAACATCTAAATCTCAAAACATTTAATCTTATGACTGGTTTTGTGGTCCAGGGTCACATATTACTTTGTTGTGAGCATAAGAGACTTCTTTCAAAAATATTTCCATCTCTAGACATTTTTAAAAGTAGGTCCACAGCAAAACTTCATGAATTTCACAGATCAAATATTTAAAAATTCTATTTTTAGTAATTAATATGAGGTTTATCAGAAACACAAATACTGTATTTTCCGGACTATAAGTCACACTTTTTTTCATAGTTTGGCTGGTCCTGCAACTTATAATCAGGTGCGACTTATTTATCAAAATTAATTTGACATGAACCAGGAGAAATGAACCAAGAGAAAACATTACCGTCTACCGCCGCGAGAGGGCGCTCCTGTAGCCTACACGGAAAACATAGAGCACCCTCTCGTGGCTGGAGACGGTAATGTTTTCTCTTGGTTCTTGATTCTAAATAAATGCGACTTATAGTTCGGTGTGACTTATATATGTTTTTTTCCTCATCATGGCGTATTTTTGGACTGATGCGACTTATACTCAGGTGCGACTTATAGTCCGAAAAATATGGTACATGTTTGCTTGTAAATGTTCAGATTGTGTAAACCTGTGTACATTGTAATTATGTTTTGTTTGAAATGATAGTAAACAATACTACGCCCCAAATGCTGTCAATAGAGCTTAACTGAATCAAACCTGGAATATTTAACTCAAAAGACTTTCTCAGGGAAAGAATGTCCTGTTTGTAAAGATGTCTTGCTGGTTTTGTGTTCAAGGCCTCGTGTGTCTTTGTGCACATTACAGGTGTGAGATCGACTTGTTTGGGTTGCCATCTAATAAATCCACACTGTTTACACCTGAGCTGGTCCCGGGCCGAGGCAGGGTGGTGTTCCTGGTCACTCCCACTCCCTGCACTGGAGCTTCCATCACGGATCTCATCGCCCCTCCGCTGGAAGAGCCTCATGAGAGAGACAATATGCTGGTTAAATATGTATGTTAAACTGATGACTCCACCACAGTGCTTCCTCATGCATGCTACAGAGTGCAAACTGCACATTATGGAATAAAAAAGAAAAAAAATAATGTGTAGAAAACAGTATTAAGTAATAACAAAATGAAGTCCTGATCTCTCCTTTTTTTTTTATCTCGGCAGAGTTTCAGGAACTCGTTGAAGGACTTGAGAGATATTGGTTTTCTTCAGGTTAAAGTGATCAAGGCCACTGACCTCTTGGCGGCTGATCTAAACGGTATTAGATGTTATTTGTTGATTACACAATAAACTTTTTAGCCGTGAGCATGGGAGTGAGCATCAACAACCACATTCACTGGATCTTCTGTATATTTTTAGGAAAGAGTGACCCATTTTGTGTCCTGGAATTGGGAAACAACCGGCTGCAGACCCACACCATTTACAAAACCCTCAATCCTGAGTGGAATAAAGTCTTTACATTGTCAGTATCACCATAACTTTATTAATGTAGGCTACTGTTCAAAACTTTAGGGTCAGTAAGATTAATATACTTTTTTTTTTTTTTAACCAATACCAAGAAAGTTGTTGGTCACAGTAAAGACATTTATAATTTATAAAATAAACTGGTTTATTTAAAATTCTTAAAATGAATGGTTTAATGTAAAATTTAATTTAAATAATTTAAAAGGTAATGGTTTATAAAATGAAATAAATGTATTTATTTATTTTAATTTTTATTTAAATAAACACTGTTCTTTTGAACTATATATGCATCAATGAATCTTGAAAAAAAATGTATCGTCATATCCAGAATTTTTTTGTGTGTCTACTATGATGATGATAATATTTCTTAAGCATCAAATCAGCATATTTGAATGATTTCTGAAGGATAACGTGACACAGAAGATTGAAAATTCAGCTTCATCATCAAATGAATAAAGTACATTTTAAAATGTATTAAAATAGAAAACCAATTTGTTTTAAAATGTAATATTTTTCAAAAATATTACTGTTCTTACTGTAAGTAAATGCAGCCTTGGTGAGAGAATAGAATTCTTTAAAAAAAAATTTTTAAATCATACAAACCCCAAACTCTTGAACAGTGATCAATGTGGACTGTGTATTTATTTGAAATGAATAGCGAGATGTATTTAATTTGTCTTGATGAGCAGCCCAGTAAAAGACATTCATGAGGTTCTGGAAGTGACCGTGTTTGATGAAGATGGAGACAAAGCCCCAGATTTCTTGGGGAAGGTGGCCCTTCCTTTACTCTCAGTAAGTGCGGAAAATTGACATCTTAATTGAATTGGAATTGATATATTAATATGTTTGCATTTTGTTTAATATTTTATATTTCAACAGATACGTAACGGTCAGCAGGTTGCTTGTCCTCTAAAGAAAGAGAATTTGGGAGGACTGTCTAAAGGAGCCATAGTACTGGAGCTGGAAGTCATTTACAATTCTGTGAGTCTTGACTGATGACAACTAAGAGATTATGTTTTTATTCAATACTTTAATATTATCAGCCAAGCAGAATATGACAATAGTCAAGTCACATTTCATTATATAGCACGTTATACAATAAACAGCTTCACATTCACGTACATATATAAATATCAAATAGAAAAAATAGTGTTCATGTTGATATGAAACAAATTTAATTTCAGCTATAAAGCAGCACTACAGAAGAAAATAGTGTATACATTATTTTGTATACTGCATTTTCAGCACCTGATGTTCTGTATATTATTGTGTGTATAAAGTATTCGAAAATATTTCAAATGCTGAGATACTGGCTGTTTAATAGTTTGTTTGTTCAATGCCTCGGCCAGATCAAAGCAAGCATCAAGACCTTCACGCCGAGAGAACAGAAGTTTATGGAGGACGATGCCAAGTTTTCTAAGAAGGTATGACGTTGAGTTGGGTAACATCCACACAGAAAAAAAATTGTTAGAAAAAGTAGGAGCTACTAACTATCTATCGAACTACCGAACCAACAGGTTCTTGCCAGAAATGTTGTTCGCGTGAGGAACATTTATCGTGCCGTGTGTCACGTTCACCAGTTCATCAAGAGCTGTTTCCAGTGGGAAAGTGTCCAGAGGAGCGTCATAGCGTTTCTGGTGAGACCCATTTTTCATTCATTCATTCATTCATTCATTCATTCATTCATTCATTCAGTAAGTCAAAGTCAGTAAGTTTAATTTAATTTGGAAAGCTATACAGATGCTGGGTTACTTTTATAGCAGCTTACCTTACAAATAAGACTCATGGTGCTAGATGGTGTCCAACGGCAATAACTCAATACTGTGGCTTTATTATATTCAAACAATCTGGTATTTGCACAGTGTTCATAAAAGGTGGGCCTGTTTCAGAGAATACTATGTTCAGTACAAAATGTACCGTTTTTTTTTTTTTTGAGTATAAGTCGCATCAGTCCAAGAATACGTCATGATGAGGAAAAAAACATATATAAGTCGCACTGGACTATAAATCGTATTTATTTAGAACCAAGAGAAAACATTACCATCTACAGCCACGAGAGGGCGCTCTGTCTTCAGTGTAGACTACAGGAGCACTGAGCAGCATAGAGCGCCCTCTCGTGGCTGTAGACGGTAATGTTTTCTATTGGTTCATGTCTCTTAGTTCATTTCTCTCGGTTCATGTCAAATTAATTTTGATAAATAAGTCGCACCTGACTATAAGTCGCAGGAAATAGCCAAACTGTGAAAAAAGTGTGACTTATCGTCCGGAAAATACGGCAAATACTTTTAAGTACCTTTTTTAATCTAGTGAAACTTTTTATAGTTAGTCATGTAACTTTACTCACATCTACATTCTTGAGCTGTTAAGAGAAGCATTGGGATAATGCAACTGCATGACACATATGTCACCCTTCATTAGACTCAGTCTCCACGAAGCCTAAATCCTGCACGTGTTTTCCTTCAGGTCTTTGTTGTTACAGTGTGGTACTGGGATTTCTACATGCTGCCCCTGTTCATGATCCTTTTCTTCGTATGGAACTATCTCCAGATCGCCTCTGAGAGAGCCACCAGAGACCTAGTGGGTGAATTTTGGATAAACTGCACATCTTAGTAAAACTTGTGTTGCCTTTGATTGCTGAATATGAACCCGAGCAAGGATCTAGTTTCATTGATTTGATACTGACTAAATGAGATATACTGACATGAATTAGCAAAGACTGCATATTTATGATATGTGTTGTTATCTCAAGATATAATTTAATGACCTTAATTTTTTAATGTTATGTTAACTTTCATTTTAAGATGATGTTTAAAAATAAAGCCTTTCCTTTGCAGGACACCGTGGAGTTAAATGAAGAGGAAGATGAAGATGAAAAGGTATAATTCTTTCCTATTCAGAACATCACTCGCATTCATTTATTCCAGTAAATAAGCATGACATCTCATGTTCCTGGTCTTTTGAAATGTTTCTTCTTGTAGGAATCTGAAAGGAAAGGTCTGATGGAGAAAATTCACATGGTTCAGGAGATTGTCATTATGGTCCAGAACCTTCTGGAGGAGATTGCATCCTTTGGTGAAAGAATAAAGAAGTATGTGTTGTTTTCAAATGAATGCATGCACATTCCCACTGATGCACAGGATTTGAACGGATAAACTTTATGGAAAGATGACAATGACTCACTGTAAAACTGCAGCATCTTTTTTTTCTTTCTCCGTAGTACATTCAACTGGTCAGTGCCGTTCTTGTCTAATCTGGCCTTCGTGGTTCTCATCATGGCTACGGTGATCACTTACTTTATTCCAGTACGCTACATTGTTTTATTATGGGGTAAGACAACAGCTCTGTTACTCTCTAACAATGGAATATGTTTTTCTTTTTTCAAATCAGAAAAATGTTGAACTCGAAGCAAATTCTAGACCAATACTGAAGTTCCTTGACATTATGTTCATTTTTTTAGGAATACATAAGTTCACAAAGAAACTGCGCAATCCATATGCCATTGAAAACAATGAGGTGATGGATTTCCTCTCCAGAGTGCCTTCAGATGTCCAAATGGTAATTACCACAGAGTTTAATTTAATTTAATTTTTGTAGTGTCAGGTAAAGTTTCCGGAATGGTCTATAAACTTTTCAGCTTTTTTTTTTATATATAAAATCCTGTAATGTAATATTTTTTTCTGTATGAATGAGTCTATTGGATAAATTGATATACAATTAAATTTAAATTTAGTTTTTTGTCTGTTTAATTTGCTCAGTTATACCAATATAATTTGAAGTTCAGCATACAAGTTTTTTGTCAATTTTAAAATGAGATTGCACACATGAAAAAAATAATTGAAGTTCTTTTATTCTACATACTAATATTTGACACAATAATGAAAACTTCTCTTACTTACCTCAGACTTTGCAATGCAGTGGTTTAAGAAGTTGAATAAGGTGAAAATTCGGTGCACCTAAAAACATTTGATGTGTCTGAAATTGGATGACTAAATGCTCTGTCTTTTCTCAGTTTGCTCATTTGTCTGCAAGCCTTTCATGTCTTGAATTCTTCTTGTTTGTTCAGGCACAGTACACTGAACTGAGCACCTGTAGTGCTCACAGTCCTAACAAGAGAAGAAGAGCGTCTCCATAGACACTACACAATGAAAAGGCTGGTTTCCTGAGAACATTCTGTGAAGAGCCTTTGAAGGTGCCAGGACTCGACGGCCAGGGAATGATTTCAACATGTACTTAAGAAGGTGAATTGCAGTTGATCTGTGTATTTTATACAGAAATCATTCCCATCAGATGGTCTGGTCTTACTGCTGGGTCGTGCTGACGCACCGTGCTTAATAACACAGAGACACATAACTTTCCGTACAGCTGCAGATCTGTTGCATTGAGGGATGAAGAAACGTATGGTTCCAGTATATATCTACAGATGCAATGGCTAAACGACACATCATGTACAGTATGAGTGCAATACAGTGTAATGGCTTGCTAGTTTATACTTGATGCAGTTCTTTATTTTGTCTTGTCAGACTAGTAAAAATATGTTTTTGTAAAGTCTTATTCTATACAAGCCACTTGAACTTAACTACACTATGTAATACACTATGTAAAAAACATAATGTAACATAAATATTGTGGTTTACTTTTATTTTGTACATAGATTGTTTTAATCTGTCATTTACGTATTAATTATTGCATCTGGGAAAAAATCACAATGCATAAAACTGAATATATTTTAAAGTGCATTTGACAAACTCTAGGTGTAAAAAAAAAAAAATACATTCTCCTGTAAAGTTTGCCTTTATGTGCAATATAAGGTTCTGGTCATGGCTTTGTTGCTTAAGAGTGGTAATTGTAGATTAAAAAATAAATAAATAGCAAATACACTTCCGATTCATTTTTTACAGATTTATTTAGTACACAAGTTTCACAATTTGAGTTGAATTACTAAAATAAATGAACTTTTACATGACATTCTAATTTATTGAGATGCACCTGTATAAAGAAGAATGTAGAGAAAGCAATGTAACCCTTTAGATTCCTCACACAATGGTTGTTTGAGAATATTCAGCCACATAGTGGCAGTGTTTTCCTTTAATGGGATCCCATCATGCAATTCAGTCTTTGCACTACTGATATATCCGGCTATTCAAGAAAACATAAAGGCAAATGAAAATCATAGAGTGCTGAAAGGGTGACATATATCTGCAGGCCAATACACTGAAATGCTGGAACTTCTGGTTCCATTGTTCCCAAGTTAATTCAAGTTTTATTCTATGATATAAAATACAGTAATATTAACACAGTCATCCCTACATTACTCATTAGCTTCAAAATATCTTCTTTTGTACTCCACAGAAAAGAGAAACTCTTACAGGTTTAAAACAACATGAGGGTGAGTAAATGATGACAGATTTTTCATTTTTAGATGAATAGACAGCATTGAGTCTCAGCATTATGTTGTTTATCGCACTGCAGTTTGAATCCTGAATGTAGCTCATACACTTCTATTGAAAATACACTGAATACTAGTACACCCGTTCACATTTTCGGTGAAAATCGGTCTCTCAACACCATGTAATTGGCCCATCTTAGAACTATTTTGGGTTTGAAACTCTCCCATTCTGTTTGGATAATTACAGGGCATCTGTGTAAGAGCTGAAGAGCTAAGAACGACAGTCTAAAACAGTCATTCCTCACTACAGATACGTGGAGTGATGTACAAATAAACTGGACACAATAGACTGGTCAGAAACCCTTATTTTCTCCCTTTCGGAAATCTGGAAATCCTTTTAGAAAACCACCCTTTATAAGATCCTGTGAGCATTTAACCATTAGCAGACGAAGAAAACCTCATATCTGGCCTCAAAAATGGATCACCAAAGATCAAAATGATATACACGGTGACAAGATCATAACTATCATGCCTCTGAGCAGTCTGAAACAACACGGTTAATCATGAGGAACAGCAGGATATTGTTATACCAGGCAGATAGAGGAGTAAAAAACAATATTAACAAATTATATATACAAATAATATTAATAATGATATAAACATGTTAATATACTAATATTAATTGAAATAAATGATCATTAAAAGGTTATTTATAACACCATTAAGGTCCTATATAGAATTTTCAAAGCATGGTTCTTTATGGAACCCTATAAAAAAGGGTTCTATTTAGCACTCTTTTGTTTTCATGGCCACTGAATATTTATTTATTTTTTTATTTTTTTTTTTGAAAAAAGTAAAAAAAAAAAAAAAAGTCTGGATAACCAAACAAGTTCCTTCAGTCTACTAGGTATTCATCTTGAAATATTACTTTTTTTTATGAGACTTCACTATTATTGTGAAAAACAATAGCAACTGAAGATGTGGATTGGCATAGCGAAATATCTGAAGTGGCGTTTTTTTGCTCTTTGTCTAAAGCCTGACAAGTAAAGACATTGAAAATAAAACATTAACTAGGGAAAGATTCCATCTGCGGTCTTGTGTATGAAGGGAGCTCCAAAGCGGCCCCTAAAGAGCCCAGGAACAGCCTCCTTTCCCTCGGTTTCCTCACAGGACACACTGGGTAGCAGATGGGGCTTGATTCCCCGAGGAGGAAATAACGGAGGAGAGGATGATGGGGAAAGGAGGGGTCCAAACACCTACAGCATTCCCCTCTCCTCTGCTTTTCTCCAAGATAAAGGAATCTAGGCCAGACACGTGGAAGAAAGAGAGAGAGAGAGAGAGAGAGCAATGGACAAGACCTTTTCAGGGCATTGTGGGAATAAATCTATTACGCCAGAGGCTGACAGAACTTTCCAGGTCGACTTAAGACAGTGATCCAGATCTAATTGTATTTGACAATCAGTGATTCTGTTGAACTCTACCTGAAAACTGTACCAACTGATAGAGCAGAACAGTAACCAAGCTTTATGAAGTTGAATACATTAGTATGTCCGACTTTATCCGACAAAGTAAATCACAACCGCTTCATTGCTTGTGTTATCGCTCCCGGCTCTAACGCAGACGGAGACATGGAGATATTTTGATTTTATATAACTTATAATCTTTTTTTTCCCCAAAGAACATTCAGACTTCTTCAGAATTGTGAGATATAAAGATAGTATCAAAAGACAAAGTCAGAATTCCGAGATAAAAACTCTAAATAAATAGTCCAAATTGTGAGATAAAATGTCACAATTATCTTTTTTTTTTTTTTTTTTACTAAGTGGAAGTTCACATTAGGTTGACAATAAACACGCACGAACACCTCATTCACTGTGCTGCAAAATGATGGAGACCCACGCATGCCAACTATCCTGAACATCTCCTCCTTTTCAAAACCTCCTCCTGACTTCATTCCACTTACATTTCCTTGCAGGACACTGATAGCAGTTAAACTCTGAGAGGATTAGCCTTAACCCCTTTAGCTCCAGGCCAGTGAGCAAACATTTGAAGTGGCGTGTTCTTGCATTTCTGCGTTTAATGTTTGACGGGGCGTTCCCGTGATGTGTTCTGGGCCTCAGACACAGATAATCCTGCGCACTTTAATTATAAAGCGCCAGCCTTTGGTCTCTGCTGCTGAGTGAAGATGGGTAAGACCAGAAACAGCTCCAGAAGGACAGTGTTCTGTCCTTGTTTGCTCACAGATCTAAATCAATGAACTCCATCGCTGTTTACTGCTCTTAGTGGTTTGGACAAACCTACAGTTACAGTATACTGATATACTGTGCTGGTAGCTGGGGATACAAATTCAAGGTTGCTAACAAAAAATGGATAATAATTAATTTAATAATGAAATGATGCACTCAAAGTGAAGTGTAATAATTGTTTTATTATTGTTTGAATTTAAGTAAAATTCTGCGATAAAATTTGTGAAATTTCATAATTCAAATGGGATCCTGACATGGAATTAAAATAATAATAATAATATAATAATTGCAACATGTTTATTTATTTTTCCTTACAGTTCTGAAAATTCAGAATTGTGAAATGTAAACTTAAGATCTAAACTTAATTTTATTCTGACAATTCCCACATTTAAGTTTTTTTTTTCCACCTTGAAAAAAAAATCTGGCTTTTTTATCTTGTAATTGCATGTTTAAATCTCACAATTCTTTTGAACGAAAGCTGTTGTACAGTGTGCCTTGCTAGATGACAGTGGACCTTTTGAGCCTGTGAAATTTCCCTGTGTGACAGCACATAATTTGTTATATATATATATATATATATATAACAAATTATTTATATATATATATATAAAACTGTAGATTTGGACTCCTCTGTGACAGAAAGATGTAAAACACGTGAAACACTGAAATAAATGAAGAAATCAAAGATGAAATACATCCAAGTTCAAAACCCCATATTACTTTAATGAAGGCAGCTCCTCAGTTTACTCGTATCATTATAATTGTATGAGTTCACAAGAAATGCTAACGAACTGTCTGAAATGTCACGATTGATGTGGCAGTCAAAATCCTGACAACAAAATCTGCTGCAGCTCTGTTTGTTAGGGATGCACACAGATCATTAGAGGTTGGAGGATGGAGGTCTTAACAGTGTCTTTAATGCCATTGAAGCGTAGGGACAGTTCGTACCCTTCACACCCCTTCATTATCCCAGTGTGCCCTCATTTCTGCAGAGATTGTCCCTATGGTTTGGCACAGAGTCATGGATAGATGAGGTCATGTTGCACTCATTTTCACACAAATGTATACGGAGAGCCAAATTATGCTTAGATTTAATGTTTTTGAAATAAGGCTGTTCAGCAAAGCTGCATGTATTTGATCAAAAGTACAGTAAAAACAGTAACAATGAGAAATACAATTACTGTACATTTTTTTAAAAGTGTTAATTAAATTTTTATGCAAAGCTGTATTTTCAGCATCATTATTCTTCAGTGTCACACGGTCCTTCAGAAATCATGATAATATGCTGATTTGCTGCTCAAGAAACAATTATTACTATTATTATTTTTGCTGAATATAAAGTAATATATTGTTTTGTATATATAATATTTTGTTCATAAGTATATTTTATTATAAATATATTTACTCTCCCTTTGGATCAATTTTATGAAACCTTGCTTATATTGAAAATGTGGTTAAGAAAAGTCAAGTTAGGTCTAGGATAAACTAACATCATTTGTTTGCTGATGCTGATTACAATGAAATTCAGACAATTTTTGTGTGACTTAAGTCTTTTATTTTTATATAGTATATACATTTTTCTTTAAATATTCCTTATAGTTTACAATAAAAGTATCACCCATATTAGCTTGTATTGGACAAGAATTTTCATTTTTGGTGGACTATTCCTTTAATTTAGATGGTTAACATCTTTATATGTCATCTGCAGCTACAGTAGGAAATATCTAATATTCATAGAATGCCTCCGAGAGAGGGCACCTTTTTGTATGTGACTGTGCCCTCTGGTGTCCTGAGAGGCTGTGGAAATGCAGACATCTCTTCTGCTGTACACCTTAATGCCTGGGGGCCACAGGGACACCGGGGCCTCTGGCAGCTGGAGCTGAGAGACATCAGATGTAGTCGCTGTGGGACAAGAGACTGAGAAGCCAGAGCGATGAAACAAGGGTAAGACACCCTGAGAGGAAGAGAGCAGCCAGTGTATTCCCCAGACACACAGACAAACATATTGAAAGACAGATGCATTTGTGATAGAAACATATGGATGTACGGTGTTTACATGATGTAGATGTAAGTATAGAGTGACCCATATTAAGAAGTGGACAGGGAAAAATAATGCAAATATTTCAAATAAGATCCAAAAAGACTCAACACATTGTCATCCTCGCCATTTTCACTCACTTTCAGGAATAGTCAAGACCCAAAATAAAACAAAATAATAAAACAACACACTAAACTGGGGTACTTGGGTTTCTAAACAAAAATAACCATAAAAATATAGCTTTCTGACCCCCTTTTTTTCTTATAGTATCTAATTATTATTTACCAGATTAAATTCAGGTGCTTGGTCATTTTTGGATATGATAGCCCCAGTCCCCATCCACATTCAGATAAATTATTCATTCAGAATGGCATTATAACACGTTTACATTTGTTAACTTTATTTGAGTTTGGATCAGAAGATGCAAGGTCTTCCGGGAGGATCTGAATCCACCCTCTTTGGGTCTCCTTTATAAGTCTTTATAACTCACAATTATGAGTTTATTTGTAACAGAAAAAAGTCAGAATTGTAAGATTTAAAAAAAATAGTTAGTTACCTTTCTCTCTTTTTTTATTCACTGGCAGAAACAGGCTTCAATGGATAGCTTAACATTTTCTTTCTAAAAGATCATTAATTACTTCTGAGAAATTGCACAACTTTATATAGGCTCATTTCTTATGAATCAGCCACTAGAGGAAGGAAAATACTTCATTCAGTAACACACAAAACACATATTTCATTACAATACATTTTAGTTATAGTTACAATACATTATATTATATTGTATGCCAATGCAAGCCTTTAAGACAAAAGTCTTGCCTACTAACTATTTTCAGGCCAAATACACATTTATGTAAAATCTGGCCTACTGAAGAGGAGGAAAACATGAAAACAGAGGTAATTTCTGCTCAAGGCTCAAAACCTGAGACACGTAAAAAAAATATGCTGGAAGGGGAGAAGACGACAAACTGTATTCTCAACCTTTAGGCAGTGGTTCAGAAGGCCCAGAAATCCTAACATTAATAAGCTTACTCGCTTTGACAATGTTTTATCTTCATGAAATGATGTGATTGCCTTCTGCTGGGCATCTTACTTGATGTACGCTTGGGCTGCAGATATGCATTAGGACATCTGATAGTACAGTATCTACATTAAAAATCACCGGAGGTAAACAGATGGAGCTGCAGTTTTGCCTGAGGTATTAGATGCCAAGTTGAATTTACTTCCCTCTTTTGCATTATATAATGCAAACCCAGCTAGTAAATGTGAAAAAGTAGACCAAATAGTTATAAAAATGCTGAAATACTGATTTCAAATGTCATATCACTCTTACTTGGTTATTTTGGAGTTGGAGTTATTTTGAAGCAATTTAGGCCTGGTTTTTGTGATTGTCTTAGAATGATTAAACAGACAAAAAAAATAATAAGAATAATAAGCAAGCAAGAAGGGCACTGTTAGTCACAACGTGAAATAAATAAAATACAAAAATCAAAACCAACTTGAAAATTTTATGAAAGATATGTACTTTTTTGTAAAGTATCACTGAGAAAAAGAAAATATAGTCTCAAATGAAAAGTGTTTGTTGCATTTTATTGGCAGACAGTTGGAGGATGTTTCGCCTCCTTTATTACTCCAGCAGGTTTTTAACAACATGGCATAATTTCGTAAATTAAATTAAAATAAAAGCATTTTCACAAGATAAACAAATTCATGCAAACCCCTGTGAAAAAAAAAAAAAAATTACAACAATAAAAAAAAAGAAACAACGGAAATAGACTCTTGGTGATAGAAATCTACTATAACATTACATAAAAATGAAAACTAGGTAAGAATTTGTAGTCATCTGAGTTTTTGTTGAATGTCTGGTAAAATTAAGTGAGAAATAAAAAAACACACAATTATGTAAAAATGAGCAGTTTTGGTGAGAGACCACGTTCTTAATAGACTTATAAAGTCCTAAATGATCAAGAGTTGAGAGAAAGCTCGACAATCCACACACAGCACTAATGTTAATCTTTTATAGATGTTGATGTTGGTAATATTAGTTCATTTTACTGTTGAATTTGCATTTCACTTTAATTTCTAATTGTATAGCCCCCCTCCAGAAAGATATCACGATGGCCCCCCACCCCCTTTATTTTTTAAATGGGATAATCCGTCCTCAAATGAAGCTAATTGAATAGCCCTGATGTAGACCGTTAAAACAGGTCATACATGGCAGTATACACTACTATTCAATTGTTTGGGGTCGGTACGATTTAAAATCTCTGATGATAACCAAGGCTACATTTATTTGATCAAAGATACAGTAAAAATCATTTTGTGAAACTTATCACAATTTAAAAAAGTAGTTTTATATTTGTATTTAATGTCTTCCTTCTGACTTGGGACAATTTAATGCATCCTTGGCAAATAAAAGCATTCATTTCTTGACCTCAAACTTTTGAACAGTAGTGTATACACAAACACACTTCATACACTATAAGCCCTTTCACACACACAGACTTTTCCGAAAAATTACCGGTAAATTGCTGTAAAGAGATCATGTGTATACAGGATCTTTAAAAAAAAAACGGTAAAGTCGTTCTGGTAATTTTATGGCAATTTACTGGTATTACTGTGTGAAAGGGGCTTGTGTGTCATCAAATCTAATCTCATAAAATAAGACAGAGTTATAATTACTGTCTGAGTAGGGCTGAATTTTACCAGACATTTGCAAAAACACGTGTGCAAAAAGACAGGAAAATAATGCATCAGATGCAGCTGTGTTTAGAACATGTAGAGTTTGACAAAACATAAGACATATGGAAATACGGTCAGTCAGCAATGGGAACTCTGTGATAATCTACAAGATAATTACATGTCTAGTGTACTGTATGTATAACTGTATATCAACACTAACTTGTAGTGCTTTCTGTAGTAACAGAGTTGTATTATCAAAACATGAAATGCAGTTAAAATTCTAAATAAATAGAATGTTTGTTCCAATATATCCTCACCAGACAAAAATAGGCACAGGCTTCGTCCTATGATTGCTTTAGAAAAGAAAAAAAAAGGCTCAGCTTCAGCTGAAGAAATCCGTAGCAGCTCAATCAACCAGGACAGAAGAGTTCCTTGACCACACACAAAAAGAACATAGTGTGAAAGAGGAAAGCCTAAGTGTGTGTTAGGGAGCACAGCCATCGGTCAGTGATTCCTCTATGTCCAGTCTGTGAGGTAGAGCTGCAGTACATCAGTCAGTTCGTCAGTCACTGGCATGGCTTTATGGATGCCATGGAGGTTCAGTTCTCAGTTCAGTACCTGGGTCCTCAGGTAGAGTTCTACACCCTCGGGTTCAAAGCTCATCGTGGTTCCTAGTAAGGTCTTCGCCATAGTTGGTGGCCTGGCTGCCTACAAACATGTTCCAGTTCTCAAGAATCTCTTCTTTGGTCAGCATCTGGTCCTACAAAAAAAAAAAAAAATTCCACCCACATGACAATGTGTTTTGCTGGTTGTATTCCTCATTTTTAAAACACAGTGTCTGCTAAATAGATAGATGTAAATGTAATGAGTATTTGCAATATTTCTAGTCCTTTAGTCCTTTATTGAACTCATGACAAAGCTGCTAAGAGAAATTGGCACCTCTGATACGGATTATAAACATTTTTTATTCTGTGTGTTCACACAAAACATGTTAGCTTTTCTATTAAAGGTAGCACATTAATTATTTACATGAGCAACAGACACACACAACCACCAAAATGTGGAAATTACCTTTAAATGACTGGAAATATACAAGTCCACAGTTATTTTAAAGCATTGTAGCTGTATGCACAATGTGAACAACTAAATATAATATCTAATATCACATATGTCTTGCAACATTAAAATACAATAATTATTCAAACTAATTGTCCTTAAAATGACTAATCAATTAACTGTAAAACTGTGAAATATTATAACAATTTAAAATAACGGTTTTCTGTTACAATATATTTTGAGATGTAATTTATTCCTGTGATCAAAGCTGAATTTTCAGCATCATTACAACAAATCTTCAGTGTCACACGATTCTTCAGAAAATCAGTCGAATATGCTGAATTTCAAAAATCATGTTGAAAAAGTTGTGCTGCTTAATAATTTGTGGAAACTGCTTTTTCGGGGTTTTCTGAAGAACAGACAAAACCACATTTATTTTACATCTTTCTTGTATTACAGTATAAATGTCTTTACTGTAACTTTTGACCAAAATAATGTGTCACTGCTGATTAAAAATGTTAAGTTCTTTAAGAATGCAAAAATTGCACTGATTAGGAACTTTGGTAATGGTAGTCTGCAGCAAATAAAATTCTATATTTAAATAAATGAATTCTAATGGTATTTTTCACCTATTTAATTCTTAGTATGCATTTAATTGTTTAACATACCATTAATGTATTATAACATCACTACTCCAGTTCTGGAGATATTTGTGGACAGCATCACAGTAGGTTCTCACCTTGTCCGTGTCCGACTCGTACACCAGATGCCGGGCCTCTGCCTGCGCGTGATCATAGTCCTGCGGCAGGATCCAGTGACGAATCTCTTCTAAATCCATCTTCCCATCTTTATTCAGATCTCTGAAATCTGAAAACTGGTCTCTCTCTGTTCTAACCCAGTCGGGCTCTGGGCCGCCATCTTCATGAGCAAACATGTCCGCTGGAAAAATACCAAGAGGTCTAAAACATTTTTCCCTTGGATACAGAATATTAAAAGGATATTTCATCCCCAAAAATGTTGATTTTGTCAAGAGTTTCATTGTCTAAAACTCACAAAAATGTGACCTGTAATACTTCATCTTTCATACAAAAATACATATATAAACCTACAAATGTATTCGTCCTCATCTACATGACCGTCTCCATTCTTGTCAATGTCCTCCAGAGTTTCCTGGCAGAATAAAGAAAATAGGAACGAGATGAATCATTTACTTTATGAAATAACAGCATGATGGTCATTTTCAATAGTATGCGTAATTAATCTGACAGTAAGTACCACCGTCTAAAACTCAACCGACACTCACAAGAACCACAATTTCCTGCATGTGCTCAAACTCCTCTGGGTGGAGGAAAGCAGTGAACTCCTCTCGCTCTGCAGCTAAATCGCCATTGAGATCTGCAGCCTTAAACCTACGTTCATCTCGCGGAAGCATCTTCTTGAAGCTGAACTGATCGGTTGCATCCTCAAACTCCTCTGGATTGGCTGGGAGAAGAGTAGATGGTGGATCTCATGTAAAACATTTCATCAATATTAAAATTTTCAATAGTTTCAGAAACGGGCGACTCACCAAGGTAGTAACCGTACGTTGCTTGCTTATATTCATCCCACGAGATCTTGTTGTCTTTGTTCAGGTCATAGTCAGACCAGACCTTTGCAACGTTCTCATAGACGTAGCGCTTCTGAACTCTCTTGATCCAGGACTTGAGTTCATCAACAGTGATATATCCATCCGCGTTGCTGTCAATACGATCTACTATTTTCCTAAGGAATTAAGAGAAAGAAAGAAAGAAAGAAAGAAAGAAAGAAAGAAAGAAAGGAGGGAGGGAATTAAGTGGAACTTACAGACAATAAATATTAGAATGATTTTTCTGAGACATGTTCCTAGCTTTTCACCTCAGACATGGTAGATTGATCCAATTCCTATGAAAATAGAGAGATACTGCACCCCATAAATTGAAGGAAAAATAAATAAATGCAAGAGTGCATGTATGTGTGTGTGTGTGTGTTTAATATAACCTCATATTGAATAGTATTATTATTAGTGACCGATTAATTTTCAGCGAAAAGGTCAAGATATTTAAACAGATATTTGCTATGGATGTTTTATTTTTTATTTATTTTTTATATATAAATTGCATTATTGAGGTGTTTATAACTCAGTGGTGACTATCATTATTGCAATATTACCTTGATAACATCTCATATAAAATTTTATATATATATATATATATATATATATATATATATATATATATATATATATATATACACACACATATACATATATATATACACACATATATATATACACACACACACACACACACACACATATATAACATTTTTAAAACGTTATAAAAATACTATTTTATGCTAAACATATTTGTAAACCTATTTCTCTATATTTGCATTTCATTTTCTACTTATTTCTTGAAATTCGTATCTCTTTAAACTTCTTTTCGATTGAAATACGACCCAGAAATGTTCTTGACAGAAACTAGACTCCAAGTGACTAGCACACTGTCAACAGCACATTATTTTTATCTTGGATGCCACGTTGTGATGTTCAGGGAGTCCTCCCACTTCCAGGACTGGAGAGGGTTCATGCCTATACACCCCTTGTTACACTGGCAATATAAAACGAGATAAACCCTGATATCCAACATCAAACTGTTAACAAGACAGTGTCCCAACCACCATACAGGAGGAATTCTGTCACGTGACAGGAAAACCAAAATAGACTCTCTTAGAGGTCATACATACATATGCATGCATGTAGGAAAAGGTGTAAAATAATACTTTTTACGAATGTATGACCAAATATGAATAGAAATATTTAATTTATAAGAATTTAACACGTTTTAATCTAGATTATCAAACGATTTATAATTTTTGTCATCTTGATCTGTCATTGCTCAACATGTATAAAGAAATGCATCATGCTAAAGAAGGTCTTTTGAACGAAACCTTACCCTAATCTGGCTTTGCTTTCCTCTGGGGTGAGCTGATCAAATGTGGTGGCCTCCTCTTTGCCCAGAAAGGCCTCGTGGTCGTACTGATAGCTCTGGTTATCTTCGTGGGGCTCTCTGCTCAGTTCAGGCTCGTGAAGAACTCTTTCTTTCCTGAGAGTGGGTTTTCCGTGCGCCAGACACGTGCAAAGCGACAAAAACCAGAAGCACGTCGAGACATCCATGCCTAAAGGACGCAATGAAAGAGTTTAAAACTGGCACAAAGTTCAACTAAACGTTCTAAACGAACACTGTGGAAATCGCAGAAGATGCGGTTGCCAGGGAGACGCGTTCCAATTGTTATCGATTCAGAACGAAACAATCCAACTCATTCGAACACAAGCCAGTTCTTTTCATTTTCGATTCAAACATCCCCGGCGGACCACTGAAGGCTAGGCTACAACCAAACCCAGAATGGGTGCGTGTCAACAGACAGCCAATCAAAACACGGTTAGCATGAACACGGAATGTTAGGAGCTCTGCTATTGGCCAACCGGCTGTCTTTAACTCGAGATGGGCGTCGACGCCACGTTGCAAGACGACACGCAGAAGCTCCTGCTTCTTATTTTAGGAATGCCGTATTAAGAAAATACGGAGCCCCGCACATGACATGCAGGAAAAAATATAATGCTAAATCGTGTGCACGATTTACTAATTAGTTCCCTCAATGTACTAAAGCCTGGCATACACTGTGCGATTTTCATCCGATTTTGAGCCGAATTCTGACTCTGACTCTTTTTCGGGTCGGGCCGATTTTCAGCATTGTCGTGCGTCGTTTGTCGTTCAGTGTTCGTTCAGTGTACAAGGGGAAACGAGACGCGATTAACCTCTTCCGACCGGCAATGGGTTGGTCTGATGTATTTCTGACATGTCAGAAATTTTGGTCGCCAAACCGTTTTCCACGTTTCCCTCACTGGGCAATCGCAAGCGCGAAATCATAAACGAAACCATGGCGACACAGCGTGTAGTGTGGACTGAAGTGATGGAGGGAAAACTTGTGGAGTTATGGCAGCAACATGTCAGCCTTTTTGGAATGCCAGAGAGAAAAGTTGGGAGGATATAGCTGCTGAGCTCTGCGCCTGCCTTTTTTTTTTTTTTTTTTTTTTTTTTTTTTTTTGTGGACGTTTCAGCACACAGAATTGCACAAATCACCAAAGCAGTGCATTTATCCCTCTATGGTTTATCAATAATTGTGAGCTTTGGCTTTACATCACATGCGATCTGCTCATACAGTGTGAGTTGGTACTTTGCCGGAATCGCACAAAAATCGCACAGTGTATGCCCAGCCTAAAACGTGCACACGATTACTATATCGTTCCCTCAATTTACTATTGCTTTCACTCTATTTATAAGTTGTGCGCACAATTTACTAATTTGTTCCTTCGATTTGATAAATCGTGCGCACGATTTAGCAAATTGAGCGAACACAATAGTAAATCGAGAGAACGCTATAGTAATCATGTGCACGATTTAGTACATTGAGGGAACGAATTAGTAAATTATTTATTTTTTCTTACATGTCATGTTCGGGGCTCTGTAAGAGAACGTTAAATTATAGTATTGTTAATAGCTAAGTTAATTTCCAGCATAACATTTAACGTATTTAAACAGATATTTGGATTAAACAGTTGTTAGCTGGATTAATTTCATAGCCTACTCCAGTGCTGTAACGTATATTTCCTAGAACATAAAGTTAATGCACATGAAGTCTATGCTGTGAAGTTAGGCATCATGGAGTATTAAAGAGTTCGTATGATGTTGCCAAAAAATACTGTACTGTACTGTTATGGCGTGTCCTGGTCAAAACACCGGCATGACTGGACAAAAACAATAAAACCCATTACAAACGAGGCAGTTGTTACATCCAGTGGGAACATGATTACTGATTATAATGACTTCTACTGTCTTTTTACACGTTGCATTGCATATCGCGTAAAACCAAGTCTGCATTTGTAAAATCTGAGAAATGACAAACAACAAGTGCTACTCTACACTACTCAAAACTCACGTTTGATTCATCAGTGGCAAATCCTTTACATATGTAAACTTACTTACATACCGTGAGTCAGAAGAGGCAGAAAGAGCGAGGAACGGCCAGATGATTCGATGAGGGAGCGTCCAGGGATTTCGGCAACCACATGTGACGACCCAGGGCTGGACTCTGCTTCGTCCACGATGAAAGCCGATCCGGCGATACACAGTGCAAATTTGATGTATTCCTCAGCGACCAGCACAGATCAGCCCCAGGCATGACGAAGCAGATATCGTGCTCTTTTGGAAGACCAAACAAAGCAGTTTCACTTTCACAGTGAAACACACAGTTTCTCCACAAATGATGAGAATAAAAGTTATGCCTTCTTTCTTTGCGTGAACATCTTGGTGGCGTTATTCTAATCTTCCCACATAGTGATGTAGACATGTGGAGGCGTGTTTAAACGAGGTGTTTTAGGGAGTGTGTGCCAGAGTCTTAACTTTTAAAAAGAATATCTCTTTAGATTTGAGACTTTAGTCTTTGCAACTTTACAGATCTTCTTTATGCACTAAGAGCTTGTAACACTCCAAAGAGAAAGGAAGAATTGAAATCGCATTATATGAGCCCTTTAAAAGACTGTGTCTGATACAACTATGTTTCATTAATATCACCAAATTGAGCGGATTTAAATTGACAGAGCAAATATCATTTAAATACATTAACAATTCATTAGGCTACTGAAATAAAAGGCCACTGGCTTTAGGCTAGTTTCATAACAGAGCTGCAGCTCCCAGTTTGTGCTGGAAATATGGCATGTGTTAGCATATTATGCAAATAATGAATGACAAAATTCACATTGGCCTGTTTAGAAGGCAATCGGAGATGACACTGGCAGCAAGTTATCTCCACAGTACATTACATGAGCCTACGCAAATTTCGAATATATGGAAATATTTATTAATTTGAGACTAAATTCATATGAACATTTTGACAAGATTTGCCTAAAGCTACAACTGGCAACATCACAGATGTTTGCATTGAATTGAATTAATAAATTTTTATAAGCGAGGCCGGCAGAAAGCTATTGGATGATGATATGATATGATGATATAAATTAATATGAATGAAGAAAAATACACTTTCACTTTTAACTCTAACAATTAAAACAGAAAACGAAAATGTAAAGCTATAAATGATAAACACACTTTCTTGATGATTGAGGCTACTCCTTGCAAACTGATTCCACATAATAACCTTTCTTCAGTAGGCCTACTTGGGCAAACAATTGTCATGCTGCCATGCTTAACATAAGGAACAAGGAGAAATTGCTTTCTGTCTCTTAATCATTGATCTGTAGACCTTTCATGTACATGAACTGTGTGTTCACTCACTGCACCTGCATTAAAAAGACTTTTGCAAATGGAGAGGATCAGTGAGGAAAATAGTGTTTATAGCACCATGTTATAAAGACAAATGATCCTTTGAGCATGAACACTGGGAAGGATTTTAAGGATTTTTGTTATGCACAATCTATCTCATGGCTCTTAATCTAACTTTACATTCCCAGTTTTATGCCATCAATCAAGTGGAAATATATTGATGGCAAGAATCCGGTGGTTATTCGGATGGGCTGGGAAAAAAGCCAGAAGAAACGGCTGTATTAATCATATCATAGGAAGTGTTAGTTTGGCTTACAGCACTAATGTTCTGTTAATTAGAATAGCTTTCATGAACGTGTGTCTTGCATTCGATAATATGGCATTGTCCTGATGATTCATTAGAGAAATTAGACAAATTAGCCAGTCCAACGAAGAAAATGTCAAATAAATAAATAAACAAACTTCCTTGTTTTATTAATTATTATTTTTAGATATATTTATTATTAAATACATAGAAATGTTCTATAAATTATATTCATAATATATATATATATATATATATATATATATATATATATATATATATATATATATATATATATATATATATATATTTTTTTTTTTTTTTATTATTATTATGCTCAGCTTTAATACATTTTATATTTTTTCAATAATATTTTTAATATTTATCTTGTTCCTTGAATGAATGGAAAAGTCATTGAAAAGTCATAGACAAAAGCAGAGGGAATCCTAAAGTAAATAACTCTGTGTGAGAGAAGCATGTGTTTGTTGCATTAAAATATCACACACAGTCTCTTAATCTCCTTCATCGTCCAAGCCTTTAAAGCAATAATATATGTTATCTATTATCTATCAAAATGGTCTCAGAAGGGAAGGTTGAACAAGGACAAAATAATCGGGGGTGACACCAAATGCTTCCTGTGATCCGAAATCTGGAAGTGACATAAGATGCAAAAATGATTGAGAGGAAACAAAAGCAAGCAAGATGTGCTTTTGTGTGGAGTGAGTGATGTGATGATTATTACCATCAAGCTTGGACTGAAATGCAGACACATTTCTTCATAGTCAGCCAACTGGAGCGCCTCATGAGAACTCAAATGCTTTAGGGTCCTGTGAAGAGAAACGGACATATTCTCATTCAAACTGTGTGATCTGGGTACACTGGAAATAAAACCACCAGCTTAAAAACTTAAAGAGATTGTTCACCCAGAAATGAAAATGTACTTGCCCTCGAACCATCCAAGATATAGATGAGTTTGTTTCTTCATCAGAACAGATTTGGGAAATTTGATTGGAGATTGGAGAAACTGCAGTGAATGGGTGCCGTCAGAATGAGAGTCCAAACAGCTGATAAAAACTTCTCAATATTCCACAATTAATCCACACCACTCCATACCATCAATTAAAATCTTGTGAAGCAAATAGCTGCTTGTTTGTAAGAAACAAATCTGTCAAGGTATTTTTAACTTCAAACCGTAGCTTCTTGGGCTAAATACATGTCCGTAATAATGCTTCCTCCTGTTGTACATTTTATAAAACAAATACATATCTGCATTAGTCGTCACTACCATAGTCTCGAATAGCCAGACCTTCAGACTGAAGCATGGCAGTGGAGTAGTGGAGGAGGTGTGGAGCCTCATAGAAATTTGGTCAGATGACCATGAGCATGTCAGAGTTAAGAAGAATTAATGCACGTCTCTGCTTGAAGTTACGAGCTATTCCCGCTCTCTGTCTGCAGTGCATTTGAACGTTGTTTTCAAGCCGCATCCACACTTCATTATAGAAATGTATTTTTTGCATATTGTGGTATATAGAAACAATGTAATAGATTTTGGCCTGGGACAAAACCAGCCCGCGCAGTCATGTAGTCATGTTGTCTCCAGCTTTTCCTCTTATGTTGGAATTTTCCCGCACGTAAATTCTGAACAATCGAAAAGCAGTTTATGAAATACGTCATCGCCAATGAGCGATGTAGATGTTGTCTTGTGACTGCATTTTGGTTCGTTTCAACTGGTACGGACCAAAGCAATCAGTGTGGTGTGAAAAGGAACTAAAAAAAGCTGAAAGATGCTACAATGTATAATTGTTTGCCCTTGGTTCGGACCAAATGAACCGAACTAGAGTTGTGAAAGCACCCTGAGACTTCTGAAGTGTTTCCACATTTGTGTCCCATATGCATCAGACGTTTAGCCAACCGTCCGTGGGCGTGACGTCTGAGGCTGAGACTATCACTACAATAATGAGTTTCAAAAAAGTAACAACCCACATCCCAAATAAGATCACTAATGTAAAGCAAACAATTAATGTCTGTAACACAAACAGTTTTAATGTTAGTGGCTTCTTCAAATTGACACAGTTCATCTAAAACTTTTGAGGCCCTTTTGCATCCTCATCTTGGCTCCCTTCCCTGGCCCATGGCCCCCCTCAACACACCCCCACTGGCCCCCGGAATGTTCCAGATGATTACTAGCTGATTAGTGCTCATTAATAAGGGTCTGCAGAGCCTGTAGTTCTGCCACTGCAAAGGTCACAGTCAACAAATCTTTTAACTACTGCAATCCCTTGGCCAGATATCCAGCGCTTCAGCCAGGCCTAGAGGCGGCTAGAGTGTCACACAATTATTAAATGATTTCTGACCTCAATAAGCTGGCTGGTGCAAAAACAATGTATTTGCTTTAACAAATTATGATGAGTTTGCCCATAGACTGTGCAAAATGAATACAAACTTAGCAAAACATGACTGGAATCAACGGCTGCAATCAGATCTAACATGTTTATAATCAGTTAATGAACATCTGAAAGATGTGTGAGCGGTAGACTTGTGCATCATTTTATTCATTCAGAGTGTCTTTTAAAATCCAGTTTGATTCTTGCATTTTGAAAACAGTTAGAATCTGAATGAAAGTTAGTATTTGAAATTAAATGTTTGAAATTTCATTTTTAAATAGAAAAGCAAAATTTAAATTTGTTTGTTTTTGAACATTTATAGTATTTTTTTTAACAGTAACATGTATATGGGTTGTATTTATAATTACTACTCTCCTCCAGTTCACTCACGCATTTGAAGATGAAATGTCACATGGAACGCATTGCATTATGGGAAACGGTATGTCTTCAGATGCATACATCAAAATTTACCAAAAGTAGTAGGCAATCTGGGAATTCAATGCATTCAGAAAATTCACATACTATAAAAAGTATAGCCTATGCATAGCATACTGCAATATAGTAGGAGTTGTATCATAACTCTTATATATGTGTTTGGAATAGCATTCTACCATACGACTTGTATGGAAGGATGCTATTCCAAACACAGCTTCTTTACTGATTTCAGCATTCTTGAGTTATATTTAGAAGATTCTGGCAAATATGGTAGGTCATCCGGGTATTCCATGCATACAGAAAGTTTGCTTACTATGCACAGTATACTAACTGGATTCTGGAGTTGTGTCATAGTTTGAACACAGCAGAAATATTTATGATGATTAGATGAATCATTCAGTTAACTGATTCATTCAAATCACAGATTGATTCAGGAACGAAACTTGGCTGACTTTATGCGTGATTTATTGAATCAGTCTTTGTTTGCAACCATTTTCATCGACAGAGTAAAAAATGACAAGTGGCAGTATTGTTTTAAAATGTAAATTGCTCAAAATTAACAAATTATTAAACTTAGTGAAAAGACAAACTGTGAATGTTAGCTTCACAAAGCTTTTGAATGTGTTAAAAATGTTTATAAATATTTCACTTTTACGAATTAAAAGCCTGTTCTTCCATTCTGAATTCTGCACAACCCTATTGTAAACAGTGAGCTTTCTTCTGTCGTAGCTCGTTTATCCCAGAATGAAGCTTCTCCAGTGGGACTGATGTTCTGGTGTCTGCAGCTGTAGAAGAACACACACAGATGCTAACACTGGCCAGCTCTTTTCCTGCTCTCATCAAGAGAAAGGAATGACCAACTCAACTGACTCATGCACCTGACGGCTCCAAACACACACAGCCAAGACGTTCACCATTCCAACTCGCCGCACGAGAGCTTTTAGTCAAATATGTGCCTGAATACATGGACACAAATGATTTTGGCTCGGATGCAGCTGACTATAGACTCCCACTATGTAGGTGACTGCTAATAGAGAATCAACTGTGTGTTTATGGCCATGCAGTACCGCAGGTAAAAAAAAATAAAATAAACCTGAAACGAAAGAGACCTAGAGACTGGCTGGGAAACAGATGGAGGAGGCTTCGGTGTGGGCACAGAACAGACGGGGCTGGCACAGCCTGGCATAACCGAGGACAGGTACAGCTGTGGTTGCATATTGGAAAAAGCCTGTTCAACCTCTTCCACAGCAGTCATACATACACTTATAAAAGTATAAGAGGTAATCAGTTTAGGGTCTCAAGTTACAGAAGAGTGCAGAAACATTCAAATTTATTCAGTGTGTTATGTCAGCATGATTTTTGATGTTAAGGGTAAAATACCTAGTCTAAGCTTATTTTCACTAGAAAATTCTGATATATATATATATATATATATATATATATATTACAATTTACAGTTTTTCATCAATTGCTTTGGATATTTATTCAAACAGTCTTAACATCCTGTGTAAAGTGTAAGTGCAAGTTTTTAATCAAAATGTTTAGGGGCCTTTTTTTTTTTTTTTACCATGGCAGTCAACCCCGGAAATGTTTATGTACAAACTTAATGGCTGTCTTTACATAGTAGACTGTACATTGTTTATGACCACAACATAGGTATCAATACCAAATATATCTACCCTGATTGGGGTGTGTTCATTAAGAGTGCAGCTGATTTAATTAAAGATGATTGTTCAATAGTAAAATGAAAACTACTACAAAACAAAATATAAGGAATTTGAATTGAAGAATAAAGAATCAGCTCTAGCTCAGGCTCAGTAATAGTGTAACATGTACTATACGCTCATGTCCGTGCCATAACCGCACACGCATCTGGTAATGAGCTCACTGGAGGAGAAAATGAAGATCAAACTCTCCAGTGGCGCTGACATTTCCTTCTGCTCCTGGAACTCATCCCATCCCATCCCATCCTTTTCTTTTCTATCCTTTACTACCAATTTCTGAGTAAAAAAAATGTTTTGTTTTCAGTTTGTCTATCTATCTTTCTGTCTATCTATAGTTTGTGTGCAAGTGTATAGGCTATGTTGCCTGAACTGCAAAATTATGCACCACCAGATGAACTGTGTTGTCAGTATACACAGAATATACATGTGTGTGTTTTTATGCTTCATACTATGTAAAATGACTAAGGTATTCAATTTAAAAGAAAACTATGTGAAATTTATTAACATTGAAAATTCAATACATTCATCATTTTAATTCACATTGCACTATAATAATTTTGTTTCATTTGTTTTCTATTAGTTGTGCATAAAACAGCTGCCTAAAATCAGCTGAACCACAAAATATGAAATGATTTGATCCATAAACCACCAGAGGGCGCACCAACACAACATCAACAAGACAATAAAAGCTGAGACCGTCAGGTGTGTGTTTTTTGAGAGTTGTATGAGAGAGTTGCATTTAAAAAAAAAAAAAAAACATCTTACCTGTATTTTCTGATTTTATGTTTGATAAAATTTAGACTGCAGACTTATTTTACTCATAACCATCTGAAATTTGAATTGCATGTCATCTGAAAGTTTTTGTTTTAACTTTAATACAAATCTATAAGCATGTTTATTACTTTCACAATGCAATATATAGGGCAAAATCAAAAACGTACAAAACCGAAAGCTTTTTTTCTCATCTTCACATGCAGCCAAATGAAGCCTCACGAAGCTGAAAAAAGCCACTGTCAGCTCACTGCTTCAGGGCAACTTTACACCCACATTGTGCTTTAGTCACCCTAAGAGTCCTGAGAGATGAATCATGGAGCAACACCACTGAAGCAGGATAACAAATCAAACAAGAGCATTGCAATAGGTCCACAAGTTAACCCTCCTTTAGCCATTCATTCTCGCTTGCTTTCTTTCAAATATCTTTTTCAATATATCTATTAGCCTATATTTAAAATGCAGATTTCATACCTTAAAAAGGTGTCCTTTGGCTCCTTACATGGCCACATATTTGGAAGAGTAATATTGCGAATAATGCTGCATCTCATCTAATTGACCTAATTAATTCAAATATTGCACTACTATTATTAATCGAACCATAATGAACCGGGGGTCTGAGAGTAACGCAATTTAGTTTCTCTGTATGTATGTACTGTACATGTGGAAGAATAGACAATACAGCAGACTTGACTAATACTGCAGAAGGTTGCATGACTGAAATATTGTATTAAAATAAGATTTGCAAGCTATCTAAGAATGTGTGGGACTCATCTGTTTTTGTTCGATTATTCACCTCTATTTATTCCTGCACACCTGCTTTGGGATTTATGAGTTGTGGAGGCATTTCATTTATGTTTTGACTAATTCAAAAACTAAATGTAGGTTTAAAATATTTATAGTAATTTAGAAGTCTACAAAATCAGACACTGTACTTGACATTTCACCTTTCTGTTTAGTTAAGAATAAAGAAGCACAAGTATGATTATTTGGGTCAGATATGGACCTGTGGAGGCTGTGTTATGCCATCAAGCTAATGTTTTGTGACTGCCGCTGGCTTCTGCGGCAGAGCCTTACAGCTGTCCCCGAATCAATAGATGTCAGGGAACTATTAGGGCAGTCATGACAGACCCCGTACACCCCAGCCTCCCACTTGATACAGCAAATGTGCTCAGGTTCTCAAGACTGGGGGATTAATCCACTACAAACTAGTTGTGCCCCCCTAAACCTCCCATCTTTCTATCTGCGGACAGAGACTGCTGCAGCTTGGGGTTCAGGGAGTGTAATTCTCTATCATTGGCCTTCTATAATTACAACAGTGATTCATGCGAAGAGCAGATGGTTCAATGACAGGTCAAGAAGGACTTCATTGCCTGCATTACACTGTTGTCCTAGTGAGTGACAATAAGGCTGGCGTAAACCGAGTTGATCAGGTGATCAGGTTTGTAAACTTGCATTAAATTCATCTTTGAAAGCAAATGAGTGGGATTAATTATTGACTAAACTGTGATAAAAACTAAAATAAAAAAAAATTGCAAGTGTCTCAAAATGAAGCATTCTTAATGTACTGTATGAAAGCCATACAACCATTTAAAAGATTGGACTAGGTACATTTATTTTAATGTTTAAAGAAGACTTTTTTGCTGTCTTAGGTTGAATTTATATGATCAAAATAAAAAATAATAATAATAATAATTTGAAATGTCATTTATTTCTGTGAAGACAAACTGAATATTCTGCATCATTCCTCCAGTCTTCAGCGTCACATGGTCCTTCAGAAATCATTTGAATATGCTGATTTGCTGCTTTTATAAGAAATATTTCCAATTTTAAATATATATACACTACTGTTCAAAAGTTTGGGATCAGTAAGACTTGTAATTTTTTGTAAGTTTTTCTGCTCATCAAGGCTGCATTTATTTGATCAAAAATACAGAAAAAAATGTATATCTTGCAAAATGTTATTAAAATATAAAATAATGGTTTCTATTTTAATATCCTTTAAAATATAATTTTATTTCTGTGACGCAAAGCTGAATTTTCAGCATCATTACTCCAGTAAAGTGTCACATGATCCTTGAGAAATCATTCTTATATGCTGATTTATTATTAGAATTAATAATGTTAGCAACAGTTACACATCCTTGCTGAATAAAAGTTTTAATTGCTTTCAAAAACGGAAAGAATAAAAAGGTACTGACCCCAAACTATTGAGTAGTGTATATTATTAGAAAATATTTCTATTTTAAATAAATGCTCTTCCTTTTAACTTTTTACCCATCAAAGAATCATGAAAAAAAGTACTACATGTTCCAAAAAATATTAAACAGCACAACAGTTTCCACAACTGATAATAAATCAGCATATTGAATGATTTCTGAAGGATCATGTGACACTGAAGATTAAAGTTAAGATGCTGGAAATTCAGCTTTGATCACAGGACTTAATTTGATTTGAATGTATATTAAAATAGAAAAAAAAACATTAGTTTACATTGTAATAATATATCATAATATTACATTTTATATTTTAATTTTAAATATTGAACTAAATGCGTGATATCCCCTTAAAAAAATCTGATATCCATGGGTTCCAGTCTCCAAATCAAGACCAAAACAACACCACCACAACATATTTAAGTAGAAAAGCATTTCAGAATCTACATGTTCTGCATCATGATTCATTGATGCTTCACATTCCCATTAAAACACAAGTTTAAAAGTCAAAAGAGGCAAAAGAGGCCTATCCCCCCCCCCCCCCCATCACTCGTTGGCCTATTCAAGGATGGAATTCGCACTAAGCGATCAGTTTGATTATCTTAAAAATACACCGCATGATAGAATGCATCAGGCAGATGTAAGATGGGATGAGTGGGGTCTCTCCGCAGTCTATTTTCCAGATGGTTTGCTGTTGTTATTGCCTGATTTAGTGTGAGTTGTCGAACACGGAAAGTGTTAGCAACACAGCATCCATTTAAACCTATCACTTGTGCGTTTGGATGTGCGTTGAGTTCCTCGCGCTAGTTCTGCCCATGCGTTTGCCCCAAGCATGAGTCTGCTGTGTCGCACGCCTTAATGACCCTGTTTGGGCACGTGGCACGTTATAAATGTGCCTGCTCTTGTTCTCACAGACACAATGATTTTCAGACTGAGATAGTGATATCTTTTTTGAAGCAAAATTGTAAAGCTTTCTCATATTGAGAACTACTTCAGATTTCATTTTTGACATGTTTCTTGTACATTTGTGAGGACATTTTTGAAGACACACTTGTACACTTTCTACCATGTGACCAACCTGCCTTACTGTTTTCTTGTTCGTTTTCACACCCTTGATTGGCCACATACTGTACATATTTCCATCTATCCCTTAGGTCAACATTGCACAGTTAAGTGTTCTTTTGTTTAACTCTAATCTGGCATGGTAACATCGTTTGTTAAACACCACTCAGCGTAAAAACCATATCAGCTCTAAATGTGGGCTGGGGGTAAAAATAGACCAACACCAATAGTCACACCAACCAAGATGCAAGGAGGGAAGTCACCTGGGTCAAGCAGAACCATAAGGCAGAACAAGAACTATATATTGTTTTCGCTAGATGGATAGATAGATAGATAGATAGATAGATAGATAGATAGATAGATAGTATTTAGGTTTTTACCTCAGGCCTTAACACAGAAATTAACCTCTAATTAATTTGGTGTGTATTTTGAACTGAGCAATACGTTTCCATTAAATGATATTAAATCGTGGGGAGTGACGGACTTTTATTAGTGCTGTCATAACATCTGACAGCCTCGTTAGCTCCCATTTCGTCCTGTCGGTTCACAGTTTGCCACGGACACTGAGTCTCTCTCTCCATTTACCGTGTTATTGCTGCCAGTCGCGCGCGTCACGATCAATCACTGGCGCAGTATCGCTGGCAGGTGTCAATCATCTCACCCTGCGTCCACTGTCGATAGAATATCAGTCCAGGAAACAATCCTGCACGCTGCTTCTGCTAGTCTTTGAAATGCAAAAAATGGATATAAATAATAAAAAAAAAGATTAACAATTTACTGATTAATGTTGGAATAGACTTTTAGGATAGACCCTTAGGATAAAAGGTTTTCTGTCCATATAGTCCACCAGCTACGACACCTGTGTGAATTTGAGAGGAACTAACTTCAAACATTTGAAAAACTATTGGATCGTTTAAATGATTGTTGGTGATGACAGTTAGTTTGATAAAATGAAATGTATAAAAAAAATATTATAGATGGATGGATGGATGGATGGATGGATGGATGGATGGATAGATAGATAGATAGATAGATAGATAGATAGATAGATAGATAGATAGATAGATAGATAGATAGATAGATAGATAGATAGATAGATAGATAGATAGATAGATAGATAGATAGATAGATAGATAATCAAGGCTGGCCACTGAATCTTTATTCTGGCTGTGTTTTCAGATTGTGGGTCGTACTCAAGCTTGTCACATTGAGGTAAAGTGAGTTTCTAACATCCAGGGCTTTGCTGTCTGCGCCGGATACATTGATTGCGATCAGCCTGAGGGAATTCTGCTAATGTCTCTGTCCGGGGAGGCCTTTGCCACATGAGCTGTTTAAATTAAAAAGGGGGAGAGATTCGCACATACTGCTGAAAAACCGAGATACACATAATACACATCACAAAGCCATCAGCATCCTAGAGAAAACTGGGACGACAAAGACCTGAAGGTAGAGATTTAAAGAGACCCCCTATACTCATATAGCAATTAAATTAAATCTTGATCTTTTTCAATTCAATCTCATTATGGGTGCAGAAAAATTAGAAATAGTATGAGTGCTTATAATTGTGAGTGATTGTTTATGCATTTTCGTTTTCAAGAAACCCCAAGAGAAAGAGAAATAAAACTGAGCGTGGTACATACAAAAGTCGACAATGCATAACCCATAATAGTCTAATATCTGTTATGTCTGGCCAAATCCTGAACTGTGTGTAAGCATAAGCAGCAGTAAACAAAAGATCCATGTCATGCTCACATGCTTCTTCTGCGTGGATAGTTGCGAGTAAAGGCCGGCCATTAGAGAAGTTATTCCCATCGCAGACCATGATGGCATTGCCTGAAATGCAAGAAAAGTGCCCATCCCCTCTGCCTTTTTGGATGAGACCTGAAAAAGCTGAAGGTAGGCTATTATTTAAAAGGCTAATAAATATTAATTTAATCCACAATTGTAGGAATTACCAATATTTCGATATAAAAGGCGCGTTTTGGAGTTTAGGCTACGTGAAACTAACTTTAGAATAGACCTATCAGTGATTCAAAAAAAATATGATATAAAAAATAATAACTTGAAATAAAAAATACCTTAAATATGTTTTTAAAAACTTTAAATAATTTTGAAGTTTACACTCACGTGTGTTGAAAAGGGCAAGGAAACTATTACTTTTTACGTGATTAGCAGTTTTCACAGTTATTTTAGCCTAATTATTTATAGAATGTATTAAAATGTATACAATTGTCAAGAACTAGGTAGAAATGTCCGAAACTATTTCAAAATTTAAAATCTACTATCTGTAAAAAATAACGACGTGTAAACAAAAATACAATGAAGATTATCACCTAACATATCAAAAACTGATTATTGAAATTATGACACTAGCCTGCTTGAAAACATGTTGTTTGCTATAAGAGCAGTGTGTGTGTGTGTGTGTGTGTGTGTGTGTGTGTGTGTGTGTAAGAGAGACAGAGGGAGAGAGATGGTGCTGAGAAGCCGACTGAACAGCTTTTCCTTCACGCCTGGTCGGGTTCTTGAGAGCGGGATCATCGTGGAGCAGTGAACGGAGGCACCTGGTCCGGCCGCTGCGCAGCGTCTTCTTTTATTGAGCGCGTGATAAGCCGTGCGGTTTCCAGCGATCACCTGGAGAACCCTGCAGCGTTGCACAGTTTCTGTGGCCCTTAATTGTGGTTACGTCAAACAAAGAGTTGAGTAATGCTCGTGAGCCCCATACCTGCTCCTTACGTTCTAAAGAACCAACACAACCCATTCATTTCCTGACAGACACACTGCAGAACTGTTGCGCCTTTACGCACTATGGACAGTAACATCTGCTGACACGTCATATGGAGTAAAAACCATGTTCCTTCACATTTACTCATATTTTAAAGTGGCTATAAGCTTGTGTCTTAACTGCATAACTGTAGTTAATTGCGCAACATCTCTTCATTCAGTATAAAAGAACAGCAGTGATGGACACTTAAGAAAACCTCACACAAGCAGCTTAAGTGGAAACAAACACTTTTACTAAATGTGCTGTTGTACCGGTTAACCATTTGATTTTCCACCTGAATGAGTCGGGTAAATAAGATCTCCGTGACGCATCGGCCAATATTTGCTTAACAGAAGGATAGCAACCTGATCAAAAAGTGAGACTGGAAAAATAGCTTTTGACAATTTAAAGTTTTTATAAAAACAGGCTGGAATTTTTTTATTTTCAAATATTGATATGGGATATTCAAAATGTAAAAAAAAAAAAAAAAAGCATTTCTGAAATTATAGTACAAATAATTTCATTCAACAAGCCTTGTTGTACATAGGCTTTGAAAAATATGTGATGATATCAATCAGCAAAAAAAAAAAAAAAAAAAAACTTCGTTTGTTAAACAATATAGTGTTTAGTGCATTTGAAATATATTTTATTCATATTCTTCATTGTTATTATACTATAACTATGTTTAGGTTACGTTAACATATATTACTATTTATTATACAATTCTATATTTAATATAGGCTATATTGCAATTAAACAATCGTCTCAAATTAGGTATCAAAGAGAAGCTCATGTCCTCTTTAGGAAACACACATTCTTCACTGGAAATGTAGGGCAATAATCATGCCAGCTGTTGAAAATCGAGGTTAATGTGTGCGCGTGGAGTTCCCCGTGATGCGTTGCATGCATGGCTATATGAGAACTATTTTCCAGCGTGACGTTGCGCGTCATCTGACCAATCGGTGGCGAGCTGAGGCTGATATTAAGAGAAAGTTTACAGTGAGTGAGGGTTACACCGGTTTTTTTTTTTATTCTCACTGACATTTCCACTCCGAACGGGATTCAAAAGTGTCACGCAATCTGGATTCATGAGATCGTTTTATTTAAATCAGCCTTAAAGGGTTTGAAACAGCAGGATGTTGATCAGAATCTGAAATATCCCGGTAAGTTAAGATCAAATACTGCATGTTTTCCCCTCAGTCCTCAGAAAAAGCACGGTCTGTGTTCATTAGGGAAATACGTCTGATTGCGTCTAAAATGTTTATTTTGCAATTTCACTATGAATGTTTTATTGGAATTTTTTTTTTTTTTTTTTTTTTTTTTTTAAAGTATCACAAACCAACTAAAAGATACAAGTGATATACATTAATGAATTGACAAAAAAAAAAATATAACAAAATTGGCTCTTGTTGACGGATTTTAATTCTTAAAGTAGCCATAAAAAGTTCAGCCTAATTTATAACCATTTTGTCAAATATAGACAAAGTTAAATCTGCATTTGGAATGGTTAATTTAGTAGGCAACGGTTTCATAAAATGTAATTTATTATGTAAATGTTTAGTGCAGGTAGCCACAGTTCATAAATTACAACACCTTAAAATATATTTGTAATTTTTTTAAAACATTTTTATTCGATTGAATATCTTTGGCTTTAAAGAATGTTGTTGTTGTTGTTTTTTTGTTTTTTTTTGCTTTGGCTTTTGCTTTGAACACAAATTAACGTAATTCAGTGAAAGAAGAAATGTTAAAATTTTGTCTCCATTTTCTCAAAGCAATTAAAATTACTAATTTGTTTATACATTCTTCTTCTTCTTAATAATAATAATAATAATAATAATAATAATAATAATAATAATAATGTAAGGTTAGGCGTTTTTCTATTATAATTTAACATGATTTTTGCTTATTATCAAAAATAAATCATAAAATAAATCATAAATAAGTATTACATGAAAAAGATTAAGTAAAAACAAAAATGAAGTAAACTGGTGAGTAAACCTCTTTGGCCGCAGAACTTTAGTCTGTATATGGATTTTTTTTTTTTTTGTCTGTATATTGATTAGTTTTTTCCCCTCTTTTTATTTATTCACTCTTTTGTTCGAGTTCTTCTGAAGGGAGACGTCAGTCCCATTCCCTCCCCTCCTTCTCCTTCTCTAAAAAGTTTTGAGAAGACACAGTGACCACTTTGCCCAAGAGCGAAACAGCTACGAGATTAGGGATTACTTTTCACGACTTCGTATTAGCAGTTACTAATCCCAATGGGGCTAATTGCTTTGCGTGTAAAATTACTATCTGCAGGGTTCGTTTGATGTATGGGTTTGTATGGCCTGGAGGGTGATGCATGCCCCCTGAATTAGACCACATCCTAAATACACCTCATTAACACGGAGAGGATTTACGAGTTATCTAAAGGAGGAATCAACAGATATGGCACTATATATATATCTATATACACACAACAGAGTAACTACATAGCTACTAAAAAAAATAATATTTTGGATTAGGCTACTAAGTAGAGGCAAAGACCAAAACACAGACAAGAAGAGCTAATTGTGGAAACATCCGGAAGAGTATAAAAAAGACAGAAACTCTGCAGGGTCCATACAGGGACAGAGCTGTTTCTGATCCGTTTCCATTGAGGCTTCTTTTACTCCTCGGCAGTGCCGTTTGTCTCCTTCCGCAATAGTTCTCAGGGGCTCTCATTCACCTCCTAGATAGTTTACTGATGAGCTTTGATTATTTCCTAACTTGGCATATGTCTGGGAAAGTGAATGCAATGATTACAGCGTTTTTTATTTTTTTATTTATTTTTTTTCTTCTCGAGTTCGAGTTACCACTGTGCAGCCTACATCCAGGCGCAGAAGGGTTGTTTTCGGGTGTGCCGATGTGTGAATACGCGAGACGGGTTAGGCATATAAATATGGGAATAGTATAGTAAGTTTGAGATACAAATAACACTGAGTTACATAATCTTTTGTCGACATTAGCAACTAGCGGTTAAATTTGCAAGAATCTAAATGTAATATGCATGCACTAACCTGCTTGAGACTGCTTTATTTAAGGGACCTGTATGTTCCTCATGGTTTTATTTTATTTGCGTTTTAAAATCACATTCTCCCAATCTTGCAAACAGAAAGGAGCCTACTATACTAGACAGAGGTCTTCACTGTTTGTGACTCATAGGAACAAGCTGTACAATTAGTGAACAGTGAAATTAGGGTGAAAATCCGGCCACGTGGAAATGGCGGTAACCTCCACGCGCAGATACGGTGCAAAAGCGCGTGAGTGTCAACAAAAGCACGTGGAGAGTGTTTGCGTTTGTTTTAGCCAGCTGCACCGGGGACCATTTGCAAGTGCACTTAGCCTAATGCACAGAGCAAACAGGTTCTCCTTTTGAATGCACAGCTGTCAACAGGTTGCTTTCTTGTATCAGTGTCACGGAGGGCCAGATCTCTCAGGACCTAAAAGTCTCAAGCAGCAAACAATCACTTAGGAATATCCCGCAAAAACGCCGATTTTCGTGGGAGAGTTGCTGCAACATTTTACAATAAAGCCTTACACTGAGAAAAATAATGTAGAAACAATTTTCACTCAGAAACTAGTAAATTTCACAATCAAAAAACGGTGTGTAAAATTGAATTATAACGTAGCTATATAATAACACACTGTAAAAGCAATAAGTAGCCTACAAAATAAAGTAAAAATTTAATTTCTTTCAAATATAATGCGCCTTATTTAATAACTATGTGAGCACGTATGTGTGTAAAACGTGACCTAAGTTATTAAATCACACTTTTCAGGCCAAATTGCAATGTGAAAACACAAGACAAAAGAGCTAAAAACTACAAAACACTAAAATGCTTCTTTTCCCTGGGTGAATTTAAACCGTGATTTAAGCAGTGCATCTAACAGAAGCAGACTAAAGCAATCCTGCACCGTTGCGTAAAGCGATATTGAGTGAATTTGAGAGGGGGCGCTCTGCATTTGCATGCGCGGACTGATTAGTTGGTTCAAAAGTGGCCTGTTTTCTGTTCCGTGATGGCAGAGGGTCAGTGCTTCTCTAATGGGCCGGTAAAGCGCTGCAAACGGGGACAGACAGACTAAATACATCAGTACTATCACCAACCAGAATAGGTGTGTTCCACAGTCTCTCTCTCTCTCTCTCTCTCTCTCTCTCTCTCATTGCATGTGCCTTCACTTTCTCACTCTCTCTCACTCACTCACTTCACATGCGAGCACACACACTCTCAGTCCCTGAGCAGTCCTGACATCCCCGCTCACTGTCAATCTGTGTCTCCTTCGCAGGGATTTTTCCTTCCAGACAGAGGAAACGCTGGAAAAACATATATATTCTGAGAAGAAATTACTATTGGAGACCAATTGTTTATTTCCCAGAGTCACCAGTTTGCGCGGAAGGGCTCAGGCGCTGGAGCAGAATGCCTCAAAAAGGTGAGTGCGCGTGTAAAAAGATAAATGAATTAAGTTAGTTGCTCGTGTGGGATCTAGAATTTTATTAAATGATCAATCACATTTTGTTTAATAATTACATTCATTAAATATTAATATATTATTAGTGTTGTTGCCGAGTCACAAAAATAAATAAATGCTCGCCTTATTAATAGTTTATATGCTAACTCACAAACTAAATACCTAACTAAACAGCTCTTTTAGGTGATGCTATATATATATATATATATATTTTTTTTTTTTTTACTTTTAAGACAACCTACTGCTGTTCGCGCACAGTAAATGTGTCTCTGTGAGAGGCAAGAGTTAGAGGCCACATTAGGCCCGAACAGTGTTTTTTTGCGGAGCACGGGAACGCAGTGACCCGTTGAGGAAAGGTGTCAGTTTGATTCATCAGCCGAGTGCCTTCTTAAAGATTTGCCTGAATCTCACGAGCACCTGCTTGTTTATCATTCTTTGCATTGTAAGATTATTCATATTTAGTTTTTAAGCGTGTAAGCTATTTAAAAAAAAGTCCATAATAAAGTTCAGTATTGTAGAACTAATGCGCAGTCAAGACTAAAGCTTTTTTACTTTAATATTAAATATGTAGTCTAAAGAGAAACATCAATATATAATGCCCGAATGAAATTAAAATACAATTATTTTTTAATTATTACATTTGAAAACGAACTATCGCAGCGCACTCTTTTATTTTATCCAGAAAATATTCACCAGGCCTACTTATTCAACTAGTGTTTCTATTACAGCACGCTCAAGTCGTTACAAACATTCACTAAATAAATCTAGCTCCAAATAACAAAAGATTTCCCCGTCGATGGCAGTATAAGATGATTAGGGCATGTTAATGTCAGATCCTTCAAAACTTCCCACTGCGCTTTTGTACACATCCAGATGCATGTCTGCATGTGAATGATGTTTATGGAGAACACTGTTTCCTGAATAAGCATGTTTAATTAAAGCAACTGTAGTTAAGGATTACACAAACGAAAGAAATGCAGATGAGATCCCAGTTAACCTCATAAACAACAACAACAGCCTGAACGAGACGTTAGATAAATCATTAACGGAACACGCAGAGGCTCAATGCACTTACAGCGAGAGCGAATTAAAAGAGCACAAAACAATTAACATTTTACTGTGATTAAGAGTGATTAAAAGATTTAACCCTCACATTAGGTTTTAAGGATATTTTGAGTTTACTAGCAGGTTGTTTCCATTTTGCACAAATTCTTATAGAGGAAGAGAGATGTTTAATAACTGGCTACCTCTCGAAAAATTATGCGTTTAAAAAATAAATAAAAATTAGAATATATATATATATATATATATATATATATATATATATATATATATATATATATATATATATATATATATATATATAGGCTAAATATAAATAATTTAAATCACAATATTAAAATGTATCTATTTAGTGGTAAATTAAGAATATGTAAGAGTTAGAGATTAACGTTAAAAATAAAATAATATATATATATTTTTTTTGCATTCTAAAGAAACTTAAGAACACCTAATTTAAAAGAATGCGTGTTAAAGTTATTTATTTACTGTTGAGGTAAAGTTTAAATGTTAATGCACATTTTTATTTATTTATTTTTATCAGGCACTAGTTCTTCAATCTTGGGAAGAGGGCGAATGGAAACGGACACACAGGTTTTGTTATTTCAGCGTCGGGAGAGAAAATGAAACGAAAGACTTTCCTTCCCTGGGCCCCTTTTAAGCAATGTCACTGAATAGATCCTTTATTGCAATTGTTTTTTTTTTTCCCAATTGAGCACCCTGTTGGGCTGTTGCATCCTTTTACAACCCCTAACAACTCACACTTGTTACACAAACACCTCCAGATATTTACAACGCGAAATTACTTTTCTATTTTCCCCAAACCCCACAAACAGAAACACGCATTGGGGTTCGGGCACCGGGGTCACGGCCGTAAGGAAAGTGACAGTGGATGTGTGTGTGTGTGTGATGGTCGTCTGGGGGGCAGGGTGCCCTCGGCTCTTTGTATTCGGGCAAGTATTGGTGCGTTTGGTGGGAGGTTGTGTTGCTAGTTGCAGAGGCCGAGTTGTGCTGGCTGGGTTTGGGTATAGAAGGTAAAAGAGGCGCATTGTTGAGCTCCAGCAGGCTTTGTTAGGACCCTCTCACCCCCTCCAGTTCATACTTTTCAGAGCACTGATGCGAAGTAGACAGCGTGTGTCACTGTACACTTTTGACGGGAAGATCTAAAGAGGAAGGTTGAACATTTTTTTTTTCCACCGCCCACCAAGAAATTGAGACGGAGACACTAGTTAGCTTACCCTTTGTTATATTTCACTTTACTTTTATACTTTATAGCGCAGATTCTTTTTTTATATATTTAATGTGCCCAAAAAACTAAAATAAATAAATAAACAAATGACTGGTGAAACAGACTGCATATAAAGTACTTTTACAAATTGTTAAAAAAGAAGGAAGGAACTTCCTTTATATCCATTATCAAAATATAATTTAATAAAAATCGTTAGCACTAATATTACTCTTTTGCTCTTAGGAATTATCTAAATAGTCAGACGCAAATGAAGGGCTAAATTGTTTTAATCGGACAGTCAACTCTGTTAGCAGGCAAGTTTTTAAAGCTGAAATTCCTCTAGAAAGGATTATTCCTAAATACATATTTTTGACCCATTTATGCGTTGAGATGCTTCGGCCGTAAATGCAACACCGAGAAAAAAAGAAAGAAAAAAAAAAAAGCTGGATTTCAACACTAACCTTATTTATTTTCTTTGTCACACAGAATACCATAACCAACCCACGTGGGAATCAGGTGTGGCGTCCATGATGCAAAACAGTAAGTGCCATTCTTATAAAGCCACTCTTGTGTGTTTTCTTACTAATTATTGCTGTTTGTTCAATGGCTGATTACGATTAAACTTTAATTGCATTGCATTTCTGACGGAAATGTAAATATTTAAAGGAATACATAATATGCGGAAGTTTGAATTTTGGAAAAGTTGTGGGGCATTAAATTGCGATTTATTTTTTCTCCAGAGAAAATTCCAACACTTTTCTGTTGTTTCGTGTTGATATTTAAAAGAAAGGCTGAACGGATGCAAGATGCATTTTATATATTATGTCGAGCATAAATAAATGAAATGCTGATGGGGGAGGAGATGTTTAATTCTGCTTGAGTTGGTAACAAATACATGCAGCTCTGGCTAGATTAATGCAGGAAATAGTTGCCAGCTTCCACAGAGCACTTGACAGTGTCGAAACAGCTAATGCACGAAACGGGACACATGAAATAGTTTGATGATTCCAGGATTGGATTTGAGGATTTTCCGTGCTTGCTTGAGGGGGAGAAAAGGGAGTTATGGTATTCTGTAAACGGCACAGCATCACTAAGTTCATGCATTTGTCTCCTACTGTAGGATCAGAGGGCTGACATATGATAAATGCTTCTGGAATTATTTCTTTGTGATTATGTAACGCAATTATACATTAGCCTAATCAGTCATGCGAATAAAAAGACAGAACTCAGATAATGAATAGTAAAAAAAATATATATATAGAAAATAAAGTGAGAAATGAGAAACTTTAAATTAAATTGAAAATGTAAATGCATGCAACAAAAATTCTGTTTTAAATCTCCAGTTTGGCCTGGAGATTTAGGATTGATGTTCAAAATCCACAACATATGTTTCCCTATTAGTAGGGAAGTAATAAAATACAAGTCTCATTATGAGTGCCACCAGGGCAGATCTACAGTCCTTCACCCTGGGGAATTATGTTTATTAAGACTTAACCTTTGAACTGTGAAATGACAGGCCAGGTCATGTTCCTCTGTGATGGTGTCATCAATCAAATGGATTCATTTGATAAAAATGCACGCCTTCTTACCTTCAAGAGTCTATTAAATCCAACTAATCCTGGAATTATTCCACTGGATTTGGACAGATTATCACTTGTTTGTTGTGCAGCATCAGTGTTTAAATAAATCAGGTTCATTCAAATAAGTCCAGTTGGATGTGGTATTTAAATGAACAGGCTTTATTTATGACACCAATGGATTTTAAAGGCTCAGAACTGCACATTTTCACCTTTTCGGCCCTATTTCAAATTTAGTGGCCATTTTCAATGGTGTATTTCTCACAAGACAGTAGCAGATGTGTGGGGTTCGTTACAAACAGTACGACGGACTGAAAAAGAAAAGCTTTGTCAGTTTTAATGTGTTTAGAAACATGCACGCCTCTGTCATCGTGCCCGTGCATTGCCCCTATAGCTAGAAATAAAACGAAGCCTCCCTTGAAGGCAACAAGAGCAGGATCCAATTTTGTCTGATATCCAAATGCAGACAGAAAGGGTTGTTTTATCATGCTACTGTTTGTCGTGACGATGCGTTTTTCAAAAGCAGAGCAGTGTCATATAAAGTGACAGTCCTGCCACAAGTACTTCAGCTGATCTTTTCAATGAGGCTTCCATGCATGATCCGAGGCGACCTCCGCCTATTTCCAGAAATTAAGCTCAAACTTGACGTGCAGCTAGCTTTATTCTAAAGACAAATGTCAGAGAGTCTCATCATATTTTCCCCCCTCTTCTTCTATATTTGGAGCTTATTTATTGCTTAGGAGCTCGGGCTCCTGCAGTCAGACGAGAGAGGAGCAGAGAGCTACAGCACACACACACTCCGGGGAAGCTTTTCGTAGCAGTTTTTTTTTGCTCGCTTTTAATTGACTTTTCATTGGACTTTCACGTCGCATCAAAAATACGCCAAACTGGTATGCGCTTTTCTAATTCTTCCGAGCTTTGCAGGTCCTGCTTTGCTTTAATATCTAGATATTTCACACATTGCTATTATGATCACTGCTGTATGCTTGGTCTGTTTCAGACTGTCTGCTGTACTGGAATGGTAATGGGTGCTTATTTATTAGGGATCTGTTAGTGCGGTGTGAACGCGAGTTTCTAAACACTGGCGGACGGTCTCGCAGAGAGTGGTTCTCTTGAGGACAATTTGATTATGAAAATTTCAGTTCACTTGAATGGAGATGTTCAGACTCCGGTCATTCCATAAGCCGATTGTGAGCGTCAACTGAAGTGCATGAGATTCAAACGTTGATTTATAGGGCATTACGACTTGGGTAAATGCAAAACTTAGCTTGGATTATTAACGATGGTCAGATAAAGTTGATTATTCATTTAAAAAATAATGACAATTGTTGGTCACACAAAATATCACTTGCCTGAATCACCAGTGATTTTTTAAGGGTCAGATCAGATAGCTTAACAAATGCACATTTGTACTTTTTCCATTGTATACTTAAGATATTATAAATTTAGAGGCTCTTTATTATTCATTAGAAAACAAATGCAAGTTTCCTTTGTTGGTTACACTTATTTGTGCAATGTATTTAATGTGCAATTATTTTGTAGTTATTGATTGCACTGACAGTATATTATGTAACATAGACATTGTGATGTAAAATCCACTTTTTTTTGCTCTAATCCGACCCAGTTTGTCAGTAACACTAATCAAAGAAAAGCTCCAAGAAGTGGTGCTTTATTCTGGACAATTGGACACCTATTGAGGGAATGTTTTCGGGGGGAAAGACGAGCCAATTTGTCATGTCTCCATGTGTCACAGGTCACAGTGGCGTCAACCAGCTCGGCGGGGTGTTTGTGAACGGCAGACCGTTACCGGACTCCACCAGACAGAAGATCGTCGAACTCGCTCACAGCGGAGCGCGACCCTGCGACATCTCCAGGATTCTGCAGGTGACCGTGAAGCACATTTGTACATCCACAAGCTCACTATGTCCCAGTGGAATAATTAAACTTAGTTACAAGTCAAATCATGGTAACATTCAATCAAATAGTACAGGTAAATAAAATTGCTCACAACAATACAAGCATAATGTATTCAAATATTAAGCATGTGCTATTCACTTGTATTGCGCAGTAAACAAACAAACACTGACGTAAAGTGTGACCCCCATCGCATTGAAATCAGCCTAGCAATTTTAAGGCATATTTTCTGTGTTCATAGACCCATGATGATGCAAAAGTCCAACTGGACAATAAGAACGTAAGCGTATAACTGTTTGAAGCACATTACATTATTTCACTTTAGTCTTAAATAATGTATGTGAATTGTGTATATTGCTGTCCATTCAGGTGTCCAATGGGTGTGTGAGCAAGATTTTGGGGAGATATTATGAGACCGGCTCCATCCGACCGCGAGCCATCGGAGGCAGCAAACCGAGGGTAGCGACGCCTGAAGTGGTCGGCAAAATAGCACAGTACAAGAGGGAGTGTCCCTCGATCTTCGCCTGGGAAATTCGGGACAGGCTGCTGTCTGAAGGAGCGTGCACAAACGATAACATACCGAGCGTAAGTGCAAATAATGCTTCATTTGCGTCATTTAATTGTGCAATTTTAAGGTCAATAAAAACATTTTCATTGACAAAACAGAATAATTGTTTGCATTTATCCATATTTTAAGAACTTACAGGTTCATAAATACAGATAGCATTTCATGGAGGGAGCTATAATAAAACAACATGCCATTTTAAGGCAGGAACACACAGGCCTCGACTGATGGGCTGCTTTATACCTTTCAGGTGTCGTCGATAAATCGAGTCCTACGCAACCTGGCTAGCGAAAAGCAACAGATGGGTGCAGATGGCATGTACGACAAGCTGAGAATGATCAACGGACAGACCGGCACGTGGGGGGCTCGCCCGGGATGGTACACGGGTACGTCTGTGCCAGGACAACCAAATCAAGGTGAGACGGTCTAAAAGCAATAAGAGCATCACTGTTACCAGCTAAATTGGAAAAACAATATCATATCAACTACAAAAAGGAACAGCGAAATTTTTTTTAAATAATAATTATTATGATAATAATCATAGTCATAATTTTTTGTATTCATTTATTATACCATATTGTACTATAATTCCACCGAATTGATAGGACAATATTCAATATAATAAAGTACAATCTATTTATTACACTGTTTTTAATTAATAAAGTAAACTATACAGTATATCTGTATAAAGTATACAAAAATGTACATATATACATTTTTATTCATTTAGAATAAATACTATGGTATTTTAAGGAACATTTTAAAATAATGTTTCATTTGTTAACAATAGTTAACTTTGAAAGTTAACATGATGCATTTGAATGCATTTATTAATCTTATTTCATGTTAATTTCAACTTTTACTCAGACATTATTGAAAGTCAAAAGTTATATTTGTTAATTTGGTCACACTTTATTTTAGGGTCCAACTCCCACTGTCAACTAACCATTAACTATGACTTTTGCCTCAATTAACTCCTTATTTACTGCTTATTAATAGTTTATAAGGTAGTTGTTAAGTTTAGGGTATTGGGTAGGATTATGGATGTTATGCATTATATGTACTTTATAAGCACTAATAAACAGCCAGTATGTTAATAATAGACATGCTAATAAGCAACTAGTTATTAGTCTGAATTGGACCCTATACTAAAGTGTTACCGTTAATTTTATGCAATGGTCCTGAGCTAACAATTAACAGTTGCGTTTTATACATGAACAAATAACATGAACAAAGATTCATATATACTGTAATGAATGTATTGTTAGTTAATGCATGAACTAATATTAACTAATGGGACCTTGTTGTAAAGTGTTACTGTATTTTTATTATAAATTCATTGAAAAAGTATTTAAAAATATGTCAAAAAATATTTTGCAGTGATTAGGTCTATATCTCCGTCCATCTGGAGACATATTAGATTATTATACAGAAATAATGTAGAATAGTGTGCCATTGGCAAACTTAGATGGGAAAAGGACACTCATTAATTGAGGAGTCAGTGCTAATTAATCGCTCATTTCACTACGGCTCCTGTCCAGCTCTTGGATTTGTGTGACTAGGAACAGAGTTTTCGGCGGAGGTGTCCATGCACTACCACCTTCCCCCTCCCTCTGCGCTCTACATCATTTGCACCCCATGGGGAGTGAGAGAAAAGCACTGTGCGTCCCGGGACAAAAGATGTTTCTGTCACATGCAAGAATTTGTGACAGGCACAGCTCTGTCTCTCTGTAATTGCTCATTAGAGGGTTTTTTTGTTTGTTTGAGGGAGAGAGAGTACATGCACAGGCTTTTGGTTAGAGGAGACAATGAAAAAAGTTTAGCTGAAGAATAGTTTGTTGCTAATCAGGTTGATGAATCAGAATCAATCCTGTGTGTGGATGTTCACAGTATCACAAACACTGTCTGAGAATATTAATAATAAATAAGAAAAATACAAACAATCATTTACTTTATGTTTGTGCAATAATGTGCTGCTTAAAGGAATAATTCACCCCCAAAGTTAAAATATTCACCCTTATGTCATTCCTGATGAGACTTTAAAAGACCTTTCGTAAAGGTTCATAGTGCATAGTCATACTTTATGTACAATTGTTATTGTGCTTTTATTATGTGTTGTAATTTTTTTTATCACTGAACAATAACAACCCCCCAAAAAATATATATATGTATATATATCTTTTATAAAATGTATTGAAAAAAATAACAGCATACAGATTTTTATATAAAAATAAAACCGAAATCACTGAAAACATTTTTGTAACTTGTAACAACAACAACCACACACATATACAAAAACTAAAAATAATGACAAAACACAACAAAATTACTTGAACTTTAAAATGTAAATAAATTTATTTAAAATTATCTAGAAATAAAAAGTTATTTAAAATGTTAATAAAAAACTATTAATAGTTTCTCGATGCAAAAATAACTCTAGTTTGGAATGACATGAGTGTGAACAATTTGTTTTTTTCATTTGTTTTTTCTGTTTATATCTTGATTTTCTTTTTTACAGAATTGCTAGATATAAACAATTGTGAGTTATAAAAAAAGAAATGTGCTATATAAACTTCCAGTTGAGTGTTATACAGTCAGAATTGCGAGATATTAACTCGTGGTTGCATGAAAATGGCAGAATTGTGAGCTGACATTTCTCCTCGGAAATGGACTTTATAACTTGCAGTTGTGAGTTTAGAAAAAGTTTTGAAATGTTTATATTCTGTGGCAGAAATGTGTTTTCATATCAACCAGCGATTCCCTGCAGGTGAAATAGTCTGGAATGAAAGTCGGAGAGACTTCTCTAACCCATCCTAAAGCAAGAAAAGGTCTTGGAATGGTCATCTCCTGTTAAACGTATAAATCCTAACTGGCGTTTAACAGGCCCGGCCTGGGCTTCTTTGATTAATGACAGTGGTGTGTAGAGGTTAACATACTGAACTGAAAGCTCTGTTGACTAGATCCTTGTGTTATACAATGCTGAGCACTGCACGCCTCTCTTTTTGTTGTTCCTTTCTAATTGTACCCCGGGAGAATTTGAGCCTGACGAAAAAGGCCTGGCAGCCCATCTCTGTCTGCACAGTTTAATGGTCCCCCTCATTCTTCTGGTGGTATTGTGTCATAGAGAAAAGCAGCTCTCTATTCAAGTGTTGGTGGTCACCTCAATGGGTCCCTGGACACCAATACGGTGAATAGCACTAAGAATCCCTATACATTATATGTGCTGTGTATGAAAACATCCAAGGGAGCTTGAGGATGATTCAATGCGTTTCTTTTGGTACTTTGTTACCGAACTATTCAGATGATGCTGACAATTCCTGCCCTGAGTCTAGAGACGCATTCACAACAAATACAAATTCTATTCCATTATAAAATTACAAAATGAAAAATTTGATTTATTTTCTTATACAGTATGCTATTTTATAGTTTTTGGTTTGATACTTTTTTGGTCATTATTCATGCAACTCATATCATGCAAAATATCATTATAAATTATATCGGGCAATGAATTGAAGCAAAAAAAAAAAAAAAAAAAAAAATCTTAATCTTAGAAATCTACTTAGAAATTGCTGTAGCTAAAATTTAAATAAAGCTATATAGAAATATGTATCATAATATTAATAATAATATTAATGACAAAAGCACAGGCATCACTTTACAGTAATGTTCCTTTTTTTGGATAAGTGAAATGCATATTATTTAACAAAGGCAAATGCTTCAAATACATTTATTATTCTTGGTTAATGAAGATTTCAGCAATTAATAATACATTATTAAAATAAACAGTTGTATCTGTCAATACTATTTAATGGAACTGATCTAATATGTACTAACAAAGAATCGCTTTATTTTTATTAACTAATGCCAACAAAGATTAACAATCATGTAAGTCATGTTAATGTCAGTTAATCCATTAACTAATGGAACCTTATTGTAAAGTGTTACTAAAGAAAAATAACAATTCACTAAATCTTGAGCTAAAATTAAAATGAAAACTAAAAGCATAAGATATTAACAAATTAAAAATATGAATAAATACTGTAATATCATATAAATAATAATAAAACAGCACTGATGCAACATGGTGTGAATAGCCCTAAGGTTATGCAAAATGTAGTCAAACAGATTCTACAATTACTTCATCTTTTTTGTTTTATTTTTATTTTTGCAGATGGTTGCCAGCAACAGGACAATGGAGGCGAGAACACTAACTCTATTAGCTCGAACGGTGAGGATTCAGATGAGACTCAAATGCGCCTGCAACTGAAAAGAAAACTGCAAAGAAACAGAACGTCGTTCACTCAGGAGCAGATCGAAGCCCTGGAAAAAGGTGAGAATCAAATGCAAGCATTAACAACAAAATGTCTCTCATACCCAGCTGAGGTACACAGAGTAACACGCTTTCACATCGGTTTTTAGAGTTTGAAAGAACCCACTATCCAGATGTTTTCGCAAGAGAAAGACTTGCAGCAAAAATCGACCTTCCAGAAGCTAGAATACAGGTGAGAACATTAGTGCAAATCTGAAACCATGTCACCATGTTACTATTGTCTACATCTGTTGACTTTCTCTGTGTTGCAGGTATGGTTCTCAAACAGAAGAGCGAAATGGAGGAGGGAAGAGAAACTGAGGAACCAGCGACGACAAGCCAGCAACTCCTCCAGTCACATTCCCATCAGCAGCAGTTTCAACACAAGCGTCTACCAGGCAATCCCACAACCCACCACTCCTGGTAAATGGCACTCCAAAACCTAAACATATAAGGCATGCAATAAACTCTTGACACCAAGACAAAATTTTACAACACTTTAGAATAGAGAACACATATTCACCATCAATTAAGAGTTTTCCCTGAACAAACTCCCAATTTGATGCTTATTAATAGTTAGTAAGGTAGTTGTTACGTTTAGGTATTGGGTGGATTAAGGGTTGTAAAATACGGTCATGCAGAATAAGGCATTGATTTCCTTTTGTCTTTTACCAGTGTCCTTCACAACAGGGTCAATGCTAGGCCGATCTGACACGGCTCTGACCAACACGTACACGGGTTTGCCTCCGATGCCCAGCTTCACAATGGCTAACAGTCTGTCTATGCAAGTGAGTAGCATCACAAACACTCGTTTCCTCCTCTACCCTTCATAATGCTCCCTTAAGTGTCCCCCATTCCATCATTTAACTCAAACTCCTCTGTATTGTAGATACTAAAAAGCTAAATATTTCTATACATATATTCTTGTTTTTTGTAGCCAAGCCAGGCATCTTCCTATTCCTGCATGCTGCCCACCAGTCCGTCCGTGAACGGGCGAAGCTACGACACATACACCCCCCCTCACATGCAGGCACACATGAACAGCCAAACAATGGCAACTTCTGGTACCACCTCGACAGGTAGGCAGAATAAGTTCATTGTGCGCCCTTGATCAAATGCACATTTATACCACCGTTCAAAAGTTTGGGGTTAGAAAGATTTTTGATTCGCAAGAAATGAACAGCAAGGATGCATTAAAGCTGCGATAGGGAACTTTTGACGCTCTAGCGGTTAATAAACAGAACTGCTTGCGTCTTGCGGAAGAACATCGTAGCCGGAACTACTTCTCTCTGTTTATGTCTATGAAGAATCACAAAGGTACTGGGTTACTCCGCCGCGGTACCCCCGAAGCAATCTAAAATAGTCCGAATATAAACACTTATTATAGGTGCACCCTAGTGATTCAGGACAAGCCAAAAACACGGTTTGGAAAATAGATTCATGGTGTACTCGTTTATTATATACATTTTTCTACATTTTGAACACAAACAAAGTTACGGACCGCAGCTCTGATTGGTTATTTTTTACCGGGAGCGATGGAGTTTCTGCAAATGGCAAAAGGAGCACTGGGAGGAGACAGAGGAGCTTGATTTTTTCACAGATTATCTGTCTCATATTCTACTGTCAGGACATAATGACAGGTTTAACAAATATGTAAAAAATATTTTTTTACAAAAGTTCCCTACAGCACCTTTAATTCAGCCCGATCTCACGGCAATTTGTACAAATTTACCGAGGTGGCTAATTCGTACAATCACACTCGTACAAATTCATACTATTTTTGCCAAATCGCAAAATTCATATGAATTTGTATGAATGACCTACACCTAACCCCGCCCTTAAACCTACCCGACACTGGGGTTTAGACAAATCGTATAAAATCGTACGCGTGAGGTCACACAAATTTGTACGAATTAGCCACCTCATAAAATACGTACAAATTGTTTATGAGATAACGTTGATTAGATTGATCAAATGTGACAGTAAAACATTCATAATGTTACAAAATATTTACATTTAAAATCATCCTGTTATTTTGAACTTTCTATTCAATAAAGAATTTTGATAAAACATGTATCACGCTTACCACATAAATATGAAGCAGCGCAACTGTTTTTGACATTGATAATTTTTTTGAGCAATAAATCAGACGGATCATGTGACACTGAATACTGGAGTAATGATGCTGAAAATTCAGATTTACCATCATATGAATATATTATATTTTAACATAGAAAACAATTAATTAAATTTATAATAATGTCTCGCAATATTACAGTTTTTATGGTGTCAAATAAATGTAGCATTTGCGAGCATGAGAGGCTTTATTTCATTTAAAAAAATAATAATAAAATCTCCATATGGTCTTTTACTAATTTACTTATTTTGCACTAATTATTACAAAAAATTTAAGTGCATGATTTCGTTTGTATTAAATTGTGTTTCTGTTTTCAGTACATTTATTTTTTGTTCATTCACTATTAAATATAAAGGTTCCAAAAGGGGTTTCTTGGAGAATAGTTTTGGGTTCTCCAAAGAACCTTTCAGTGAACAGTTCTTGAAAGAACCATATTTTTATTTCATATTTCTTTCTTCTTCTCGATTTTAAAGAACCTTTCTGCAATGGATAGATTCCATTGATCTTGTTTTTTTTTTGTGGAACAATCAATGCCAATAAAGAACCCTTATTTTTAAGAGGGTTGAAAAAGCATTAACACTTCAATACATCTTGAATCATTACATCACAAACCTGTTTGTTAAAGTGCATGAAAAAAATATGATAACACTTAGCAGACAACACAAACCTCTTAATCCAGGTTCATACATAACACCAAAGCTTAAAGTTTGCAAACGGACATGTTTTTGACCTATAATCTGTCTCTATTTTTAGGACTCATCTCCCCTGGAGTATCTGTCCCTGTCCAAGTTCCCGGAACTGAGCCAGACATGTCTCAGTACTGGTCAAGATTACAGTAAAGAAAAGAGTTACTTCGCCCTTTGACTTCCACACAGAGACTAAAAGAGAACCTGGACCTCTTCAGCAGTACTTCCACAAACAAAAAGACAAATACGAGGACGAGGAAGCATGTGGATTCTTGTCACGGTCTGAAAACATCGCGGCACTAAGAGGAAAACCAGACGCTAAAGAGACGTTAAAGGAACAAAAACAACAAACCTCTTCTACATCCATGTTTTCGATCTCTATTTTTTTGTTGTATTTGTACATTGGCAAGTCAAGACAACAGCCAAAAATAGGTTGGTCTCACATCCATTTGAAATGGCGGAGCGTGATATATTGTGATTGTTTTCTACTGAGCTAATATCAGGATTATGGATCAGACTTCATACAGGCCCATATCAAAGAAACACACCAACAGGAAACGCATATACATAGATATTTTCACTCACCGGCTAGAAGATTGAGGTTAAAAATCAACTTCAATTAACGACACTGTTTTATCTACAAAAGGAACAACAGCCATTATGTAAATTACTGAGTAGTTTATAATTTAATATGAGGGTTTGGAGATGGGTAGACTTTGTGCTTGATTGTTTATAATTGTGACGTCAAGAAAAATGGGAAGTTATAAAACGTCAAAATCGCATTCATCCATTTTGCTACTGTCCAATTGTAAGTATCGGTTTCCCCAAGAAATTTCCACGCGGAATTATCGTGGATCATAAATATATTCTCACATTTACTGCCCCCGAGAAAAATCGATACATATGTTTGATACGGATTTTCATGCATCGTTAAAAAAAAAGGAGAAAAAAAAAATGTTTCTTTAGGTCAAAGTTGTCTGTTAGGTATAGCTGTGTTATAGTGTCCCACAGTCAAATAATTTTGTGAGACTAGAAATATTTAATTCAAATAACTATGATTAAAATTGCTTGACGGAGTAAAAAAAAATAAAATGAAAAAAGTACGTGTTTGGCAGTTGTTTACAAGTACATATCAGACTTTAACCATTGTTGATTGTAAAAACAGACCAAAGCCTTTGTATTTCATCTATTACACACCAATCTTAATCTTCTCTTTTTTATCTATAGTCTTGTGTTGCTATACAGTTTTTGTAAAGGAAAAAAGTTGTTTTACATTCTAGTACACTGGCTTAGAGTAGCCTATATATATATGACTGCGGCTTAATCACGCTGTCCTTTATTTATGATCGACAACATGTTGACATCTCTTAACTTCTACAGGTTTTTCAGTTTTTTTTTTGTTTGTTGATGTTGTGTATCTGAAACACCAACACTTGTAATGGTTTTTGTGTCAGAGCAATGCATTGGAAAAATGGAAGGTCTACCCTGTCTTGCAGATATTTCGATTTAACTTTATTTAAAAGCTTTCTAAATGTATTTTGTGAAAACTATTAAAAGCGTTTTGTACAGTACACGTCGCTTTCTTCACGATTTTCCAAAATGCAGAACTTTCAATACGACTCCTATTGAAAATGAACATTTTCAAGTAAAATCATTCATAATTATAAACATTACTACCGGTTTAAAGACACGGCAGCACGTCAAAACCCCTTCTCTTCTCTCCACAGACCTCATAACCACCAAAAGAACTTGTGAACAAAGGCACCAGCCGACTCCACACAACTCAGACATCACAAAAACACACCACAATAGAAAAGGCCTATGCCATTCAACACTGCCAGCTCTTGTTTTGGTAGAGTTACGATGGTCTAAAAGGAAGAAAAAAAAAAAAGAAAAAGAAAAAAAAAAGCGAGTGAGCGTGGGGGAGGCGAGAGAGGGAAGGAACGAGAAGAATAAAGCGGTCCGAGCGAGCGGAGGGAGAGATGAAACGATTGTGTGGCAGAATGAGTTATTTTGCTTCACTTGCTGTCTCAGCGGGAGGGACGCCGAGGGAAAGTGTCCATGTGGATGGTTTTTGGGGGTGTTAGGTTGGTCCTGATGTTAGCTGGGTCAGGTAGTGGCTTATGGGAGTTCAGGACAGCTCCGACAAAGACAGCAGTGGAATTGAAAAGAATTGAGAAATCTCAAACCACAACTAAAGTTATACGTGTTATATATCACTTCCAACAAAACTAGCGTCTTATTAGAATCTAAACAATTGCTAAACTAGGTTTGTTCTTAGCAAGTATTCATGTCAAACCACGTGTGACTATTTGAGCAGACTGATCACTCTATAAACGTAATTATAATGGCAAAAAATAGTTGACTGCATATAATATACTGTCTATTTAAAAAAAAAAGTGTAAACCCTGATAACTATTTATGAGCAATGAAAATGAGGTTATAAAACATTAACATGTGTATATAAAGCATACCTGCCTCATGAATATATGCTTTCACATGCAGATTTATTCAGAAGCAGAAATTAATAATTTGTGCATGCATTTTTACATTAAAAAAGTAATTTCCCTGCTAAGTCAAGCAGGGTCACATCAGTTTTAATTTAAGCTGGAATATTATAAATGCAAAAGGATGTTATTATAATTAAATTGTAAATAAATGCAGTATGTTGTTGTGCAGCCCTAGGTGACGTATATTATATTATATGGGTCAGTATTACATGGTAAATAAGGAAATCAGGCCCCCCCCCCCAAACCCAGCATTAATAACAGGAAAAAAAAACATTGTGTATGCAATCAATTTAATACATTTTTTATTTTATAGGGTAGTAATGAGAACAAGCTTTTACAGATAATTTTGGGGATATTTTTTTGTGTGGTTATAAAAAAACCTGAAAAAAAAAAAAAATTATATATATATAGAGAGAGAGAGAGAGAGAGAGAGACAGAGACAGAGAGATAGAGATAGAGAGAGAGAGAGCACGCAGGACTTTTTTTTGTAGACACTTATTGACACCAAATATTTATTTGCTAAATAAGCTAATATTAATCAGGAACCAGTGAATTGCACTGAAATGACACTGGTAGTCAAACTGTGTTTTTTGTTTGTATATTTGCATAACATCCTTGCTTTATCCATAGATAGCAACAGGTACTTGTCAGGTTTCTGTGAGATTGGACATCAGTTTCCCTATGTTGTGTAACTACTAAACGTTGCACCATCTTACTCTCATTCACTAATAGTGAGAGAGAGTGTGTCAGTGCAGGTGTGACTGTAGCGTAGTCTCCTGCCCTTAAACATCACGGCGAGGCGGAGGGTGCAGGAGGAATGGGAATCCGCTAGAAATCTAGATGCTTGTTGCCCGTGGCAGTGGAACCACATCCTGCTGCCAGATCTGTTTTACTCACTCGACTCACCGTCTCTGACAGGTCTGGAGGCAAATGCAGTCTCTGAAAGAGAGAGAAAGAGGATGTAAGAGGAAGGTTGAACTAATAATGTGGAGGGCAAATGCAAAACAAACAGGTAAACTAGTATAGTATTACCATAATAATAGTAAACCATAATATTGTCTTACTACTATATTCAAGCTGTTAAGAAGAGTCACCAAAAGCTGCATTTATTTGATCACAAATACAGTAAAAAGATGAAATTTGTGAAATAGTATTACAATTTAAAATAAACATAGCTATTTTAATATATTTTAAAAGCAATTTATTCCTGTGATGCAAAGCTGAATTTTCAGCATCATCCCTCCAATCTTCAGTGTCACATGATCCTTCAGAAATCATTCTTATATGCTGATTTGCTGTTCAAGAAACATTTCTTATTATCAAAAACAGTTGCGTTTTCTTAATATTTTTGAGAATTTTTTTTATTTTTATTTTATGAAGGGGAAGCCCAAAATAACGGATTTATTTGCAACAGAAATATCTAATAGTTAGCATTTAGCTCTATATATATATATATATATATATATATATATATATATATATATATATATATATATATATATATATAGAAACTAATGAATATTAGAAATGTTATCTTGGAAGTAATATAATTACTAACACTAAAATAAAAATAAGTTTAAATGGACATAATGAAAAATTTAGAAAATCACAAAACAAAAAGAGACTAAAACATACTCCAGTGAGAAAATTAAATTTAAACCAAAACTAAAGTGAATTATAAATATTAATATATACATTAAAATTCTAAACAGCAAATAACACTAAAATAACACTGATCTAGATTTTAAAACAGAGCAACAATGTCGTTGCAATCAAGGATTATAGTTTCATATTCTTGCATTAATTTTACTTTTGTACCACAGATTGTAAAAAAAGAAAAAGAAAACCCATATTTATATTGCTGAATACAACAAAATGAACATTTACAATCTGTGATGAGTTTAAATGAATGAGCGCTAACGAACACGTTTAACCAGAGATGCCTGTTTCAGCTTCTTTGCTCCACACTGAAGACCTGTAGACTTAAGACAGGTGAGAAAACATCCTAGCCCGTGTTTGCAGACAGACCAAACAGAGTGTGTGAACACAAATCATGTTAGACGCTTGGCCATGCACCTTAAATGGTCCGAGAAGTGTAACTGCTAGTGTGCCGCCAAAAACCCTTGAGGGAGGCTTGAGCTTTTTGGCGCTTCAGGAGAAAAGTCTGTGCGTAGAGCTACGGCTTCGAGGAGAGCCATTAGAATCAAGTGTTTTATTACGGTAACTTGGCCCCACATGGCCACTAATCTCTGACAAGGCAATGAGCTATACCAAAAGCTTGTGCTAAAGAGGCTAATGAGGGAGCTCAGTGCAAGGTACACACACACACACACACACACACACACACACAGTGTCGAGAGTAGTCAAGTGTATGATTAAATACACTTCAGTACAGCAAGTCAGTTGCCACAAGCTAAACATACCTGCAACTGCAGCCATGATTCAGGTGACCTTTTTCCTCAAGTTGATGTTTATCTCCTACCAACAATGGGCTTCTAAAGCTCCTATTGTTTGTTGAACAGCAGGCAAGTCATGTTCCTTAAAGAGTAGGCCGGCGGAAGCTCAGGACAATCTGTAATTTCCATCAGCTTCTTCCACACGTCTTTAAAAGCTTCAGATCCTTCATCCCCTGAAGCCCTGAAGGCTACCATGCATCCCAATCAAGACGTTAAGCTTATCTAGAGGAATCCTGAAGAACATGAGAAGGGATCTACAGATCTGATAATGCTGGAACTTAAAGCGGTAATTCAGCCCCTGTCATTATTTACTCACTATGATGTCATTTCAAAACCTTTTCGAATGTTTTGGTCATTTATGGACCTTAACGGATGCGGTCACTGACATTTTATCTAAAAGAGCTACACAAAGATCCTTAAAAAATATTCTTTTGGGTTCCAATGAAAAGAAGTAACAGTATATTTGTAGCAACAATTTTGTGTGTGTGTGTGTGTGGATTTAAATAAAATATTAATAATATATTATTATAATATCAATAGTAAAAAAAAAAAAAAAAAAAAAAAAAAAAAAAAAAATTATATATATATATATATATATATATATATATATATATATATATATATATATATATAAAATAAATATTAATTGTATTTAAAAAAGGCTAAATATTTGTCAACAAAATAAAACACTTTGACTTGGCGCTAACGACAATATAAAATAATATAATATAATATAATACAAATATTTATATTATTTAAATGAAATATAATAATATTTAAAACATGGATAAATATTTATTAATCTATTGTTTCTTAAAAAAAACAAAAGGGCCATGATCACTACTTTTCTTAGAAAACAGCTCTCGTATTCTCTGCGGGTAACATTAACTCAATCTTGAAGTCACTGAAGTGTAATTAAAAAAGAAAACATAACAATTTGACTTGGCTCCTCGAAGCCCATTATTGCATACAATTTGAAATATGAAACATGCTACTCTCAGCCTCAAGGCAGGCCAGACCAATCTGTACTAGTATAGCGTGACTAAGAAGACTTGAACATGACACATCCTTGATCACACAATGTCCTACTGTATGAGGGAACACAGGAACTGCGGTCCCATAATGCATTTGGTATAGATTAAGTCTTAGTAAGAGTTAATTTCTGCACCATTTACATCACAAAATGGAATCGCAAAAATAATAAAGACTGTTTTCAAACACATCTTCTAAAGAATTGCATCTGTCTGCCACTGGTTGACAAACAGAAAAGCCCACCTCAACCTCATTGGATGAGTCAATGCTGCATGATCAGTTTCTGGATGTTTAAACAAACAAAACCAAAACAGCTTCTTTATAGATGCATGTAAAATGGGATGGGGAAGATGACACCTTTCTATCATGGCAGAGAAGACAACAAACTGAGTCCACAGAAACCTGTAGGATCATTCAAGGGATGAGTGGATTATTAAGAGGCAATCGTTGTCATGAAGTGCTTCATGCAAAAAGCAACAACAACTTCTGCCACAACTCACTTGAACAAAATCAGTTTAAAACACTTGAAGTGATTTACAAGAGGCTCTCAAGAGGAACATTAAGAGTGGCTTTCCTTAAGAGGGTTACAGATAACTCTCCACACTGAACAAAACCTCACACTGATAATAGCTTCAAAGCCCTCCAGCAACGTTTCACTGGCACCTGTGAAGAATCACCACAAATCTCACAGGAGATTGTGTTTGGGATCAGAAGAGTTTGGACTGAAGTAACAGACTTTCTATGCAGTGAATACAGGTGAATTAGGCAAGATGTAACACAAAAGCCCAACTTACCCGAATTCACCCGAACTTACCCTAACTCAAATTGCATAAGCCAAAACTTAATATTTTACCCAATATATTAACTTATTATATTCACATGGAATAAGCCTCTTATCAATCAAGGAGACTCTTTTAAAGTTCAGACATTAGAAAATTTGTAATACACAGTGAAATAATATGTAAATCTTGACTAATTAAATAAAACGTAAACAGGTAATGTTTTTCTCCAATGTGGTGGAGAATGAACATGAATATACACATCATTAAAATGATTTGGGTTTTATATTTTTAAATGGAACCGGTAGGGAATAATAACCGACTCTTGATTCCCAACACTAACCTTCAGCTTGTGGGTTTTCTTTATCAACATGTCTTCATTTTTTTCCAAGCTTTGCATCTAATAACCAAAATGTTAAATGAAGCATAGAAGCAAAAACTGTAGTTTAAACTTGCTCAAGGTCCCATGCGACAACGCTGTACATGTCTAGAAACCTTTTTGTTTAACAAACAAGCAAAAAATGTCCAGAGCAAATACTCCTCACATTTAAACCGCCAATGCTGATAAACTTGTGTTTAAGGGCAACATGAAAAGTTACTGCTTAGTGTAATTGGAAAAACCATTATCTGTTATTTTCCTCTTTCACACTGATCACAATGACAAGTAATAAGACCACAACCACACTATCTGGTGTTTCCTTCATCTCTTGAAAGTCTAGCATTATGTTTTTACCTATCAATGCATTAAGGGCAACCCAGGAAACAGCCATTATTTGATTCTTAAAGAAGCAACACTGTTCTCCATACAACAGGGCAGTTTTAGGGAAACTAAAGATTCAGATTAGTTTATTTTAACATTTATCAATGCCCTCTTTAAGTAGGCCCTATTTACAGTCCCAAAAAATCAAATACAATGCCGTGACTCAAGAAGAGGTCAAAAATACTTAATCTCATGTCCAACTTTTATATATATGGAGATTATTGTGAGGTGATCTATATAAAAGTATAGTGTATAATTTACAGTATATAACTTATATATTTAATTTATAATTTCTATATATATTATACAACAGCCCTGCAGACTTGGTTTGATGATGCTGAATTCAAAAATATAATATAATGTAATATAATGTATATCAGGATTAGGCATAAAATAGTTGTATTCTGGATAAGAGAAAGGTAAAAATTTTTGTTAAAATGAATAATAATGGTTGTTTAAAGCAAAAATGCTATGAAAAGTGTGATGTTCTAGAGCAAAACAAGTATTATTTTTGGAATCAACCAAAATTTGTAAGAGAAAAATACTGGATTTCATTTAGCAAATAATAATATAAAATAATGTAGTGTAATGTAATATATAAAATTTATAAATGTGTATTTATCCATACATCCTTACTAGCAAAGTGTGATGTCTGCATGGTGGGTTTTTTAATTGAGCATGTTTAAACAAGTACCATGACTTAGTGCTCTTAAATACGGCTTTGTTTCTCAATATGCAATTTGGGGTGCTACATAAAATCAGAACCACTGGACATGAAATAATGTGAAGTAATTACTTCTGGCGTTAGGCCTATAATTATAACAACTTTCTTTTTCATTTGCTGCTTCCTGCACGTTATTCAAAATCCAATCCAAGTGACAAGCACCCGAGGACATGCAAAAGTAACCGAGATAACAAAAAACCCAAGTGTGTACCATAATCAGTATCGTTCTCATTGCATCCCACCCTCTGGTCAGCCGTGTCCATTGTGCTGTGTGTCTTTAGGGCCACTGACTGCAGAGGTCAGGAGTCTAGGGGGAGTTTTCACTCCTCTCTGCTCGTTCGGATTTGGAGAGGTGCCATAGGAATGGACCCTGAGTGCTGTCGGATGGGTGTTGGGTGTATGTTGGGGGCTTAAGGCGCTTGTGGGCTGGCTGGCCAGAATATGAATGCAGAGATGGTTGCCCTCAAGCTAGTCTGGGGTGCAAAAGGCACAGAGGACAAACATGTGTAAGTGCTGCTTTCATATCCGATTGGTTGAGTTGAGAAATGAAGGCAGTATATGATATGACATAAGAAACACCACCTCTGCTTCTGCAAGCGTCTCAGAATGCTTGTTTGAACCCATTTTATATGAACATTTTACATACAAGTGGCAGCGTGTTAGCACTGAAGAACTGCTAAGCCACTGTCCTACATCAATCTGAACGTATCCTTCAATGCATTTAGCAGATGCTTTTATCCAAAGCAACTTACATTGAATTCAGGCTAAAAAATTTATCCTAACATGTGTTCCCTGGGATTCGAACCCCCAACCTTGCGCTTGCTAACGCAATGCTCAACCACTTGAGCTACAGGAACACTGTAGCTCAATCCCGGTAAAACATGATGATTGTGTATCCAAACATCTTGGGTGTCTATATTACTGTAAATGACTAATAAAATAAGAAAACAGCAACTGAACAGTTTGCATTGAATTACTTAATGCAAATCTTTTTCTCACTGAAAATCAACATGCACTTTTGTTTAAAAAATAAAATAAAATAAAATAAAATAATAATAATAATAATATATATATATATATATATATATATATATATATATATATATATATATATATATATATATATATATATATACACACATATACACACACACACTTTTTTTGGAAACATCATACATTTTCATATATATATATATATATATATATATATATATATATATATATATATATATATATATATATATATATATATATATATATACACACACATATACACACACACACTTTTTTTGGAAACATCATACATTTTCATATATATATATATATATATATATATATATATATATATATATATATATATATATATATATATATATACACACACATATACACACACACACTTTTTTTGGAAACATCATACATTTTCTTTAAGTATTCTTTGATGAAAAGAAAGTTTGTACGGACTCCAAAGATTGGTTTAAAGGCTAACAACCACATACTAAAACACAATAGCAACAACAACAGGTTGTTAAAGTATAACTAAATTAATTTTAGTTCACTTTATAACAATTGTTTATTTGTGGGTTTTGTTGCCAAATGTTAAGTCGACTTAAGACTGCATTACATTTAGCACTTTTATCATCTGAAAAGAACAGAAATATTAGCTGAAATTGGCCAAGTACATCTTAGTGGCATTAAAAACACTTGAGATTCAGATTTGGGTCATCATTTATAATACACTACCGTATTACCTCCATATTCTGCTCTAATATATAAAACAGAAGGAATCAAAGTCTGATGGTAAGAAATTGTACATATCATACAATACTACATGATACATAAAAATTGACAACTCCAATTGTGCAAAATATGCAGACTGGCCTTGAATGGCCACAGAAATACTAAGATCAGGCTAGAAAGTGTCTGAAATCAGTGTTATATAATCCAGGGCTAATGTTCATGCCATCATCCTACCATTTCCTCTGCAATTTTACAGTGAGAAGAACAACACATAAGGTCCCTATATAATTCTGTTGACCTTTTCTGACCTTTCTTGCTCATTGCAGACTGGAGGCACTTTGAGCAATCAGTGATAAACTCCCCAAAAGGGACAAGAAACAAATACAATCTGAAGCCCTTCTAGTCCATCCTCCACTCGTCCAGCAAAACCCAACTCCTGTTCTCCTCCTGCCCTCCACCCCCTAAACCAGAAGTGGGGTTCAAACACAGTTTAAACACATTACGTGCAGCAGTGGCGAGGTCAGCCATGGGTTACTGTGCCGTTTCTCTCTGTGGACCTGTCCACTGGCTCACACTCCAGGCTACACAAAACACAAAAAAGAAACTCTGTCTGATGCAACTACAAATGGAGGTGTGGGACTCAATCCTTCAGCCCAATAAGAGCAGCCCACAAGCTTAAGGGAAGTGTGCGTGAGAGCGTGTGCATTTGTGTGTGTGACAGCGAGCTAAAGGCTTCTGCTGTTAGCCATCGCTGCTCTTTATGCGTGTGCAGCACCGTGAGGAAGGAGCTAATGAGCCAGCAGGTATTCTCAGCTCTCAAGACGACATGGGTGGAGAAGCGCTAGCGAGAGACGGAAAAGAAGAAGGTGGGGAGAGAGAGAGAGAGGAAAGGGATAATGGCAGATAAAGACAGGGTTTTGTATGGACGACTTGCCTTTCCAAGGGAGCAGACAAAAGGAGAACTGGGTGTACGAGAGAAACTTGGACACAGAGAGAGGGAGAAAGCGGGCGAAAGAGAGTCTGAGAGTGTGTTAAAGCGCTGCTCAGAGTGTTAATGAATTGGGGTGTAATCCATCACAGGTTGTAACTCTTCACAAGAAAGAGTCCCTTTAACTAAAGGACATCACTTGTGGGGACATAATGGCCGGCATAATGTGGACTTCATACTGCAATGCTGAAAAGGTGTTGCCGTTAGTAACCCCATCCCATTGAACCATAACCTGTACTTTAACAGTCAGAAGTTTGACCTTAACCAACGACGCCGAGCTGACTAGAATAACAACTTTAGGTCAACTATTGTTCAAATTACAGTTTATTTTGCGGCTTAGAATAAATTATGTTACTCAGAGACTGACATGTTTGACTTGTCAAAAATTTTATATTTAGCTGTCGCAAATTTGATGACTTTGAGAGAGAGAGAGAGAGAGAGAGAGAGAGAGAGAGAGAGAGAGAGAGAGAGAGAGAGAGAGAGAGAGGAATGTTTTGATGCATAAAAGTGTTTTTATTAAAATTGTCAATACAATATTGAATCATTCGGTACAACATCCACGGTTAAATACGTGATTGTGAATTGCGTTTTTTGGGGTTTTGCGTTTAAATGATTTCCATGCCTTTATGAGTAAATACCTCGCTGCTTATTACGTGCATGTGAAAAAGCAACAACACAACATGTTCACTTGTAATGACTTGCAATGAGAAGCGTTTCTAAACCTGTTGCCCAACAAAAGAGAACATCATACATTCTTACCCCACAACATCATCAGTCAAAAGCTTGAGATAACTTCCTTCTGAGATCAGATGTGCCTTCTTCACAGAATGAGACAGGAAATGTATTATATAATGGTGTGTGTTGATTAGCAATGGATTTTAAGCATACTTAATGTTTTATGAAAATACCCAAGATGGCTAGAACACACATAAACTATATATTGTATATATAAAGACCTATAAAAATCAATTTCTTTCTCCAGTGTACAGGAGTGTTTTGTCGTTAATAAAAATAAATAAAACCATTTTAAATTGAAAACCTGTTGATCTTTGGACTAGCTGCATTATTTATTGTTGCATCCCTAATATATATGTATATATCAATCAATCAATCAATCACCTTTATTTATATAGTGCTTTAAACAAAATACATTGCGCCAAAGCACTGAACAACATTCATTTGGAAAACAGTGTCTCAATAATGCAAAATGATAGTTAAAGGCAGTTCATCATTGAATTCATTGATGTCATCTCTGTTCAGTTGAAATAGTGTCTGTTTTAATTTGCAATCAAGTCAACGATATCGCTGTAGATGAAGTGACCCCAACTAAGCAAGCCAGAGGCGACAGCGGCAAGGAACCGAAACTCCATCGGTGACAGAATGGAGAAAAAAACCTTGGGAGAAACCAGGCTCAGTTGGGGGGCCAGTTCTCCTCTGACCAGACGAAAACCAGTAGTTCAATTCCAGGCTGCAGCAAAGTCAGATTGTGCAGAAGAATCATCTGTTTCCTGTGGTCTTGTCCTGGTGCTCCTCTGAGACAAGGTCTTTACAGGGGATCTGTATCTGGGCTCTAGTTGTCCTGGTCTCCGCTGTCTTTCAGGGCAGTAGAGGTCCTTTCTAGGTGCTGATCCACCATCTGGTCTGGATACGTACTGGATCCGGGTGACTGCAGTGACCCTCTGATCTGGACACAGACTGGATCTGGTGGCCACGGTGACCTCGGAACAAGAGAGAAACAGACAAATATTAGCGTAGATGCCATTCTTCTAATGATGTAGAAAGTACGGTGTTATGTGAAGTGTTCCGGTTCCAGTTTACCTAATTAATGCAGCCTAAAAATCCTTTAACGGATTTGGATATTAAAAGCATATTAGTATGTTATGTGTATGCCAGGTTAAAGAGATGGGTCTTTAATCTAGATTTAAACTGCAAGAGTGTGTCTGCCTCCCGAACAATGTTAGGTAGGTTATTCCAGAGTTTAGGCGCCAAATAGGAAAAGGATCTGCCGCCCGCAGTTGATTTTGATATTCTAGGTATTATCAAATTGCCTGAGTTTTGAGAACGTAGCGGACGTAACGGAGTATAATGTAAAAGGAGCTCATTCAAATACTGAGGTGCTAAACCATTCAGGGCTTTATAAGTAATAAGCAATATTTTAAAATCTATACGATGTTTGATAGGGAGCCAGTGCAGTGTGGACAGGACCGGGCTAATATGGTCATACTTCCTGGTTCTAGTAAGAACTCTTGCTGCTGCATTTTGGACTAGCTGTAGTTTGTTTACCAAGCGTGCAGAACAACCACCCAATAAAGCATTACAGTAGTCTAACCTTGAAGTCATAAATGCATGGATTAACATTTCTGCATTTGACATTGAGAGCATAGGCCGTAATTTAGATATATTTTTGAGATGGAAAAATGCAGTTTTACAAATGCTAGAAACGTGGCTTTCTAAGGAAAGATTGCGATCAAGTAGCACACCTAGGTTCCTAACTGATGACGAAGAATTGACAGAGCAACCATCAAGTCTTAGACAGTGTTCTAGGTTATTACAAGTAGAGTTTTTAGGCCCTATGATTAACACCTCTGTTTTTTCTGAATTTAGCAGTAAGAAATTACTCGTCATCCAATTTTTTATATCGACTATGCATTCCATTAGTTTTTCAAATTGGTGTGTTTCACCGGGCTGCGAGGAAATATAGAGCTGCGTATCATCAGCATAACAGTGAAAGCTAACACCATGTTTCCTGATGATATCTCCCAAGGGTAACATATAAAGCGTGAAGAGTAGCGGCCCTAGAACTGAGCCTTGAGGTACTCCATACTGCACTTGTGATTGATATGATACATCTTCATTCACTGCTACGAACTGATGGCGGTCATATAAGTACGATTTAAACCATGCTAATGCACTTCCACTGATGCCAACAAAGTGTTCAAGTCTATGCAAAAGAATGTTGTGGTCAATTGTGTCAAACGCAGCACTAAGATCCAATAAAACTAATAGAGAGATACACCCACGATCAGATGATAAGAGCAGATCATTTGTAACTCTAAGGAGAGCAGTTTCAGTACTATGATACGGTCTAAATCCTGACTGGAAATCCTCACATATACCATTTTTCTCCAAGAAGGAATATAATTGTGAGGATACCACCTTTTCTAGTATCTTGGACAGAAAAGGGAGATTCGAGATTGGTCTATAATTAACTAGTTCTCTGGGGTCAAGTTGTGGCTTTTTTATGAGAGGCTTAATAACAGCCAGTTTGAAGGTTTTGGGGACATGTCCTAATAACAATGAGGAATTAATAATAGTCAGAAGAGGACCTATGACTTCTGGAAGCACCTCTTTTAAGAGCTTAGATGGTATAGGGTCTAACATACATGTTGTAAGTTTAGATGATTTAACAAGTTTATACAATTCTTCCTCTCCTATAGTAGAGAATGAGTGGAACTGTTCCTCAGGGGGTCTATAGTGCACTGTCTGATGCGAAACTGTAGCTGACGGCTGAATGGCTGCAATTTTATCTCTAATAGTATCGATTTTAGAAGTAAAGTAGTTCATAAAGTCATTACTGCTGTGGTGTTGGGAAATGTCAACACTTGTTGAGGCTTTATTTTTCGTTAATTTAGCCACTGTATTGAATAAATACCTGGGGTTATGTTTGTTTTCTTCTAAAAGAGAAGAAAAGTAATCAGATCTAGCAGTTTTTAATGCTTTTCGGTAGGATATGCTACTTTCCCGCCAAGCAATACGAAATACCTCTAGTTTTGTTTTCCTCCAGCTGCGCTCCATTTTTCGGGCTGCTCTCTTTAGGGTGCGAGTATGCTCATTATACCATGGTGTCAAACTGTTTTCCTTAACCTTTCTTAAGCGTAAAGGAGCAACTGTATTTAAAGTGCTAGAAAAGAGAGAGTCCATAGTTTCTGTTACATCATCAAGTTGTTCTGAGGTTTTGGATATGCTAAGGAATTCGGATACATCTGGAAGATAACTTAAAAAGCAGTCTTTTGTGGTAGAAGTGATGGTTCTTCGATACTTGTAACAAGAAGTAGAATTTACAATTTTGGCTATATGAAGTTTACACAGAACTAAATAATGATCTGAGATATCATCACTTGGCTGAATAATTTCAACACTATCAACATCAATTCCATGTGACAGTATTAAATCTAGAGTATGATTTCGACAATGAGTAGGTCCTGAAACGTGTTGTCTAACACCAATAGAGTTCAGAATGTCTATAAATGCTGATCCCAATACATCTTTTTCATTATCGACATGGATATTAAAATCACCAACTATTAAAACTTTATCTGCAGCCAGAACTAACTCAGATGTAAAATCACCAAACTCTTTAATAAAGTCTGTATGGTGCCCTGGTGGCCTGTATACAGTAGCCAGTACAAACATAACAGGGGATTTATCATTAACATTGGTTTCTCTGGATAATGTTATATGAAGCACCATTACTTCAAACGAGTTATACTTGAAGCCTGCCCTCTGAGAAATCCTGAAAACGTTATTATAAATTGAAGCAACTCCTCCCCCTTTGCCTTTTAGACGCGGCTCGTGTTTATAACAATAATCTTGGGGGGTGGACTCATTTAAAATAATGTAATCATCAGGTTTTAGCCAGGTTTCTGTCAAGCAGAGCACATCTATATTATGATCAGTTATCATATTATTTACAAAAAGTGTTTTCGTAGAAATGGATCTGATATTTAATAAGCCAATCTTTATAATTTGTTTATCCATATTGCATTTGTTTTTTATTTGTTGAACCTCAATTAAATTGTTAACCTTAACTTGGTTTGGACGTTTTTTGTATTTTCTAGTTCGGGGAACAGACACAGTCTCTATAGTGTGATATCTAGGTGAAAGAGTCTCTATGTGCTGAGAATTAACTGACCTCTGTGATGGGAGGCAGCTAGCAGACGGTCGGTTTAGCCAGTCTGTCTGCTTCCTGACCTGGGCCCCAGTTAGTCAAGTATAAACACTAAGACTATTTGCCATATTTCTAGACAGAAGAGTGGCGCCACCCCAGGAGGGATGAAGACCATCTCTTTTAAACAGGTCAGGTCTGCCCCAAAAGCTCGTCCAATTGTCTATATAACCTATGTTATTCTGTGGGCACCACTTAGACATCCAGCCATTGAGTGATGACAATCTGCTATGCATCTCATCACCACGGTAAGCAGGGAGGGGACCAGAGCATATTACAGTGTCTGACATCGTGCTTGCAAGTTCACACACCTCTTTAAAGTTATTTTTAGTGATCTCCGACTGGCGAAGTCGAACATCATTAGCGCCGGCATGAATAACAATCTTACTGTATTTACGTTTAGCATTAGCCAGCACTTTTAAATTTGCCAAGATGTCAGGCGCTCTGGCTCCCGGTAAACATTTGACTATGGTGGCTGGTGTCTCTATATTCACGTTCCGTACAATAGAATCGCCAATAACTAGAGCACTTTCATCAGGTTTCTCAGTGGGTGCATCACTGAGTGGGGAGAACCTGTTTACTGTTTTGATCGGAACAGAAGAGCGGTGTTTTGACCCACGACTACGCTGCCTCACCGTCACCCAGTTGCCCTGCTGCAGGGGCTCTGCTGGAACCGGACAATGTACAGGAATCCCTGAGCTAGACGCATCCAAAGCCATATCTAGAGCCCTAACATTCTTACTGTCCTCAATTAAAGTTTGGATGCGTGTCTCTAATTCTGAAATCTTCTCTGTCAGCCTAACTGTTTCCCTGCATTTATCACATGTGAATCCCTCATCAGCGACAGAGATAGATAAACTGTACATGTGGCAAGAGGTGCAAATAACAATTGTAGGAGAAGCCATTACTCACCGTGCTTGATGAAATATTCTCACTGCGGTTGTTTGATGACCTTGTGGAAAACTGCAGCGTGAGAGAGGAGAGGAGAGGAGAAAAGAAAACGCTAATGACAAGCTAACGAGTGCTAACGCTTTGCAGGTGTGCTGCAGTCACGGAAGAGTGAACGATCAAAGTTAATCTGATAAGATTGATCGGTAATATCAGAAATATGGTGTGAATTAAGTTATATTTTACAATTAAAAAAAACAAAACAAACAGACAGTGATAGTAAGAAAGATTATAAAGAAAAAATATAAAATAAAAACAGCTACATGGAGCTATGATTAGCTACAGAAGGCCAACAGGAAGTAGAGAAAACACTGTCCAACAGCGATTGTCCAACAGCGATTATATATATGTATATATGTATATATATGTATATATGTATATGTATGTATATATGTATGTACATATACAGTTTATATAAGAATTGGCAGGTTAAGGTAAGGGAACAGACAAAGTTTGTAGAGTATAAAAAAGGATGTCTTTAAAATGACAGGAATATATGTATGAATATATGTATGAATATATGTATGAATATATATATATATATATATATATATATATATATATACATACACACACACACACACACACACACACAGTTTTCAGAGACAACAGATTCAGGATTTTCAGGATTCTAGAAAGTTCATGCAAGAACAGCATTTATTTGAATTATTCAATATCAATGTTTATAAATGTTTTTTAGAATAGTTTTGATCAAATATATGCATCCTCACTAAATAAAAGTTCCAATTTAACAATTTCTTTCCAAAATATGTTCTATCCATACATCCATGTCAAAATATGTCATTCTAGATACAGCTGCATGTATATAAGGCGTTAGTGGATTTGTGAGAGATCTGAAGGTCACTGAAAGACAGAGAGGGGAGAGACAACAACACTCCACCAACTGCTCTCCAGTCACAACAGGTTCAGCCCAGCAGACATACCAGAGAAACAACAGCACCGTACCTCTCTTACACTACACTCACACCATTCACATCTGCTGGAAGAGAAAGATTACTCTAAAAGAATGAAGTGAAAAATCTACCTCTGGACACTTGAAGTATGATGAAAAACTGAATCGAAATACTATTTTTTATATTTTTCACAATCACTGTCATTTTCGATTAATGTTTCCAGTAAAAACAGCAAGACAAAATAAACAACAAGACCTAAATAAGGTGAATTTACGATCATATGTGTGAATTCATTACTACGCAAATTTATGTTTTGAAAACTCATCAAATGTCTGTCCATTCATCCTTTAACTATAACTTGCCAATAACGGTTTATAGTTTAAATTCCCTGATTGTTTGTGCTAGAAAAAGCACAGTGATGCTTGTGTGCAGTTCTGTTACAATAACTACATCAAAATTACAACAACGTCAGAGAGGACTGGTAACCAACTGGCCACTTTTTCAGATAGCAAACTTTTGCTGATATGAAGAAACAGCAGGGAAAGGAAGAGTGTGAGTGTGAGAAAGAGGTAGAGAGAGACGGCGTGGGTGCTTGGCTACAGTTTGTGCCGTGCAATTGAATTTCACACAATATGAGGCAGCAAATGACATGTAAATCATGAACAGTGTCCGGCTTGCTTTTCCACAACAGAGTTAAATACCGGAGGTGTTAGAGGAATCATACGGCCGCTCTGGAGGACCAGGCAAGAGAACAGCAGGGGTGCAGAGGGCTCCGAGACACTGAAAGGTCTTCCTCGAGCTCCACTGAACAGCCAATCTGGCGCACACACACACACAAACGGTTGCTTCAGACTCTAGGCCACCACAATGAGGATGAGGCCTGTAATTGTGTTTGTCCACCTGGGTATAAAATAAGCATTCTGGCGATGTGATGCTGGCTTGCTGTGCTGCTGAGTCCTGCGCGGAGGGGAGCAGCCATGAGTGGACACACTTCATTACTCCCTAGATTCTCCCTCCAATTACCCCTAAATAAATACACACAGCCTACTGGCAACAACAATGACATATAGCACGACAAGAGAATGAAAGGAGAGCATATCCAACGCAATTCGTATGCATATATGAGTGTTGCTGGATAATGACCAGGGACAAAGAGAGACATGCACAAATAGAAATAATATCAGACAGGATCTACATATTTTAAAGATAAAGAGGGTCAGTGTAAAGAGACTGCAGAGAAAATGCAAAAGATACTATACTGTAGATCTATTGATACACTGCATTGGGCAACATGAGAAGTTATGTAGCAGATGGATAAAAAGCTAGATTCAGAGAGAGACAGACTTACATATGCAGAGATAGATGGATGGATATATAGATACAACCACATATGCTAAGTGTAATGGTTTTTTTCGTGCAAAAGCCTGTATTTTTTTTTTTTTTTTTTTGTGAAGGTCCTAGAGACTATGTAATATGGTGCTAAGAATATTGGGAGAAGACACCCAAAATGCAAAATGAAAAAGTGCACCTTGCACCACGTACACTAGTTGTGTTTGACAATCAATGAAGAACCACTAAACAGCTGCCACTTCTTGTATGATAAACTTATTTTCATTAAATTCTTAAATTGCTATAATAAAAAAAAAACTAAATAGGGGCAAAAGTCTGGAAAAGCAAATATAATTCCATACTTTTCGAAACTATGTAGGAACCCAGACACTAAACATTACATAGGGCCCTATTATTGTTAAAAAAGTTTGGATTACAATTTTATCAAATCGTTAAAAATTATAACAATCCATAAAAATTGAAAAATAAAAATGAAAAACACAGAAGTAAATAAATACATATATATATTTATATATATAAAGAAAATGGGCTTTTAAAAACTTTATTTTATTTAAACTTTTAATAAAGTGCTGTTAACTTCATGATTTCAATTAATTAGACATGCTTTTTGATTAATGCAATTTAATTCAACCATTAAAACCAGAAAAATGTAATCGAGAAATTTGGGGAAAATTAAACAGATTTCATAGGGCCCTACATATAGATAGACTGAAAGTTCAACAGACTAATAGAATTACAGTCATGGCTCTAGATAGATAAATGTGGGGCAGAAGGGCGTTTATCTATCAGTGATCTAAATCATAATCATCATAAGGCCGGAGCACATGAGCAGTCCGCACACCTGCCAAAAGGCTGTTCCCACATCACCAGTTTAAAGTCCTGCTCAGCAAGAGGCCAATCACAGGAGCATGAATGAACACGACCATTCACAAAGCAGAAGGCGTGCGTTTGCTTGTGGCCAAGCTAATGATTTTGATGAGAAATGCTGTTGAAAATGCATCCTGTGCAGTTGAGTGACGCTGACAGATGTGAACTGACACCAAAAACGAAACGGGCTTGTCAAAACTCCTGTACGGTTGGGAACTAATTGGAAACCATCACAGGTATTACATGAGAGGTGGGGGTTTTAATGTGCATCCAGTGCATTGTCAGCATTCTGCCATGCTGGAAGAAACACCTTTCAAAAGAATCCCTGCACACCTGTACACAAACACCACCTTGGCTCTGGGCACACAGTTAGTATTTGTCATGCCATTCGATCTGTCGTTCCCACGGAGGAGGGAGGGAGACACTTATTTTCACCAGCTTACAAATGGGTTTTCGACTCAGGGAACAAAGCGAAACTGCGTTCCTGAGAGAGCGTAGGGCACCTAAATCAAGAATGGCGACATCTTTACCTGTTGCTCAGGACAATATTGCATGTAAACATTCCAAAAGATCAGTGCATACAATTAGGGACATTAACGGTTAACTTTGATGCATGCACATGTGAGTTTTATTATAAGAGACAATGTGACGGGAACAGACACTTAAATGCATTCTACCAAACACACCACACTGCTCTCATGTCTCATAAAATCTTAAAACTACACATCATATCCTATATGTAAAATGTCACTTCCTGGAAGAAAATGTGATCTAGACAATTCTTTGTTAAATTTTGTCAGGTACACGCAGCCAAAAGACAATTCAAAGAATTTTCACATGATCGACAGCATCTCAACAGCAGACCCCACTCTACAAATAAAGACATTATGCATTGCAAAGTCTAGCCAGTCTGACCCTCGCTTACAGGAACATTAGCATGCTAATGCCAGGCGGCATGCTTAATTGATTACCAGTCCAAAACTACTCGAAGCAAGGAGTAAAGCAGATATCCCTAGGTGGTCATATTGTTTGGGGCAAAAACTATTAATTCGTCCACTGCCAAAAAAAAAAAACCCTAAATGAACACAAATTTTTTTGCTTGTTCCTGGCAGGGTTTCTCGCTTTCTGTTGGCTTTCAAAGGGAAATTAATTATCTCAGATACATGGGTCTGGTCTTATTTGTATTGAGGAATATTCAGCAGAAGTAATGGATGCACAATCAAAATACTGGCACCAAATGAACGCAATTTTCAGACAAAATTTTCCTGAATCCCAAAGGAGTAAACGTTTCACACACACGCGGGTGAAATAAAAATATAAAACCGGACAAAAGGTACGTGAAATGAACTGAGAATATCACAACTGAAAAGTTGGGATGCACCTTTATATAAAAAATAAAAAAAATGAAGGGAAACGTCAAAAAGAAATTATGATGTGTACATAGGTTGGCCACAAAAGGGTAGAAAAATTTATATAATGACATGGCAATGTGACAGCTGACATCTTCATCTAAATGTAAGAATTTACATTTCAATTACGGGTAAATTTACATCTTAATCAGGTATTTGTGCTCAGTGCCCCGTTAGCATTAGCACTGGCAGTAATCGCGCCAAGGCCACTGTGCCACATCAGCCGGAAACTGAGATGACAGCCGCTCTGCCATGATCTCATAATACTTTTTAATTAATTCCTCTAAAATTGCTGCTCAAAAAAAGAAAAAAGAAAGAAGAAAATGTTTATCATAGTCATCATATTTTAATATTGTGACAATGCTGCTTAAATGTCAGTTTTCTCAATACACACAGCTATTATACGCGTTCAGAAAAGTCTTACGAGTCTTATAGACTAGTTTTAAGGTGTGTTTTTTTTGTCATTTTGAAACTTAACAGCTCTAGTCTTCTTTCACTTGGTCAATTAAGAGATCTGTCCAGTAATTTTAGGGTTTTTTTGTCCTCGTGACATCTTTCTATTTCCTTCACTGAGCCCACACTAAAACATAAAGGCTAGTAAATGTATCTGAGTTAGTCCTGCTTCACTGACGGCCATACCCAGCTCCTTAATCAAAATAATGTTAAAATGGCAAATGAAAATGATGTAAAAATGCAAAACCCCCAGATGATTAGGGAAAAGTAAACCTTTATAACTAAACCATTCATAAAAAAACGTAAATAAATAAATAATCAATCAATCAATCAAAAAGCAATAAAAAAACAACAAAGCAGAGCCTAAATATTTCTCAGGGAAAAAGTAATAATTTTTTTTTTTTTTTAGACCTATATAGTTTAATTTACTGACATGGGACATACTGTGACTGAAGAATCACCCATTTATGAAATGTAATATATATATAATATATAATGTATGAATAATATAATGAACAATATTTAACGCTAAAAATGTAGTGCATGGGGTTAGATTATAGCAAAAATCCAAAAGTTGTTTTAGAGTGGAGAAACTCTTTTATTATTTATAAATGTATTATAAATGATTATTTTTCATTATAATAATAAATTAATTTGATAAATGGATTAATAATTATAAAATTACATTATTTATTAAAAAAGGGGGGAAATCCTCTGAGAATGAGGTAGTACAAGCAGAAAAAAAAGAAAAAAAAAAGGGAGTCTTAGATACGACTCAGCTGCTTTCATATTCATGCCGACTCATGCACTTATGCCTTGTTTCACACAGGCCCAGCACGCAACCCTCCATTTCACAACACGCAAACACGCTAACTCACCCACAGTAAATACTATGAAAATCCACCAGTGCTGCTTGGACAGTGAGAAGACATACTGATAATGCTCTAAAATCATCCAAAACATCTTTGGCACTTAATATAGACACTAAACTACCAACAGCCTAAATGGTTGTCCATGTTTTGCAACAGCAGACAACACAACAGACAAAAACGAAACAAAATCACATTCTTAATGAGATGTCAATGTCATGAACACTTGTTAGGTAGCTTATCTCTAATTATATATGTGTTATGAAGAATTAATAATCCCAGTACACAAGTATACATATGTACGTGTGTATATTAACAAACACTGGCAATGGTTTCACAATGCAGGATTCACAGTAAATGTGCGTGATCGCAGCAGTGTGCATGTGAAGGGGGATGGGACAAACTGGAGGCACGCCAGGGATAGGTGAGCTGTCACTGGTCATTAACATCACCGCCACGATACAAGGAAGCAAGGGAGGCTGGGGGAAGTGGGTGGAGATTTTTTGGCCATAAAATGTAAGCGTGATGGAAAACTTGGGTCTCCTACTCTTCTGAATTGCAACATGGCAGTTGTCTCATGGGAAAGCCTGGCACGCAAACACCTTATATCTCAATTGCTGTTGCCGAAGGGAATGCAAACCAGTACAGAAATGCACAAATGAATTATCTCTCGAGGTATTCAGAGTGACTGAGGGTGGAAAATAAAACAGATTTGCCGTAGTTCAGCAAAGTAATATTTTAAAAACAAGATTTTAAAAAGCATATGGTTAAATTGATGCAATAAAGCCTAATCATATGCAACCCTTTTTAGGAACCCTTCCTATCCATATTCGAAAAAGGAGACAGGTCAAATCAGCCCAATAATTCCTCCTATCAACATAAAAAATAAAACAAAAAGGTAAAAAACACTGCATCATCAAGTGTTTAGTAATTCATCACAGACAACTTAAAAAGTTGGATAGAATCCATTGTTTAAATCAACTACAATTCTCAAAAACCATCTCCTGAAAATCTCCTTTAACCTTTATGATGCACAAAGCTATTTTTTCTCAGAGTTCAGAAAAGGGCTGTCAGTTGAAAGAAAGTACTGCGAAAGCCCTTGGAGCATTTCGAGAGTGTGGGAAAGTTATTTTTAGCAGTCAGACCAGAACCGACAAAGACTTCTACTCAGCCGTCTTTTGCTCCGGATCAAAATTCCACCTTTGAACCGGCCGACAGTGGACCAGGTGGGGGTGAGGCTGACTCTGCTGATGAAGGCAAGTTTAGCTAAAAACAGTGTCGCCGCTATTTAAAGTGAAGCAGAGCATCTCGAAAGAATGTATTTTTGCTTTATTTCAATACAATAATTGCAACATATCTGTTAAAATATTCCAAGAGACAAGGAAACGTAATAAAAAATGAACTACTTAACTACTTGCTTTTATTTTCATAGCCTGAATTTTCATAACAGTAAAGTAATGGCAAAATGGTTATTTTGAGAGTTTGCCTCCTAACCCTAAGGTTATGGGTTTGAGTCTCGGGCCGACAATACCACGATATCGCACAATGAAACATTTTTTAAAAATTCACATTTACAGTGGAATGTAATATTACAATACATTGATGCTGCACACAGTGAGACTGGAGCATACTCTCAAGTACTGTACTATGTACTTAAATTTGTCCTTTATATAGGCAAAGATAAATAAAGCATACAAATTTCTATCACTTACAACATTTGCATTTCAACCGTGTATCATAGTTTCCACAAAAATGTTAAAGGGGGGGTGAAATGCTATTTCATGCATACTGAGTTTTTTTACACTGTTAAAGAGTTGGATTCCCATGCTAAACATGGACAAAGTTTCAAAAATTAAGTTGTAAGTTTGAAGGAGTATTTCTGTTCCAAAAATACTCCTTCCAGTTTGCCACAATTTCGGAAAGTTTTTTTAGAGTATGGCTCTTTGTGACGTTAGAGCACTGAGGGAGCACAGACATTCACTGATCAGATTTATATTCATTTCAAAAAATAGCAAAAACTACGCCTTTATGCAGCATTGTCTTCTCTTCCGTGTCTGTTGTGAGAGAGAGTTCAAAACAAAGCAGTTTGTCATATCCAGTTCGCGAACGAATCCTTCGATGTATGTATGTATTCTGTACATGGACAGTATACCGTACACACAGCTTCAATGGAGGGACTGAGCTCTCGGACTAAATCTAAAATATCTTAAACTGTGTTCCAAAGATGAATGGAGGCCTTACGGGTTTGGAACGACATAATGACATAATGTTAATATTTGGCTGAACTAACCCTTTAAGTGTCACATTATACTTGAGTAATCAATATAAATGCTGATTTGCTGCTCAACAAATATTTCTTATTATTATCAGTTATTGAAACCAGTTATGCTGCTTAATATTTTCATGTAATGTATTTTTATAATGTAGCCTGTGAGCATAAGAGACTTATTTCAAAACCATTTTTAAACATTTTTAAACAGTACTATGGTTGAAGCTTTACACAGTAGCAAAAGATTCAAAAAGTGCACAGGCTTCAAACCTCTCTCTTACCCTTTGACATTTTGGAAAAAGCACAATATTTTGGCTGTGATAGATGCCCATAGGATGACCGTCAGTCAGGTGAGCCTGACGTTTCTAATGAATTTTCAGTATGTTTGGGTTGAAGTAGTGCATTAACATTAAACTGCACACTGCACATGTAAAGCCCTTTCAAAGAGTCTGGGTAAAAGTCAAGAGCCACTGTAAGGGCCACTGCAGATACAGTTAAATGAATTATAAATACTGATCCCATGTATAGTGTTGCACTCAGGATGGAGCATGTGTGGACTGATCACTAAAGCCCTGGCACAAAACTAACTGCACAGAAATACACGTACAGAAACATTCTTAAAGAATGATTCACAATTCACAATCAACACATCCAATGGGTGACATTTTTAATTATGTATTTAGTAGGAACAATTTGGACTTAAAGTCAGTGATTCAGGCTAAATATTGCTGCAATTCAAAATTAATGTTACAAGCTGAAATATTGCATTTGTTAAATAACTAGTGATGGACCAATAAAACAGCCAAACAATTGGCCAATATTTGGCCATTTTGAGATTATGAACTACAACAGTAGGATTCTGTAAGATTTTTTAAATCTACTCTCTGAAAGATGTCTTTTATACTCACCAAGGCTGATCGAAAATACAGTAAAGGCAGTAATATTGTGAAATATTATTACAATTATTCAGTATTCAGTGTCACATGATCCTTCAGAAAAATAATTATATGCTGAGTAGTTGTTTAACAGACATTTCTCATTAATATCAATGCAGCTCTGCTGCTTACTATTTTTGTGGAAACAATTAAACATTCTCTATGAATTATTTCATGAACTGAAAGCTCAAAAGAACAGCATTTATTTAAAATAGTTTTTTTTGCAACAAAAAGTATTTACTGTCACTTTTAATAAATTTAATGCATCCTTGCTGAATATATTAATTTAAAAAATCTTACTGAACCCAAACCTTTGAATAGTAGAGTAAATCAACACTCAAATGATATAACATTAAATTATTACAATTAATTTGCATGTTCAGTCACCTATTTTAAGTGACTGAAAAATTTGAAAACACTAGAATGTCACTGCATTCTATATCAATGACAGCAAAATTCATTCTGGTTAACCACTAAAACTAAAGCACACCATTCGACAACTTCACATCTTCATGAACTGTCCGCAGGTTAATAGTTGGATCACAGCAGCAAGGCCCAACCAATAAGACCTAAACAGATCATGCTGGCCCAGACACAACCAATCAATCAAGATTTTGCCGCAGGAGCAGAACCTTCAAAACTAAGATGGGACAACAAAACAACAGTTACTAAAGGAATGCTTGTGTGGTTATGAGAATTATAAATCCAATGTTCTGACATATCACCATAAATATGCCCACACAAGTCTTAAATATGGCCTCAACTGGTAAAAAAAAAAAAAAACAGAAAAAAAGAAAATTAAAATAAAAGAGATGGTTCAACCATTCCAAAGAAAACAATGGAGGTATTGCAATTAAAACACTCACACCTCAAGACACTCAACCCAGTGCTGATTGCACCAGAGTAAGCCATGGCTAATTTTACCCAAATCCTGGGTTGAAGATCATCTGATCTCACCTCCAGAATCCACAGCTCCCTCAAGGTGTGTTCGGCTCAAGTTTGGGTCAGATGTCACACTAGGGTGAGTATAGTTGAATCACATACCGCTCACATTCCGTTCTCAATCCTCAGCTGATCACCTCATTACCTTTTCAACTGACATGTATGCGTATGTGTGAGTGATTGCTAATCACGCTTTTCCTCATAACCCCACTAATTCTATATACCTGCCGGAACAGGGACAGAGGTTAATTCTGACCGCAGGGCATTCTGGGCAATTGACTGCTCATCAACCGCCAACTCAACTTTACCAGTCAGTCAAAGACAAGCAGCCAAATGCTCCTCTGGGTAGCTGAGTGACAGTATGTAGACCCAGCCTGCATTTATTACAGTACAACACAGCAACTTGATTCAACAGACAGGCAGAATATTAGCAAACATATGACAATTCCTGCTTGGCTGTGTTCGCATTCGGGAGTTGGGATGCTGGATTCACTCAAAAAGTTGGACAGGTGAAAATGTAAAACAAATAAAATAAAAGACAGAATTTAGTTTCTTCTGTTGATTACATTCCAGCTTGACGTCCCTTCACTAAACAAAACACTAAATTTAGTTAGTTTTAATAATAATAATTATTATTATTATTTATTACTTATTTTTATTTAATAAAAACAAAAAATAAGTTAATTTAGTTTGGTAAAAAAATAAAATAAAATAAATAATAATAATATCACAGTAATATTTATTTATTTCTCATAAAGGGAGATGAAGTGGGGGCCCCTGTTGGAAACTATGTCTTCTGGAAGACCGAAGTTCTTGAATATGTGTTGGAAGAGGGCTTCTGCCTTTTCCAGGGTGGTAGGTAATCCGGTAATTAGTGGGATTAATTTGCAGAATTTGGTGAACCGGCAAACGACTATTAAGATGGTTGTAAATCTGTTTGAAGGAGGGAGGTCGGTGGCAAAGTCCACCCCCAGGTGGGACCAGGGCCGGTGAGGGATGGGTAATAGGACCAGTTTACCCTCAGGCAGACATCGTGGCATGGTGGAGATTGCATAGACCGAACATCCCTTGCCGTATCTGGATACATCTTGGCCAATGTTGGGCCACCAGTAGCGGTTCTGGAGGAGCGAGAGGGATCGGTGGCTGCCTGGGTGCCCGGATACCGGAGAGGTGTTTAGAAGGGCCAGACACAGGGTGGATGGGACGTAACTTCCTGGCGGAGCAGGTTCCGTGAGAGTGGCAGCATGGATTTGGTCATCGAGTGCCCACAGGATGGGAGACATGAAGACTGAAGGTGGTAGGATGGACTCTGGTTCCTCTGGGGTTGGATCAGGCTGGTGTAGGCAGAAAAGTGCGCCGCTAAGTGACCACAAAGTGGAAGCGGGTAAAGAATAGAGCCCAGCGAGCTTGCCTAGGGTTAAGACGCTTGGCTTCTCTGAGGTACTGCAAGTTTTTGTGGTCTGTGGATGTTGGGCACCCTATAACCATGGTCACAGTGTTCTTCAAGATTGGCTGAGTGGCTGCGACCTTGTTGAACACGTTCTGGAAGGCCTGATACTCAGGAGGAATAGGAGTGATATGCGGTGAGTCTGGGCTTTCCACGGAGGGGAGCAGATGGAGATGTTGGTATGGACTGAGATCAGGACGGGCAGATCCTTTAAACATTCCTGCTTACACTTTGCATTCCTCGAGAATTTCTCCGGACTTCCAGGCGGTGGTGGGTTGATGTTAGAGAGCAAGGGGTGTCCCAGGATGATGTCCTTTTCCAACACCAGTAGCGAGATCCGTTCAGTGTGTAAGCACCCAATATGTAGACCAACCTCTGGCATGCGGTGCCGCACCAGCCTCTTGCCCAGTGGCTTTCCCTGGACAGTGGTGATCTGGTAGGTGGTGTCATTTTTGCAGCTGGAAATTTTTAATCCAGCAAAACTGTGGGATCTTGACTGGAAATGATTGGAAATGAAGGCTGAGAGCAGAGCAGCCCCGTTCCAGCCACTGCTGGTGGCAAGGGTGCAGAAGCAAAGAGTGTACTGGTGGATTGATAAATCCGCTTGCCATAGTTGGAAAAGCTCATCAGGCACGGTGATGTCCTTGATCGACAGGCAGAATACCTCCCAGAAGTGTTGAAAAAAGCTTTCCAACGAGTGAACTCGAAGGCTCTGCAAATTCCATGCGGTTTCCGCCCATTGCAAGGCTCTTCTGGACAGCAGCAAGATGAACGCCACCTTCGCCCATTCAGTTACAAACAGGTAGGGTGACAACTCGAAGTAGAGGGAACATTGCAAAAACCCACTGCTTGAGGCTGCCTCAGCAGAGACGTTTGCTTGCCGGGCCATGGAACAGGCTGGTGGTGTGGTGGTAACAGTCGGCGCGAGGTGTGATTCAGATGAGGAGGTGCGCCGAGGATCCATGTGAGTCTTTGCTGAGTATACTGTCATGGGCTGGTCTTGTGTCATAATTGGTCAAGGAAGCAAACAGGCAGATTCAAACAAGCAGGTGGGTTTAAGGCAACTGAGGAACAGCTTCCAACATAGAAGAACCAAAACTGAAGTGATCCATGGGAGCAGAAAAACATCTCAGAGCTTATCTTATCTACTCCTTCAATAGATAGCAGAGGATTCCCGGACCGACTGACAGGTAGGCAAGGGATCGGCTTGAGAAGGTGGTAACCTTGAGACCAGCCAACGAGTGACTGTGGGGAGTGTTTTTTTGAATGGTAAGGTAAGTGGATGTATGCAGGTGTCCATGATTAGTAATCAGGTGATTGTGAACGGGTGTAGGAGGCTGGTTTGGCTGGTGAGGCAGGTGCTTCTGTGACATACACGTTTGTTCATTTCTTTGTTTTGTTTATTATTCATTTATACTTTTCTGATGCCTTAATTTTACTATAAGCAAGACTGAAGCTTCAGCATTAAAGCAGTTAAAAAAAATCTTCAAAATAAACCAGTGTCATATTAGTTATCGGCCATAGCAAATATAATTATCAGCATGACCCTAAGTTTCTATATCTGTGTGTCCCTAAAAATATTATTAAAATGAATTGTACATTTTATGAGCAATATGCTAGGACAGCTACAGTAGTTTCATGCAAGTAAGGAATGATTCAACCTAATATTTCAGTTTCGCAATTTCACATGTCCTGCATGGTTTCTATGTGAGAAAACTCATCTTTCTGTGGTCATGTTACCATGGCTGATCTTTGATTGACACGTGCACTCTGAGCGACCTGACTGACACACACTTGTCCTGCCAATCACATTCAAACACAATCACAGAATGTAGATCAGAACTCTGATTCACACTTACTCATCTTAAAGGGAAAGCAAAGATACATTTTTTCTTTGTGTGAATGAAGGTTGGAATGATAGCCTGTCTAGAAAGAGCAATGCTAGAAAGAAAATGGGTGTAAAAATGATCATTTACATTTTTTCCCCACTTTTACATGTTAAAGACAAAATTTAGGTCACTTCAGAGGTTCTGAGTGCTGAAAGTCCATCAATTTCCCAAGGTGATGATTCTTCATTATATAAATTTTTTTTAAAGTAAAGTTGACTTGATTCTTGCTGTAGAGACAATGTAAACATACATGAACAATTAGTGGCTCTCCTTAAAACCTTTCCATCAAGACTGCATCACAAACATGATCACAAAATAAGGGCCGAATTGTGATTGAGGCATTGGGTTGAAAGGAACGCACACTACCTTCAACCCCGCAGGGCAAACTCACTGACATGAATTTCTTTTCACCCGGCATAAACTTCGCACGGCACATTTGTTTGTGTGCGTGACAAAGTTGAGGGTGTAACACTATTGATCACAGGCCTGTCTGTAGGTTATTGGCTAGATTGGGATGGTAAGATCGAATGGGGGGGGGGGGTTATGTTTTTCATAAAAAACATGTCACTTTCATCACTTTTTACTGTGATGTCATCACACCTGACACTGGGAGCTTCAATCAAGAACACCTTTTCATATTATCTCATTTGAACGAATTTTAATCGTAAAATATATAAAAAACCAAGACCAGACCTTTAAACCAATTTTAGTCTATGCACATTTAGATTTAATAATATGATATTTACATTTATGGATTTGACCGACGTAAATCAAATTGTATTTCACTGAAGGTATACATTTTATGAGCTCATGCACTTCTTGGGAATCAAACCCATGACCTTGGTGTTGCAAATCCCATGCCATGCTTCAGTTATATTTACAAATTATTATACTGGGACATATTGAAAGATAAGATGAAAAGATGTTAAGGTACATTACGCTGTCCAAAAAGATACACACAATTCTTCAGCGCTGCTACAACACAAACTCAAACTTAAAGCAGTCGGCTCGTTAAAGAGCCATTGCGGGAAGCCACATTGAATTTTATTGACCCTATAAATCTAGTGAGGACTGGATGAGAGGTCTCTACCTTAGAGAGCGTTTAAAGACAAAAACTGCTGGTCCTTCTGAGACAATAGACTTCCTGATTAACTATTAACAGCTTCACCACTAATAACTTAATTAGGGGCCAATGATGGGGCTTCAGTAGACTGGACCCTTTCATTTGTCTCCACTTGATGGACAGGCTGCATTGGCTGGAAGAGGAATATGTGTGTGTGTGTGTGTGTCTACTGAAGAATTTGTGATGGTAGTAAACACAACATAAAATGAACAAACACAAGCACCGAAGGAAACCTACATTTAAATCTTTTCTTGAAACTGAAAATAAGTTCAGAATAATTCATAATTAAATGAAGTGTAACCTAGAAAATGTAGAAAAGAAGTTACATCTTGTAAGTTTTTTTTTTCTCAAAGAGGATGAAATATCTCTTATTATTAACTAGGTTGTACTAGTCAACAAATTGTTATCAACATGACACCAGATTTATAACTCAACAATTTTCATCAACAAATATCTAGCCATCTAAACTTTACAAATTTTAAATTTAAAGTTACAAAATTTGACAAAAAACAGCTAGAACAGCTGTCACAAGAACAAAAATATTGAAATAAAAATGAAAATAAATGATAAAAAAGTGAAAAATTTTGTGTGTATATATATATATATATATATATATATATATATATATATATATATATATATATATATATATATATACAATTATTATAGATTATATATATCTAATTTTTGTTTTAATATTATTATACTGAAACCCTAAAGTGAATTTACTCGCACGCATGCACGCAAAATAACTTCAGTTATTTTTACGAAAATATATTTACTTGGGCACATTTCCTCAAGTGAATACATTATGCAAAATTTCTGATCAGACCTGTCTGACTACTATATAATCCCCAGCTATGATATGTTACAAATTAAAGAGTATAACTGTATATAGGAGACTTCAGAAAGAACATTTTCAAACTTTTGAGGTTATTCTGAGAAGAGGTGTAACCTGTTCTGTCTAAAATCAATTGTTTCATCCTTTCAAATTGACACTCAATAGCTGAGGAAGATAAACAGGAACAAGTGAAGCACAGCTAATGTGAGCATCAATTCATAATCATGACCTCCTAATATGTGCAGTGGGTCGAGAGACATAGGGGGAGGAAAATAAAATGAGCAATTAAAATGAGTTAGCATCTACTCTTACCGTAATTGTAAGAACCAACAAAGTTGAAGATAAAACGCTTGCGAGTATTCAAACTGAATAAATTGAAGAGAACTTTATTAAAGGAAACGATTAAAGAAGGTTTTCTAATGCCATCACTGTTATGAACTCACCTCTATTGTGAACTGCTTTCTCTTGAGTTTGAAGGCCAAGTCTTTCGTATCGGGTACCTCACACGACAGACAGTTCAGACGGGGCAACTGACGAACATGCAGGAGACCTGAACAAACAGAAGACATTAAAAGCGAATCATATCACTGTGTAAATGTGCTGGAAATACATCTGGATGTGATATAATGTTCAGTTTGTACAGGTTTTTTTTTTTTTTGGTGTAATGTTTTTTAAATAAATTCCTTCACTAAGACTGAACTGAGCTGATTGAAAATACATTACAAATTGTGAAATATTATGATAATAAAAAAATCACTGTTTTCTATTTAGATATATTGTAAAATGTTATTTATTTCTGTGATGTAAATCTGAATTTTCAGCATCAATCTTCAGTGTCACATGATCCTTCTAATATGTTGATTTGCTGTTCAAGAAACATTTCTCATTAATGCTGAAAACTGACGTGCTGCTTAATATTTTCATGTAAACCATGATACATTTTTTCTTTGGTGAACAAAGTAAAAAAAAAATGGCATTTACTGTATTTGAAGTAGAAATCTTTTGTAACATTATAAATATCTTTACTGTCACTTCTGATCAAATTGATGCATCCTTGCTGATTTTTATTTTTATTTTTTTTATTGTTCTTACAGGTTGCAAGCAAAAACTTTGTGTACTGTAGGTGCATGTTTTGCATTAGGCGCAAGGTGTGTGAATGAGTTTATAAAGTTTATTAAAAAATTAAGTTTTAATACAAACTTTTTGACTGAAACTGCATTTAAAATTCATTTTTTGTTATGTTACGTTTTAGTGAGCATGATGTTTCTTTCTATATTCACATTATAGCACAGGCTAATAAACAAGTTCTCTAGCAAATAAGTTTGCTATGCCTATTACCTATTTAAACAGACTCTGTTTATCATTGTGTGCTGAGTTTTACCTTGGGCACATGCAGCTATCCCCTTTCACTGGCCACTATAGCATTGTATCAACCATTATTTTATTAGCTGCACCAATGCACAGAAACCAAAACATAGGAGAGAAGAAGTGTAGTGGAGGGAGGAGAGAAATAGGTTGGTGGGAGGGAGAGAAAGCAAGAGAGGTGAGTGGAGGATGGGGGTAAAACAAGGTCAGTCAGCACAGGGGCATGTTGAGAAGAGAGAAAGCTTTTTCGACCTCTATCTCTTTAATTCCTAGCTCTTTTTTTTCTCAGTTATGCAGCCAGTAGAGCTATGACATTAAAAAGAAGCGCTACAGACCAGGATGAGAGGACGGAAAGAGCATGTGTGTATGTGTGTGTGTTTAAAGGCCCTGCTTGTAAAGGGACCTGTGCGCTACGTTGATTCCGCTCGAGTTGATTTGCTGTGACAGGAATCCCAACATGCTTTGCGTAGTGGATGCACCACAGAAAAGAAAGAGTGGCCTCGTTAACATCTTCACATTCACTATTGTCTATAGGATCTTATGGCAAAGCATTAATTCATAAAACGAGGTCAAAAAAAAAAAAATTAGTCTTCGAACACCCTATTTTTTTCAAACACTTCCAAAATAAATAAATAAAAATTGTAGAGGTGTGTCCATAATCTGGAAAGCATTGCATTATATTTTTAAGCATCTTATCAGTCTACAAACATCTTAAAAAGAGGTAATTCACATACAACTTAGAAAACATTAATATCATCACCATCTTATTTGTTTGCAAACATCTGATAAATCCTAAAAAGAGCTAATTAACATGCAAGTGAAATCAGTAGCATCTTTGTTTAAGAAGATCTCAAAATATCTCAAACTTATTAAAAAGAACTCATGGAATGTTAATGATTCACTTGTTCATAAACATCTTCACTTGTTCTTTTTCTTCACATCTGAGAAAAACTGCTTAATGTTGTTCATACATCCAGCAAGTAATGTTTTAGCAAATGTACTGATGAATGACTACTGAATGCAATTATATATAAAGTAAGAAATAAACTGAAACTAAATGAATGACACTTTGACAAAAATGACTGACCTGGTTTTTGGTAATATTATAGATAAAAAATAACATGTAACTGTGACCTGAAATTTAAAATATATAATGCACATTAAAATAAACACATAAACATTCACAGAAAAAATACTCATTAAACTGAAATCATCGAACGTATTCATAAAATTTTGATAAGCATTACATTAACATAAATATAAAACCATCATAACATGACATAGATAAACAAACAGCATTTTAAAGAAATGAATGACGTTAACAAAATAACATTCTAAAATAAAATAAAATATCATCACAATAAAATTATATTATAAAATGAATAAATTAATTGATAAACTAACTTATGAAATTGAAATCACTAGTATACACTTTGTTCATAAATACCGGAGAAGCATCCGATCAATAAATTAAATAAACCAAATCATCGGAGGTCATTAGTGTTTGTAAACCACACCCACTTTGGCCATTATGAAAACACAGAGTAAATGAGTGCAAGAAAGAAACGAGAAGAGAGAACTGTAAACAAACTGACCTTTACAGAAAGACGGACACAAAAGAGATGAAAAGATAATATGCAACGTAAAGAGATAAAAACAAGGGAGAATATAAAGAGGCAGAAAGAGAGGAAAAAGGGCAAAACGGAAAGAGCGTGAGCCCAAAGATCTTCCTCATCTGCAGGCTGACCACAGAGAGGTTTTAGCCAGTATGAAAATATTGATTCTGCAACTCTGTGGCCCCTGAGGGCTGTGCTGGGTTCCTGTGATGGGGCGGAGGGGATCTGTGTGTGTGTGTGTGTGTGGACGTTTGCCGTGGCAGCCGAATCTCCCCCTGGCCTGTCTGACAAGGAGCACGTCTGATTGAACATGGCCACACTAACACGAGCTGACAGCTAGAGAGAGGTCCACCCTGCCTGCCCCTCTCTGCTAATGCACTTTACTGAGCCTGTGTGTGTGTGTGTAGAGAGAGAGAGAGAGAGAGAGAGAGAGAGAGAGAGAGAGAGAGAGAGAGAGAGAGAGAGAGAGAGAGAGAGAGAGAGAGAGAGAGAGAGACAGAGAGAGAGAGAGAGAGAGAGAGAGAGAGAGAGAGAGATACAGGATTATGCAAAAGAAGGCATGAATAAGACGAGAGGGACCAATGAAGCAAATGTGAGGCGTGTGTATCCGTGTAAAATGCTCTGCCATGAATTCTGTTGTAAATGTTTGCCAAGGTGTTGCTATGTTGAACAGTGTTATTTATGGATTATTTATATACTATTATAGTAGCTTAATTTTTATTTTTTTTATTTATTCATTTTTCAAGTTTGAATAAGTTCTAGGAGTTTTGTTATGTGCTTTTGACCTTTTTATCATCTTTTTTCAATATTTATTTTAGCTTGTATATTACAGTTGTATATTAATATATAGTTTTATATTGTATATTAAGTGTATATTACAGCTTTATTTTTAAATAAAGAAGCTAGTTTTTGTAAAAAAAACAAAAAAAACAACAACACTGGAACTTGTTATAGATTTTGGATTTTTTTTTACTTTTATTTTAGTTTTAGTCATTTTGTTGTGTGTTTTTGGCTTTTATATTAGTTTTTAAATATATCTATATAGCATTTATTAATTATTATTTATTATAGTATATACAGTATTTATTCAAGTTTTATTTGTTAAACAAATATATGTATACATATAAATATATATAAATATTTTTTTAATCAATTTTATTGTCCTTCATGCAAAAAAATTAATAAAAATAATAATAACATAAAATATCAAAATCAGATATAAATTAGATATCAAGTGTTGCATAAGAAGTTAAAGGCAAAAGTGTAATATTTAGGCTTTAAGGGTGTTTCTTCTCACCATGATAGTCTTTGTAAAGTGGGTTGGTCTCCTTCTCTGAGCCTTTGAATGATTCCAGAGCGACGGCTGTGTCACTCAGTCTGATTATTCGGCCCATTACGGCTCTGTTCTGAGAGAGAGAAACAGAAAGAGAGAGAGGATGAGAGAGACAGGAAATACAAGAGAAGTGCCGGGTACCAGCACATGCAGGAACATCTAGAGCAATGCTGAGAGCATCTCTTGCTAATTAAACCCCTCCTAACCAGCACGGGTTATATTCCTTTTCCTGTGAGAACTGAATTAGGTCATCAATATCTCCAAAAAAACTAAGAAAAAACAAGGTATTCCAGGGTAGTCTTAGAACTAAGCCTGAGCTTACAAAACTTAAACTACCCAAGTTATCAGCAATTTCCATTTTTGGATGGAAATGACTAAAATCTTTAGCATTAGCACAGGATTTTATGCTTTTGAGGGATCATTGATGTGTAATTAAATTAATTAAAAAAGTTTGGGGTCAAAAAAAAGAGCTGGCTTTTATGACTCATTAAATCAACCAACCACTTAGCAGTCAACAATGTTCAATGCAACAAAATTATGTTTTAATAATTTGGATAAGCACTTGTATCAGTAGATTGTCTTTGGTAAGGATAACAGCTGTGCTGCATAATGGCAACTCTGTAAACTGCTGCCTTTGGTTGTGTCGAGTAACATTAAATCCATCAGATCAGAGCAGAACATACATTTGCTGCTCAAACACATGCTCTCCAAATCTGTCTGACTCTCTTTCTCTGACCGCGCGACTCATGCAGTGTCACCATACGGCACAAATCTGGATGAATGGAAACATAAAGCCACATCAAATCAGAGAAAGATCCAAAGATCCCATCCACATCCGAGTCTGAGAAAAGCCCATTAATGCTTTCATTCCAAAAATATCTGCTGTAAAATGGAGTAAAAATCTAAAGACATCGAAAGCATTTCAAATATGTCTTTAAGCTCATCAAGGTTTTGTGTCACATTTGTTTTATTAGTTTCTGGACTGCCTCCTTATGCATTTTGGGTGATGATTTTAATGGGAAACATTTGGTTTAATCATGCTAAACAGATTAAAATGTGGTCGAAACATGATAGAAAGGGTAAAATATTTTAGAAACCCATAACAGGCTTGGAAAAGAAGTCATGAAAACCTCTGACCTTGACCTCACTGATATGAAGCTCACAAGGCTAAAACTGAACAAACACAGATCTACAACTGCAAAGACAGTCAGGCCAATACAAATGAGAAAATAAGCTAGTTTCAAGTATTAAACAGCAAAAATGCACAAACACATAAAAATCTGTTGAGAGCGCCGCCTCCTGGACACAAACAAATACAGAGCGCCTTCAGAAAGGAGGGAACACTCAAGAGAAAGACAGAAAGATGATTCTCTATGCCACTCGTGAATATTTCATACGCTTCCTCTCTGTAGCAGCTGACGAGGCCTAATGCACTTTTCATGCATCCGTGTCCTTTCTTTTTCTTTTCCTCTCTTCCTCTCATCTACAGTGGACTTTGAGATCCTGTGTGTTCATGTACGCAGCCGTGACCTTTTTCCCCAGATCTAGCATAAAAAATTTAACCCAAGCAACTGTGTTAGACATTCGCCGGAAACTCAACCATCACACCAAAGCTAGTAAACAAAACAACAAATAATGCAACTATAACAGTTGAGCCAACAAACTTACGGCTCAAGTCAAGGATGGTATTTAATATAGGAGACAGGTTAATGACAATTAGTGGAAGAGACTGTTTTAATCTACTACTTGTGTTATTTATAATAATAATAATAAAAAATATTCAAAAAAATAAAAATAAAAAATAAAAAGTCATAGGAAACACTGTGTAGTTGAATTAGCTTTCTTGAAGCATGATTTTGACAGTTTGTAATAAAAAAAATAATTAACTAATTAAAAATACAACACAGAAATATATAAGGAACAATACTTGTGTGATGTAAAAAATGTGAATCAATCTTTGATTTAGCTATGTGCTGACAATAATATTTTAAAAAGTCGCATATGTAAGGCAAAACTAATTTCACAATGGCAAATTATGTTAAGCTAATTTAAATGGAAATATTACTGGTGCAATGCAAAAAAAGAAATTAATTTTGCTTGTGATTAATGATACACAAGTATAGCTCAATTGCATTTCATGGGAACATCTTTATTAATAGATTAATCTAATAAATAGATTTTAATATGGCAAAAGGTATGTCTTGTTGATGGCTCAGAGTATGATCAAATTAGGAAATAAAATATTTAATAAAGAATACACAGTGAATGTGTAAACATTATGAACAACTAGTCTTTGCTTTCTGCCAATTCTGCCAAAACTGAACTGCTCTACAAGTCACACGGAAGAGCTAACTTTAGCCACGATAGCTATTCAGCTCTTCCTTTAACCTCCTTCAGGTCTCCGAAGCTGTAATTCTTCAGACTGATAGACAGGGTCTCCAGGGTCCTGACCCAACAACGGCTGTAACTGTATGTGTGTGTGCTATTTGAGCAGAGACTGATTAAAGATTCAGATGGACCATGGCTTTAGTCTCTTCAGAGGAGCCTTTCCTGTTGAGATAGACTTCAGATGAGGTGCTAATCCAAAATAATGGAGGTTTAACACAACAGCACAAGAGCTGACCCCAAGTTTAGTAGTTAAAGCAAAAATATTGAATCCTCCACCAAAACATACTGTATTTACTGAATCTACTCCACAAAACCACATTCAAACCAATCACAGTGTTTATTCAATCACCTCTACCGCAGAAAACCGCTGTGTGCCCCCCAGCCTCCCTTAGAGGGGTTTCAGCACTTTGTCTCCAAACGGACAAAGAACTTTGAGATCTTGTCTTTTGAAGCACTCTCAGAGCACACCGGCTGCGGCCTGACTCTCGTTGGCTAATGGAGGCACAAAGAAAAGGGCCTCTCAGGAACCGAGAGACGCTGAAAGACAGAAGCGCTCAGAAAGACTCGAGATTGACCATTGGCTGGATGAATGCAAAGTTGAGGGCCTCAGACAAAGAATGTGGGTTCACGCGCCAATGAAGATGCTCCTCTGAAGGCCAAACATACATGTACTCAAACAGATACACACACAGGCCCCCTGAACCCCAGCCAAGCGGAACCTCATTCACACAACGGAGGGGGGTCGACTCTTTGACTCCGGCTCATGGGGCGGTGATGGTGTGCCAGGGTCGACAAACTTATGGTGACCTCAATGCTGACATTGACTGACAGTCAAGTTTAAAAAAAATAAAAATTCTAAAAAAGGCTGTTCTGTGGGATTAGTTCTAGAAGTCAATGGTGGAGAAGTCTATCTTGCATGATGATAGCAAAAATTGTGAGGTTGTGAGTCGTTACCAAGGTGTTGCTAGAACAAGTCTCCTAATATCCATGTGCCTCAATATTGTGTGTGCTTCCTTCAGTGTATGGAATTTTGCAGGTTTGATCATCAAAAACTGAGAATCGTATTGCTTAGGAAAGCAGCATGATTTAAAGTATTTCTTGCAACCCTAGTTAAATACTTAGGGTTAAGATTTTAACATACCTCAGTATGAGAAATAGTCCTAGCAAACAGCACAGAAAAAAATGGGGGTGGGAGGTAAATGCACTGCAATGCAATAGCTGATGAAAAATGTGTATGAAAATAAATGCAAGAAAGGCAACCAATCACAGTTCAGTAGAATGGATGGACAGATAGGATTTTTATCAATTTAATGCATGCTTTTTAAATAACATTAATGTCTTAAAAAAAAAAAAAACACAAAAAATAAAATAAAATAAAAAATCAGCATTTAAGGGTGATTTTCAACCATCAGTCTTGAAAATAAACCTGAACAAAAGATTTATGTGAACACGGTGAGAAACTATTTGATATAATCTAATAATACCTGTATGAGGTGGGATGGTACGGTCACCATAGCGACTGAGAGTGATGTGCGTAGCATGCCTCGGAGGATATAGAGAAAGGTTGTGAGGGCGTGGCAGTGGGCGGGGTTATCCTTACAGCACACATCATCCCCCCACAGCACTGATCCCAGAGAATGGAGACCCAGACGCAGGACATTTCGGACCTTAGACTACAGAAGTGAAAGAAAAAAAAAAGAGACAATCACAAAAAACACAAAAGTGAATTTCAAACAAAACCACATTCTTTTTGAGACAATCTGGATATGTTACATCTCATGTAAACAAATTCACATCTGGCTTGTGCAATGCATATTTAATTAAAGCACTGTAGGGTAAACTTTGGCAAACTTTGTGTTCAAAAATGCATGAATGAATATCTTAACAGTATTTTAATAAGTGCACTTTAATTTACAAGAGGAACAAGGAGAAACTTGTAGTGTTGCATGACACTTATTTACAGTAATACATCAAATAATACTTACAGTTTCCCTACAGTGTTCATAACTCTGTAATTAATTCTGTTAAGTGAAATATTGTATGATTTAAATGAAAATGGCACAAACACGAAACAAAAGTGCTTGCAATGCAGCAAAAAACATTGTTAAAGTTTAAGGTAAGTTTAAGGTTCAGGATTTGATTCTGTAATCTTTATTGTTGTAACGATACTGTGCATTCATTGTCTTTTCTGTCTGCTGTGCATTAAAATCAACACATACATTTTGTGATACTTTTGCACTGCAAAGACAGATATGCATGGAATAATGATGGAATATATTTAATATACATGCTAGAAAGACAACCAATCACAAAGAAAAAGTCTCTTGCTGTCCTCTCACATCAAAATCCACTGACAATTTATTTTTGGACTGTTTTTGCTTGTAATTAGTGTTTTATCTGTGCATATTTCTCTCCAAGACCTTTTTCACTGAAGAAAACAATATTATGTATAGAGGACTGGTATTTTATCCTGTGTGGATTACTTTTGGATTATCACAATGTTTTTATCAGCTGTTTGGACTCTCATTCTGACAGCACCCATTTACTGCAGACATTTCTCCAAATCTGTTCAGATGAAGAAACAAACAATCTATATCTTGGATGCCCTGATAGCGAATACATTTTCAATACAAATTAATTTTTAGATGAACTATTCACTTAACTGTACTCATTGTCTGTGCTTGTATTAATGAAAGTACACTTAAAACCACAAACAGCACTTAATCAAGCAATTTATTTAATCAATCAATTAGAGACTCTCAACAGGACATGATTAGCCGTTGTACAATTTCACATTTATATAATGAGAGGGAGAGAATGGTGAAAGCAAACAAAACAGTGCCCAAATAGTATGTCATCCATAAGTGTTCAATGACTTGTGTAACTAAGTCAGTAGTGGAATCCTGTCTGTAGTGAAAAGCCTTTTGTCTGTTGGAGTGAGGGTCATGTACCACTCAAACAACTTGAATCAATGAAACAAACGGCCCAGCCAAGAACACTCAACAGCACGGTCAAATGGAACGCGATAGTCAAAAGTGATTGGACGACATCTTCTAATCAGGACAGTTGCCTGACATGACCACAATGTGGCTGTCAACCAAAGAGCCAAATTGTCTGCTTCCAACAAGTGCCAGGAAATTCTTGGCACGTTATTCGCCAACATCAGCCAAGATAAGGGGCCATGGGTGAGAGATGTGCCCTCTACAGTGTACAAAGTCTGACAGAGAACTGAACCTTATTCACAAACCATCAAAGACCAAAGAGCTAATTCTGAACCTGTTTAATAAAGATGGAGAGGACACCTCAGACTGGACAACTTCATATTTGCATATTTATAAAGATGTGAAAAGAAAGTTAGATCTTCATTTTACCAGCACTTTCAGTTCAGATCTAGTTTCATTAATGACTTACCCCCATGTCGTTCCAAACCCATAAAACTTTGTTCGTCTTCGGTACTGAATTTAAGATATTTTGGATGAAAACCGAGAGGCTTGTGACTGTCCCATAGACTGCCAAATAAGTTACACTTTCAAAGTCCAGAAAAATGAAAAGCATCATCAGAATAGTCCATCTGCAGAATACTTTTTGTAAGCGAAGAAAACAAAAATAACAACTTTATTCAACAATTCCTTTGTCAACAGTCTCCTCTGTGTCTCTCCATATCACACAAACTGCCAACGCTCTTCTGTGTCAACCGACACAGAAAATGTAATAAAAAAAAATACTTCTTTTTAATAACTTTAAATAAATAATTTTAGATTATAAATTTACACCCACAGAAACACAAATAAAGTGAAAGATAGAAAGTTATTCCAGCAACCTTTTAACACTCTCAAAAATGATTCAAATTCTTTTTAATTAAAAATCATGTTTAAAGTTCTTATAATGTTTTAAAACATTTTAAAATAGTCTTAGGGGACAGAAAAGGTCGCCTAATGCAATCATTCGCCACTTTCTTCTTCTTTTTGCTTCTTTTTATTGAAGCAAAATGAAGTTCTTTTATTTTTATTTAATTAAATCTTTATTTTGTAAATAATCAATTTATCTGCTCATATCTTTCAAATAGAGAAAAGGAAGCTAGATATCTTAAACCAGCTAAAAATAGCGGTCATGTTGAATTGTCTACCGCCTGGTCGTCCTCCTCACATCAGTCCACTGACAATAAACAGTAAGGTTAACACCCTCTTCACTGTCCAGCAATCACAAGCATCTTAAATTAAGTAAACCTCATTGTTTGACTGTTTCCAAAGTGTTTCTTGGGAGCTGAGCTTGACATTTTCACAAAGAGCGTGTTCCTGACTCACCGGCTTCCACCTTCCCTTCGGCCACACTACGTTTTTTTATTGCTCACAGTCTTTTCCCGCTATGCGTGCATGAGAAAGATGATATGAATATAACCATTCCTGATGGTAACATGAACATAAAAAAAAAAAAAAAAAATCTAAAATAATGAAAATTTAAAAACTCATAAAATGTACAATACTGTAGGTATTGTAGGTACTGATTTTATCCAACCTATATGTTACGGCATTTTATTCAAACTTTATAGGTCATTGCAGTCATGGCTAGAATTGAGTCACCATTCTGACAAACGTTTTAGTCAGTCTCACTGTTCCCTCTTTGCCCTCATTCTGAGCATTCTTGCCTTTGTGCCCATGTTCTCTCAACCTCATCACATTCCGCCACCTCTGCCAACAGAACGGCACTGTTTGATGATGTAAGCACTTAATCTGTCGGTTGAATGACAGTGGACCGAGGACATCCAGGGTGAGGAGCCTGAGGTTCCCATCAGTGCCACGGATTAAAAGAAAAACACGAAAGCGCAACAATCAACTAGAAAGAGCCACACAAACGGAATAAGAATTGATTGGGAACTTGATTCGGTCAAACTTTAAACTACAGTTTAAAACAGTTTAACTACATTGGAAACAGTTGAATTTGAAATAAAGTTTTGTTTTTCAACATTTTTATTCAAAATTGTTCTAAAGGTTAATTCAATTTCATATGTTGTCAAACTATATGTTTCATGCCACTGAAAGTTCTTTGCTAAGATTAGAATATTCAAATGAGAGTACTTATTTTAGTGTAGTTTTAAGCAAGTAACTATAAAACGTATAGTTTATAAATCCTACCATAGACGTAGGACTTTGATGTAATACTGAATGTTGGTGACAAACAAAACCTTAATCTTCATTATTCCTGAAAGCATTTATCCGTTGGTGTGGACTCTTAACATAGTTATGTTTTTATTAGCCGCTTTATCAGCGGCACCCATTCCATTGGTGAGAAAACGATGTAGTGCTTAAAAATTTCTCCAAATATTTTAAAAAGAAGAAACAAATTCATATACATATTGGAGGCAAATTATTTTGCAGTAAGATTGAAAGTGAAAGAGAAAAAAAAAAGATTTACAATCTAACAAAACTGTACACTGACAGTTTTCTTGTCTTTAACTGAACTAAAACTACATTTAACAATTTTGTTTAGTACTATTTTATTTATTGTTTAGTTGTATTAACATTTCCTATACTAGTAGAATTTACCACAAAAACAACCAATATCTGGAGTTCAGCACATGACAGAAGCCACATTAGAGCCAAATAAAGTTGGAAACTGATTAAAATAGCGAGTGTATCCTCAAGTGGCCCGGTCCCAAGGGTGGCTCAGCAGATGCAGTGCTGATGTGGAAGTCAAGACAGAGGCCATCATGGGGCCGTTTCTGAGAGGGGCCCCCAGAGGGGCCGAGCTCCCCTGCTTCTCAGTAGGAGCTAATGAATATGAACAGACAGAGGGCATATTGCCCAGTGTCTGTCTTGGCCTGTTTACCACAAAACTAATAGGACTCAGCTTTAAGGAAGAGAAACCCAAGGGAACCCATCTCCCTCCTGAGAGCGATTCGAGTACAACATGGAGAAACTGACAACTGAGGATGAGACGAGAAAAAGAGGACTAAAGGTGGAAAGGAAAAGAAAAACAATTAAGCTCTTTTCCATTTCCTAAATATCACAAGCTACACAAGCCACACTACAAAGGAAGTGAAAGCACAGACAAAATCAGGCAACAATTAGCCAACCGAGACCAATCAATGAAACAACAAATTAAAGCTCTTGTAAAAACATCGCCTGCGGCGAAACGGGTGTCTGTTAACTGTGCATTTCATTATAGACTTTTTGGTCAATTTAAAGGGATAGTTCACCTAACAATTGTAATTGTGTCATTTATTCACCCTCATGTTCTTCCTAACCGGTATGACTTATTTCTTTCTGTGGAATGTAAAAGATGTTTGTAAAAATGTTTGAAACAACTGCTCTTTATTCATACAGTGAACATGGATGGGGACCATTGATTGTCAAGCTCTAAAAAAGGACAAAAATAAACATAAGCATGGTAAGTAGTTATTTTGACTCATACATTTAATGTCTTCTGAAGCCATATGACTGAAATTGAAGTCACCGTTCACTCAAAACCTTGCTTGACTGTCACCATCCACTTTAATTATATTGAAATGACACATTCTGATTAACTCCTTTTTTGTTCTAAAAAAAAAAAGAAATGGAGTTCATGGAGTTTGAAAGACGTGAAAGTGAGTACATGGCAGATTTTCATTTTCCAAGTACTATTCCTTTAAAGTGGACATCGGATGCAAAATTAACTTTTACATGGTGTTTGCAGATAAATGTATCTAAGCAATGTGTGGACACAACCCATCCTACAATGATAAAATTCATTCACTCCCTTTTTTTAATTCCCAAAAAATCTAAACCGTCTCAATTTTCAAGCAGCCATACTGCACAGGCCCCGCCCACAACCACTGATGGACTGTCCCGTATTAGCATATCTCCGCCCTCAGCCAGTTGTACACTGTCTGCAATTTTCTCCGCACTTGAGCAGCTGTAGCGACAACAATGTCTTGTAAGCAATGCAGGTCTTTTGTAGTTGGATGTAAAAGTGAACATAAGAGTCTTCATTTTAATGTGCCACTGAATACACAAAAAAAAAAACGGAAGAGAGGGGTGGGTTGAGCAGTAGCTCATTATCATTTAAAGAGACAAATGACAAACAAATGATAACCAACCTGTGGTGTGGACCCGTCAAACCCTTCTTTCCTGATGACCGTCTGGATGGACTTTAGGAGAGCATGGTAGGGTGATGGTAACGGACTGAAAGAACATGAGAGAAGAACAAAATACACTTATATTGAAAGCTGGATAAACAAATATGCAAATATAAAAAGAATGCAATTTGAGATTGTAGATGTAAAACAGATTTTTTGAAGGAATTTACAGTGTTACAAAAGTTTTCTATTTTAAATAAATTCTATTATTTTGAACTTTCAGTTCAACAAAGAATCTTGAGAAAGAATATATTTGTTTCCACAAAAATATTAAGTAACGCAATCATTTTCATCACTGATAATAATAAAAAATGTTTCTTGGACAACAAATCTTCATATTAGAGTGATTTCTGAAGGATCATGTGGCTTTGAAGACTGGAGGAATGATACTGAAAATCAGCTTTGCATCACAGGAATAAATTACATTTTAAATAATATTACAATAGAAAATGCTTGTTTTAAATTGCAATATTTCACAATATTACTGTTTAACTGTATGCTTGATCAAATAAATTCAGCTTTGGTAAGCATAAGAGACTTCTATTTCTAATATATATATATATATATATATATATATATATATATATATATATATATATATATATATATATATATATTAATCGTAATATTAATCGTATTAATTTTTTAAAGGGTAAAGTTTAAAATAATCACATTTAACATTTCTCTTTTTTTTATTATGCGCTTAATCTAAAATAAGTGTGAAATTGTGCAGCTAATTATAATAATTTGTAATGACTCATAATAAGAAAAGTTTCAAAGTTTAATTAGAACGGTCGAAACACAAATGTGCAAACAAATTATACCCTTAAACAATTTTTATTTATTTATTTGTTTTTCTTATGCAAAGATTCGGTTTCAGGAAAGTTCTTACATGTTACATATGACTATGGCTTCATAACAGGTCAAAAGCTGATGATATCTGTGTACACTTGAACTAAAACCACTAATTGTTGTGGCATATGCTGCCGTCATAAAGTGAGATTTGCTTTGATATCTCAAAAACCTGTTGACATCGACAGTAACCCTGGCGCAACCTCTCCACGCATGCAGACGCAACGAAATTACTAATTACATGAAATGAAATTAATTAAACACTTTGCAACCTCTGTCAGCTCCGGGCGCTCCCCCTAAGGGGAGTTAACGGGACAGTACTTCTGATCCCAGTGACACAGCGCTTCTATGTTAAATCAGGGGTAAGATGTGCAACTCATAACAAGGCGGTTCAAAGCACTTGACCTGCTCTGCATTGCACATTTTTTCTTTACTTAAGTAATCTATTTTTCTTCCCCTTAAAATCAGAGAATATTTTACAGTGTCCCCAAAACTGCATTGGGTGGAGAAAAAAAATAAAAAAATAAATCATAGTAAATTTATTTTACCAAAGGTTGGCATAAGCACACATTTCAAGTGTATGCTACAAAAAATAATAATAATTAAGTTTAACATTATTCAACAACAGAAACACTACTGGTCAGTAAGTGTTTTGTTTTTTTTGTTTTTTTTTACTTTTAAAAGTCTTTACTATTTTAAATAAATGCTGTTTTTTTTTAACTTTAAATTCTTTAAAAAAATAAAATAAAATCAAGGCTTCCACAAACCACAGCAGCACAACTGTTTTTAACATTATTATTAATAAAAAAGGTTTCTTGAGCAGCAAATTAAGAAGTGACACTGAAGACTGGAGTAATGATGCTGAAAATTCCGCTTTGCATGAAAGGAATAATTTAAATTTGCAATAATATTTCTGTCTTTTTGACAAATAAATGCAACTGTGGTGAGTATAAGAAACTTAAAATACAGATAATGATTAAGCAGACTCATTGCTCATTTAAAAATATATATCACACCTCAGGGGTTTTGTTAAGGCTTTCATTCTGTCACTACAGTCTTTCCCTCTCTTTCTGGCTCACAATATGTTGTAATGACCACGCTGTGCCACTCTGCATGTAGCTACGACAGCCATCAATTACTCAAAGATTGAGAACTGAATTTAAAGCATGACGAACAGCAACCTCTGGGCGTGTCACAGCCTTTCAGAGCTGCATTTATTTGGTCGAAAACAGAGTAAATTTAAGATAAAAGTTTTAATATAATTTTAAAATGTTATTTCTTATATATATATATATATATATATATATATATATATATATATATATATATATATATATATATATATATATATATATATATTTACTGTCCCTTTTAATTAATTTAATGCATCCTTGTTGAACAAAAGTATTAATCTCTTAAATAAAATATGTTACCTAACTGATATGCTCCTATATGGGGTAAAACACGTGTTTCCCTCTTTTGATTAAGACCTGGGGAGGTGGGGGTGGTGGCAATCAAGAGGACACGCCCCCATTGTGTCTGGGACAGCGACCGCAGCAGCCCAACAGAGCGTGATCGCTTAAGGTGCAGTCCATAGAGGATAATGGCCAATAGGTGAGCTAATTATGATGTGAGCGAAAGGGGGACCAGAGGGGCGCGTGGAGGTAGCATCCGTCTTAAACAACAGGACTCCGCTTTCACCTAGAGAGCATTTTGTGCCAATTACACCACGTAGTGAAACGGAGTGATTTAACAGTCTAGAAACAGCAAGGGGCTTTTTATTCTATGAGCTGTGAAACGCAGAAAGACAATGAGGGCTGTTTTGTATCTCAAGACATTTGGTTATCGAATAAGCTTGCTGATTAATGGATTTCTTTGAAAGGGATAGGAAGCGGTTATCTACATCTGATTCTTCCTCAATTTGTTTTTTATCATCACAAAAATAGGCTCAATGAAAAAAAAAAAACTACTTGGGCCAAAAAAGAAAAAAAAAAGTACTTATATACATAATTCATTACAGTTTCCAGCTCAAATGTACACTAGAGACAATAAAACACCAACAACTTTTATTCCTCAACACAAATTATGATTACAGGGGTAGATTATTGATTAATAAAAAACATATTTCCATGCAGTTCCCTGCACAATACTGTGTTTTGACCTCAAAGGGGGGTTGAAATGCTATTTCATGCATACTGAGTTTTTTACACTGTTAAAGAGTTGGATTCCCATGCTAAACATGGACAAAGTTTCAAAAATTAAGTTGTACGTTTTTTTTGTTCCCAAAATACTCCTTCCGGTTTGTCACAAGTTTCGGAAATTTTTTTTCGAGCATGGCTCTGTGTGACGTTAGATGGAGCGGAAATTCTTTATATGGGTCCTAAGGGCACATCTGCTGGAAGAGCGCGCGCTCCCGTACAGCGAGGCTGAGCACAGACATTTCACTGATCAGAGCGATTCACTGATCAGAGCGAGAGCGTTGCGAAATGTCACAAAAGAAGTGTGTTTTTGGTTGCCAGGGCAAGACAACCCTGCACAGATTACCAAAAAAAAACAGCATTAAGGGACCAGTGGATGGATTTTATTTTTACAGAGCATCAACGGAGTTGTGCAAGTGTTTTTGTTTGTTCCCTGCATTTCGAAGATGCTTGTTTTACAAACAAGGCCCAGTTTGACGACGGATTTGCGTATAGTTTATTTCTTAAGGATAATGCAATCCCAACGAAAAAGGGTCACGATCGTGTGTTGGAACCGCAGGCGGTGAGTAAAACTGCTTCAAATATCTCTGCCTCCTTGTTAGTGCGTCCCCTCCCATGCCAGAGACCCGGGTTCGAGCCCCGCTCGGAGCGAGTCATTGCTGCTGCTGCTCTCGTTAATTTCAGCTTCGGATCTTATTCTGGATCATAAATAAACGGCTGAATCTGACTGTAAGCCATGGTTTGTTTTGGATGAAGGTTTTTCCCTCAAGGTAATGTCACAGCTTCCAGATGCTCTCAACGCAAAAGCCTACTCGCGCTCGTGATTCTTTAGCTCCGCCCACACGTCACGCCTCTAGCCGGTCGTGTTTTTTCGGGAAAAATCGGTACAGACTATCTTTCTCTTATGAATATAATAAAACTAAAGACTTTTTGGAGTTATGAAGGATGCAGTACTACTCTATAGGTACTCAAGATTAACAGGATATTGAGTGAAAACAAGCATTTCACACCCCCTTCAAAAAAAACTTTATTTTATAGTAAACTTGCTCGGTAGCTCACCTACAGAACTGCAATGCCGAGCAGTCAGGTACAACTCTCACTAGTCACAACACTTAATAAAAGAGCTCAATGACTTACATGCACATTTATTTATACATTTATACAATTTTATCCAAAGTGACTTACAGTGCATTCAGACTGGGAATCGAACCCACAACCTTTTGTGCTGCTAACGCAATGCTCTACCACTGACACTTAACTTAACATTTCTGGTTGGGTTTATTGTACAGGATACGTTACTGTCAAAGACAAAAGAGCATTAACCTTTTAGCACCACTCACCAGACATTTTATTACTGAACTGCTGTGATAAATACACCAACCAACAAATTTTTTTGCCCCACTCATCAAGCTGTTTATTGCCAATAACTTGACATTTCATTTCTGAACTGCCACAATATGCACAACCACCGTAACACAATTTTGCCACATTCAAATTCATGTTTTCTAATAAAATGAAACTTTTCGTTTCCAAACTGCCAAAATACTTACGACATTCAACTAGGGCTGGGCGATATATCTAACGACATGATCATGCACATCTAGTCAGTAAATTTGATTCCGTGATTACTGCTAAATCACCATCACCTGCTTTTAAATGGAGCAGCATTTAATAGACAGAGCCGTAGATCACTGACAAGCTATGTAATATCGCGTTCATTATCGAAGGCAATTCATCTTGGTTAATGACCGCGATATTGCTTATAAGCTCCAGACTCCTCTACATGCGCACCCCTCACAACCATAAAACAGGCACATTGCAAACACCTTTGAAGACTCATGCCCATCTCTCAAAGCATTGGCAAGGACCTTGAAGTACAGAAACGTTTTTACAAAAACCTTTAGAAGGCTCAACACCCGACATAAAATTATATTGCAGATGTGTTCCTAAAAAATAGCAACTGCACTGCACTGAGAAAGCATTTTCGGTAACACTTTAGAATAAGGTTCCATTAGTTACTGTTAGTTAACTACTTTCGTTAACATGAACTAAGCAAGAACAATCCTTCTACAGCATTTATAAGTCTTAGTTCATGTTAATTTCAACATTTACTAATGCATTATTTAAATCAAAAGTTGTGCTTGTTAACATTAGTTAATGCACTGTGAATTACCATGAACTAACAATAACTGTATTTTCATTAAATAACATTAACGAAGATGAATAAATACAGTAATAAATGTATTATTCATTGTTTGTTCATGTTAATTAATAAATTAACTAACGTTAACTAATGGAACTTTATTCTAAAGTGTTACCGCATTTTCTTCTTGGAGATATGTGACGATTCTCCTAACAGATATTCAAGTGGACAATAGTAGTTACCTTGATCCTGTGGCTACTGGCATTTCCTGTAGCTGATAAAAACTGTGGCATTTGGCTGCTTGACGTAGCTCAGGCTCCATGGTCTTGGACACGTCATAATAATGGCCAAACCTCACTGATGACGCCAAAGCGGTCTACAAATAAAAAGAAAAATATAACAAACATTATTCTCTAGGGATGTAAAATTCACTAAATACAGAATTTAATAATGCATTTTGAATAACTACACCAAAGCAATTACTGCCCTATTTTAATTTGTAAAAATATAAATCCCTTCTCCAATCTACTTCATGCATGAACATGTTTAATTGACACCACTACAAATACTTCAGTCAAATCACAATAATCAAACATAATCTTAAACAAATGACAAATCTGATGATGTATCTTGTCATTAAGTAAGGAAATGTCATTAAATCCATTGTAAGAGTAAATATGTACACATTAGGGACAGCAAAGCATGTTTTCTTAAAACTGAACTGAAAGAATAATAGCCATACCTTTACTGATGTAAGCAATATGAAGTCAGTTTTAGCTCCTATTTACACCCATAGTCTATCATATCTCAATCGTAGCAATATGTGGTAGTTACAGTATGTAAAACAAAATATGAAAGAACATTTACTGCAAACTTTTTAGCAAATAAATGTATAACTTACTCACTAGCGTACAAAACTTTGAGGGGAGAATGATTTTTAAGAATGCTCACCCAGGTGAAACCCAGGTGATTCGTTAAGCCACTGAGAACATAATCACTTTCTGAAGTGACTTGCACGTGGGCAGATGTTTTCCTCCGGTTGTGAGGGGGTCTGGTTTTTGCTCCAGAGTTTCTAATGAGCAGCGAGGTGAGCCCCTAATCTTCTTCTGTTTTGGATCAGCGACTCTTATGTGTTCCAGCACCTCTTCTGGAGATTGACAGCTTGGCGCTCATCCTCGTTTAGTAGGCAGGTCGGGTCGACCCCTTTACCGTTACGGCATGGGTTTTGACCGACTGATCTTTGATCTGGCGTCTCCATTGAGAACAAGTATGAGGTGGGGGGTCAGGGGCACTGTATGTTTAGGATGCAAATCCTTTACTAGATTTACTGGTGCTTTGTGAGGGGACAGAGGTATGATAAAGGTTAAGGAGGGTAAGTATCGCCTCTGAGACAGAAATGGGGTGGGGGGAAGAGGAAGGAGGAGGAGGAAATAAGGAAACGAGACTGAAAATATCCAATGACAAGGAAGGGGGAAAAAATGGTAGAGAATGAACGAAAGTTGTCCGAAATGCAGACAGAAAGAGTGAAATCTTAATCTCCATAGCAATCTGGATTATGAGCTGGCAGGAGGGGTCTTTTCTCCAGACGAAAGAAAGAGGGGCGCACGGATGCCACGGCGAGGGCTGTGAAGGGATTTGGGGGTGCCAAAGGCTTCTGTTCCATTGTAAAGGGCTTAAGGTTGAATTGAAGCTCCATGTCCTCCTGTCTCCTTGGGTTTTAAGTCCACCTATAACCAGCTAAGCGTGAGTAATCCACCTAAACTGTGAATGAAAGCAGCGAAAGCCCATTCACAGCGCTGGTTGGGTAGTAACTAATATATTTATTATAGGACACTATTTATCCCAAGCCCCCTACTTAGTTTGTATAAAGTGGTTCTCAACTTCATTTGTATTCAGATAAGAGTTGTGGACAGCAGGTATAAAACAATGCTAAATGCAAATAAGAAATGCAACTAATTCACTATATAATCTTGCATGGGTACCATAGTAAAATAAAGATGCTTGTCAATTTTTAAAAGGGTAGACAAAATCCTTCCCACAGCTTTTGCTGTTGATACGTCCAATCAAACATCACAGTATTTTGGCATTAAAGCTAGACAAATAAGACTGATGCCAGTATGGACAGGTTGTGTGACATGCACACAAAACTATGCAAAGCAAAAGACGCTAGATTACTTCAAATCCAAATCAGTGTTTGTCTATTAGTTTTAGTTTATTTACTTTTGGTACGAAATTGAGAAATGCTGCCTTGGCAGCTATCTGAAATAATTCAGTTTGAGTTTTCTAATATTGTAATTGTCAATTTAAAACATACATTTATGCCATCAAATACATTTTTGTGAATATCTGGGCTTCATTTCTTAATCTTATACTGAATAAAATGATCGATTTCCCTACAGATGGTCTTTTACCTGAACTTTGGGTTGGTTCTGGTAGCGCCAGGCGATTTTCATTGTGTCTGGATTTTCAGGGTCACTTGGCTGAGATTGACCCTCACTGATTTTCATGCCGGCAACGTCATCCACAATTGGAGAAGGGAGTTCCTATTTTAAAAAATATGAAAAGACAGAACATTAAATAGCTCATTTGAATGCTACTACTATTGCTAATAATAATCATAACAACAACAAGAACAGTCATTTTAAAATATAATTTAAAGACTAAAATTAATGCAAAAGTTACAGAATGATGTCTTTGTATTACATTATAACTTTTTTGAACCCTTAGAAATTGATTTGTAAATTGTTTATACTACTTGATAAATCTAAATATGAAAAGACTTTCTACCTGATCTAACTAAAATATTTAGATAAGAATTTAAATTGCAACAGTTTTTATCACATATTTAGAACTATGCTTACTAAAGCAATAAGCCGTGGTTTACAGTGAATTTATAACAGCTAAGGGGTGTTAAGGCGCAATGCAAAGCTTTTATAAAATGGTTATTCCATACACGTAGTTAAGGTTTCACGGAATAAAAAAAAAAAGAGCAAATAAAGTGTAATGAAATAAATCAGTTATAAAACAGTATTCTTCCACCAAACAATATAGTTCCAACAAAGTGGTTGCTGAGCAGCACACAGAATTAAACAAAGGTGTTTGTTTGTAGTGTAATTTACAACAGCTTCTAACGCGGCTCAACCAATCAGAATCAAGAACCGGAACTCTCCGTTTTATAAAAGATATTTTACAAGTGTGTTTTTCTTTTGTGTGTATTTTTATACTGTATTTAGGTAGACTAAAGCCAGTTTCTTGGCCAAAGTTCACTGTGAAAAGGGAAATTAAATGTCAAGTGAACCATTTAACAATGCCAAAAATATGAATAAACACATCAAAATGGTGCTAGGCTAGCACTTTAAATGCTATTGTTTAAACAACAGGGTTGATGCGGACATTAATGCCAAAATGAAGGTGGGAACTGTGTCCCTTAGGGGAATATTCATATAGACCATGCAATAACAAAAAACAGAGACTGTTTCACAAACTGTCTGAAGGGCAACAACAGGCGCTCATTAAGCTTGTGTTGACTGGGGGCCAATCAGGGGCTGGCGAGAGAGGAACTCCTGTCCACTGTCATTAAGGTGAGACTCGTTAATGCTCAAAACACAAAAACATTCATGCATCAGTCTATAAAAGCTTAGATGGGGATGGAGATGAGAGAGAAAACACTGGCTATGCTCGTAATTAAATATTAGTGTACTGCTTAAAGCACACTAGACATTGAGTACTACCTAGAACTGTACCTTTTTTAATGCAGTACAAGAAACAGTATGCATTCTAAACAGTTGCATTGTGCATTGCTGCCTTACAGTCTTACTCTGTGAATGATGAAAAAAAAAAAATGTCTGATCAAATAATGACGCAAACAAGAAGATGCAAATTATGTCAAAGTGAAATACAAATACATTTAAAAATAAATTAAATTAAATATACTAGTATTACAACAACAACTATTAATAAAAAATACAAGCATAATGAAGAAAAGATTCAAATGTAAAAAAGAATAGAAATAATATGTTTGACCAAATAATGAAGCAAGCAAGAAGATGCAAATTATGTCAAAATGAAATACAATGAGATAATAAAATAAAATGTCCGCTCAAATAAAGAAGCAAGACAGGATGCAAACAATGAGAGAGAGAGAAAAAAATCATATAAATTAAATGTCATAAGTAAAAAAAAAAAAAAATTATATATATATATATATATATATATATATATATATATATATATATATATATATATACACACATACACACACACACACACACACAGATACACACAGATACACACACATACACACACATACACACACATACATACACATACATACACAGCACATATTACTTCTGGCTACTTTTGGTTACTGGTAATTGAAATGCAAGGTCGATTTATGAACACAATAGGGCATATTTGGAATGTGCAAACAATGCCCTATGCATTAAGAAATTCATACTTGCACTGAAACTGCATACTATACAAACTACTTTGACTAGTATGGTAAGCCAATAACAAAAAGACACAACACAGTTTCAAAGTTACCTTAGACCAAAAGAAGATACAGAAATCAGACTATGGCGCAATCATAATAATACATACAGACATTGTGTCATGCTCGGTCACACTGTTCCCGGTCAATGGCAAAAACAATATTTTACTGATAAAGACACACAGATTTCCCAGGTTTATTGTTTTGAGGGCCACATAGTTATAAAAAGAAAATATGATATGGCAAATAATGGATTTGATGTACTTAAGAGTTCACAGAAGCAAAAACTTGACCGAAGTGTCAAACAGATAGAGTGTGAACACTTGATTCGATTTTGGTCATACCTGCATGATATCATCAGGGTGATCTCGGGCGGATGCCAGGAAGAGTTCATGTCCACACACAACTCCCTCTGCCAGGAAGTACTTGAGCAGCATGCGGGAGTAGCTGTCATAGCGGTCCTCCTCTGTGAAGAGAAATCACCATCAATGTCACATATATCAACCCAAACTAGACCAAAACATAGAATGGTGAGCCTTTTGAGGCACCTTGTGACAAAAGAATGGTCACTATCACATCAGATACTGTAAATATGGCAAAACAGAGAACAAATACAAGGCCAACCTCAGATGATGAAATAAGAAAACAAATATTTATTCTGGTTGCTAGAGATGCAACCAGACCCTAACAAAGAAAAATTCCAATCATGCACTTGTTTCCTCGATACAAGCAGCCACCTGTCTCAGAGCGGTGGTCAGCCGGTAACAGAGTAGAGAAAAATGCTTATTTTCATATTCAGATAGCATCTCATCTCATGTGCTTCCAGCGATTTACATTCAAAGGTGTTGCATACCAATTCAAGTGTTACTGTTAGCCAGTGAGGAGTGCGCTTGCATGCCCTACAAAGCTCGGCACATTTAGGAGGATCAAACCCTCCTCTTGATTGAGCAGTGCATTTACCAGGCAGTTTGAATTGTGGAGTGGATATGCTGTCCAGGGAGGGCATTATACAAAGAGAATGGAGACTACATTCTCAAACAGTGACGATGATATGGAGCCGCTTTGGGGAAATGGAAAGTGACCTCTTTACTTCAGAGGAGAATGCCCACTGGCCATTATTCTTCTCACTAAAGATCATCCTCTTGGAAGGGGACACACTGTAGGACCACTATGCATTCCCTCCAGTCAAAATAGTGCTGCACCATTTGACACGCCAAGTTGGAGATGTGGGATCATCTGCATGTATGGTAAGTCAGTGTGGAGTGAACCAGCTGATTTTTTCACAGAAAGTGCTGCACACGATAAGGGAGGCTAGAGCCCCTTCGACGAGGCACCTGTCTGGCCCACCTTTCGAAACCAGATCAACTCGAGCAACTTGAAAGAGCTCTCATTTAAGACAGCGCTCTTGCTCGCTTTAGCGTGTCAGAAGTGAGTGGGTGGCTATACACCTGAAGTGCTCTCAACGCCATTCAGAGCCCAGGTTATGATGCAAGTGTTAAGGTGTTATAACAAGATTTGGTACATGACCTAAGGGCAGGGAAAACACAATTCAGGATTTTATACGTTCCCCAATTGCAATGTTGAGAGAGCAAATTGATAAGTGAACATCTCCAGATACTCAATGTAAGTGCGGTTCCCTGAGAGGAGGGAACCGCACTTTTCTGCTGTGTGGAAAAGTTCCTCAGAGCCTCAACAACTCCCGCTCAGTTGAAAGATTCTGAAGAAAATTGTCGCCTAACATCACCTAACGTTATATCCCCTCATGTCTCGTTTCCTATTCTCAGGGAACCATGGTTATGTTGAGTAACTGGAGACATTACACAAACAAAACTAATTTCAATATGCTGCTCAAGAAATATTTTTTATCATTGTCAATATTGAAAACAGCTTAATACTTTTTGACAAATGTAAGTCTTAAAATAATTTACTGTTAATTTTGATCAATATAATGCATCTTTGTTGAATAAAACTACTAATTTACTTAAAAATAAATTGTACTGACCCTGCAGTTTTCATTAATATTTTGTATATTTTGTCTTTTATTTTATTTTATTATCAATATTCAAAAAAATTTTTAAAGGAACTGAACCAATTGGTTTAGTGCTGATATAATTACCAAAAAATCTGACTTCTTGTAATTGAGTTGAGAGGCCAGCTCAGAAACACTAACAGTTTGCTTTTTTCCCCTCTCCAGCACAAAAACACACACAAACTGACAGTTAAACCCATACAGGTCTAAAGCCACTGTGTGACCTCTGAAGGATTCCTCCAACAGCAGGAGAGAATGAGGGATTTCCTGTCTCCCGTCCCAATTCTGGCTACAAACCTGGATGCCTCTCATATCCCATCACCAATGAAAGAAAAAAACAATTCCTCAGCTCTTCAATTTGTCATTGGAAGAACTCCCCTCTCCCTTATTGATGGGTTTCTAGGTCAGCAGGCCTTTGTGGCTTTTAGTGGACCTGACAAAGACACCCAGATGGGCCCACTCAAGTTGGAGTCTATTGTGGTGGCGTTTCTATGGTGCCTTACAAATGAAACCTGCGGGTGCTATTAGCCTAGCGGGGTTGTGTCGGGGGCGGGACGATATGTGTCGGGGGTGCATATCTCTGCTGTAGAGAAAACACAACTCTGGCACATATCAGTCACCCAAGAGGTGGGACTTTTAGAGACTTCCTATCTTTTCTGATGCAGAGAAGAGAGGGTGTCTCTTCTGGAGAAAGAGTAATGCAAGCCGTAATTTAGCATGTGTGTAAAACAGTAGGAGTGTGTGTGTGCAGGGAGTGTGAGTCAGACACTCAAAGCTGCAGGAGAAATTTGGGTCAACACTTCTGCCCTCCTGGTTCCATATGCTTACCGTCAGAGTCCCACTGATTCACAATGGCACCGGTAAAACAAATCGGAATTAAATGTGCAACCTCTGAGAACACTTCCATCAGTTATTTTGATCACTGGTGCATCAAATAATAACAGCTCAATTTTCAACTCCACATAAATAGCTAACAAATTTGACCCTAATCTTAACTGTGAAGTGTTTACTTTGTTCTATAGCAGTTTGATATGCAGAAAATGAAACGTATTTAACCAAAATGCTAACACTTTGGCACTGCAAAATATTTCTGTATCCTTATATATATATATATATATATTTTTTTTTTTTTTTTTACTAATTTCCTTTGGTGCTACTTGTAACTCAAATTATGCACTTCACTTATAATATCTGAAAAAAAGATAGATGTAATTTGTTGTATACTAGATAAAGCTACAGCATAGAAATTAAGCAGACAATTTCTTTCCATTTTAGAAAGTATAAAGCTGTGGTATCTTTCATGAGGGTCACGTGTTGGAGGACATGAGTGACCCAGACAGGACTCAATACATTATAAAGGACCATGACCAATCAACTTCCAATGAAGTGAAAGAATGACTTCAACATGAAAAAAGAATGCAAAGAATAGAAATTAGGCCATAAAGATATAAGATCCTCATGAATATATGTTTCAACAACAATGAACCACGTCAAAATGACACATATATATATATATATATATATATAAAGAAAATATATATATATTGATATTACAGTCATATGTTAGAATGTAAAGTGTCAACTTTCTTAACCAAATGTCCAAAATATAAAGAAAGAAAAAAAGATAAGAAGAAAACAGAAAAATTAAAAATATATATAATTCTATTAGGCCTGGGCGAAAAATCGATTGAATGAATTAATTCAAAAATTTTTGTTACAGGCGATTTAAAAAATAAGTCGAGTTTTTGTGTAATGGCGCATTTTTGGCTCCCCGGAGCTTCCGTAGCGTTAATTTCACATGGCAGTATGGCAAGCGACAACGACAACATCATAGTACACACGAAACAGCAAGCGACAACATGGCTACCGGTGAGAGTTGGAAGTTTGTTCCCAAGAAAGGAATAAAATCATCTGTTGTTTGTAACTGGTATGGGTTTGCTGCGACAGACGTGGAGCAAGAGACCCCGCTGCATAAAGCCCATCGCAGTCAAAAGCAGCAGCAACAGCCGAATATGAAAATGGGGGTTACATTTGTCTTGCTTTTGATTAGGGCTGCTTCGATCACGATCGGCCGATCGTTAATGCGCATCTCGTCAGTAAAGCCGGTTTTCTAATCGGCGGTAAATTCCCTCAGGTGCGTGATTTCACATCGAGCAGCTGTTACTACATGGAGCCATAACTGAGAAGATGCGCAAATCCACTTCATTATTAGCGCTTATTTAATAACATGTAGTATGTAGCAACAGCTGCTCGATGTGAAATCACGCACCTGAGGGAATTTACAACTGATTAGAAAACCGGCTTTACTGACGAGATGCGCATTAACGATCGGCCGATCGTGATCAGAGCAGCCCTACTTTTGATTAAATAAAAGCAAAATTTGCTTTAAGTTGTCTGCTGTTTGCATTTTTTCCTTTCCTTAAGTAGGGGGGAAAATCGGAAAAAAAAATCGGAAATCGAATTAAAAAAAATAAAATCGGAGATTTAATTTTTTGGCCATATTGCCCAGCCCTAAATTCTATAATTAGTCTACAACTCCAATTACAGAAACGTTTGGACATTTTGTAAAATGCAACAAAATTAAGAATCTGTGATTTGTTAATTCTCTTTAACTTTTATTTATTTGACAAAAGTACAAAGAAAAGATTTCCAAAGTTGTTACTGACCAACTTTAATGTATTTTGTACATATAAACAAATTTAGATTTTGATGGCTGCAACACACTCCAAAAAAGATGGGACAGAGCCAAATAAAACTGAAGAGGTTATGGAATATCCATATTAAGCTGTTTTAAAACAGTAAGCAGGTGAATTGGTAATAGGTGAGGGGATCATGTTTGGGTTTACACAGAGCATCCTATCCTTGCAAGCAAAGCTGGACCATGGCTCATCTCTGTGCCAAATTTCATGAGAGAATTGTCAAGCAAATCAAAAACCTTTCTCAAATAAAGAATTTAGGTCTTTCTCCAACAATTATACATAATATTGTGAAAACAGAAAGGCAGGAAACCTCAGTTGAATGTGCATGAGCCCTCAGATGGCATTGCATTAGAAACCTTCATGCTGCTGTGTTAAATATAACCACATGGGCTCAGGAGTACTTTGGAAAACCTCTGCCAAGTCTGCCACTGCATTAGTAAATACAACTTGAATCACTGTTACTAGGAGAAAGCTCTACATTAACTCTATGCAGTGATGCTGTGGGAAAATATGGGAAATAATGGTAATAAACTGGAAATTAGCAAAACTGCAGTAACTGGGGACTTAAATATAGTTGAGAAAAAATCTTGCAGCATAATCTTGGTTAAATATGATTTAATGCAATTAAATTTTAATTTCTACCCTACACACTGCTCAATCACATGCACACAGCACACTGCTAACTGCAGGGTTATTGATGCCACACAACCTACTGTACATGCACTGTACTTTCCTGCATAACATGGACTTCTTAAATCCTGCACACACACACACACGCACAAAAATCTAAATATTAATCTTGGCAAGTATTCATGTAAATTACATGAATGGGCCTTTTATAAAAAAATGTTTAAAACGTCCTTGTGCTTGGGTGTAATATTATATATGGAATATCCCGCACACTGTTAGGTATGTTTTGTGCCGATGATCGTCCTTGTTATCTTCCTCAATAAATAAAACATTTCTTCATGCTAGGTTGTTGGAGGTGAATCCAGTGGAGAGAAATCCCCTTACAACTTAAAGCAAACTGGCATTCAGATCAGCCTCCATTTTGTTAGCAACGCCCCAACTTCCAATGAGCCAATCAATTCTTGAGGGCCGAAATAAAGTACCACCATATTATTTCAGATGCTTATTCAGACGTCACACACAATCGCAACATCCGTTCCACGCCGACTTTAACAAGTAAAAACCAAAAAGTGTTTATACAGTACCTAGCTAACCAGTAAAATCAAGATATTACATCCAAGCGAGTTAGCATTTCATTGACAATTCATGAGGTATAAACTAGCTCAAGCTGTGATGCCCTTTCTGCTAGCCAGTTTTCTGTTATACAGAATTACTGAAGTGGTCAAAATTTTAATGTTTTAAAAACTGTGTATCTTTTTCACATCAAAGATTTATTTATTTGATCAGAAATACAGAACAAAACAGTAAAACTGTGCAGTATTACTGGTATTACAATTTAAAGTAATGGTTTTCTGTTTTAATATACTTTAAAATATAATGTTTTTCTGTGATGCAAAGCTGAATTTGGAAACAGTGGAGCTGTTTATTTTTTTAATTTGTATTTTTTTATTACCTGTGATTCTTTTTTTAAGGATTATTTGCTCAAAGCATATTTGAATAAAGAGGAAATAAAAAAGAACAGCTTTTATTTAAAATATAAATCCTTTTTTAACAATACACTACCATTCAAAAGCTTGGGGTCAGTATCTTTTCTTTTTTATTCAACAAGGATGTGTTAAATTAAAGTTATAGTAAAGACTTGTACTGTTAAAAAAGCTTTCTATTTTGAATAAACACTGTTCACAAGTTTTCATTCACCAATAAATCCTGAAAAAAAAAGCGTCACAGATTCCCTCCTGAAATTTCATTTTAAAACATTGTATTAGTTTGCATGAATGTGAGCCTATGATCAAACAAAATGTTTATATTAATGTTTGTATATGATAGTTTTATAAATTCCAAAGAAATGCCTGTAAATTCCCATAAATTCCCATATCTTTGAGGTAAGTTTCAAACTTGGAATATTTCCTAAATTCCCCAGACAAAGTTTCCATGGAAAGTTTAAGGAAAGTTTCGTAATTCTGTATATTTTCTGCCCCTTTGCAACTCTAGCTTCAACAGCGTTGTTTCGTAAACACAGAGTGAATGTGCTTAATAAAATTAAGTTGGCCAGTGAATAATTTTTTTTTCTTTGTACAATTAAATGTTAAAGGGAATGAACACAACATATTCTTAATTTTATGGCATTTTCTTGAAATGGGGTTGTTTCATCTCGTGAGCTATCAGCCTATTGAATTTGAGATTTTGTAGAATCAAAAGCAACTACATTATTATCTGCATCTTAAATGCAAAGAAATTAAATAATGCATACACTATTGCTATTTGCAGTTCTGGTTAAATGCTTCTGTATTTTTTCATTGGCTTTGGTTTTATACTTTGCACAATAAAGTTGAATCTAATCTGACACAAATATACAATACCTATAACACTTAATCCATATTTTCTCTACATATTATGGCATGCAAACCAGTGGCTTAGTTCAAAAATAAAAGCCATAAACAACCATTTCTTCACAATGTACTGACATGAAAGAAATTGCTTCATTTCTTACCTACAAGCAGCAGCGTTCCAACTGCCAGGCCACCACCTATGGAAAAGTGTATATGTCTTAATGACAGAGCACATAACCTTGTTTATCTGACGGTCAACCAAAATCATACAATTCAAAAGACAAAGGTATCTCTATAACTTAATCAGAAAAGGTCAAATATGCATACTTTGAAAGAAAACATTTCTTCTGACTCATATTTTACAAGATATGATTCTGCGTTATTATTAAAATGGCTATAATTACAAAGGCTAACTTTTAAAACAGAATAAATCTATACTGTGGGTATGCAAAAAGAGAAATACGCAGAAATATAGTAATACATCTTATATGATGTACATAGTATATAATGTATTTTTTTAAATGTTGTGTTGCAAATACAGAGAAAAATCACTAGATTAATGATGACGTACAAGCATCATAAAGTAATCGTTATTGAATCATTGACTTACAGGACCTAAAATACAAAAAATACTTAATTTAATATTATACATTTTGTTGGAAAGCGAAGATAACTCCCTTGATGAACAGAAAACGACCCTGATATTTGTTTGATGGGATTCCTTCGTGAGGTTAAAACATTTTAATTGCATATATTATGAGTGTGACAGGAGTGCAGACAAAAGTCTATTGATGCAGATTTGTTCTAGATTTATTAAGAAATATGATGACGACAGAGTGCCGTGTTAAAATATCATTATAGTGCACATTCACTTAACAGTACGCTTCAGCCGAGTGAATTGTACTAACCGATCACGTAGTCAAGAGAGCTGACGCCAGAAGACACTAAGAGCTGTCCGTTCTGTACAGACGGTCTGGTTCCAGGGATAGAAACTAGTTTGCTGCGGGTTTTTTTCTGAAAACTAGTTGTGTTGCCTATGCTGGTTGACCCAGCCATGCCTCTAACGGGAGCCGCCATGATTTTCTGTTGTTGACAGCGGAGCGATGGCTCCACAGCCAATCAGAGACTGAACTGTTGTTCTCTTAGCCAATCAGAAGGAGACTTTTTTTTGGCGATGATGATGCAGTGGAGTTCAAGGTTGACTGCAGCTGCGTAGTGAAGGTTTGATGAAGAAATACACACATCTCGCAGTGAATGGGCACGAGTCAGGTAGGATAAGTGTACAAATGACTTTAGCGTTTATTATAATTACATAACACTTGTATCATATTTATGTATATCCTGCTATCGGTGTTGAAACTGACCCAACTGAGCCATAACACAGAAATCATGAAGCCCTTTTATACAATACCTAGCTAGTAGTGAACAGATCATAACCAGTTCATTCATAACCACTGATAGTGTAATACTGAAGCTGTCATTGTACGCGTGTTTATTTAAAAATATATATAAATACATACATAATTTTAATTCAACAGGGATGCATTAAACTGAGCAAAAGTGACAGTAAAGACAGTGTTACAAAATATATTTGTAACAAATCCTGCTCTTTTGAACTTTCTATCAGAGAAGCCTGAGTGTATCTATATATTAATATATATTACAAGTACATGTCAGAAGACGTGTGGTTTCATTTTTACATGAAATTGTTACACTGAATGACAATGAAACATTATTTCACCCATATTTTGACATTTTACTTTAACAAAATTAGCTTGAAACATTAATGTAGACACTTGCAAGCTTGCATTTAATATGCTTTCTGTGTATATCAATCGCTTTTGCAAATTTTATTTGATACAGTCTCCAGAATAGGACCTCTCGTCTTTGACCCATACAAATTTCCTTATTGTTGTGGTAGTGTCTCACATAATAAAAAAAGATGCAAATCAGTATCTAACATCCATATTTATTGACTTGTAATTCATTTATAGGTGGTATAATATTATGCATCCTTTCAAGTGAGTGTCAAATGAGTCTTATCTTTGATAGTTGAGATATATATATATATATATATATATATATATATATATATATATATATATATACACACATACACACATATGTGTGTGTGTGTGTGTGTGTGTGTGTGGAAATTGCAGTAATTTGCAAGAGACAACTTCTAACTTTGAGCACACGAATGTGTGTGTCATTTATTTTAAAGGCAAAAAACAACCGCGATCCCTTAACAGTTATGCAGAAACCCAGTGTACAAGAACTACACTTAAAAATAAAGGTGAATTATGTCTGTCACAATCACTACACACGTCCCCCCAGAATTCACCATAACAGAAGAACCCAACAGTCAACGGGGAGGTGGGCGTATCAACCGGCCACAGTGACTGCGCTGTAATGGAGGTCGAGGAGACCTCACTGCAGCCGGTGTACCCTCATTACGCAGGTGAGGGGCATGGGGTGTGGGAGGCCGCCCGCATTGTGGGGGCTTGGCCAGGTCAATGGGCCTGACCACGTCTAAATGAGCCGGTTTAAGGCAGTCATTGGAGTGTCGCACCAGTTTGCCACCCCTATCCACCACAAAGTGTTTGTCCCTTGTCTCCAGAACCCGGAATGGGCCTTTGTTGGGTGGGTGTAGTGGTCCCCTCTGGGCATTGCGGCGAATGAAAACATAGTCGGCTGTTGTGAAGTCCAGCGGGGATGTGCGACTGAGGGAGGCCGTGACAGAAGGTAGGGACAGGTGTAAAAAGCCTCACATTATTCCAATAGAGCAGACCGCTGGAGAGTAGCAGACCAGGGAACTGTGGTGCTAGGGTCAAAATCCCCTGGCACTCGCAGCGGCTGTCCATAAACAAGTTCCACGGATGAGGACTGAAGGTCCACCTTTGGTGCAGTCCTGATACCCAGCATCACCCACGCGAGCTTGTCGACCCAGTTGCTGTCTTTAAGGCTGGCACGCAGGGCAGCCTTCGATCTATGAAAACGTTCACAGAGTCCGTTAGCCTGCGGTTGATATGCAGTCGAGTCTCACTCCGAGGCTCTGTGTGACAGCTTCCCAATGCTCGGATGTGAAATGCGTGCCTCTGTCAGAGGAAATGTCCGATGGGGTGCCAAAACAGGCAATCCAGGTGCTCATCTTCGACAGATGCCAACCATGTCAGTGGCACAGCCTCAGGCCAGCGGGTGGTCCTGTCAATGGTTAACAGATATGTGAAACCTTGGAGGGCAGAGGACCAACCAGGTTCACGTTTAAGTGGTCAAAACGCCTCTCAAGAACTGGGAACAATTCTAACAGGGCTTTAGTGTGGTGGTGTACTTTGGCCCGTTGGCACTCAACACAGGTGTTAGCTCAGTCCCTAACATCCTTCTTGACCGTGCCACCCAAACTTTGCTGAAACAAGCCTCTGTGAAGATTTTGAACCTGGGTGGAAGAGACCATGGATGGCATCAAAAACTTGTCGCCTCCACTCAGAGGGAACGATAGGCAGAGCACTACCTGTGGAGATGCCCCACCCCGTGCTACCATCCCAAATAAGCGTCCCACACCCCATGCCCCTCACCTGTGTAATGACGGTACACCGGCTGCAGTGAGGTCTCCTCGACCTCCATTACAGTGCAGTCGCTGTGGCCGGTTTATGCGCCCTCCACCCCATTGACTGTTGGGTTTTTCTGTAATGGTGAATTCTGGGGGCACGTGTGTAGTGATTGTGACAGACATAATTCACCTTTGTTGTTAAGTGTAGTTCTGTACACAGTCGTTCTGCATAACTGTTCAGGGATCGTGGTCCCTTTAAATGTTATGCAGAAACACAGTGTACAGAACTACACTTAATAACAAAGGTAAATAATGTCTGTCACAATCACACACACACACACACACACACACACACACACACACACACACATATATATATATATATAATACATTGACAGGTCCATTTATTGTTGAGATGCACTTTTTATTTTATCCACATGCGAGTATCGCTAAAGTAGTTTTATTACGTCAGTTTTATAAACTCCTATCTTATTGTTCCACACAGTGCTAATACTAACAGTCACAACATGTCAGATGTTTCCTGGGCAGCTTGTTTGGGTTTCCCCAGCATGATTCTCTTTGCCACCACAATCTGAGTTTAAGAATATAGTGGCATCGCTCTGAAGGGAAGTTAGATTATCATCTGCGGAGGGTTTGTTTGCGTTGGTGTTGAAAGCAAAGTAATAATCTTGGAGGACCAGGATGATTATAGGGTTGTGGTGGTTACTATTATTTGTGACCCACAGGAAGGTCATTTTATTATCTTCTCTGAAAACACAATTAATCTGTATATATATATATATATATATATATATATATATATATATATATATATATATATATATATATATATATGAAAAAGAAATCGGTACTAGGGATGGGCATTTAGTGAATAGACAATTGTAAGATTTATTTTTTTTTGCCAAAACAGAAGGCCTAATTTGGGACATCAGATAAGATCTGTTTGCCTTTCAGCTCTATCTTGGGTTCAGGCTGCAGTCAAAGGTCATTTCAATAAAGATTAGTCTATTTATGTCACGTCTTTGTTACAGAACTAGCTCAGCATCCTTTGAAATCGCTTCGCTTTTGGTCATATTTATGGGGATTGACACCATAATTGGCTTTAGTCATTATCTGCCTTTTAAAACCCATTTGATTTTCATTGGACTGTTGTAAAAATCAAGTGATAGAGGGAGGGTTCCTTTATGTCATGCATCCAGACATCTGTCCTCCATCAACCAACCAGGTGCCAGCCTCATTTTGATAGCTGTGCTGATAGCCTCCTGATTACCAAATCTCTAGGTTCCCTGATCCCTTTCAACGGACATGAAGGACCAATGAGAACAAAGAGAGCCATGCAAGGCCACCCTCAGCTGCCTTCTGCTACACACATCGAGAACATCAGAGAGGTCCCGCCTCCTCATCTTCCTTCCATCTGGGTTTTTGGGGGAACGCCATCTTAGTTAACACTATTCGAATCTATGTAATCTTCTTAAGTTCTGCAGAATCTCCCAAAGTCAACCTCCTTATGTATGTCTAAATGCAGATGTGCTGTGATAAGAAACTGAGAAGCAGGCCTTGGGATTCAGTTGCTCTCTTTTTGATCACTGTGTTTCAAATAATAAACAGTAAACACTTAATTTAAGTATTTAATATTGCCTCTAATTCAGTAGCGTAGCCAGAAAAGAGACTCTGGTTGTTCATATGAAAATCTGGGTGTGCCGCATTTATTGTCAGATTACTGTGCAAAATTATGTGATTGTATTTTTGTCACACTGCTTCCGTCCAACCATACTCCTAGTGGTAATTTGCAGGTCGTGTCAACATGTAGTCAACATTTAAATATACATAATCACTAGTAAAACAATACATTGGTAGTTTGTAAAATACACACTGATGTCTATGGAAGCAGCAAAAACTATCTAATCAAATGTAATTTGCTGACGTGTTTTATTCATATATCAGACACACATAGCAGAACAATAAAGTTTACTCTATTCTTCGTCTAGTTCAACAGCCACTTACTTTCATGTATTTCGGGAGAAACTGGGGAATTCAAGTGCTGTAACGTTACGTTAAATCCGGCTGACAGGACTCTGCAGCGCTCATCTCGTTATAGATCAAGATCATTTATAAAGGTTTTTAAACGAAGAATCAGCATATCAGATAGTTGACATGGTAAGCAAGTTTGTATATATTTTAATAAATAATGAAAAACTAAATAAAACGAATAGCGATACATCTGTTAGTGGCTGCGGTGTGTCACGTGACAATCATGACGCGTCACCATGGAAACAAGGGTTCAGTTAAAATATTTGTAATTTACGCGTGAAAGGGTTGATTTAAAAATATATATATTTTCTAATTAAACAACAATAGCCCAAGTTTAGTAAACATTTTTTATTGAGACTATAAAAATAATTCTGCATCTATTTTAGGTGTGCCAGCTGCCACTGTGGGTGGCTACTCCACTGCTCTAAATCCCAGTATGTATCATCACACAGAAACAAAGAAAAAAGTTATTTTAAGTTGTAATAGTTTATATATAGACATAAACGAAGACATAAAAGGGAAAAAAATATTTTGACTGGTAGTATATTATATATTAGTTGTTGTTTCTTTTCTACACACACGCACACAAACATTTTTTTTTTTTTTGCGTGGTCGAGGTGCTATATAGCACCACTGCCATACAAAGAACCCGATAAGCCCCTGTATAGTTCTTAAAAGGTTCTCCAACTCGCTCTTAGTCTCTTAGATTAGTTGAAAAAATAAAAACATTAATATACAGTATATTTCCTGAAGATAATGTGGTTCTAAACCTTTTTTGCCCCCAAGGCCCTGTTCACAAGACTTTTCGACCTCAGAAAAGCATAAAACAGCTTTTGCCATTCCCATTCATAGTAAACATGACAGTGGAGTAACATCTAAAACCTGAGGAGAATGGGGTTCCTCTTATGGTTCTACATACTGTAGCACCATTTGCCAAAGGTGTTGTGTAGCACCTTTAAAGATGGCACTTAAAATGGTTCCCCTATGAACCACAGTGCTATTTTAGTGCTTTTTTGCAACATTTCTGTTTAGATTGTATTCAATATATTGATTGTTTTTTATACATATTTTTGCTCTGAATGTCCGGCAATCATGAACAATGAGGCTCAGAATTACAGCCTGCTTTCCAGTGTCACCTTGGCTGCTGTTTATTTTCTTTGCTATTTCAGGAGGTCAGCGGAGTGTTAGCACATTGGATGGTGGCATGGAGTCATTGTGACCTTTGCACAAGTGTGACATCAGTGCTTGAATGGGTGTTTGCACGCTTTGCTTTGTAAACCAGGTGTTTGCAGTATATATTTCATTGTAATTGACTCTTAGTCTTAAAGTGTGTTTTGCCATAATATTTGAAACGGTTTCTGCCACCATCAAATTTTTTGAAGTAATACATTTATGTATGCAGTAGATTATTGTCCTCAATAATATATGTAATTATGCACCGAAATTCGCCTACAAAAAAACTACAAATTTTAATTATTACTTTACAATTGATGCATTTCAGCTGTTTTAATTTTAGCTTTATTTTAGTTTTTTGTTCTGTTGATTTGATTAATATATATATATAGAGAGAGAGAGAGAGAGAGACTAGGGCGACTAGGTATAGTGCATTTATGCATAGACTGATCTGTACAGGGTGTTTGAACTATTTCACATATTTTAATATTTAAATACTATTTCACAACTTTTTTTTTTTTACTTCATCTGCCATATTAATGCAACGTCCATGTCCTGAGTTCAAGATGCAACAGCTTATTTTATTTTTCTAATACTTAAGAAATAAAAATGAGCGCATATTTGGAACAAAGCGCTTGTTGTTCTTTTAAGTTATTGTCTTCCTCGTTGGCAAGTTCTCACATGAAATTGTAGTGATATTATAGTAATCTTAATTCAACAAGTCTTGGTGCCAAATTTTAAACTGTAAATAATCTATTATTTAGAGCTGTTTATCAGATTAAATGCTGCTAAAACATTGATGACAGCTCTGTCTCAAGAGATTTGTTCAATTTCAGAAGTGTTTGTTTTCCAGCAGATTCATAGGATTAAAAGAGCAATTTTGATGCCACCTGCTTCTCAGCTCTCTGGGAACCCTTTCTCCCTTCTGTTGCATTCTGGGTTTTGAGGGTCTGGGGCCACAGATGGCTCTCCAGAGATGCTCTATGTGACTCTATGTAGAAAATATATACATTGTGCTGTGTAATCCTGGATTAAGGGGAGACTTAGAGTTAATTATCCAATTGTTAGATAAAACTCATTTTGGTTCCGTCACATCGCCCGCCCAGGGAATCATGTGGCAGTTAGTGCTTGCTCCGAACACACAGGGGAAGGTTCAGAAATAGAGATTTTCATCTCAATTGTCAGTAGGTCTGTTTGATTTTGGCTAAACTCCATTTGATTCCAAGCAGCTGACTCACCCGGTCTCTCTCACACACACACACACACACACACAGGGTGCCAGTGGAAAACCAGGCGGCCGCATATGGACTGTCTCTTGATATCATTCACTGGCCGTGTAATCTTATTATGCTAAATCCTTAATCCTCACCTATGATGGACGCCCACAACAGTGATGGTGCTGGTGATTGGACGACTAGACGTAGTTGGGGATGCTGTGTTCTCCGCCACACATTCTGCCGAGCTGGTCCACGTTATGAACGTGACACACAGTCTCTTGAGGTCAGGATGAGAATGAGAGAGAGAGAGAGCTAATAAGATTGAAGGAAAAGGATGGATAGAACTAGACAAACTAATTTCTGGAACAAAATCCTTGGTTGTTATATGAATGGTGTTGAGTCAACCATTGTCCAGTAGTTTTATTTCTAGTTTTATTACATTACCGTTCAAGTTCGCAGTTGGTAAGATTTAATGTGTTTAAAAGAAGTATCATACGCTCACCAAGGCTGCATTTTAAAAAAACTGTAAAAACAGTAATGTTGTGACATTATTACTATTTAAAATAACTAATATTTTTATAATGTCATTTATTCCTGTGATGCAAAGCAAACATTTCAGCATCATTGCATCACGTTACACGACCCTTCAGAAATCATTCTGATATACTGATTTGGTACTCATGAAACATTTCTTAATATTATCAGTGTTGAAAACAGTAGGGCTTATTAATTAATTTTTATTTATTCTTTCAGTATTTTTTGATAAATTAAAGTTTAAAAAAACAGCATTTATTTGAAATATAAATATTGTTTATAAATGTCCTTATACTTTCACTTATGATCAATTTAATGCATCTTTACATAGTAACATTTATTTAATTAATAATTCGTAATGTTTTTGGTTGTAGGTTTGTATATTATTTTTATTATTATTTTCAAAAGGCAGTACATTATTTAGTATGCAGAAACTAATAACAATTTCGAAAGTTTGCACAACAAAATCCTGTCAGAAAAGTCTTTAAATTCACCCAACAGCAATCAACTGCCTAGTCGAGTTTGAAAATCCTCATTTTGCCCATCCCTAGTACATCCCAAAATATATTTTATAGAGCTTTAAAAGGTGAGCATATACTGTATGTTATAGTTTAGGCAGAGAATCTGTGCCCGCTATCAATTGCAAAGAAAAACTGCTCAGAAACAATAGTTTGTTCACCTCACCCTGGACTTTGATCAGCAAAACAACAGCTGGCCCTTTCACTGCCTCTCTGAGATACGACGACATCCAGTCAGGCAGAAACATCCCTGGACCGAGGGGGCCTTTGGGCAGAGCAGCTAACTCTCATACACCCTGTTTGTGTTGGTGATATCAGACGCAATTATGAGGATTCAAAGGTGTGGATTCGATGTCTGACCAGCATGGAAAGAGAGGGGAGCAGGGGACAGAGGTATGGGGCGAGGAGATGGCTGGTTGGTAATGGGATTAGGTGTAGCACTTTCCATGACACATGGAGACAGACACCTGACACTTGGCTTGGGACTGAGATGGAGGAAGTAGGGGACAGAAAGATTAATTCCACCCCATATTGGAGATGAGGCAATAGGGGCTTTTGGGATGGGGCTCGCTTTCGTTCAGTTTCTGCTCGGCTGGGTCGCCTTGCTTCTTTAGGTTTGTTTCAGGAGATAAGATTGAGGTTTATCCTTCATTGGACATCCAAAAAAAAAATCGACAAATGGCACCTCATTGAAGTGCTGGGTTATGTTTTGAGCTGTTTCTCAGCCAAGTTAGGTTTTGTGGATGTGTATACTATTAAAAATAAAGGTTATTTATTGGCATTGATGGTTCTATGAAGAACCTCTAAGATTTATGGAATCTTACTATGGCACTAAAGGTTCTTTGGGGAACCCTAAATGGTGGTTATATTATATTGCTACAAAAAACTCTTTTGGGTGCTTTATTTTTAAAGGAATAGATCAGCCAAAAAAAAATAATAATAATGATAATGTACACACCCTTAGGTCTTCCAAAGATGTAGACGATTTTGTTTTCGAGAAAGCATTATATTATTTGTTTACCAATGGATCCCTTATAATGATGAATGGGTACCATCAAAATGAGATTCTTATTGATAACAGCATCACAATAATCCACGAGTTCTCATCTGGATTGCAGTCCATCAAGTAACATCTGATAAATGAACAAAATACATGTTTAACATCAAACTTCTGGCTAAAATAAGAGTCCTCTATCCATAATATAGCTTTTTCCAGTGAAGAAGTCATCTTGTTTGAATCAGGATAGAAATATGCACAGCTCAAGAACAGTTTACAAGTGAAAACAGTTCAAAACAGTTTCAAACAAATACATACAGTATGCATATGTTTTTTTTTGTTGTTGTTGTTGTTTTTGTGACAGGACAACAGGAGATGGACTTTTTCACTGAATGAAGCATGAATTGGAGACTGGTATTTTGGCTGGAAGTGACGTTTAAAATGCCTTAACACTGCCATTGTTTCATGCAAGATGTTAATTGGTGGACTGGAGTGGTTGTGGATTATTGTAATGTGTTTATCAGCTGTTTGGCTCTCATTCTGACGGCACCCATTGACTGCATTTGGATCCATTGGTGAGGAAGTGGAGAAATTAGAAATTTCTGCAAATCTGTTGTGATGAAGAAACAAACTCTTGGATGGCCTGAGCTGAGAAAATTTGAGGTGAGTTATTCTTTTAAGAGTGTACAAACATCCGAACACGACCTTTATTGACCCACACATCCTGCTAGCTTGATGACCAAGGAAAAGTCAATAGTTTGAGAGTGGATTGACTGTTTATTCTGACAACACACCACAGTTTTATCAGTTAAAGTGTTGTGGTGCAAAGACAAACAAAAAACCCTGTGTTTTGTTGATATGGCCATAGCGTAACTCTCTTTTTTTCAGCTGGAGGAGATGAACCTGTGCCTGCTAGCACTGTCACCTGCTCCCAAAGGTGTAGATTGGGTTGTCTGAGACCGGGTCAGACGCCCAGGGGTCACTATTTGTGTCTTGTTGATGGGTTGTAGAGGCTCCTGAGAATGAAACACCATTTCTAATGATCACTTTGGTTTCACAGTTTTAACTGTTAGCCATTAAATGTGTGAGGTGTATTTCCCCACCAACACCACCTCAGTGACCGTGTTTAAAACCCTCTTTCAAGCCTGTGGCACAGGTCTATGTCGGCAATTTTAGCAACTGAGTAAGAGGTCCGATTGGGTAAGCCCATGCAAATTTAAGGTTTTCATTTGAAGTTGAAGTATAGCAGTTAGAGCATGTGCTCCAGAGCTGTTCTCACTAAGAATGGGTTAGGATGGTCAATTAGTCATAAAATAATTAAATTAGTTATATTCTTAATTTAGGGTTTAATTTATGTGTCCTGAAACTACATCAGTGTTGCTTTAGTATTGTTTATATACTATTATAGTATTTTTAATATGTTAAATTGGCTTTTGTTTATATATTTTCTTTTTTTTCTTTTGATTTTAGTTTAAGCTTTTGTCATTTTTTATAATAAAAAAAAAATATTGATGTATTTCTGTATAGCTTAATTAACTTTTATTTCATTTAGTAATCTTAGGTATTCTGCCTAAACGTATGTCAGTTGTTTCTAAAAAAACTGAATTATTCACAATAAGATCATTAGGATGCATTTTAAAAATGAGTTTTAAACAAATAAACAAATCAGTAAATGTGCTCAATATCACCTGTATTACAAAATCAGTGTTGCATGTGAATAATTGTTTATAATTTTGATTCTTTTGTTTTATTATTATTTCAGGATTTGTGAAGACTGGCAGGATGTTTCGTGGTTTCTTTGTGAAGACGATTAGCTTTGTCGGTTACACCGTCCAGTATGGCTGCATCGCTCACTGTGCCTTTGAGTATATCGGCGAATTTGTGTCGGTAAGTTTCTTGGAGATGTTTGCTTAAAGCAATTGCTTCGACAAAGTAAAATAAATACATAAATGTTAGTAAATGTCTGTTTCTACCCACAATTCACCTCCGACAGTGTTCAGGGCCTTCCATGGAACCCACCATTACTAACCATGATGTGGTTTTCTCCGAACGAGTAAGCCGTCACCTCTGCCGAATACAAAAGTGAGTCTGAAATGCTTTTATTTGACTTTTATTGATTATACAGTAATGCAGAAACTTTGAGTATCCACTTTATTTTGACCTTACCTGTTACATTCTTCCAGAGGGCATATCGTAATAGCCAAAAGTCCTTTTGATCCAAAGATGAACATTTGTAAACGAGTGATGGGGCTGGAGGGGGACAAAGTCTGCACTAGTGGACCATCAGACGTCTTTAAAACACACACTTACGTGAGTACCTGCTGTACCACACATGACATCAGCTCTACTTAAAGAGCCAGTAAGATGAAAATTCTAAGCTTCCTATCACTGTTTATAAGTCCTGTACATTAGGTTTAAATCCATTCCAGGTTAAAAAACATTGTCATTTTGTCAAAATATAATTTTAAAATTACCTCAATTCTCAGAGATCCCCAAACAGTTCGCGCAAAGCTGTTCAAAAGATTCAGTTTCCTTAAACCCCATCTTTCGGTAGCATACTGTGTTCTGATTGGTCAACTAACATAGTCAGGTTTGATTGGTTGTTCCGCACACACCTCCACGGTAAACTATGCGTTAGCATCTGTTTGGGATGAATTATGTCTTATTCCTCTCACCACGAAGCAAACAGTAAAATAAAAAACTTGAACAGTCTCGCTGCTTTTTCTTCTGTGTGGGTGTATTCAAGCCGCGCGCTTCAGTTTGAATCTGAATAGCGCGTTCAGTGCGGGGGCGTGGTCACATTCGATATAGTGAAGGGAGACGTGAAAAACAGACATCACGTTGTTTTCATATGGATTACTTTATCACAGAATATCTGTTAGCAACACTTGTTACACTTCATTTTAATGACGTGTTTGTAAATGACGATCAGCGCAGACAGGCTGCAGACAGCACACATACTGATAAGATGCTCGGGAGAAAACAAACACATAACTTCATAATCATACTTTGCGTTGTGATTCGGAGATGCTCGTTGTTCTAAATAAAGTTGCTAATGAACCATCTTTTATGGCCAAATGCTTTGAAAATCCCGCCTTGTACTCACCGAGATTAGAAAAGCAGACATCAGTGAAAAAGGGATTTGTTGTATTGCTCTTGTATGGTGGTAAAAATGAATTTTAGCCATTGGTTCTTCTGATCTTCATTCTTTGTCAGTGAAAATAAAACAAACGGTCTCCTCGACATGATGCTCTCACACCAACCAGAGCTTCTGTGTGTGGGGCAGGTCAGAGTTCCGTTTCTCTCAAGACGGTAGGCCGAGATTATTATGCAAAGTGCTCCTAGTGACGTACATAGAGATTTGAAATCTATAACGACTCGTTTCAGCGATTCAGAGTCGACTCCTTACTTTAGAAGCCAATAACTTTATAAATCGTGTACTTTTTGGTTTAATTACTTTGCACATTGTTTACACTGATGGACAGCTACATCATACACTGTAATACAGGTCATTTTTGATTTCCCATCTGTGTGGCTCTTTAAAGGAATGATTTTATTTTCCTTGAACACTTTCTGAAGTCCTTCACTACATTTTTTTCCCTTCTTTTTTGTGTGTAAACCACTGTGTTAACTCTTATTCACATGCTTTCACCTTCGTTGGGTAAAACGTTTACCTTATGGCAACAAGAAATCCTCATTTCTTGGTTATTATTGGTCCAGAGAGAGCATAGTCACCTTGTCACGGAAATAGCTGTTATTGCTTTTTTTGTATCACTTTTTTTCCCCCACCTTGACTATGTGCGGTTCTGGCCTGTAATTTTTCCCGAAGCTGTTAGTGTTAGTGTCAGGTGAGTAGAGCAAGTGATGAAGAGAAAGGAGAGAAAGAAAGGCCTGTCACCGCAAGTAATACAAACCCTCAGACGAACAAGGACCCGAGATTGTAGAAGTATATGCTCACTCTCAGTACTAGCCTGATTGCAATGTCCGAATTGAGTCAATTGCAGTTTCAATACAGTTTCTTCTTTTCTTAAAACTGTATGCAGAGTGATGATGTTATAGCAATCTTTTGCTCTATTGATTTTTCTTTCTAATGCTCATTTTGTGACCGAAGTTGTTTGTGTTGACAGGAAGGAAGGAATGCTGATATAATAAGTCAGATCTGAAACTTTGTGGTATCTAATAAAATTGAAATATCAATGCTTTAGAAACATAATTTGAAAAGAGTCTCTTGGCAAGTATGTTTAAAAACTACCTTCACACTGACAGGGTGATTTGTTTGGTCCTATATATAAAATGCCTTTGAGTTTAAAGGATCTGTCAATCAAAGATAGAATGTTAAAAACCGATTTGGCTGTGATCTCACACAGCTGTTTTTCACTGCATGTCTACAAACCACAAGATCTACAAACAGGAGAAAATTTGTGATAGTTCAATACAGTGCTGCAGGAACTGCATTAGTTTGCATTTTTATCAGCTGTTGATTGTCAATGTGTTTTTTTTCTTTCTTTTTTTTTTAATGCCTCAAATGACGTCTGTGATTAACACAAGTTCAAGATAATTTCATGTTTTATTCTACAACATAAATAGATTAGTGTTACCCTGCTCATAATTTGAAGCTTTTACATTTCTTAAAAAGGTGGTTGCTTACTAGTAGCTCAATAGACTTTTTGAGATTGTGAGGATGCTGAACAGTTAAACGTATCTACTCACTAGTCCGTGTTTACAACATTGTTGCATTCTCTTGCAAACTTTTTTAAATGACATTTGAAATTAAGATCAGCCGCTAATGTTGAAGACATGCAGCCATAGTGTAGTTTGTTTGCAGCCTGTGTTTAGCTTTTTAATTCTGGTTTGTATATAAGCTTCAAAATCTTGAGGAACAAAATGTGTAAGATTCATAAACCTTTGTTGGCCACAGAGCATATTTTCTGCAGTAATCTAGATGAACAGCTTTTTGTCGAGGGAATCGTGGTGATGCAAACTTCCATGTTGGCTTACAAAATTACATCATGACTCTATTCAACAGAAAAATTATAATAATAATAATTTGATTGCAAAACAAAGTTTTCTTTAGATAAGCCCTATACTACCTGTAACTTGAAATAAGAAATAATTCATTGTAGAGGTATTTAGTAGACCAGAATCTAGATGTTAAACAATCAACAACAGAAACGGTACTATGTTTTTAACATGCTTCCCATCTGTAAGATCATATGCAGGGTTGTCCACATTTGTGTCTGGTCACAGTATGATGTGATTTCTCGTATGCTTGGCTGACAGACAGGACAAAAGCTCGGCTTCGAAACAGCAGATGACAACGGGCTGAGATTTCTTGTGGATGGGATCAAACATATGTTTCCATGCTAATGAGAGTCGACTTGAAGACGTGACATATGTCTATAATCACGATTCTTTAGCATCGGTCAATGATGCATTTGTTTGTAATACAGAAGCTCAGCGAATCAATTTGTGTGTCCTGGTTAGACATTTTCACACATTAATGCATGAGATGGCTTTGTGAGATATCTAACGTGACTATAAGAATGCTGCATCAAGATTGGAATTCTTCAAGATTCCTTGGAATTCTACTTGATGGGGAAAAACTAACTTAAAAATCCTTCAGTTTGGTCAGTGCCAGATAGGCATGTCCATACTGTTATGTTTATAATGACAAGGTGATGTGTTGTTCACCCTCGCCTCACATATAGAGGGGGTGGAGGGGACTTAATTAGGGGCTTGACAGCCCCACTCTCCCTGTGTGATGAGATTATTCCTAATTGATGTCAGTGTGAATCAGACTTCGCTCGGTTGCCGGCCCAGCCTGGCAGGTCTGTCCATGGTCTAGACTCTAGACCCATGGAGCAGCTCACAGAGGCGTGGTTTCACCCCTCACCGAGAGGATAAAGAGGGGGGGGGGGGCTGTGAGGCCCCAGCGGTCCGTAAATATTATCCCATTCCCATCTGAGATGAGCAGTTAAGTCATGTGAACTTTCTCACTGTTAGGAACTTCTACTTTATCCTCTAATCCTGGGAGATCCTAGTGTTGCAATACGGTGTGTCGGATGCAAATGCATTTCAGGGATCATTTTAGATGAGTGTGGCTGCAATCAGAATAAATTGTACTCATTTTCTCAAGTTAGCATTTTGGTTTAATATTTTGCACTTCCCATCCTACTGTAATCTAGGTTCCAAGAGGCCATGTGTGGCTGGAAGGCGATAACCTTCGGAATTCCACAGATTCCCGAAGCTATGGTCCAATTCCCTATGCCCTGATCCGAGGACGCGTTTGCTTAAAGGTAATGAGAATACAGTCTCATTTCTTGACCTATACACTTGCCCAAAGGCCAAACCACAAGCTTTTTGAGTTTGAACTGTTGCCCTTTTATGTAGTATTTTTTTAAAGTTTGTTTTCTTTCTCTTACACAAGCAATACAAATGATTCTTTCTTAATTTTACTTTTATTTGAAATTACAAATAAATTAATTCAAAGTATAATTTAGCAAGTAGCTGAAGTGTGGAATGTCAACTTTATTTGAAACTGTTTTCGGCTGTCGACTCACATAGCGTCGCATGCCCATGACCCTGTAAACAGGTCTCCTCACCTTCTGTCAGCCCCTGATTGGAAAGTAAGAGGCGAATGATATGGGGGTGGAGGTTCTTACAAGGAAAAGATGTTTTCTCCCCTTTTTTGAATTGTAAAAGTAGTATAATGCATATTATGAAAATGCATGTCACTGGGGTGATACCCTTTCAAAAGCCTCTAATATGTGTACCATTTAGGTTCTAATATGTGCATTTTAAGTGCTAATATGTACCTTCAATATACTAAAATGCTTCAATATGTGTACCTTTGGAAATGACAATGCCCCAGTGACAGCTCTTTTAAGAGTATGATATAAAATAGCATATAAAGTTCATTAAATTGAATGATGCAATTTATTGTTTATTGTTTTTTTTATTTTGCAGATGTGGCCACCGCATAGTTTTGGCGTATTGGCTGAAAGTCCTAATGACGGGCGCATTTTATGAAGAAGCTGTGTGCATGTGTAGTCGCAATGTAAATTATATTTTTGCAATGTTTTAAAATAAATCCATATTTATAATTCATGTCTATTTCATTTATTATAGCAAATATGAATTTATGATAGTTTAAAAGCAAATGCATCATGTATCAAAACACACAGATGCATCATATCAGCAACATCATGCTGCAATCAATGCTTTAAATTAAACCGTATTAAATGCAAGGAAGATCTGGTGAGGTTTTAAATAGGTTTCACAACACTCATTAATGTCGCTGACCCATAAGTGACACTCTTTACATTGAAATTTCTTTTTGCATAGAAACATTTTTACCAAAAATTGTAATTTTGTGATTTTTTTTTGTTTAATATATATTGGAAGGCACCCTAAAATAAGAGTATATGAGAGTATAGAGACGAAATGAGACTAAATTTGATGAAACTTCCTTTTCAACCATTAAAGCTGCAGTAGGTAACTTTTGTAAAAATATATTTTTTACATATTTGTTAAACCTGTCATTATGTCCTGACAGTAGAATATGAGACAGATAATCTGTGAAAAAAATCAAGCTCCTCTGTCTCCTCCCAGTGTCCTATTGCCATTTGCAGAAATACATCTGCTCCCATTAAGAAACAACCAATCAGAGCTGCGGTCCGTAACTTTGTTTGTGTTCAAAATGTAGAAAAATGTATATAATAAGCGAGTACACCATGAATCCGTTTTCCAAACCGTGTTTTTGGCTTGTCCTGAATCACTAGGGTCCACCTATAATAAGTGTTTATATTAGGACTATTTTAGATTGCTTCGGGGATACCGCGGCGGAGTAACCCAGTACCTTTGTGTTTCTTCATAGACATAAACAGAGAGAAGTAGTTCCGGCTACGATGTTCTTCCGCAAGACGCAAGCAGTTCTGTTTATTAACCGCTAGAGTGTCAAAAGTTCCCTACCACAGCTTTAATAATGATAATGTTTTTAACAATAACTAACAGTGTGACTATTTATTTGATCTTTAATTTATATATTGTTACATATTTCCGCCATGCTGGCATTGTCCTTTGACCAGGATCTTGTTGACCTTTAAGAATAATAGAATTTAATCATGAGGGGCAGAATGTTTGACACATGTAGCACTTTCTTTTTTTTTCACAAACTTATAAAACCGGATACTTGTTTTCCTTACAACCTTCCATCCTTCTTGTAATCCCCTTAGAGGATTTACTTACTGTTCGTATATCATATGGATTTAAGCACAGTTGGGATCTAATCCACCATTGAAGGGAATGATTAATAAACTTAATCATAATTAAGGTCCAAAGAGAGACTTCTACACACCTTCATCAAAGACTAACTCCCTCGGTTGCTCTTTCTTTCAGTGTTTATTGGTGTGTTTGGATGTGTGCATTTAAGGTAATGAGAAATTGACGTTCTTCTTTCAATGCAGAATGTGCTTCTCTTTAATCAAGGCTTTAATTAAAACTTGACAGCGTCATTTGATCTCAGTGCAGGATGAGTCGGTCTTTAGACGATGCTGGCTGACATCAAACACAAATGCGAGAGGATACCATGGGCGTTTGCATGGGATGAGCCTCTTAATTTGGTTGAAAGCTGATCTGAGGTCAGATTTGTGGTTTCTGTTGTTGTTTTTCACACTGAGGTTTGTGGAAAGGGAATTTGATCTTTAGATCAGTTCAAAAAGGAAACTTCTGCCAACATTGGATTTCGCCCCAGTGGATCCATACCAGACAGATGGCATTGAGTGGGAGACAGACTATTGGCGGCTGCATCAAGTGTGATGTCTGTTGTGATCAGACTCGTGAGGATAATCGATAGATAAACCCTACAGATCAAAGCCTTTGATTTCAAATGTGAGCCAGGCTCCAGTATTATTCTAGAAAGCATAAAAGGGAAACAGAATGTAAACACATTTCCAGGTGTTAATTAAAGTCCTGCAATATAAACAATATATTAACCAAAACTTAGTATGGTAACCAGTGTTGCTGCTGGGATTTTGCTATAGATATTAACTGAATTGACTTTAACTGATCTTTAGCTACTTTTACAGAAAAATCTCATTATATTAGTAACATTACCTTAAATGCACCACATACATTAAGTGGTTTTCAGTCTTTTATCCATGTAAGACATTTATACATAATTTGTTAAAACGGCACAGATTGCCTCTTTCATTTTTTATTTTCTTTGTAAAAATCTGTATCCAGATCATGTAAATGGTCAATCATAAATACAGTTTTCACAAATTTCAAACTAGAAGTAGTTTCATTTAAAACATTAGCAGAATTGTTTTGATAAAAATCTGAGTTATATGAAGAAAAAAATAGTTAAAGGCAGTACTGTGAAAAATTCTTACAATTTACAACGTTCACTACTTTAATATGTTTAAATTGTAATTTATTCCTGTGATGCCAAGATGAATTTTCAGCATCAATACTCCAGTCTTCAGTGTCACATGAAATCATTCTAATATTCTGATTTGCTGCTCAAGATTTATTGATTCTTCAAAGTTGGAAGAACAGCATTGATTTGAACTAAATGTCTTTATATCATGTTTAATCAATTAAATGCATCCTTGCTGAATAAAAGCATTAGATTCTTACCAAAATCTTTTAAGACCCTAAACTTTTTAATGGTAGTATATATTTATTTGTTGTTCTTTTCCCATGTTTCCATGTGCATTCAAACCTTGCTAAACTAATAAAATAATCATATTGCTTTTTTGCTAAACATTTTGACAATGGTTCCTGTTCACACATAATGTTCAAATAGCAAAATGCCATTACATTTGAAGAAAGTGTTGTATAAGTGAAAGCACCAATTGTTCGTACCAAAAGTAGATAATATATGTATGTGACCCTGGACCACAAAACCAATCTTGAGTGTCAATTTTTCAAAATTGAGATTTGTACATCCTCTGAAAGCTGAACAAATTAGCTTTCCATTGATGTATGGTTTATTAGGATCAGACAATTTTTGGCTGAGAGACAACTATTTGAATATGTGAAATCTGAGGGTGCAAAAAAAATATTGAGAAAATCACCTTTAAAGTTGTCCAAATTAAGTTCTTAGCAATGCATTTTACTAATCAAAAATTAAGTTTTGATATATTTACGTTAGGAAATTTACAAAATATCCTCATGGAACATGATCTTTACTTTATATCCCAATGGTTTTTGACATAAAAGAAAAATCTGTACATTTGGCCCATACAATGTTTTTTTGGCTATTGCTATAAATATACCCCAGCGACTTAAGAATGGTTTTGCTGTCCAGGGTCACGCATAAAACTATTGACGTATGCTCTAACTGTGGTATTTTGGTTGAAACCATGTTACAGTTTTGCTAGTAAATGGTCAAAAACAAATGGCATACTTGTATCTCTCCAGTGGAGACTGAGCTAAACATCACAGCTCTCAGACCTGAGGCAGCCTTCGGAAGAGCACAACAGCAGCGTGGAGCTGCTCGGAGGTCTGTGACATGAGTTTGCGTCGCTGTGTGGAAGTGTCCTCATGCCACAGGCGTTTGACACCATTACTGTCGCTTTTTCCTCGACTAATAGTGGCACGAGTGCTGGAGAGGAACACTGTGCACTCCTAATGGAGGCCAAAGGAACATTTTCCCCAAGGCCTGCAGAGATGGGCAGGGGGCGAGGTGGGAAGAAAAAGGGGGCTTAAAGGGGCAAAAGACCCATCAGTTTGTGTAAAGGCAGGCTTGTTCTGACAGTCCTGACCCACATACCACCCCCCCCCCCCCCCCCATGGGTCTGTGTGCAAGCACTCCTGCTCAATGAAAGCATATTTTTGAGAAACAAGGATTATAAACACTATTTCTCAATCTTGTTTCTGTTAACCTTGGCAGTAATTCTGATTTCACTGAATATACAATTTAAATATCAAATGAAATGTGGTTTTCTTCTTTGATTAGAACACCAATCAATACTACCTCCTACCCTGTCCCTGGTTATCTCCAAAGAATGAACCACAGTTTCCAAAACTGAAGAGTGTTAAAAAAAGAAATCTTGGTGAAACTAAACTTTTAATGGAGAGAAGCTGCAATCAGACTCCAGCAGACCTTTCACAAAAGGTCATCGATCCAGCCTTTAATTAAAGGCAGCATTAGAGAACCACCTTCTAGCACATTTAACACAGCTTTGATGTTCAGTCATTGATTTAATTTCCTTAAAAGCCTCATAGAGCACTGATACGCCTTCACAGAGACAATGGACAGGACTGCACTGACTCATGGGCTTTAGAAGTTTGAGAAACCCACAGGTTAACACCACCTGTGTCTCTAACTCAGTGCCATGAACCAGGAGCGATTTTTCCAGTGACAGTCCACACAATCACAGTCAGTATAACATATTTAATATATGGAGCAGGATCTGGAGCCAAAGAGAATCAAACTTTGTTTTATTAAAAAGAAAAACCTGGTCCGACTGCTCTTTCTGAGCTCTTGATAAACCAGATATTACGCCAGTATGATTATACTTCCACCACTTTCTTTGCATGGAGGTCCATAAAATGAAGTCATGATAACCACGTATAATGGAGAGGATCAGTACAGATAACACTGGCAAGGGTTTGACAGTGTGTCAACTCAAGAGAAATCACAATGGTAGCCATTCTGGCTGAACTCTATCTGGCCACTTGCCATTTAATTGTCTATTCCAAAAACTTTCTTGCTGGGGATAATATTTACTGAATGGACAACACTTTCTAAATAGACCCACTTTGGGTTGCTAGCCCAGAACTTTAGCCATTAAACTACCATTACAAATACAGACTTAAGCGATACATCAAATCAGATTATCATTTAAGATGCTGGAACCATACCTGCCACCCACAGCCTCATCTGTTTGTCATTTGACCGATTATAAGACAGATGCACTTTAGTTACCAGTGTTTCTTTTTTTCGAAGCCTCAAATGAGAGAATGTTGTTGTATGTCAGGATGTGATGACGCTGAGCTTGACAGGACACTTAACAGCTCTCTTTTTTTCTGTGTTTGTGTGAGTTTTTAGGTCCAGGAGATCCGAGACAGAATAACAACACACCAGAATGTGTGTGTTTTTTAAAGCCTTTTTAGTTTTTTTGGCTGCAATTTATTGTATTCCAAATTTAAATGGCTGTTTGGTCTTTCAGAATTACTGAAATCTGTTGTGATTTGCTGTCAAGATAAAATCATTTGATCTGTTTTGATGGAGCAACAATACATTTGAGAAAATCCTATAAATATTTAATTATAAATAACTAAAAGGAACATTTGAATCCTCAGTGCCATAATAATAATACGACTTCTGTGTGATTTTTACTGAATACATAAATAGTAGATTTATAGCACTAATTATAACAAAAACTGGTCAAGAGGTAATGTTTCGTCAGAAATAAAATCATCATCTGGTTCTCTTTGGCAGCAGTTGTTTGGGCCGACATGCATGACTGTCTTTCCAACACTGCTGGCCCAGACAGTGAATAAAGGCTAAAGTGATGCCAAATTTTCCAGCTATTCCTGCCCTTCCTTTACCAGACCAGTGAATCCAGACCTTCTGCGAATCTGGTGCTGTGGCAGCTTACTGACTGATCATCAATCTTCCCAAAGCCTGGTGGGCCCCGGTAAAGCCCAGTGAAATGAGAGCCGATGGGGATGATCAGTGGTTTCCGGGTCTGCTCCGGTTCAGAAAACTGAATGTTTAGCTGTAATTACAACAACCACAGACTATTTTATGTAAATGTTTACAGAGTTGTCAGAGCTATTTGATTGACTTACTTCTGTACTTCTGTTAAAATAAACAGTTATTTTAGTATCATTTAGATATGTATAATTATTTTGTGTTAGTTTTATTTTTGTATTTTCCAACTGAAGCTTACTGTAAATAATAGAAAGTCTTTTTTTCTAGACGGGATGGTGTAATTTTAACCAAACGGTTGTGTTTAGTACTTAAAGTGTACATATTAGTACCTTTTGAAAGAGTTCTGCCCCAGTTACAGCTTTTGTACTTAAATTTTTTTTTCGAGATTGTACAGTCACACATGGTGTGACAGAACTCAAGTGCAAATAATTCTGTAGTATTTAAGGAATGCAGACAGTGCACACTAAGTTCACTCAATTCTGTCTCATCATAATAGACTTATTCAACAGAGCATTGCTAATGCAGGCACACACACACTCACACACACATACACACACGTCAATGACAAGGTGTCGAGAAGAGCTTATTAAATTCGGCATTTCCATAAACAGCCCTGGAGGCCAGAAAGGGAGACGCTCTCCAACATGCTTCTGGCCTGCGTGTTTGTAATTCCTCCCTGAATATCTGCTGTACATTGACTGCTGATGATTTGGGGGGAAATTATTCAAACCTCCGCCACTTTCAATATTTTTTTATATTTGAGGCCAGTCCCTTGGATGTTTGTTTGTAATAGTACACTTGGCACAGTATTTATACTTAGGTATCATTCTACTGAGACGAACTAAATGAACTGGGAATTGCAATTATGAATGCAGAATAGGGACATTGACTATGCATCATCTGCATAACACTGACACTAACCTACGATGCTCTTCACTGCCTATTTTCCCCATGTTTGAGATGACTCGATTCCGGATCTCTGACTGTGATGGTGGAGAGAGCAGATATTATAATGCCTGATCAATCTGTGAGTGAACGTTTCCACCGAGATGCATTAGTCCACTCGCTCGAGCAGAAGATTCCAGAGCATATCTAAACGTGGGAGTCATGCGAGTTGAATTCAGGAGAGACTGTGCGTCTGTAGAAAGAGAGAGACAGGGATGCAATGGAGACATCGCCAGCAAACTGATGTCACCTAGAGAAACGTTGCAGTTAAATATGGTTATTGCAATAAGTGAAATTCCTTTCAGAAACTCCTTTTTTGTTTTAATTTTCTAAAGGAAAATTTGTAAAGTAATGTGCAGGTATGTGCTTTCTAAGTTTTGGTGATTTAAAGCACACTTTTGTCAATTTTATTGCACACAAGGTTACAGAACACAAAGTGGGGCAGAACTTTTTTAAAATATAATTTTAATAGCTCTTTGTTTATGATTTCCTACTTGCAAATTTGCATTTGAATGATACAGTCACAAATATTTTCACATTTTTAAATGCATACACCATTCAATGGTTTGGGGTCAATACGTTTTGTGTGTGTTTACTCTATCAAAAATAAAGCAGAAACATTGTGAATATTGTGAAATATTACTTGAATGGGTGATGGGATGGGTTAAATGCAGAGCATGAATTCTGAGTATGGGTCAACACACTTGGCTGTATGTCACATCACTTTCATGTTCAAAAATAATAATAGTAATGCATTTGTATTCAGAAAAATGAAAATATGTTGCTGAACTTGTCTTCTGAGACTTTTGAATAGATGTTTCAGTTTATCCATCATGATTAATGATACATTATGTATTTCTGAATAATGAATTGCATGCACCCTTATTGGAAAGTTTCACAGAGAGATAGAGAAAGAGAGAGAGAGAGAGAGAGAATGGCAGACAAAAATATGTTCCTTCTGAACCAGTGTGGACTACACCTCCCAAGATCAGATTCAGATTTTGCACAGATTTCAGTAAAATAGCTCAATCTTGAGTGTGTATAAGTGTGTTTGTGTGTCTGCTGTTGATTAACAGAAGGCATAGAGACATTAAGTTGGGATGACCAGGAGAAGATTCAGCATACCTTTACTGAAGTGGCCATGACCTTCTTGAGCCTTTGTGCCAGAGCCCAGCAGGACGGCCATGCTGCTCCTCTCTGATCTCTGCTGCCTCAATAATGATTCTAATTGTGCCTGTCCTGCAGTTGTCTGTCATGTGTTTTGCCTCATGTAGTTTTCTCTTTTTCCTTTGGGAAGAGTGAAAGCCTTTGCACGCAACCATTATAGCAAACCAGACTCGGGTACAAATCTCTCTCTATTTCACACAGCCTCAGTCATGCTCTCATTCTCTTTGCACTTGTCTTTGTGGATTTTTCATTCTCTCTCTTGAGCTTCATAAATGTGTACATGAGTGCATGAACATACGATAACCCTATGCATTTTGAAATCTATAATCATATGTGCAATCAAAGCTTGCAGAATTTTATATTGACAAATTATATACATATAACTAAATGCATGTCAAATAATAATGTCGAATAAAAAATTTTAAGTTGCAAATCCAAATATATGCACTTCAAAATCCAAGTATGCATATAAGCTTAGTCAAACAAATTTAATATGGGGCTTATATATGATAACAGACAAAACTTCTCAGGATTTCAGTGTTCATGCCTTCAGAAAGCCAGGTACAAATTGCCAGTGACAAGGGAGATTGAGCCATCAGTTTCAGCCACACTGTGGAATTCACTCCATTAGGCTGATGGTGAGAGAACAGCACGCACAGCAAGACAACACTGCCACCTAAAGGCCATATGCATGTATGCAAAGTGAGGTTAAGGACTGACTTTTGAGGTCAATTGCAGTGCTAAAGAAATATATCAGTGTTGCGTTTTAAAACTAGAAATTAATATCTGGGAAACCTTTTGCAAAACAAATGTATTTAAGTACTTTGCCAAACCAATTTTACCCATGAGCGACTACTGTTGGTGGTGCTGAGGTGTTACGTGTGGTGGTCATGTGGTGAGATCACCAAATGCTCCTGACTTTTAGCTCAGCCTCAAAACAAAAACAGAGACATTGCTCCATATGCTACCCATTCAAGACCCCAGGGATGAACAATGACAAGAGATAGACTGTGGAAATGAAAGGAGAGAACAGGACCATGAAACAAAAATAACTCCAGCACAATCAAAGGCATAGTGGTCGAGCTGCCAATGCTGCTCTGGAAAACACTCATAGGTTCTGGTGTTAAAATGCAAGATGTTTGTTTGTTTGTTTTTTTAGGACAGAAGTGTCTCACCTGTAGACCAGATGGTACCCACATCTTTGATCACTGAATATGACTTTAAATTTGGAATGGATTATTAATTTAGATTTTTATAAATATATTTTTTTAATCGTTTACAGAGACTGGTATGCTGAATATCCACTTGTGTGACACATATAAATTCTTGAAACCACACATATATGCGAACTCAGTCTGACAAAGTCATAAGATTTGAATAAACGGAGCTGGTAATATTTGTCAAGCAATAAACAGAGATTACTTTTTTTTTAGGTTTTGAAAGTAAAATGTAGACATTTTTGGAATTTAGTTTCTCAGAATGGCATGTCATGAACTATAAATCATAGTTTTTACTCCTTTAAATAGGCAAAGAAACAGGCAGCCAAACCTTTAAGCCTAAAATATTTAATAGATGTTATTATATTAAATATTAAGTGCATGTTCACAGTTCCTCAGTGCTGTTAATGGTAACATGGCATGCAGGTAAACAAATTAAATATTTCACTTGTTGTTTTTGTTTGTTTTTTATTTTTACATTTATTATTATTATTATTTATTTATTCTACATTTTTATGATCAACCTCCAGTTTAGGAAACCCCTTTCATATTTAACCATTAAACCAGCCATGTTTTTGAATATTAAACTACTGATTTCACACCATGTTGGTCCTTTACTCCTCTCAGTGTTTGCCATTTATCTCCATCACCCATTTAAAAGCAAGAATTGTCATCCAAGATACAGATTATTTTGTTTCTTCATCAGAAAAGATTTTGAGAAATTTAGCATAACATTAGTTGCTCACCAAAGGATCCTATGCAGTGAATGGGTGCCATCAGAATTCGAGTCCAAACAGATGATCCAAAAAAAAAAAAAAAAAAACAAGCAGTCCACACCATTCCAGTCAATTAATTAATGTCTTCTGAAGTAAAAAGTTGTGTGTTTGTAAGAAACAAATCCAAAATGAAAGCATTTTAACTTTAAACAGTCTCTTCTGATAGGAGTTCATAATCCATAATGAATGTGAATTCATAATACACAATAATGCTTCCTCCAGTAAAATAATAATAATTATTATTATAAAACCCATGCCCTGTTGTCCTCACACATCAAAATATACCAACATATAAATATATTTTAGAACTGTTTTAGACTGTTTTCACTGGTAAACTGTGCTCCATCTGTGCATATTTCTCTCCTGATTCAGATAAGAGGACATTTTTACTGAAAGAGGAAATATCATAGACGTTTTTAACAGGAAGCAGCAGTTTGTAGTTGAAAATACTGTGTGGATTATTTGTGGATGTTATCAGTTTTTATGAGCTGTCTGAACTCTCATTCTGACGGCACCCATTCACTACAGAGGATCCACTGGTGGGCAAGTGATGTAATGCTAAACTTCTCCAAATATGTTCTGATTCAGCATTACCTCAAACGTTATTTCATTTAGCTTTTTGCACAGTAAGTCATAAAGATATGAAAACGGCAGTGTTACCCGAGAATAAACATGAACTATTACCAGTATTTACCTTCTTTCCCTTTCCTTTTTCAGTTTAGGCGATGTGTTATCATGCTGGAAGGCCGAGCTGCTCTCTCGTGATCATGTTCAATCAAACACAGACCCTGTCATGTTCCAGCTGTATCAAGTCTTTAAAGTAACAGCGCTGTTAGCCTCTCACCCCGACAGGCTAATGTAACAAACTCCAGTGACCACAGCTCGTGACAACAAGCACCAGTTTCGTGCTCGGCTGCCCTCCACGGCTACATATTACAGCTGCGGCTAAAACTCCTGTCACGGCCACGATTTTGAAAATAGCAGGAGAATGAGGATGACATGAGAGGGGATGTGCACCCTCTGTCCCCTGTCATTCTGTGTTATTGAGAACTTACCGGAAAAATCACCTGAGGGAGTCAAAGTCCGTCTGGCTCCCGTCACAATCCACTTAATCCACAAACTGATGGATCCAACACTGAGGCCTCCGTCTGGTTCCTTCTTCCCTTCTTGTTCTACTGTATCTTTTTTTTCTTTTCTTTTCAAATGTTCTTATTTAACCACTTTTCAATTTTTTTACACTCTTAAAAATTTTTTTATAGTCTGACGTCCCATGAGAACCTTTCTAAGTTGCAAGAACAAAGTATTTTAAGTACAATTCTGGAAATCCCAGAAATCAATATGCTGATTTGAAGAACCTATAAGCTGACACACAAGAACTTTATAGCAAAAGATTGAAAAGATTTCAATTTGAACCCAAACACTTCTCATCAGGTAATAGTGACACACACAAACGTGATTAGAAAGTGAAAGGCAGCTAAAACCAAAACAAAGCATTTTCTGTCAGAGCTCTTGCACTGAAGGCAATGCCAGCGGGACTGAGCTGTAAATATGATTCAACTGTCTGGGGATTATTAATTAACATGACACTCAGAGCAGAGTGTGAGTGTGTGTGGGGTTTGAGAGCAGATGTTTGCTTGAGGGCATCTTTCATTTCATATTTACACAAGAAACGCTGCGCTGTCAGAGAGAGAAACAGAAAAGTGGCATGTTTGAGAATTCTTGTCCTAGTTTTCATTATGTTTGTTTTTCGTATTTAATTGTTATTCATGTTCAAATGCTCTACATTTCATGAAGTCAACTGCTCTTATTAGAATTTTTTATTGTATTAAAGCATCGTTCAGGAGAAACACGACTAGTCATTTTGGACTCAATATTAGAAATAAAAAATGTAAGGAAAAACATAATGAGCTTGTATTGTTGTCTTTTAATCAGTTCCATAAAATCAATTAAATGAACCATAATATTTTGGATGAAAACAAGGATTTAATGATTTGCCTGAATTTTACCCCAATCTACCTTATTAAAATGGCAGATTCATTTATTAAATAGAGACATTATAAAGCAGAATGTAATATTAACTTTTATCAAGGTGAATGCAGACATGCAAAAAAGACATTTTATGGAAAATAATGTTTTCCAATTAAATGTTTAATGATGGTATGCCAGCGTTCCATGATGTCTTAATAAATGCATTGGGAGTACACTTACAAAACGAAAGTTTCATGAAATAGCTTGTTTACTATCTAAAATAAAAACACTACAATAAAGAAATAAAAATGCAGCAAATAGAACACCCTTGCAAGTTTCAGCCACTTTAGAGACACATGAACAACCAGTTAAAATACCTTAGTAACCCCACAGCAACATCCTGACCGCAACTCGAGCATAATATCAGTAAGTAAATGTTTAGCTTTGTTCGATTAATAATTTTACATTATATAAAAATGTTTTAAGAAACGTGTAATTCATTCCATAAAGCAATTGAGAGCCTCAAAACTTTTTAAATAATTATATTTAAAAAAATCTAATAATTTAACAAAATGTATATATATATATATATATTGATTTGGCTGTGAAAATTGATTACTTTTTCTGTGTACAACAAAATATTGCAACAAAGCTCTCCAACATGCTTCTGGCCTGCGTGTTTGTAATTCCTCCCTGAATATCTGCTGTACATTGATTTCTGATGATTTGGGGGGAAATTATTCAAACCTCCCGCCACTTTCAATATTTTTTTATATTTGAGGCCAGTCCCTTGGATGTTTGTTTGTAATAGTACACTTGGCACAGTATTTATACTTAGGTATCATTCTACTGAGACGAACTAAATTAATTGTGAATCGCAATTATGAATGCAGTGTTGCGTGTTTTTTTCATGTAACATATTATTCTTTTTAGTGTGAGTCCTGGGCTGTGTTTCAAGTAAATCATAGAACCATTAGCTTACGATGCTTTTGGGAAACACAGCCCTGATCTCTTCCACAAGCCTGAATATCATGTCTGATATCTGGAAAAGACAGATTTTTTCTATACTTATGAGCAGAAAGGTTTTGGTTGTGATTCAGCGTCTGGGACCGGATTAAAGTCAGGAGATGAGTGCATAACACTCTGAGGTATTCATAGAGTCTCTACAGGAAGGTCAAGAATAATTGGATTATCTTAAAACACCTGATGCCTGAACAGATGTAATGATGCCAGTGGAAGAAATGCTAGAAAAACCCATCTTGATTCCTTTTTTGGACATATTACAAACTTCACATTAACTCTTTTTCATTAACTCTGTGTCTTTTTTTTTCTTCTTAAACAACAACAACAACAAAAAATATATTTTTCTCCTTATATACAAAAGAGATACAAAGAGACACACACATGCAGACAGGGGCCCGTCTGCCTTCTTCACAAGCCATTAGCTCCTGGAGCTACATCAGAAGGATGGAGGAGACGAGCAAACATTTCAGCAAGACAGATGTCATGATCAAAAGTCCGAGAAGTTGGTCTGAGCAACAGAGAGGATCTGTCAGATACGGAGACCTTCACAGTCCAAATATCCTCTTGGTTTAAAACATGCCATGATTCTGGTGATATGTGAATTCTGTTGTCATATTAATTACCTAAAAATACTCTATGTAATGCAGGTATATTTAAATATTTGCCATCTGAATCGTGAGACATAATGTACGAATTCATAAAACATGAAGTAGCCAGTTTTAAGGGTTAATTTAGAATGATGCACGTTTGCAAATAAGTGAAGCATTAAAAAACCAACTTCGTGTTTCAATTCAAATGTTGATTATAAATACAAGCAAAATAAACTTTACTAAAATACTAATAAACTAAATAAAATAAAGGAGAAGCTAATTGAAAACATTAATAAAATCAATAACAGCATCTCCAGGATAATAAAATAATACTAGCTACATGCAAAGTTAACTCAACCCACACTGAGCTGATGGACTGGGAAATATGAAGTATGAATGTGTATTGTGCGGTGGATTGAATCTCTATCAATAAATTACAAACAATAAAAGATTATTACATAAAAAATGTCATGCAGGAATATATGTCCATTTCTATCTGGATAATATTCATCAGCATCACTGAAGAGGAGAAAAGAATCAGCTGCTGCAAATTACCTGTTTATTTCCACATACAATCTGTAACACACACACACACACAGAGAGACCAGATGGTTCATTTGTAGCTTCCAGATTCTGCAAAATGGGTGAAAAGCCAACTGGGTCACGCATGCACACACTGAAAAAAAAAATGGCACTATTTCTTTATTAACACACACACAGACACACACACACACACACACACACACAACACTTCCCACTGCTGTCTGCTATCTGTCATGCACTATGAGGTGTTGAATGCCCCTAAAATTAATTTACCCCCCACTGAGCCTCTTGATTGAAGGAAAGCTGAGGTCAAAATGATATTCAGATTCATTTTGGTTGATAAGAAGAGGAAGTAAGCTGTCATGGAATATGGAGACACTGCGCCCTCACCAATCACTCAAAATCAAGTGTCTCCTCGTAATTGATTTCTCAGGACATGTGTAGTAAGCAATGGAGACCTTTGGGCTAGAGTGCGAAGTGACTCTTTTAACTCTGAAGTGATGGGGTGATGTGTTAGTCTGTGCAAGCTTTGTGCACATCCAGCTAAATATCTCCGGCATGTAAACTATGAGAAGGGTAAGTTCACATAGATATTAAACACATTCTGCATGAGGACAGTATAGACAATTGACAAGGATCGTAACCTCCTCATCGTAGGTCGAGGGTCAAGGAATCGCCAAGTTGAGGGGGTTGCAAAATCTTTAAAGTTCATGCTTCAATGTCCAACTGGAAAAAAAAAAACTGGCATCCAAACCGAATGCACAGCAGTTTTAACATGTGAGGATCTTGCGCACATACTGGCTGTCAGGGAACCGAAAAATAATTACTCCTTGTTTTGAGATTGATTTTCTATGTTTTTGTGCAGCTTCTAGGATGTTATTGTTAATTACTAGGTGGTTGATTGGGTGTTCTAAATGAATGTTCGCTAGTCTTCATGATATTTTCATTTCTAGAAATTACTTTTTCAGTGTATGTTTATGGGGGGAGGGGGCGGTGGTTGGAAATGGAAAATAACAAAACAAATAAAATTACAATAAATTTTCCTTTGTCAATAGTGTGTATGAATGAAGGACAGCTGACATAAAACCTTTCAAACAAGCCGCTTTCTGTTGGGCAACACAACAAATTCAAATTTTATCAGATTCCAAATTCCAGATTTCTTGTTGAAATGACTGTGAACATTCGCAGAGCAACAGAAGAAGTGAACACAAATCAAATCCTTTAGAAAAGCAAAAGCACACCTCTCCTAAACAAACCGCATGATTTGAGGTATGATTTATGTCCATAACTCAAACAGAATCTCATTTAACCTTTAGAAACCTGCATTTCTGCACTAGGCACCATTTGAGCTCTGGTTTGAAATATAATAATCATTTTGCTGGAATATCCCTTCATATTCATGGTAAATCCACTGAAGTCACACTCTGTGCGGAGTCCAGAGGATTTCAGCATCATAAATGTCCTCGAGACACTGACTTTAAGAGAAGTGATCCGCTCTCACAGAGAGGGGTGCCGGAACTGCTGGACCAGAAGAATCTGCAGTGAAAGTATTGGGCAACTTTAGCGTCCACCCTGCTGGGCCCTGCCATTTCACCCACGGGGCCACACCCCCGACCGCTCAGGGACACTTTATGTGGCTGCACTCATGGGGCTGTGGACAGGGAGTCATAGCAGGCACAACAAACAAAAGCCGAGGAAGGATTTCATGGGTTGTGGAGATGTCAGATGGGTGTCAGAGGTCAGAGGTTATATACAGTACCCACTCAAACAAGCATAAAAGAGATTCACTCGCACATTAGTCCACATTGACTGGTACTGCAAAAAAATCTGTTGCAATTGGCAATTTTGGTTATTTGATACATATTATAAATGGATGGTTGATTTTTGAATCAGATTGTTGCTCAAAGGAATTAAAAAATAACAAATTACATAAACAGAAAGCAAATTATAATTAACAGAAAGCAAATCATATTTTGCTAAACTCTCATTATTCCCAGATATTTCTCCTATAAAATGCCTAAAAATATGAATCTCACATGTGTATTCTGACAATGTCTCAAATTGTGCTCGGATTTAAAATTGGTCATCAAAAGTCAGACATTTCAATATGAACTCAAATATTTTCTATAAGTTCTTTGATGTGATTTTTTAAAATCATGAACTGTAAACCAATAATTGTCTCATTTATTGTTCATTCCTTGTGTAATTCTAAGAGAAACATCTTAGACATATGATTACGGAGAAGAACGTCATATTATCTTGAGCTAAGAAAAAAAACCTCCGAGCAACAAAAGTTTTCCATATGGTATAAAAATTTGATTTTATGTATATTTGTGTCACAAACATATTTGAGTAACTCACATATTTTGAGCCTATTAAAATGTTTTTGTAAACAGAGAATTAAACAGAGCTATGACTGCACCTAGATTCCCTCTAATTATAAATGAACTGGCTGGACTTTAGGTGCGTGCACTGAGGGGAACATTAAAATGCACAACAATTAAATCAAGGCATGAGAGCAGAAATATTAGTGTGGGACATTGTATATAAATCTATTTTATTGCTCATTAATTTTGTTAAATTATTATGTTATTATGATGTTACTGAGAGATCTAAATAATAATTATTTGTTTATTTATAATTTACACAGGCTGTTCCTCAGCACACAGTGAACAGTCCTCTAGCGCCTCCTAGTGACCCACACTGTTACAGCAGCGTCCCTATGATGCTGGTCAACCCTCAAGAAATGAAAGAGCAATTTCTAACGTTTAAAGTTGAGAAGAGAAGAAAAAAAAACTTTTTTTTCAGTCTACAGTCTTGAGATGGGAATCGCTTTCCTTGACGCATTAATGACAAAGTAGTAATATCCGGTTTGTGAATGAATCGTTCTTGTGAGTCGGTTCGTTTTGATGAATCCTACATGGTCGTCGATTAGGGCTGTTCAATTCCACAATTTTTTTAATGATTAAATTGATTAAAACATTTTTTTTTTGTCAGCCTATGCCTCAGATTTAGGCTATTTCATATCATGTTCAAATCCACTCTCAGTCCCTCTCTCTGATTCACTTCTGCTGTTTTGAGAGGGAAACATGGTTCTGTCACACTTGTCATGTACAGGACGGTTTGACTTCCACTCGTCTCTGATCTTAAGTGAAGGGAGATGGAGAAGGGAATGTCTGCTCAGTCAGAAAATATGTTGTGATAACACAGATCTACAGTAGTATCCTCTCCCTGATGTGTCACCTGACATTTCTTGCAGTGGATTGTTGACCTTGAATTCAGTATGCCACGTGTCTGTGGTGTATGCGTATGGAAGAGAAACGCTAAATAAAAAAATGAGTACACATTTTTCAACTCACATGGTGAGTTTACATGTCCCCTGCCGTGAAGGTGCCGTGTGGATATTGAATGTGTGTTTCATGATGTGCACTGGGAGTTAATATCAGTAATCAGTGTAGTGCAAACGGTTGGGGTATAACTAGGCCTGACGTGTGGGACTGTGTTTGGTATAATCTGGTAGTGTTTTACAGGCTGGTTCTGTGGATATATTTGCTGATGTTTGGGAAGATTGTGATTTAAAGCGTGCAACGATGGTCTTGATTACATCAGGTAAAATCTTTAAGAGACTTAATGCTATAGTTTTCTTATTAAAATTAAAATATGTAAAAATTAAAATGTTATTGCATTTTTGCAGGCTTTTATTGATGCATGTCATGCACCCTGTTTGAGCTTAAATGTTCCCCCTTCATTTACTCATCCTCATGTCATTTCAAACATGTATGACCACCTTTCTCCTGTTGAAATAAAACTACACTAAATGGGGTTCAAAGACTGACATGCATTGCATGGACAATATATATATATATTTTAAGTATCTTCTTTGGATGTCCACAGAATGTCAGTCATTGATTTGGAACAACGTGGGGTTGACTTAATGATGACAGAATAAACATTTTTGGATGAACTATCCATTAAAAAGGTTAATGTTGGGAATTGCTTTGGCAATTTATTATTTTTTTTTTTTACAAATTAAAATAAACTTGCACCCATTTGAGTTCATTCTTGTTCTGTAAGCTTAAGCAGTTTTTTTTATTATTAGTAGTATTTATAGACACATGCACCAAGTTTTTTTTTTTGTCTTTTTCTTTTTCTATTCTTTTTTTCTTTTGCAAAAATACCTCTTTAAACCAGTCCGAAAGCTCTTTTTAATAAATAGGTTAATTAGAAGGGTAATATTAAATCTTAAAGGTGTAGAAAAACTCTGCCATCATTTACGCACCCTCATATAATTAAAATATATTTTTTATTCATTCCGGTTTTTTTATCAGTACAGTGGAAGCCAATGTAAACAGAAACTACTTATATTCTACTCTTATGTTCGACAGAAAAAAAGAAAGTCGTACGCGTCTAGCAACATGAAGTAAATGATGACAGAAGTTTTATCTTTGTGTGAATTATGCCTTTAAGACTTGTTTTTTGTTACCACCTTCAAAACTTTTTTTTTTCCAAACAGGATCTGACTGGATGATGCTCAAGTGCTCAATTTTCCATATTTTTATCTTTTTTTTCTTTTCCATCTGCACACAGTGGCCCACTGGACTCATTGTATTGCCCTTAGTAGCAAACTCCATATACAACAGGTTTGGTTACAGATTTTACAAAACCATGTACTGCAATATTCATGCCAGATAAATTCATTCAGATAAAATCAGGTTGAACTTATATCGGTGGCCACTCCAGCAGCACGTTCATCATTCACACATGACAACTGCGTCCTCATTATTGCCTGCAACACCCAAGAGTTTTACCGTATGGAAAACTGGGGGAAGAGTTCACACTTTGGTTGACTTTCAATTCAGCTTTCAGCATCCGTGACAGGAAATAATTTGAACCCCGGCTCATTTATTTATGTTAAGTTATTATCGAATCACTTTGCCATGTGATTTTCCTAATGTGACACAAATTATATTGCAGGAGATATAATTGGCAGTTAGCACTTCCAAGGCCTCTGTGCAGAAGGCGATCTTCAAATTGAGTTGCTTACAGTTTGTGGAGCATTCACACAAGCCAAGTGTGAAATCCATAAACACTCTGCCTTGGAGACTGTTCAACACACACTGGGTGCGACATGAGCCGTACTTGTGCTCAGTCTTCTCGAGTGTGTTAAATGTTCTTCCTAGCCAGTGCATGGCCTAAGGGTCCATAATCAAATCTGAGACTACAACCCAGCAGTAGATTATTCGTCTTGTATCGAGTAATATTGTGGAGTAAAACTGTAAAATAACAAGTCGTGCTTGTTGGTTTGGGATGGCTGAATGTATGCTTGTTAATGAGAACTTTTATGGTTGTGCGGTGTATTGATGCAAGCACTAATCCAAGGTTTTGTATTCGAAAGGAGTTGCAGAATATAATAAGATGTGTGCATGGGAGCAAGAAGAAATACAGGATGTCAAACAGATTTTGTTTTCAATAATCCGTTGGTTAGTATTTAAACCATGTGTGCAAATATATTAAGCTGTCAAGAGCCGCAGAAGCCACAGCTGATCCTATCCTTTAAAACAGAACAAAACACACTATGAAATGAATATTTGAAGTGTGACTTCTCACTTTCTGAACAGGGTTTGAATCATTTGATTGTTCAGTGATTCATCTATAATGACCTCTCTATTATATGTATCATGCTTATTTATTTTATGCTTTACTTAACATATTTGCCTTGATCCTTATGATATTTTGTGACTGTGTATATTTAAATGTATGTGGTTATTACCTCAGACAATAATTTACATGATTTCATACATCCAGATTTTAAAGATATCATAGTGTGTAAAAACTGGCTTAGGAACAATTTTCACTCAGAAAGTGCTTGTAAATTTTATAAATAATTACAAAGATATGGCAAGTGATTAAACATGAATTGTTGAAATGTATAGAATGAAATAATATATTTTCTTCTAAAACATTCTCCAGTAATCTGTTTTTTCAACTTTCCAATTGATTTTTTTATTTTTTTGATTATTTATTTTTTGCAATGAATACATTTGGAACATTTCTTTCATATTTTCCTGCATTTATACATTTAAAAAAAGAATAATAAAAATGGTTATTTGTGACAATTCTGACAAAATGTCTCATGATGAGAGGTTAAATGTACCCTAGGCTCTCGCTCTGAGGTTTGTCGTTGAAAGGAGAGAGTTATTGCTCAATGACATTAGATGTTTTCTTTCAGTTTCATGTTGGATTGATTTCTGTGATTTTTCTGAAATACCTCCAGAGCCTGAGCACTATTTACAGTGGATATAGTAATGCCATGGCATCATTGCAGTTTTATCCTCACATTTTCAGAAAATGCTAAAATCTAGTTCACAGTTTACCATAGCTCTTCAAAATGTTGTTTATAGTGCTCCTTTTTTTTTTTTGTTTATTGAGAAAAAAAGAGCCCGACCGTTGTTTGCCGCTGTGTTACTCAATTATCCTTTTGCATGTCCAGGCGTTTAATGCAATTTCACAATAACACTCACTCTACGACTCATTAGCAGCTCGTGTTAAATCACAAGGTTCAAGTGACAATGTGACACAAAGTCGCAGATTCCTACCACTTGATCCAGATGTGCTACTGTGCGCCAGAATGATCGCTTAACAATGTGCATTGTGTGAATGCACACCTTGAATAACACACCCTGTTCTCGGATCAGAAATGTATTCTGCACAGCTGAAGCAAATCACGTTGAGCTTAATCAGAGGATGTTGTCCTGATTTACATGCTCTGCTTGTAATGTGTCCTGGCATGAAAGAAAAAAGCAATTCGTTTACATGAGAGCAAACAATACATGAGCTCTGAGACAGAGGATGCAGTAAACAACAGCAACAACATTAACGACAGTCCTCTAATGAGCCTCACTGATTTAGATATTAAGAGGTGAGACTGAGGAAGATATGACAAGACATGCATGTGTCTATAGCAATATCACACCTGTAGTAGTGCAATATGGCTGTATATCAACCATATCACACAGCTACGAGTGCATTTATAAAACAGTTTGAAAGTACAAGTGTATATATGAAATAGCAGATAGAAACAGAATCTTGGTCGAATCTGGTTTTCATTATTTCTGTATGACACATTTACTTATTATATATACCATACATGAATACCCTCGTAGTAGATCTATACATGTGGAGCTGGGGAAGGTGGAGGGTTTCTGAAGCAAGCTGCAACTGCTACTGCAAGCACGAGTCATAGATTTGAATGTTGAGCGGCAAGCTCATTGGCTACCTATACTGGAGAGAACCAATCAGCTGTGCCATGTGATAATGATGTCATGATGTCATTAGGCTATTGGAATGCACCATCTATAGTTTCAAGCCAGAACTCTGTATATATTGTTCCAAACTCTGACTTTGAATCTTAATAATATTTTATTACAAAACCATGAATTATTACAACTTTGATGATCTACAGTAAACACACACGTCAAATAAATGTAAAAATTTAATGATTACATTATACAACAAATGACTTTTATACCAAGCTTTTTTTTTTTTATCTCAAGTTCTGACACTTTTTCTCTGTGGAAACATATTACACTAACATTTGATACAAAAGACAATATGACAATAATTTTCACATTAAATGTGTTAACAATCCAGGTTTTAATCATTCAAATTGTTATAATGGACATTTATAGTTTAATATTTTAAGTCTGATTTTGGGACACGGATAAAATAATAATATTTATATATAAAAGAAGAAACACACCCTTGATTTAAAAAAAAAGTGGTGTTTGCTAAGGCAGTCATTTCTATAATTAGATAAGGATCAATGGGGTTTAGGTTTTAGATGTGGACGAGATTGAAAAGTGTTACATTAGTCTTGAGTGTCTTGACTGAACTTGTGTGTGTCACTGTGATTTAGACGTCTTTTGGCTCTTGTGATTGGAAACAGTTTGTGACAATGATATTAGGAGGAGCATAACAATATGTTGTTTTAATGCAGGTGGGGTCTTACAGTTAGGTGGGGTGTATGTGTGATGCCCTGGGGTGGCTCGGCTCAGCGGTGTACAGTGACCTGGCTTGTCTCTCACTGACCTGTGAGACGGACATAATAAAGTGTGAGTGGCCGTCACTTTAACCGTCTGTGACAAGCCATCCCAGCCTGGAGTACATCTGTGTCAGGCAGCTCTGCCATCAGAGCCTGAGTCTGGATGTGGGCTTTCACTGGCGAAGTTGTATCCGTCCACATTGCGCTCCTGGGATGGCCCCAGCACCCCACTGCTGCAATATGGCCCTGGTATCCAGCGAGGTCACAGGGCAAGAAGGAGGCAGAGCCAAAGGCCAGCTGTCATACACTAGGACCAGAGGTTCAGAGATTTTTTTTCCTTATTTTTTTTACTACTTGCATTCAACTATCTACCTACAAAAAAAAAAAAAGATTGTCACTGTACATTTATCACAATGACACACTGGTTGGATAGATAGATAGATAGATAGATAGATAGATAGATAGATAGATAGATAGATAGATAGATAGATAGATAGATAGATAGATAGATAGATAGATAGATTAGTTAGTAAAAATATAACTTCTAGAAGTGACATTGTTACACCTGTAAGATGACTTATAATGACAATAATCATTAAATAATCAATAACCACCATTTAGATTAAGGACTACATTAGTGTAGTTCTGCTAAAACTGAAAATAAAATATGCATTATAAGCATGGAAAAATACTGCATAAGGAAGTATATGTTCTATGATTAAATTGTGCTAATTATGGAGACTGTACTATACTTCATGCAAATACCTTTTATTAATTTATTTTACATTGATATTTCAGCTTTTAATCACTTTATAAAAAAATACTGATTGTGATGCAATAAATGTTTGTTTCATGTCCTGCTATCATGCACACACACACATGCACACACACTCACTTCCTAGCTGTATAACAATAATTCTCATGTCAGGAACAGTCTGTTGGAGATTTGTCTGTCTCTCTCACTCAGTGTCAGCATGGATGGACCTTCTGTGTTACAGAGACAGAGCCTTCCTCTCCTGTTATAGGATATTTTGCTTTGTGTGTGTGTAGGTGTGTGTACCGAACGGTGTATTATTAAATGCAAAAATTGCCAGTAGTTTTCTTAAGGGGTGGGTTTAGGTGTAGGGTTGGTGTAGGGCGATAGAGAATACAGTTTGTACAACATAAAAACACTAACACACGAAAGAAATGTACACCTGCTACCTACCACATCTAAATGGTGTATATAACGTTCTGTGTTCTTCTTGGCAAACTGATGACACTGAATTTTGACGCACTGCCATAATAATTACATGTTCATTTCCCCTTGCCATATTTTTTGATTGTTTTATTTTTTAATTGTTAATAAAAGTTATTAAATACCTAAACATCCTACTTGTACAACTACTGCCTATAACTATGGAGAAGTCAATATTGCTGGTTACTGCTTTATTATATTTAGTAAAACTCTTAAAAATTGGATACTAGTAGACTTATACGTTACAGATCCATTGATATTTCATACAATAGCAACTAAAGCATCTCAGATACTGTAACATGGGAGCAGATGAGACGTGAGGATCCATACACAAGCTTTTACTGGACAGAGACTTGATTTACTTTATTATCCCCCTAGGGAAATATTGTCGCTTGTGTTTCACATGCACACGTACAGCAAGGATAATACACATAATACAAACATAATAGAGAATAAAATAAAATAGAACTAAGAATAAGAATAAGCAAACAATATCCAGAGGGCTTATCCAGGGGTAAACCATTATCCAGAGCAAAAGGGTCAAAACACGAGTAACAGCAAGGCAAGAAAAAGACTAAACTATGAAAAATAGAAACTGAAACAAGACTATGAAAATTAGAAACAGAGACAAGACTATGAAAACAAGGAATTGAAACAAGACTACAAAAACTAGAAACTAATAAAAGTCTAAGAGAACTAACACGGAAAGGCTTTTGTATCACAGCTATCACTAGGAGAGGGATATACGCAGAACAATACTCGGCCATGTGTGAGAGGAAGTCCAATGTTTATAAAGCGTGTCTAATGATTGTGCTGTGTGTGTGTGTGTGTGTGTGTGTGTAAATGGTGGCAGCTGTGTGTTCACTTGTTATCAGGTGAATGTGATATTATTGGTGCAATGGGGCATGGGAAATGTAGTCCAGGGTGTACTGTGTAGCGTGAGAGTCTGTATTGTGGATGATGAACTCTGGTGGTGAATTAACGGAAGTTTATTGACCTGATCTTGACAGATAAAGTGTAGTCAATCTATTTATTTTGCACTGCCCAAAGCCTCCACCAACAGAAATGGTTCTAAACAGAGCCAAATAAGTAATAGGGCCCATTCACAAAGAACTTGTTTTGTGCTAGAAAGTATTTTTATATAAAACATGCTTATTTTATAGTTGCGCTTATGTTCTTGTTGCGTTTTACACAAAATATGTTATTTTATCAACAAGGCACTCAAGTTAAAAGATGTTCAATATATAGGACCCATTTTTTTATATATATATTTTTTTAGATTAACATGTCTATGCTTCATTTTCCTTGAAATATCATATCTGGGTTGTACATTCATTCATTATAATTAACAGGTGAGATGATCAGCGGTGCTGAATTTTTATCTTTATCATTAGGAAAGGGACAAAAATATGGATAGAGTACATCAGTGAAAGACTGACCAGTGAAAGAGTAAATATGAGATCTAGACTCCACATCATAGAAGGAGACCAGACCCTCTTCATAATCCACAAACACCCCCACCTTCTGCGGCTTCACTCTCAGAGACAGAGAGACAAGAGGACCAGCACAAGCCCAATATTCATTCCCATTCCTCAGCCAAATTGCCCAGCATCCACACTGAGGGCGCATTGCGATCGGCCCCTTCCTGTTAATAGATTCTCTGGCCACTCCTAAAGTCCAGCCCGTCTTTCCTTTCACTTGAACCTCAAAATAATATCTCCCTGAGGAGAATCCCTCTTTTCCCAGGACAGAGGCACTGTAATCAAACCTCTCCGAGTTGTTTGGGAGCTTCTGTTTAACATCTCCATGTCTGACTTGTTTCCCATCATCAGACAGGATGAGATATGGATGAGCTGTATCAGGATCCAGAGTCACATCCACTGAGAGAGAGATCAGAGCATGTGAATCATATCTGCATACAAAGACCGTCATTGATTTAAAAGTGTTACATAAACAGATCACACATTACCTGCATGATGCTGCATCCACTTCATAACTGTAGAAGCAAACAAGTTTAGAAGTTATTAAAATATCTGTGTACAAGAGCTGTTTTCTCAGAAATGTATATTGTATATATGTAAATGATATTTTCTACTATTTCAGTGTTCATTTTCTTGAAAGCCTAGACCGCTAGATTCATGAGTGCTCTGGAGTACGTTTGTGAATAACTGAATAAGAAAATAAATAATGATTTGTGGAATGAAACTTGGCACCAAAAATAAATGTAGGCATGACTGTTGCGGACAACCATTGAAATTAAACTTGGAGTGGATTGAGATGTTATATTTAACAGGATAATGGTGTAATGGCTTAACTAGGCTGATAAAAAATAAAGAAGATACTAGCTACATAATTCGAGGGAACGCGATAGTAATCGTGTGCACGTTTTAGTAAATTGAGGGAATGAATTAGTAAATTGTACGCATAATTTATTTATTTTTTCTTGCATGTCATGTGCAGGGCTCCGTAACATAACAAAAATAGCCAAATATTCCATTTCTTGGTGCTCAAAACATCTCACAAAACTGTTTTCTTCAGCATTACCTTATTTTCCCCATTTACTAGAAATGACACCCAAGGGTGCTCTCGTCTGCACTGGAAAGTTTTCAGCATTCTCATTTAGAACACTCAGTTTTTAGTACAAATGTATTCATATCGTGCTTTGCTATTTGATACTGACTTACCAGTTTGACTGAGTTTCTTGTCTAGAGTTTCCTGAAGTTGAGTCAGAGCTCTCCTCAGAGTCTCCACACTCACATCAGTGTTCATACTGATCTCAGGCCAGCTCCTGGTGTGTGGAGGACTGTACAGGGATGGATCGATCTACAGCAGGAGAGAGGAGAAATCCCTCAGCTTGAGGAGTGTGAGTGTAGTCCTGTGATGTGAGCAGACAGAGAGACACTGACCTGTAGGAGCTGGAGGTGATCCTCAGTGTGTAAGAGACGATCCAGCTCAGTGTTTCTCATCTTGAGCTCAGTGAGTTCCTGCTGCAGCTCTTGAATGAGCTCTTCATCATGTGTCTCTGCTGCTTTCTGCTTCTCCTCCATCATCTCCAGCAGCTCGGCCTGACATCTCTCAATGGAGCGCATCAGATCGCCGAAGAGCTCAAAACTGGCTGCTTTCTTTAGCTCTGTGCTTTTCTGAAATATAAAGTTTTGCATGTAATCAAAACTGCTTTATCAAATAAAAGCATTGTTCCTCAAATATTGAACAGCTGCTCACTTTTCTGAGTTCTGCTGAGTGTTTGATGTCTAGAATCTTCCTAATTCTGTCCTGCATCATCTGCTGCATGTCTTTCTGTGTCTTCGCCAGCTGAGCCTATAGACAGACATGTACATATTTATATTTTATTAAGACATATTTTATCACTTTTTTTAAAAACATGTTTTTTCAATTTTCTGACAAAAGACCTTGTTGGCATATTTAGAACCAGATTACTGAAGTAAGTTCTGTATTTTTAGTAACTCGTGCCTTCATATTTTTACTCTCCACCTCTAGAGGAACAGTGTTGTGAGTCTTGTGGTCTCCATCAGTGCAAAACACACACACATACGTCTGATCATCTCTACAGAACAGCTCCAGAGGTCTCTCGTGTTTCTGGCATATATAGTCCTTTATATTCCCCACAGGGTCCATCAGTTTGTGTTTCTTTAAGCTCAGGACTCTCTGATGAGGCTCCAGATGGGTTTCACAGTAAGAGGTCTGACACACCAGACAGGACTTCAGGGCTTTCAGCTTTACGTCGTTGCAAATATCACAGAGAACAAAGTTTCTAAGACTCAACTTTTTCTCAAATATTTGTGCAACCTCTCTAAGTGCTGTGTTGGTCTTGAGGTTGGGTCTTTTACTGAATGTTTCTTTACAGTATGGACACTTGCAGTCCTGACTGCTGTTCCAGCACAGATTCAGGCAGCTCTTACAGAAGTTGTGACCACATGAAGTGTTGACTGGATCAGTGAACACATCCAGACATATAGAGCACTGAAGCTCCTCAGCTAGAGGACCAGTGGAGGATGACAGAGCTGACAAGAAAATACATAATAATAATAAATTATTACTTGCCGTTCCTGTCTGCACATATTAACAACAAGTTAAGCAATATCACACAGCGATGGGTATTGTTGTGAATACCAGTCAGCCAAATCACGGCTGTGCTTATCTTCATACCAACATAATTTTTATACAATTGCTTATATCAATAAACAGGAAATTAATATCAAGTAGCTTACATTTTAGATATAATGTAGTCAGTTAATCTATTTATTTTGCACCCCCAGAGCTTCAAAAAAAAAAAAAAAAAAGTTCTAAATGGAGTCAAAGAAGTAACAAGTTCCATTCACACAGAATGTGTTTTGTGCCAGGTCTACTGCTCAATTATTCTCAAATGTAAACATGCATCTTTTACATTTGCGCACACACTCTTGTTGCGTTTCATGCAAAACATATTGTTCTAAAAACAAGGCACTCAAGATGTTCAATATAGAAAACCCAGAAAAATGTTTCATTTTTTATTGTTGTAATGATTATTATTATTATTGTTGTTGTTCTTATTTTTTGCATCATTTATTATCTTGGTTATTGACTTACCTGGCGGTTTATCCATACGTTGTCTCCAGTTCTGTCTTGGTGAAGTTGGTAAAAATTCGGCCATTGCACTTCTTTTTATGTCTACAGGAAAAGGTGATTACATGTTTTTACTTCAAATGATGAAATCTGTTAATCACCTTGTTACCTCAATTTCTAAAATAAAACCAGAGTAATTATATTTTAAAGCTGTTGATCAACTGTAATTTGCCCCTTATTATTTTATTGTCTCATATCACATATGTATATATTTTATTATTACTAATTATTATAAATTTATATATTAATTCCAAAACTACACAAATTAATTACTGGATGTTAAAGATAATCTCTCTTTTTTGAATAAAGCAGTGATATTATCTAAAGTGCATCGCATTTCTAAAATTATTTGAATTGAATTCAGCAGAGTATTTTCAAATTGAATCTATGACGTGCACGTTTCTGTGTTTAGTCCACTGATCTATATAATGACTCTATTTGTTTTTATCTGTTCTCTGTTATAGATTAGTGAGTAGTTATATACTCTTACAGATCTTTAGTCAGTAGTTCACATAGGCTACTTCCTGTTTCTTTAAATAACGCTTAAACAATGACACCCATTAAACTGTTTTAACCCTACACATAGGCTATTTTCCAAAAGTGAGACCTTTTAATAGTGCACATCTTAACTAGTTGAATAAACTAGTTGCTAGATTGCTTTAACCTGATTTGATTAGTTAGACATAATCAGGTTTAAATCAATTTCACTTGCATGTCCATTACTTACCTGAGAGTAGCAACTGTTTCACTTTCGTCTTTGCACTACTCAGAAATACATAAGCTTATTGTTATCTAAAAACCTTCCAGATTGTTATTCGTCAGTGTTGTTTCAGTTTTAAGGCGGTAGTTCATCCTCGGATGTAATAGGTTTGTGTATCAGTCAGTCAAATCTGACGTAGGCTACACTCAAAGATCAGAGGATCATATTATTTCCGGCGTTCTGTCGATTTGTACTACCCTGTCAGATGTTGTCACCTTCCATTAAACAGTGTATACAACGAAAAATGCTACCTGTGAAATTATGGTTTACAAACATCTACACCTACCCCAATCCTTATATACTCCCCCTTACAGTAATGCAAATGCATCATGTGTTATATTCGCGGTTGTAGCTAGAAGGGATATTTTCCAATAACACAGAATGCTGTTAAGCTTAATCTAATGGGTCATCGCTAAAATGCCGGTGTTTTCTTCACTTGCTCGCTGATTGAATAGCTGGCGAATTCTCTCGTCAGGAACGGCAAAGTGCAAATGTGCGTAGTGTAAACAGTTTCAGTCATTTTAACACATTATTTTGTGTATTTTGTGTAATGAAATTTGTTTATGCAGTTTAAGGTAAAAATAAATAAATAAATAAATAATAATATATATATATATATATATATATATATATATATATATATATATATATATATATATATATATATATATATATATATATATTACAAATATATTACATATATATATTACAAATAAGCCCCTTTGTGCTTTTTTTTTTTTATCCCTTTTTAAATTTCAGATCATATCAGAAAAGCATTTAGTTTCAATGAAAATGAAGAATAGGCTATAATAAAAAAGTTGAAAATAAATGATCGGGTAGGGTTATGATAGCAGGTGTATGGAGGGCGTGTCCCAATAGTGTGGCATCCATTCATTAATTTGAATTAAAATTCAAATTTACACTAAATAAGTTAATATTGCATACTGTTTTACAATGTAGCCTATATTGCTAATAACCTTTTCTAGTGCTCTTATGAATGTTTATTAACTATACTGAATTACTTAGCAACGATTTCTTAATGGCTAGTATTTGCATATTTCATTTAATTATGTACCCTACTCTACAGATCTCTGCTCTAGTGTTAAATACAGGTTTTGGCAGCGTTCATAACGTTTCAGTCGTGTCACAGTATCTCCAGTATCTTCTGGAATCTACACATCAGACTTTGATCTTGTATTAGGTGTGTTTTATGGTGTGTAAGTGTATACAAGCTCTAATGCCATTATACATATAACACAGCAAGGCATTGGAAATAAAATACTCATTATAAAAGTCCAATTTGACTCTGCTCTTTGTTTTTAAATAACTCATGATTAAGTAATTTGGAGTCCCATTTTTTTGCAGCGCAGCTTTGCTAGCTGTTCAAGCTTTAATATTTAGTATGTTGTCTCCATCTTGTGGAGAAAGAATAAACTTAAAGCTAAATTAACTGAAAATTAAAAACTAAAAAATACTTTTATTTGCTTAAATCGTTCAGTTACAAATTATTGAATAGTTTATTGGACCACCCTTGTAGCCAAAACATTTATATAATGTAATATTTATGAAGTTAAGCACTTCTGTAACCAATTTATAAATATTCTGTCATTATATTGTCATATTGTTTTGCCATTTCACATCATGAAATTTATATCCCACTTTGATGTCCTCAAGTTTCCCAAAACTATGTAATAAAAGCTGTTAAAATGCATGAAGTTAATATCATGTAAATCGCTTCAGATAAAAGTGTCTGCCAAATGCATTACATTAATTCTTATATCCAGTAAAATAATAGCAGAGATGATAATATGATATCACAATATGATAATTATTTTAAAAACATAGTTTTTACAAATGCATATGGTCTATTCAAATTGATATGTCTTATGAATCTATTATGTATTTCATATCTTGGGTGTAAAATCATTCATTGTAAATAACAGGTCAGATGATCAGGGGTGCTGAATTTATACCTCTGTCATTAGGTGATGGGGTAAATAATGGATAGAGTTTCTCAGTGAAAGACTGACCAGTGAAAGAGCAAACCTGAGATCTAGGCTCCACATCACAGAAGGAGACCAGACCCTCCTCATAATCCACAAACACCCCCACCTTCTGCAGCTTCACTCTGAGACAAAAGGACATAGGAATCAGTACAGGTCCAATATTCATTCTCATTCCACAGTGCCACAACACAGTATTCATCCTGAGAACCCATGATCTGTCCCTTTCTGTTAATACATTCTCTGATCACTCCTAGAAGCCAGTCAGTCTTTTTGTTTACTTGCGCCTCAAAATAAAATCTCCTCGAAGAGTATCCCTCTATTCCCAGGACACAGTAGCTGTGATCAAACCACTCTGGGTCACAATGAATGTCTCCATGTCTCACTGGTTTCCTATCATTAGACAGGATCAGTTTTAATTGAGCTGGATCCAGAGTCACATCCACTGAGAGAGAAATTGGAGAAGATTAATCACATCTTCACAGTACAAAGTTCTTAATTTTTTAAAGCGTCTGGTAGGATAAATGTTTATTTATTAATTGTTTTTCTATGTATCACACATTATCTGCATGCTGCTGCATCATCTTCATAACTGTAGAGACAAAAAATGATGAGCTCTTTACAGCTCCAGCTCCTGTGTCTCTGCTTTCTGCTTCTCCTCCATCATCAATCGGGAGTTATATTAAAAAATGTCCTGTTTCTTCCCAGCTTTATAATGGCAGTGAATGGACAGAGTAGATAACGTAGACCGTGTGTAGGTTGCATTTTTCAAATAAAAGTTTGGATTTTTTTTTTTTAAAATAACACTACCAATGAAAAATCTGAAATATCATGGCCTAAGGATACTGGTGAAATTCAGTTTGCCATCTGCAGGTGTAATGATCCACCATGCTACTGTTCTTACATGATCATCTATTAAATACCAATTTGCATTCATTTCAGTTCATGTAGACTATAGAGGGAGGGACTTACAGAGGGATCTCATGATAAATGCGCAGCTTCTGAATCTATGTGAGCATTAAGATTTTTCTCTTAAGATTTAATGCTGATTGATATTTAAATATTAAAATAATTATATTTAGCATATTAAATACTGTTCAATTATGCTCAGAAGCTTTTACAAACAGGGCCACATGGTTTGTTTTAGTATCAACCAGTAATTGCCTACAAAGTACCAAATTTCCCATTAGAAAATGTCTTGAATTTTTTAGTGGTAACATTAGATTATATTGGCCAAGAGTGTAGAGTATGTTGGCTGTGTAAAAGTTGAAAACAGCTTGGCTGGCACATTTATTCTTTAAGTTGAAATAACTGCCTGGCAAATTAACAATATGAAAAAGGCAAGCAACTCTGTCCAGCTTGAGTTGCAATATGTAAAAGAGAAACTACAAAAATATTGTAGTTCAAAGACTTCCTTTTCTTTAGTCACTTTTGACAGCAGGTGGCGCTGGAGAATGTGTTTTGTACTGAAAGCTGAAATGCAAACCACAGCAAACTGTCTTTTAAAGTGAACACTAGTCCTGTCTATGGAGAAAGTTAGTGTAGAGAGTGTTTACATCTGTTTTAACCACATCTTAAATTTATATATGTATTTTTAATTCACACAATAACTAAGATAGGATGTGTCAAATTTAAAACTATTTTTATATTTTAAATTTCATGCATTTCAAAGAGACCAGATGCTGTCAGTTGTGCTTCTGCAGTTAACAAGTAATTTTGTATTCATTGTAATAATCCCAGTTCAAAACATATGGTTATCTTGACAGTTTATGACAACATTTTCAAACAAGATTACCTATTAATCTCCATTTTGTCTTATGGCCATGCTTAATTTGTGTCAGGGTATCAAGTGTTTCGATACTATTGGCTGTTTAATAATGCAGTGGATAATATGTTGGCAGCATGTGCTCGTAGCCTACTGTTAGGCTCCAGTACTTCAACTGAAGAGCACTATGCTTAACTTACCTGAGAGTTCATACCATTAGAATTGAAGACACACAAACAGCTATAGCAGCAGCTCACACACACGGCTGCGCTTCAAGTGAATTAAAATAGTGAGGACGCAGCATTATGTAAATGCAGGCCCATTCCCCTCTCCAACTCTCGGAAAATTGGATGATACCAGAGTGAATAGAAGTGCACGGTCTCAGATTCCCATCAGCAGCATTTCCTCCTCTTCTGCCATCTTACCATCCTCTTCTCACTCGCTCTGTGCTTACCTTCATTAGATGTGCCTGCAAAACGCCACAACAAGTATAAGCGCTTGCACAAGAGAGAAGGCTCTGACTGAATATTTAACAAACCGAGATGTGTAAAATGCATTTTGAGGCTGATTTTTTCAGTATGTTAGTTGTTGATAATGCTAATAGACAATGATTAATTTGTACTATATCAATAGTATTAGTTTTAGCAGTACATCCTATATTCATAAAGTGGTCAATATAGGCACTTATAATCTTTGGTACATTTTCCCATTATGTTTTTATTATGGAAACAAATGGTACCTGAATGAATGGTAGAAACTATACAGTTTGTTAAAAGGATAGTTCACTATAAACTATTCCTTTATTTACTCACCCTCATGTTTTTCCAAAGCTGTATGACATTCTTTCTACAGAGGAGCAGAAAAGAAGATACGGTAAAACTTTACAATATTCTCATTTGTTATGTTCTTTTGTTATGTATTAGCTAACATGAGCAATATAACATGCTTTTCATATGTTAGCTAATGTTAGCTAATAAAAATACAGTTGTTAACCGATTAATGGTAACAGATACAACTTTTGATTTTAAAAATCTAATATTAAATGTTGAAATAAACATTAAGATTAATCAATGCTTTAAATGTATTATTCATTGCTAGTTCATGGTAAATAATGTAGTTAACTAAAGTTTAAAAAGTGAAAAGACTTTTCTCAAATGATCTTTGACGTTCCACAGGGTTGGAATGACAGGCGGAGGAGTAAATGGCTTTCAATTTTAATTTTGAGATGAATTATCCCTGTAAGAGGTGTGCTGTTACTTTAAGTGATTAAGCAACTTATGTTCCCTTGGCAGATAATCAAATGGGCCAACAATTTTTATTTTTTTTTTAAATAGACTTAGGGTACATTTATAGGGCAGTAATATATTATGTGCCTATAGATATTATCATTAGTTTACCTGGAAACGATAAAGGCATCTTTTTCAAAAAACCTGCATTTTGAGATCCATTTTTAGGCCCTCAAACTGCCATTGTCATGTAAATGATTGGCCAAAGTGTATAAGTCTTCTGTTTTTAGCATTGTGTAAATGACCGCTTAGCTTTCATTCGACTGAGTGTTTTAAGCTGTAAGCTAGTGACCAGAATATCCTGGGGTCTTTGGGATGAGATATGTGAGTAAGCCTTTTAGCATCCTTCCTGAAGACCTGATGAACCATCTATAGATGCCCTAAGAACCATCCACAACACCTTAGCACCTTGATGGTGAGTTTTGCATTGAAAGCACCACTGAAATGTTCCTTCATTTTCAAATTTCATCAACTCTCTCTCATTTCTTAATTTGAACCCCCTTTAAGTTCAGTACTGTCACCCCCCTTTGATCAGCCATTCAGTGCACTGAGAGCGACCGAGAGGAGCGCTTCTCCAAGCATGTGCATCGCAGCACAGTCCTATTGTACTAAATTGGCCGGCTTGCTATCGTGCTACACTGGGAAGGCAGATCAATGAAGTTATGAGAGTAAGTGAGGTCAAAATCCTGGCAATAAACAAGAACTTAATGCGGTTATCTATAAAGGGCAGGGTTAGAGGAAGAGCGGTACAATATAGTAGAAAGGGAGCTGCTAGCTTTTATACGAACACACACATACACACACCTGGACTTTGTTCTGCGGTGCCCAGGTCATACATCTAACAGCCCCCAGTTTCCATTTACCTCCAGATTGCTGGCGACCACTGACCCGGTGACCCCAATCCGCAGAGGGCCCTGAGGAGGGCCCATCAATACTGGCAGCAGCTTGTTTTTGTCTGCCTTGCTGGATAAATGATGCCATTGGCTGGCACACACACTCACACACATCATCTCGACTCGCAGACTTGATAGAGCGGGGCCTTGTGATAAAGAGGCCTTGCATTTGGGATGTCAGCCAGTTTTGC